>NC_080023.1:112071358-112700589 GCF_030020395.1 Manis pentadactyla
CTGGGCTCTTTAGTCTGTTCTGTTGATCTGTGGGTCTGTTCTTGTGCCAGTACCAAATTGTCTTGATTATTGTGGCTTTGTAGTAGAGGTTGAAGTTGGGAAGCGAGATCCCTCCATGTTTATTCTTCCTTCTCAGGATTGCTTTGGCTCTTTAGGATCTTTTGTGGAGTAACCACTCATTTTTACACATAAATACCCCCAAAATGAATCTCTGATGACTAAGTTTGATATTGGTCTGCAACTCAAGTTTTAGTGTCAGGCTTACTTCTATTTGGAAGGCCATGTTCAGTTCTGTAATACTGTGTTAACATAAAGATGGTCTCAGTGTATAAATAATCACTCTCTTCTGATGAATTAATGCTTATTTGCAATTATTAGTTCTTTACAAACTTAGGTGAGGATATGTTCTGGCTCCAAAATCGGATTCTCTGCATTTAGAAATGTCATTCTAATTCTCAACTCCCTGTTACTACAAAAGAATTATTTATTTTGCCATTCAGCCTAAAAATAAAACCTCTCATCCATATTACTTGCTTTAATAGCCACATTTTTATCTACATAATTTTAAACTAATTCGAAAGACTCCATTTGTAGGTGTGCTGCTGTTAGGCAAAAGTTGGAACTGGGACAGTTTGAAGGGGATAATTAAACCCACCTCCTTGCTTGGGGACACCTCAATATTTCTAGGCTCACAAGGGAGGTGAACGAAGAGATTTTAAAAGCTGAACAGTGCCCTTCCTTGTAAACGCCAGCGAACGCAGGCCCACAGGCTGCGGCGAGGGCCGCGAAGAGTTAATCGGGGATGGAGCCCCCGCGCGCTCCCTCCGCCTGCCAGTCCCCACCCTCTCCTTTTGGCAAGGGATTAAAGTGCTCCCCCCTGTGGCAGCAGTGACCCAGAAATGAGTTTGATTCACACAGTCCTTCCTCCATAACAAGCCAAACGCCCGTCTGAGACTGCCTCCCTGCGCGAGCGCCGGCTGTGTGCGCGCCGGCGAGAGCAGGGGCCCACCCGGCTCCCCGCCCGCCCGTCCGACCGTCCGCCGGCCGCGGCTCGAACTCATGCGGCGCGGAGCGAGCCCCGAGGAGCCCTGCGCCCCCGCCGAACCTCTCCGCAGCAGGTTCGCGCGCGGGCCGCGCGGGGAACGCCGGGCGTGGGGGGGGGGGCGGTTCGCGCGTGTGGCCGCGCGTGGCCGCGTGTGGGTCCGAGTGCGCGTTCCGATCCCGCGGCGGCGGCGGCGGCTGCAGGATGAGCCTAGAGGCTCAGCCATATTTGATGGTTTTGTTGCTTTGCTAGGGAGTTCTCGGGAGTAATTTAATGCCGAAGGTCGCTGCCTAGTGGAAATAATATAGTACGTCATTAATATGGCGCCAAAAGATTGGGTTCTCGATATGTAGCGAGGAGGGAGGGCAGGCAGCCGCCGAGCGCCGCGTTACTATCCCACCAGTAACTTGGGCATTGCTGGGGTGGGGGCCAGAGGAGCAGGAGGAGATGATTTTTCGATCCTGAGAATTGATCTGTGTTGGATCAGTAAGTTTCATTACGATTATTTTTCAATTTTTTTTGGGGGGGCTTAAGACTTAGAGCTTTTTCTTCTTTCGGATTTGTGAAGAGCATGCGGTTTTCAGGTGAATCGTCATTTAAAGGCGTTCAGGAGCAGAAGCCTAGTTTAGTTTTAGTTTATAGAATTAAAAAAAAGCCTAAGTGCATTAAGCTGCATGAAAGTGGAGAGCGTAGTAGCAACTTGGTAGACAGATGGCAATGGCAGAACGCAGGTCCATGAACATATATGCATCCAGAGTGTGTGATCGTGGTGGCGGGGGTACGACTATGTTTGTCGAAACATAGGTGTGTGTGTATAGGTACATCTGTGCAGGGTGGCCGCGGCCCTGGCTCTAGTCTTCGCGTCACCACACATCCAAAATATTCATTGCATCAATTCAAGGGCAGTGAGCAGGGACAGCTTGACAATTAGATTCTTCCAAATTGGGTTTCCAATGATCAGACCTTTTACTTACAGAGACTGCCTGTAAAGTGTAAAACCCTTCATCGGTGAAATTAGGAAGGAGTTGCATTGGTAAAATGCCAATTAACCATAAACTTAAAAAATGGATTGCAAATTTCAACCTTTGGCACCATCTGTAAATTGTGGGGGTGGGGTCGCTTGGGCTTTGCTGCCTCAGATGAACGTGCAGTGTGTACCCCGGGACTGCAAGTTGCAGAGCCCCTCATTGCACGTGCCTTGCGCCTGTGAGTGTGTTCGCGAGTTGGGCGCTGTTGTTCGGTAGCCGGCAGGCTTTCCGGGTTGTTGGCGCTGGCTCGCAAATGCGGGAGAGGGATGGAATGTGGAATGTTGACCGGGGAACCGAATCCTGTCGGAACGGTCCCATTTGCTGGAGAAATTCGATCCCTTCCACCTCCTTCCCGCTACCCCCACCCGCCTGCGGGCAGGAGGCGGGGCCGAGGACTCGGCTGCTGCTCAAAGTGGTGGAGCGCGGCGACGGGAGGCAGGTGCACTGCACCCGCCGGTGGGGGTGCCTCAACTTCCGCGGGCGTTTAAATAGCGGCCTCTCTACCCTCCCACCGGTAATAGGCGACCTGGCGGCGGTGGGGAGGGAACGGGGGAGACCCGGGAACGAACCTCCGCGGCACGTGGGCAGGTGCTGGGTGGCCCGGGGGCCAAGTTTTGTAGCCCGCCTCTGGCGGAGGAGAGGCCGCTCCGTGTGGAAATGGGGGCGGGCGACGACCGAGGCACTGCCTTCTCCGGAGCGTCACCTAACGGTCCCAGCACCGCCGCGGGGGCCCGGGGTGGGAGGTTAGGTTGTGGAGCGGGGGGTAACGCCTGGCCCGCCACGCCCGCGCCACGGGGGCCCCGCACAAAGCTCGCGGCGCGGAGGCGGCCGCAGCGCCCCCGCCCAGGGAACGGCCCGAAGCCCGTCGCCGTACCCGCGCCGATTCCGGCGGGCGGCCGCAGGCGTTTGTTTGTTGGTTCCGCGCCGCCTTCCCAGCCGGATGGCTTCCTGTGGCAGAGGTGATGCACAGTTTCCAGAACTGTCTGGGGGCGGGAGCGGGAGCCGAGCCCGCCCCAGGCTGCTCGCCGCCGCCGCTCCCTTTTCACAACCGTTCTCCGCGGCGCGCCAGCCCCAGCCCGACGGTGCCGCCAGGGAGGGACTCGGGGAGGAGGACGACGCGGCCCTTTCCAGGGACTCATGCAGCTTCTGGACGCGAGGGAGCGTTTGATTTGCAACTGGGGCCGAGCGGATTGGTGCAGCTGGCGGCGGCGGGGCGGGAGCGGCGGCGGCGGGAGGGGCGGCGGCGGCGGCGGCGGGGGATGGCCACTTTCAAATGGAGAGGGCGGCGGAGGGGACGCCGCTGCGGAGGTGGCGGGGCTTGGTTGCTCCCCGAGAAGGTGCCATCACTGCACCGAGGATTATTCCGGCGGAGGTGCCGGGAGTTACTTTCCCCTCCTCCCGCGCTGTTGTTTCTGTCGCCTCGGGAGGAGGAGGGCGAGGCGGAGGGAGAGAGAAGGGAGGGGGCGGCGCCGTGCGGAGCCGCGGCCCTGCGCGCACCCCGGCGGGCGGCGGATCCGCGACAAGCGTTCCGCGGTGCGGGGCGGCGGCCCAGCTCCCCGCAGCCCTCTTCCCCCCGCGCACCATGTACTCCCGCGGCCTCCCACACGGGCTGCCCACCCCGTTCTCCTCACCCCGGGCCGCCTCTTCTCAGCGCCTCCCCTCGGCATGCCGCTGTCTCCCAACCCCCGGTGCCGGGTTTCCCACCCTTCTCCCGGTCGGGGCTCGCGGGGCGGCTGCAATCCTGGCGCCGCGTGAATGCAACGAGCACACAAAAAAGCGGGCGATTTAAACATGCCTTCAAAACCCGTTAGGAATGCGTCGCCACCCGGAGACCGTTTAAAAGCAGCTTTGGCTGGCTTTCTAGTAATGCGGAGGCAGGCGCCCAACCTCGCCGCAGTGAGGGCGAGGGTCTCTCGCCCTCTGTTTGCCCCGACCAAGAGGGAATTAAAATTTTATTTTTGTAAAATGATAGCTGCAGTTGAATGACTTAAGCCAGCTACATTTTTAGGAAACTGGGAGAGAAGCTGAGGTTTCCATTAATGGGCATGCCTAGGGACTTCTTTCCCAAAGGTTTTTATTAGGTGAGCTATTTTTTCTTTTCAGAAAACTGTCAGTGAAAGGCTAGCTCTCTAGTTACTTGAAGCTCAAGGCTGATAATACCTTTCACAACTAATGAACAAGTTTTAAGATACAGATAAATTATTTCCCTGAAAGCTGCTTTGGGTAGTGATCCACCAATGATTAGAGATTACTATAGGAACTTGCCTTTTGATCAAATCACAGCTAATCCATCTCTAGGTAAGAGAAACGAAGCGTTCAATGTAACCATTGACTTAATATTTTGGTTACAATGATTTGTAGTAGAGTAGGCAACACATATTGGAGAGATGTATAGGGTGTTCTGTGGGTCGCACTGTGTAGCAAATACCTGCAACTCAATTTTTATTGCCCTTTTATCTCAAGGATTTCAGCCTCATTTAATTTTTAAATCAGATGGCTTTCTGATTGGTGTCCTTAAGTTTTCATGTATTTTTATATGTGTATATGACATTTTATATGTGGACCTGACCTACCATTTTTATTTCTATGTCTAGAGCAAATGCAACTTTCAGCTATTTAAGTGTTATGTTTCCTCATATCTTCATCTATATACAAGCCAGAGAGTTGCCTGGCATGCAGTGTACTTGAACTTGATTCCATCTTAAGATCATAGGTTTTTAACTTTTAAGAAAAGTTAGGAGGGTGCGGGGGTTGCCATAGAGATTTTAACATCGGTAAAGCTAGATATATGTCCATTTAAAAGGGAAAAAAACAAACATTCTTTGTCACTTGACAGGTTTTCAGCCTATAAATGGGTGTTTGAGGCTTATATAAGTTACCAGTGTTGAAAGAGCAGACATACAAGGAAAACTGAAAAAGTAAGTGTGCCTGAGAGTGAGATGAGAGAGATAACAAAACAAAAAAAACTCTTTAAAGTTTAAGGAAATGTTGTATTTTAGAAGCAAACTGTTTCTTAGGCCAGAGGCTTGGGGGAAGGTTAAAAAACTTTGAAGGACTTAATGTTGATCTCCTTGTGTCTCACCTGTAGTAGGCACTTCTAAATACTGATTTTTAACTTTAAGAAGCCCTTGAAGTATTACAAAAGTGGTGTTACATGTATATTGTTGAAAACCAGAAATAAAGAGAAGCAAATATAACACATTCATACCACCCAGAGATCGTCATTGTATCACTTTCCAGATAATTGCATTTCCAGATTATTTCCAGTCTATGCATATGTGTGTTTTATCAAAAAATGAGACCATGCTGTACATACAGTTCTGTAAGGAGGGTTTCTTTTTTTCCCCCCTGTCATCTAGCTTGGTAAGTTTTCATCCCTTCTATACCTGGGACATACTCAGTTGGCTGCAAAGTATAACAGTAGCTCTGTCTAAAATTGTCCAGTTGAGGTTCACCTATTGCATTTGGCTATCTTCCCTAAGTAGATTTTAATCGTAGTAACTTTTTGACAGACAAGCCTTGGTGTTTATTCATGACTGGAGTTTTAGAAAGTTGGAAATCAAAATAGCATTTTACTGTAATTTGGAAGTCTCAGATTTGGAGATTACCTGCTTGAAAAATAATCTGCCTGATGTATTTATCTACAGACTTGTTGGAAAAAGAATTATCAACAATTTGTGTGTCAGTACTGACTTGGCATTAAAACACTGATCATAGCCTGTATCTTTAGGACTTGCCAGGAGTGAGGAGGAGGCATATGAATCTCATAATTTTCTTCTTTCCTGTCGGTAAAGCTCTTCCCTTAGTATTATGGGGCACCTGTTATACCATTAGTTAATGATGTGTCAGAGTTTGCATTATAAACCTACTTTTCCCACAAGACTAATAAAACAGACATCCTTGGAGGAAAATATGCCATCTTGGCCATTTCATCTTGCTTTTTGTTTAGATTGGTATGGAAAAGTTTGGTTTGATTGTTCAGTCAGAGTTACACTGGTTTTGAACTTCCCTCCCTGTCCAGAGTTATAAATTAGAATATTGGCACCGTATTCAACAGTACTTAAATATATATATATATTTTAAGGGTGGCTTTGCTTAGAATTGGTTTCTTAGATGGTATCAGAAGACTGGTAGAACCTTAACTGGGAAAGTATGTTAATTTCCGAGTAAGTTGTTTCCTTCAAAGTTTCAGTGTTCAGTGTATTTTCTCCATTTTGAAGATCTTGCAGGACTTTGTGATCATGTCTTTAAAATTTGGACAATATTTTTTGTAGTATGTTATATTAGAAATTTGAGACTTAATTAAGTCTATTTTCATTTGCATGGTGAACTTACACAAAAATAATTGTCTGTGATCATGATGGGTGTATGTTCTGATGTTTTGCAGTTGGTGGGCTCTGGTGGAATAAGTTACTTTGCATTCTTAATGAATGCAAGGGTGGCCCTTGAGGACTTTCTACTTTTGAGTGAAGTGGCATTGTCTGTAAGTTTAGCTAGGGTCCAGTGTCAGGAACACAGACAAAATCTAGTCTAAAAGGATATTGATCCTGACTCTGGCCATGGTATTGTGGCCCTATCTAGGCAATGAATGATTACTAAGGAAGAGTTTTCCTCACCTGAAAGCAGCAAAAATAGATTGCCAGTCAGGAGATGGAAAGTGTAGTTGCTGGGGAAGGGACTGTGTATTTCCATTTTAAGTCCTTTATTAACTCTAGACCAGTGGTACATGATGTGCACTTAACAAATGTTCAAGAACCATAATTTTGATCACTCTAAAACCAGCCTAGTATTTGCTTTTGGTTCTTTAGGTACGTACCATCAAGACATAATAAGGGGATTGAGGACAGTAGAAGTAAATTAATTTTTAAAACCTTAAGTTCTTTTGGGTTTATTTGTTGAAGGGATTAAACAGTTTTCTCTTGTTTTAAAAACTTAATTAGCAGTAATATATTTAAAAATACTGATTTAATGTCTGTATAGGAAATTTCATTAATTAGAAAAATTAATGACAGGTTTTAAGAGTTTCTAAGCAGTTGTTTAAGTGAAATTTTCAGTTTTGAGGTCCAAACTGAAGAATAAAATGAGATTAAAAAAAATTTTTTTTTTTAACTCCTTACTCCAAGGAGCAAGAATTGGCAGAGTTAATTGCTGGAGTTCAAGCTGCATGGTTTACTTTTGTTTAACACAAAGTACATGGTATAAGATTTTTCTGATTACTCATAGTCGTCTTTATGAGCATCAGTTATTTCAGTGTTGAGATGTAATGGTGCTCTTAAGATGTATAGTCTGAGTACTGGTGGTTTGTAACTTTTTAAAAGTTGAGGAACACTTTGGAATCTCTCCCCCAGAAAAAGCCAGTTGCACTGAAATTTGCATGTCATTTAAGGGATTTGATGTGTACCTTTAAGTGTGTCCTTGGATTCCAGTTTAGTGTTTCAATTCTGGTGAGTTCTTTGTATGGTTTTTCTCTGATTCTTTACATCACTGTTAACCATGTGTTATAGGTACATTGCTTATCTACAAGTCATTTTTCTCCTTACTGGTTATTGGCTTGAAAATCAGATAAGGAGCTTGTTAGTTTTCATAACTTAGTGTACACTGGTCCCAAGTAGGGGCCCTAGGGGTTTTCCTTTGAGAAAAATTCACAGGTTTCTAGATATAGCCTTTATTTATTTAGTATCCTCTCCCCTGCCTTCTATCCTCTTTTGATTCTTGCCTGTTCTTACTTAAGGAGTGAGTGTGTCTGATCCTTAACTTTGTAAGCTTTAGGGTACTTGTCAGTTTTCCTGGACCTGGTAATTGATTCATATTTCAGTATACATACATAATGCCATTTTATAAACATCATAACCAGTGTGTTGATTTATAGCAGGGATCAGTAAACTTTTGTAAAGGGCTAGTTAGTAATATTTTAGGCTTTGTGGGCCTGATGGTCTCTGTTACACCTGTTCAACTCTGCTGTTGTAAGTGCAAAAGTAATCAATGGACAAAAGGTAAATGAATGAACAGGGCTGTGTTCTAATAAAACTACAGACAGTGAAATTTGAAATTTGTATTATTTCTCTGTGCCCTAAAATGCTGTTTTGATTCCCTCCCTCAAACCATTTAAATATGTAAAAAGCATTCTGAGCTCAGGGGCTAGACAAAAACAGGCTGTGGACCTCTGAATTATGGTGTGACACAGTTCACCAGACTGGTTCTGTTGGGCGCTGAGTTCCCTTTCTGGTGGGAACCTGAAATAAGTTGAAGTCTGAAGTTTGTTAGATGAATATGGGAGGAATTGGCTAGTCTGAGGGCTGTAGCTCTTAACTCTGGTTCCTAGATCCCCTTTGATGATAGGATGTGTGACATGGGCCCCTGCGTATCTAGGGAAGCACACCTAAGGGGACCAGGCCAAGAAGCCCTCTGTAAGGAGATATACATTATAAAATGAGGTTCCCTACAGAGGAAGATAACCTCTCCCCAAGTAGAGTGCATGTGTCACTCACACCAATCAGAAGTTAATGCCTGCTGCTCAGAGGATTCATATCCCTGAGATAGTATTTGGGGAACTATAGTAGCGCACTCTTCTTCCAGCTCTACCTTTTGCATGCACCATGAGGCAGAATGGCATTTACGACCATCTTAATATCAGCCTGCCAGGAAACCATGTTTCAGTTTCCAAGTTAGCAGACTGTTGTTCATGGTTTACATTTTGGTTGTCTGTTACTGCCTAACATATAATGCGTGGCCTTAATCTCCCAAATAATCTGTTTGTATCCCAGTAGGTGTCCGGGACTGGAAAGTTCATGGTCTATGGACCTGGGAGGAGGTGGCTGGCGTAGGAGTGCCCACCCACTTTGGGAACTGGTCTTTGAAGACAGGTGTTGCCCCAGGTCTATCTGTTCATTTTTGCTCATGCTGCTTAGCTTCTCCAGAATTCAATGTATATGTCTTTAAGATTAGGAAAGGTAGATTAAATTATCTCTGAAGTGTTCTCCAGTGCCACAATTTTGATTTTTCTGGGTTTGTTTCTTTTGGGAAGATTTCCTGTAGATACAGTCCATGGGGTGAGAGATTCTTTTCAGCTTTAAACTCAAAATACTTTCTAGACCTTGCTGCTAGATTGTGATACCATCCTGTGTTTCCATCACCATAATAATGACTGCACAACTGTGATGCGATGTTTGTCTCCATATGTAACTCAGATGATGTGTAAATGCAGTTTTTGTTAAGTGTGTCATCTAGCTCTTCTAATATACAATGTTGAAAAAAGTCTCATTTCTTTTTTTTAAACAGTGCTTTAAAAATTTTTGGTGACTTAACATTGTTAGTGGTAACTGATAGTTTCTGACAACCGGCTATAAGTAAGGAACAAAGTTCCTCAAAACGGCTGCATTTCAGTCTGTGTGCAGTGTAATTGTCATTAGCTGGTTGAGTCTGGTTTGTTCAGAAGCTGCTTTGTATATCCTGTATAAGAACATCTGGTTTGAGCATTTAAAAATCTTTTAAAATTACCCTGTAGAGGCTTTGCATTTACTGACTTACTCTTCCAAGCATGGAATAGGGGTTGTGGTCTCCTTCCATCCTTATCCTTACCTTGGTTCATTCAGAAACCATCTCCTTTGACATTTGTTTAAGTGGTATTTTTTAGTGAACTTTAGAGTTTGACCTGAAGGTAGGGTTATGTATGTGTGTGTATATGTGACTTTAAATTAGAATTTGGGTAGTTCATAGACCCAAGGCAGAATGGAACACAAATGTCTGATTTCAATGAAATGCTTTAGAAAAAACTGTTCTCATATATTCTGAAGATACTGGTCTTACCTTAGTTTTTCCCTGGTAAATTGTCCAAAAAACTGTGAAAAGAAGAATTGGATCTATAGAGCAAATAGGCTTAATCTCCCATGTGAATTCTGACTGAGTGGTAGCACTGTGTTAAGGAGGATTCTGAAGTCATGTTTGGGTTTGTGGAAAAAAAATGACCTATTTTATTAACCATGCCTGCCATGGGTGGAGGAAATGGTGTATTTGGTAGCCATCTCTGGAATGTAGCTTTTTAATTTTTTTTCCAGAATAGTACTGCTCTTGAAATGGTTAGGAAGTTGAGTGTTTATTCTTTAAAGGTAGTTTAAACCCTTGTTTTTCTGTCTGGGTTAGTTTTTTTCTATTCTTACTGCATATATTTTTAGAGACCTGCTACTGGCATTGACTATTGTTATATATGTTTTGAAAACTTGCTTTTGAAGTAAATAATGAATGATTGATAATAACATTCTACAGTATTATCCCAGTACCTTTTCTAATTTTTTCCTTTTGCAGCATTCCATCAGGTATTCTTTTGAAGCAAGATAACACTTTGGCTCTTCATCTCAGGAAGGAGGTGGAATATAGTTTATTGATTGCTGCTCATTTTAGGCTGGTGCTTTGAATGGGACCCAGAAATTGTGCTCTCAGGGTCTTATATATAATATATGGCGAGGAGCAGGGAAGAAAGGTTTTAGGTTTTAAATCTTTACCATTATAGAAGTAGTATAGGATCATGGTAAAAAATTAAAATAACACAAAAGGTCATAAAGAGAAGTAAGAGTTACCAATCCATTCTATCTGTAACACTTTGGTCACATTTTTGAGGTAAACACTACTAACTTTATGTTCTTCAGAAATTTTTCATGAATGTGCAAGCACTTGGTGTATATATTTTGTTCCTTCCAACTTTTTTTATATAAATGGGCCTGTATTTCTGTCCCGACCCCCTCCCTCCCTGCAGTTTGCCTATGTATCTAAGAGAAAGGAATTCTGAGTAGATGGAAATGGGGATAGAAGCTCAAGATGGGAGGCCATGGTGCTACCTTTATTATTTGGGTGTGAATTCATTTACTCCCATGTCAAGGGAAATTAAAAACAAAAACAAAAACCATTCCAACTACAAATGATTGGAATGTTTTGTCATACCTCCTCTTCAGTTGCTGATTCTGATTGAGTCAGCAATTACTGAGACCTGAGAGGGTTTTAATAGATTTTTAGAGCTCAGAAGCAGGGACTCGATTATTTATGAATTGGCAAATAGGAGCTGTTTGTGATTCATTTAGAACCACTTAAATTTACAAATTCCTTAAAAACTTGAAAAGTGCTTTTATTGAGTTTTAAAGTCTGAATTTAAAAATATACAGAATTTATAGTGAATGTGTTAACAGTACTTGGGCTTTATACTTATGTATAAAGTAATGTTTATAGGAGTAAATATTTTAGTTATGATTATCTGGTCAGTTATAATTTTTGGGGGAGAGATGGTTATCTATTGCTAATATAAACTTTTCAGCTGAACATTTTCAAGTGTGACATATTTGCAAAGGTTCTATAGTAGCTTGGGCAACATTTTCTTTAAACACATTTTGATGTATGACATTATAAAGGACATATTTTTAAAAGTGCCATTTTTTTTTTAGTTGAAATATTTAGATAAGGTTAAACTTCACTTAATTTCTAAGCAGTTTGTCAGTTAAATCAAATCTGTGACTATTTTTTTTTTTGACCAGATATAACCCTTCGCTTAAAGTGTGAAATCTGGGTTTGAATTATAGTCACTCTGGTAGTTTTAGATTTTCTGTGAGCATGTGAATAGGAAGTTTTCAAATTGGCAGCATTGTCTATCTAGTTGATTAGTTTTGCTTAAAGACGGAAGTATGAATTTTTGGATTTCTTTCACATTTAGAGATAGGAATTCTGTGAAGTATAGGTCATTACTGTATTTGGGTACTTTATTACATTGGGTACTGTACTCCAAAGAAGACAAGAAGGTGACCTATTAAGAAAATGTGAGTCCTTTTTTTGTGAGGAAGGGGATTAAGTCTATGATCAATAATTTAGGAATAAAATGATCAAATACATAGTGTTTAAAAGTAATATTCAAATTGAGTGAATTTAGCAAACTGGAACAGAAAATACTTTTTAGGTAGGATGACTTGGTGTCTGAAAATACATTGTTTAATATACATTTCTTATATTACACATTTTCTAAGTACACTTTTTAATATAGTACTTTCAGGTATTGGATTATTTACTTGGACAGAGACTGAAAGAAACACCAATAAGTTTAAAGGTAATATAATTGAAGTTACTGCAGTTAAAAGGTCAATTAGATATTAAAGTGAAAGCAACTCAAATAAAAAGCTGAGTGAGCATAGGATACAGTTTATGTACTGGAACTTGGATCATTCATCAAATAGGTTATTTTAATGCATAGCATTGCAGTAGGTGATACATAGAGAAGAAAGATGTAGAGGTCTTTAACTGATTGCCTTTTAGAACTTCTTGAGAGTGAAATAAATATGAATGAAAACAGTGGATAAAATTGATATTTTTGAGGAAGAAACCAGACATTCTGCATATGAGCCCTAAGATAATTAGTCACTAGGGTGTAATCCTTAATAGCTGTAGAGTATGGCCTGATAAATGGTCCCTGTTCTACCACAGAGAGTAGTTTTAGTAACCAGATAGTTTGTTTTCCTCAATCAGTCGCTTTTTCCCAGTAATAATATTGAATAAACATCCTCAAATTGTTAATCATCTTATTCTTTTGTAAAAGTCTTTCTCTCTGTGTCCTGGAGGTCATTTCTCATTCTTTCTCCCTTCAAATCACATACCAGTCATGCCTCTCTGGAACCCCACCCAGGTCACTGAACTTGTTCACTCAAAATTCCAGAGCCACCTGGAGGGGGTGGAGGATTCCTTCAGTTATAAAGGCTGCTCTTAACTTAGCTCATGCTCATTTTTTCCCCCAGTTTCAATTCAAGGGAACAAGTTTCAAGGTTTTGAGGTCCTTTAGTGTCTCTGCATATCCCATACCCCCCTGAGTCCATGGAAGGTAATCCCGGAGGCAAACTCAAAGAGGAGTCCCCTCACTGTAGGTGCTTTTCAGCTACTTGCTTACTGTGTCTCCCTGTGGGCCAGCCCATATCTTGTTTAGCATATCTCTGGCATCTAACTTGATACAGTTTTACTTGGATAGTTTATTAGCTAATCTCCATTAACTCAAGTGACAGAAGAAATTGAAGGGCAGTGATTTGCATGTAACCAATAGGGATTTGGTAGGAAGGTACCTGTGCTTCCTGGGAAGATGGTACCCTGAGCAGCTCACTCGTGCCTGCTTGTCTTGGCACGACTCTCCTGACAGTGGAGATGGAAGTGCCGAAAGTTGTCATTTGATTGATCCAACCAGGGTCTTGGGCCCATGACCTCTGCTCACTTGGCCTTTGTAGTGCTGTGATTATGATCAGGCTTCTTAGGTAGTCTTCCTCTTTTTGGGCAAAGTCCCTAATGCCCAGTAATTACTATTTTTGTCTGCCTAGCTGTGCTTCTCATGGAAAATTGGACACTCCAAGCTCCTGTAAGTTGCATCACTTTTGAGTCAGTTTTGATGAACGTAGACAGAATGTAGGATAAGCTTTGTTGAGGACTGGACCCAGAGAATTCTGGGTGCATCTGTTGTAGTGGCCTTGTGAGGCCTTGTTTTGCTTTAAGACCCTTTCTGTGATGTCTTAATTTCATGTCTAATTTGAGAGGATCTCTCTTCTCCAGAATTTGTAAGCTTTTAGAGACACACATAATATGGAACACTTAAGTGATGATGCAAGGCAGGACTTGACTGGCTATTAAAAAAGAACTGCATTTAAAAAGCAGGGTGAAAAACTTCAAAAAGAAGAAAAAAATGAAATGAATGGTTCAGAATGTAAGTGCTTTTAATTGAAAGGGTGTACATGCTTTGTGGCTTCAAGCTGAGCCCCGGACAAGAGGACAGGTGTGGAGCAAAGTGCAGAGGACAGATATTAGCAGAGGCTGAGAACTGAAGGCAGAGGTTTTTTCAAGGGCAGAGGCCTGGCCCAGGTGAGGCAAACTGGTAGTGAGGGCTTGTTGGGGTAGACGCCTGGGTAGAGCTGAGAGGGGCCAGGCTTCTGAGTTTCTTGCTTGGACCCTGCAAGTGTGAAAGGCAGTGTGAAACAGAGGGAGAGATCTGCATAGAAAATAGCTTAATGAGGTCACCCTCATGGGGAGAATTAATTTACTGAATAATTGGAAGGGGTAAAAATTTGCAGACATAGAGAATGGAAGGGTAGTGTGTATAGCAGTCTAGGTATAGGTGAAGACTAACCTGTGGACAGTAGGGGGACTTGCAGGGGTCATATGTTATGAATCGACAAGTCTTGTCAGTTGGATATAAGGTAAGAGGGGATGTGTATTTGTAAAGAAATGAGCAAATAGTAAGATTCTGAATGTGAAGATGCTGTGCAGAGAAATACTGTAGACTTTTTTTTTTTTTTTTTTGTTTGTTAAACACTATGCTTTGCCCAAGATGTGCTTCCTTTTCTGGCTACCCCTTCGTTTTTCAGGACTCTGCTCTTTCCCTGATTCTATCAGCCTCTGTCCCTATGGAGCCTGGTGTTTACCCCTGTCAGACCCTAACCATATTGAATTCTGGTTGATTTGTCTGTTTCCTTAACTAGACCAGAAGCTTCATGAGGCCAGGGGCAGTCACTTCCCTCCAGCACTTCCTATTAGGTATTCAGATATTTGAGGGGTGCATATATGCTCTTAAATCTTCTTGTTTTCACTGCAGTATTGTGAGTAGCTCTAATAATTATTAGTTATCCTATTGGCATCTAGATGATCATCAGCCATTGCCCTAAGAGCAAAATAATTCAGAGGGCCCTCTGCTCTCCCACTGGATTGTATTGGACAGATGTTTGCAGCATACAACCAGTGTGTTGTGTATTAAAGACAGTAACATGTACTTTGATTTCTTGATAGAGCAGGTAACCCCTGGTGAGATAAATCAGCCTGATGTCAAAGTTAAAGTACATTAGAGCCACAGAGGAGGAAATGTGCTGTGCACCAGCCCCATTACTGTACCAGGTGCCCCAGAGAAGTGCAATACAGCATTCTCAGCCTTCATTACTCAAGATCTTTGAGGGTGGATGAAAATGGAATTCATTAGGAGGAAAATCCTGTTTTTTATTCTTCTTTTACTTGGGTAATTTTGCTTGAGAGAGTATTAATATGTATTTAGGAGCACCATACTGTTTTGTCCAATGCTTGCATTTTTCATTTAGTGACTTTTGAGGTAAGTGCTTTCTCTGGGAGTGTGAAAGCTGGGAGGAAGGCAATCTGATTCAAAATGATACTGAGTTCTACAGCTCCTCTATTTAGGTGAATTTAAGTTGTCCGAATCAATGAAGATGTAATCAGCATTTGTTTCCTCTCTGCTAGCTGGGGAGTGTTTTATGGGCCTTCTCAGCCTTGTAATCCTCACAGATCTCACATCCGCTCAAGAGGGGGAACTGCATTCTTCTTGCTGTATCACATCACATTGGTACTTTTAAGGAATTCCTCTTTAGGTAGCGCTTTTTTTCTTCTGATTTTTAAAGCTCTCTTGTAACAGGCTTTAGGGAGTTAAAGCTCTTGTTCAGAATGAGTGGTCTTTTGCTTTTCTCTCCCCTCCTTGTTCCTCCCGTTGTGGGAGCCTGAGTGGTTGGAGGAGTTTGAGGGAGAGTCGAGCTGTCAGCAGTCAGTGTTTTCAGCATATGGTGAAAAGGGAAGGAAGACAGTCATTTCAAGTGGGGAGTGGGCCACAGGTGTTTGTCAGATGGTTTCCACTGAAGTGTGCCTGCCCCAGGCTGAGCTGTAGGTTGCTCGGTGTTAGGGTTATGGGTGAATGGGGCTTTGCAGAAAAAGGGTGGGGTGCGTTTTTAGGACTGTACTTAGGACTGTATTGCTCTTTCCCATAGTGTGAAACTTACAAGGTAGCCCAAACCAGAGCTTGGTAAATTCTTTTAATGATTCTTAAAGAGTCAGTTTTGTCAACAGAACTGCACAAACCTCAACTGGGTATCTTAGAAAGAAAATACAAAATACTGGGATTAGAAAGTAGGGGCTTGAGTATCTGAATGAATCATATCAGTCTGTTTTGCAGGTGGGAAAAGACCGCATTTTGTTAGACAATGTGTTTTCTGCCTTTCACGGGAGCATTTACTGTGGAACTTTGGGTTTTTAATTCCTGTCTTATTCTAGCACAGTGGTTCTCTACATTTTTCTCCACTGTTCCTGTGTGCCACAATCTTGGAAACACAGCGTAATGTAGTGCTGTGGGTGAAGGGGAGGTTGGGTACTTCTTCGGACTTGAAAAGCCCTGCTCTCTCATTGGGAATCACTGATCTGCAGCAAGATCAGGACCCTAAAGACATCAAGGTGTTTAACAAGTTGGGAAGAGCTTTTTGGATTAGTTGAGAGCTGCCCTGTGTGATTACAGCCCCAGGTCCATCTTTATAATTTTACAAGCTCAGTGATGGCCAGTCTCCATCCAGTGCCCTTTTCCCTAAGTGCAGTCTTTCTTTTACTTGGTAGCGCTGGAGGCCTGTTTTCCCCAGCTGCCTTCAAGGAGTTAGAAAGGTGGGTTGAGGAACTAAGTGAACTGGTTTCCAAGTTTAGCTAAGCTAGGTTGGACTGGGCCTGAAAGGAGGTGGGGTGAAGTACAGTGGAACTGGATTTGCAATTCGAGGCTCCCCACCCACATTGTGACCTTGGGCAAGTCACTGCTTAAGCATTTTTTGGCTTCAGTTTCCTAATGAGTAAGTGGATCAAGTTATATGATGTCTGTGGTCCCTTCCTGTTCCATGAGGGTTTGGAGATGGCGAGAGGAGGCAGTTGGATTCCCAACACCCTGTTTTGTTCCTGCAACTCTAGGTTATTGGGCTTCTAGGATTATTTTTAGGAAAATTTGCCTGAGAAGCATAATCATGCCCAGTGCAGTGTAAATATTCACACATTCAGGCGCAGCCCCATCACAGCTCCCGACATACATGCGTAAAATATGAATCTGTCTGCGGCGAGCAAGCGCTCTGTTCATTGCTGTGGGTTTTTTTCTGCAGTGCTTGCTGCCAGTCAGCTGAAGACTCCTGGAGCAGTTGTAGTGATAATGTCACAGAAATGAGAGAAACGTGGCACCTTTGGGAGACCTCCTGATAGGTGGCTTCTCCACGCCTCCCCTCCTTTTTGAACCTGTTCTGTTAATGATTGTGCCTAATTATGTATCTTTGGTCTTTTTTACTGTTTACAATTCAAATGCTACTTAAAGCCAATTGTTTGCCTCTGTGTACTGTAAATCCTGGGCTGCTGTCTACAGCACAACTTGATGATTGTGTATTATCATCTTGGGTTAAGTGCTGTCTCATTGCTTTGCAGGCTGCCTGCTGTTTCCCGGGGAGATCATGAAACGAGGTCGCCTTCCCAGCAGCAGTGAGGATTCTGATGACAATGGCAGTAAGTCCTGCTCTGTTGTTCTTGGAGCCTACTAGGGTTTGAGGCAGTGTAAAAACATGATTTTTTAATGTAAGGCTTTAAATAGCCCAGGCTCTTCGCACATCAGGCAGGTCAGAGAAAGCCAAGGCCTGGGGAAACACATCTGACTGTGATACTGTAGGTCTGTAAGCAAATCTTTCCCGGTAAGGTTGACTGCAGGTGGGCATTCCTCAGGCTTCTGTTTGTGATCCCACCATTAGTATTTCAGTTCCAGGAGTCGCTGGTGTGTCTGTTTAGGAAAAAGGTCCTTTATGGCACCTCACAGTTGGTCTTTATGAAAAGGGAACTTAATCAAAGCTGGTTAATTACTAGCTAGTCCAACCTGATACAAAGAGATTGAGGGCTTCCTAGTGTGATTTGAAAATATTAAGCACAGGCTTTTAGTAGGTCGCAAGTCAGCGTGCTTCACTTGATCTTAATGTGACTGTATTTAATGTCACCACTGTCTGCATCCCAGCACTCTGGCACCTCATATTTTCATGGTGCAGCGGAAAACCAGAAGTTAGTTGGCTTCCAGGCAGTCAGAATAAACATCACACAGTGGCTGTGCTTTGAGAAGCTAACCCACTACTTGGAGAAGAGCTCCCCTCACATAGATAACAAGGGAGTTTTGTCCCTAGCACAGTGCTTGCGCCCTTTAGTTTATGTTTTGTATTACATATAAACTTGGGAAACCTTGAAAGGATACTTGCTCTGTTGCATGAAGGGAAAGGTATTGGGCCTTTCAAGAAACTGTCTCAGACATATGCAGAGTCCAGCTCTGATAGAAGGTCATCAGAGCAGTGATAGGGATGTCGTTTGATGCACTGTGGAAATGTATGTTTGTAGGCACAAATTCAGAGGAGGACAGGGCCAGGGAAACTGTTTTATAAAGGAGATGAAAGTTGGTCATGTCCTGAAGAAAGAAACAGCTTTTAGACAAACAGGATTCTTTTTTGTTTTTGGGTCTCCAAGTTTGCAGCACATTAGAAGCTGCAAATTAGAAAGGAAGGCTTTGCTGCCATGGGCAGCCGCACTAATGGATGGGAAACACAGGAGGGGCCCAGAAACGTGAGAAGCTGAAGAACAGGAAAACGTGGCCTTCTGGTTGGAGCTTTGGACCCAGGCTGGGGCAGTGGGAAGTACAATTGGTGGTTACAGGGAGGGCCGTCGGGGGCTTGGGGTTTGTGGGAAGGTTAGCTGTGACCAGATGGTGCAGGCCTGGGACTGAGGCCCTAGGGATTGGGACTTTTGGGGCGGATCGTAGGAGCTGCCGGTGTTTGGTGTTTGGCGCAGGGGAAGGGTAGACAGGGTGAGGGAGGGAGAGACACACAGGAGTCAGGAGTAGGGGCTCTAAGGAGAGGAGCTATTATTTCAGAGAGAGGCACTGAGGGTCTGTGCCAGGCGCAGGCAGCTAGAACCACATGTCAGAGCCTTCAAGAGTGCCTCTGAACGTCTCAGCACTTGTCATTTGTGTTCTTCACGTCGTATTTTTTCTAATACTTACTTAATGAGCTTTTTATTCCTTGAGGCAAAACGTGCTTAGGTATTTCTTTTCTGTCCTGTGTGGTGCCTATCAAAGTGTCCTCCAGACCAGTAGTGATTCTATAACATCTTGCTATGCTGTTGGACAGTGACTGTAATGGGGTATGTGGTGGGGACTTGATATGTGGGGAATCTAGTAACCACAATGTTGTTCATGTAAGTGTATATTAATGATACCAAAAAACAAAACAAAAAAGCCCTAAATGTCCTCAGGAGTTATAAATCCCTAATAAATGCTTGCTCCTTGCTCAAGTACACAATTTTGTCCTGTAGCAATTAAAAAACAATCTCCCTTAGGCTCACAATTAATCATAAGAAGGTTTCATGAATTATACCTCTGCATACTAATAATATCCTATAAAAGACTAAGAGTCCTATTTTAATATTTTTTTTTGGCATTGAGCAACATGTTTATGCTTGCTCTGCTCTCATTCCCACCTCATTTCCTCCCTGGAGAGCTGGGTTAGAAAAGGTTCTCTTGGAATGTTCTCTGAGACTTGGAGCCGTCCCCTTTCTGGACTAGAATTGCCCAATAGGATGGAAATGTTCTAAACTAGTGTAACTGAGGAACTGAATTTTAAAGCCTTACTTAATTCTTACTCACTTGAAAAGGTCACATGTGGTGAGTGAATGCCGTGTTGGACAGTGCGGTTCTGGACTGAGGCCTGCCATAGTCCTTCTCAGCTGCCCAGAGACTCCTAACAGTTCTGGAGGCCCTTGTCATAGTCTTCTCAGGCTGCCATCACAAATACCACAGACACTTAATGAACAGCAGATACTTATGGATCCTGGCAGTCTAAGATCAAGGTGTGAGCAGGCTTGCTTTCCCCCAAGGGCCCTCTCCCCGCCTTGCCAGGTGGCTGCCTTCTTGCTGTGCCCGCACATGGTCTTCCCCTGAGTGTGTGCACCCTGGGGTCTCTGTGTCTGAATGTCCTCTTCTAAGGACACCAGTGCGATTGGATTAGGGCCAACCCTAATGACCTCATTTTAACTTTGTCACCTCTTTAAAGGCTTTATCTCCAAATATAGTCACATTCTGAGGGGCAGGCTGCAACATAAGAATTTTGTGGGGGGGGCACAGCTCAGCCCCTAACAGCCCCAGAAGACCAAATGCTTCATCTCAACACATATTTCCACCCAGAACTCTGGTTAGAAAGGGAGGAGGAGGAGTACCCAAAGCCCCCACCAAAGAAAGGCATGTTCATCAGAAGTCACTTCTTGGCTGTGGGTCTTTATTTCTTCCTCCTCATCAGCTTGCGTCTGTGCTAGCCTCCCTAAAGAAGGTGAGGGTGGAAGATTAAGGTGCATGTATATAGGGTACTGGAGGGTTAACCAGGTAGAACACAAAGATGGGTTCAATTCTGCTCTTGGCTAGACCTGGAGATCTGTTGGTGATGGTTGAGGTCAAGTATGATAGTTGCTGGTGGAGGTAGGCAGGCCCTCCTTTTTGTCACATAGTCGGTTCAGTATAAAGCATGTGTTGATGCTTTATGGCTGTGCTGGTTGTCCAGGCCTAATGGTTTGGTGATCCTGGTGGATGACGGTCGTGGTGACCTAGCGGCTCTCACTAAGAACTCTTGGAATGCCAAACTTCATAAAAATATGCACATATCCCTGCCCTGGAGCACCTTCCCAGCCTCTCCGAGGGCAGCTGCCTCACAGTGGAGGCCCTGGCCAGCAGCCTGCCTGTTTGCCTTGGTTCCCATTGTCTTGAGTAGGTCCCTAGAGGTGCAAATGGGGTGTCTTCTGTCCCTGCAGGCAGGTCCACAGAACTGAGCCCACTCTCAACCACATCTGGGCACTTGGGAAAAGGGCTGGGACTGTGCAGGGGCCATTCCCCAGCCTCTCCAGCCTGTAGCCCTGATAGAATTTTGGCAGCAGCTCCCAGCCACATACAGAGCATGTCCAAGTGGCGGAGAGGCAGCTGCAGACGTCAGTGGGGGCCCCAGCTCCAGCCCCCGCCATGGCTCCGCCCCCTGCCTCTAGGGCTGGTGCCCACGCTTCTTTTCTGGCTGGGTCTCAGGAAACAGCGGAGCGGTATTTACAGTTGGGGATGGATGAGCATTTTCTGTGCCAGCGCAAGCCCTCACCCAGCTGCAGCTGGGATTGTTGACGCCTTTCTCCAGGTGCCCTGGAAGACCAGCCTGAAATTGGATAAAGTGTGGTGGGGTGTTTGCAGGCTGCCACTCTAATTGCTGGGCTCCTGGGACTGGGTGGCCCTGCCAATCTCTGACGTTACACATTGTGCCAGGGTGTGGCCGGGGAAACAGGCCCTTCATTTCCTGCCTTCCAGCCCAGGAAACTCTGTCCTTAGGATTTTTGGCAAATGTGGAAATGGGTTCCACCAGCTATTTTCAGTATTCACAAAACCTAAAGGAGATAGAAGTAATTAAAATGTCAAGTGTCCTTTCTTCTGGCAGGAATTATGTATTATTGGTTATCTCAGGACAGTTAACTGTTCAGCATCCTTATGTTTTTTCCTATAAAAGTAAGAAATGAATTAAATAGTACTTGATGAATAATGTCTATTTAACAAACTCTTTTTTCCAAAATAAGGGATCTTTGGCTAGGATAAGAGAGCCAAATATAAATGGTGTTTTTTTAAAATTGTTTTTTGAATGTTTTTAGATCAAAGACCCAGAGGGGAATTGGTTCCTTTACTTTCCCCAAATAATGAGGGAAGTGTACTGATACTTTAAAGTTTTTCCTAAAGTTATGAAGGAGGACTTCCTTTTTCTGCTCAATTTCCTAAATTTCAGGGTCGTGCTGACCTCCTTGGAGGAAGGCTGTGGGTGTGGCTGGGAATCTGGAGCCAGGCAGCTTGTGGTGGCCTCTGGTGCCCCAGTTCCCATGCCCGCGCTGGTCCTGAGACACTTCTGTCTCCCCCAGTCCCCTGGCCGGACTGCCCTGTCACCTGTGGTACTGAGGGGGCAGAAGGGGGAGCTGAGTGAGATCCAAACCTACGGATTCCGCACCTGGTGAAGCAGGTGGCCAAGTGGCAAACAGGAAGTTTTGTGAAGACTTTTGTTTTTCTGGGCTCTTTTCAGCTTACAGATAAGAATTTAAGAAGAAAGAACACAATTTTTAGTGGATGAAACCTACTTTCTGCTCTGGACCCTTTTACCTCTCACTGCGTTTAATGGATTTCCTTACATTTTTTTGATGACTTGCCTCCATTTTCTTATGATCAGTTGGCTGTGCGTGCTTACCTTCTTGCAAGTCTTTGATGGTTTCTCTTTTGCATAAAAGTTAATGCTGTTTCCAGTTCTATTCCTGCTTGACTGTACCTTTACTTTGCTCCTTTTCCCTCATTAGTTGTATACTGTAACACCAAGGGGTTTTATAGGAATTCTTGAAATGTGGAACTTTTGGCATTATTACAGAATTGTTCTCTCTCAAGGCACATGGAGACGGCTTGGCCCCTTTTCAAACCTGCCCTGTGACTTGGCTTTGGCGTTGACAGGCAGAAGTCACCTTGGGCTCAGGAGCAACTAGCACACAACAGTGTAGTCCACAGCACATCTTCTGCGGCCTTCGACTTGGACATCAGCAGGGGGGTGGGTGTGTCAGTTGGCTAAAGGCCCAAGTATATTTAAGTATGTTGAAACATTCCTAGGCCAGTTCTTTGAATCTATGTGTTAATTAAGTTTTTGTATTTTGGAAGGTGAAAGTGAGTTGGACCATGGAGCTGACTGGGAAGGAAGAGTATTGGATGGCCCACCTCTTATAGAAATGGCAGTTGTATTAGAGGCTTATACTCTCTAGTGGTGAAAGCCAATAGTCAATAGCTACAGTGCGTTAACTTATGTTCCAGTGGGAATTTCCATACGCTGCTCTACTTGTGCAGGGCTGGCCTTGCCTTGAAGTGGTGCATAGGTGTGTGTCTCAGGCCCGTGCGTGGTTGTGACACGGCTGGCCTGCTCGTCCTAAGTGCTTTCTTCTGTTAAGTTGGTTTAACAGTCCTAAAGATACCAGTGTACTATTTAATGTCCAGAAGTGGTGGTTGAGACACAGATTTGTCATTTGCTCAGTGGAAAGGTTCTTTCATAGTTTGCATTTTGTGATGGTTTGAACACCCAGACCACCATTCATTCTGATTTCTGAACCTTTCAGGCCCTGTACATCCTGGGAGGTGTAATGCACATGAACTACCAAATGGGGAAGTGTGTGCAATATGTATGATATGTACTCTTGAGGTTTTTCTTATTTTAGATTTAGGGCAAGACAGCATGGCTATTTTTAATATTTCAAAGAGTGTTTGAGATATCTGCCTAAGAGGACCAGAGAGCAGGGATCAAAATGTTGTGTGTGCACAGGATCACACTGAAGATGCTTCAATCTGTGAGCCTTTTATTACTTATTATTACCACCAAAAGGTTCTGTTTTAATGGAATTTGGGGGTATTAAAACATTTTCCCCCATTCTTTTCACTGTTTAATAAAAGATTGTTCTTACACAAACAGTATGCATGTCAAGAATTTTTAAAGTCACTTAAACTTGTCACTGGAGTAGACTTAACTTTGGACAAATAATACCTTGTGTATGGGCCATAAGACAGTTTTAGATACTACTGCCAAATTTTTCAAGTTCCCAGTTCCTCTCCTGCAAGCAACAAGAAAATAAAATTTTAAATGCCATCTCATTAATTTAGTTCAGTATCAAATGTTAGCACTCTGAAAACAAAAACAAAACGCACTACCACCTAATATAATCATAGCATATGGTTTTTAAGACCTAAGTTGCTGCTGGTGTTTTGCTGTACCACAGATCACTGTCCCCCAGTCCTTTTTGGTTTTTGAAATACTCTCATTTCTGTTTCAATTAATTTTTTTCCACCCAAATAACTTTGAAAAAAATGTTCTGTAACTTAACTTTCAATTAAAAAGGGATGCGAGTTATTTTTGTTTGGGTAATAGTCTGAAACCTTCTTGACCATCTGGGAAGTACCTGGAGAGAGCACGGCTGTGTGGAGTGGAACTGGTATAGTTACGTTAAGACCCTTGCTTTGAGTTTCTTGTGTGTGGACTGCCCATGAATGTTTCTGTAGATGCTGGTGCATTCCAGTCAGGAAGGAGTGACTCCACTGAGCTGCCTTTAAATGCATTATTGCTTTTTTCTCCATGGCCTCATTTTCCTTGAGCTCAGAAGCCTATCTTGTAGTAGGTAAAAACAGGAGTATATTCTTGGTAACAGCCACCTTCAGTTCTTGAGTTACAGTGATACAGTGATGGTTCTTGTTGAACATGACTGTCCTGAGCAATGACATTGTATTTTTATCCACTTAAAATTTTTTTCATTGAGAATCTGCTGTATGTACAGCACCAACTAGGTATTCTGTGTATTATATATATATATATCTGTGTCTTACTCTGATGGCTTGACATAGTTTTTGATATGAGCAAGTAAATGAGAAGATCACCAGTAGTAAAGAACTGCTGCTGGTCAGGGAAGGATCCTCTAGTTGACTATCCCAGTTCCTCACCTGTTTTTTAGCAGCAAAATCTGCTTTATGCAAACCACCTGTGTAAAATAAATGGAAGCCCTTTCTTTCCTTTTACTGTTAAGGGAGGATAGAAAATCATCAGTTGTTTTCTGTACACTTTATGGTATATACTTTGATACATTTGACATGTTCACACCCATGAAATCATAAAACTTAATATACAGTTGGCCCTTGGACAACATGGGGCTTAGGAGCACCTATCCCCCCTATACGCCCCCGCCCCATGCTATCAAGAATCTGTGTATAACTTTAGACTCCCCCAAAACTTAAGTAATAGCCTACTGTTGACCAGAAGCCTTACTGTTAACATAAAGTTGATTAACATGTATTTTGAATGTTACCTGATTTGTATATTGTATTCTTTACAATAAGCTAGAGAAAAGAAAATGTTCTTTTCAAATTGTCACAAATCTCCAAAAACTTTTCCAATATGTTTATTGAATAAAATGTGAATGTAAGTGGACCTGTGCAGTTCAAACCCATGTTAAGGTTCAACTGTAATCCATACCTTCTTGCTTTGCCCAGCCAACCTCTGATCTACTTTCTGTCCCTATAGATTATTTTTGTCCAGAGTTTTATATAAGTGGAATAATACAGTATATACCTTTTTTGTCTGGCTTCTTTCACTTCACATAATTATTTCATCCATGTAGCGTTTATCAACAGCCTGTTACTTTTGGTTGGGCCATATTCTGTTGTATGGGTCACCAGTGTTTGTTTATTCACTCAGTCTGTGGGGATGTTTGGGTGGTTTCTGGTTTTTGGCCTTTATAAATAAGCTGTGAACGTTCCTTTTGTCAGTGATAATTTAAACTTAGCTTTTTATCCATTTGTTCCCTTTCCGCACAGTGACTTTAATAGGATTAATTTTTCTCTTCCTCCTTTTGCATTAGGTACATTAAAAGGAAGAGGAACAGACTATTTCTGGGTGGACCAGAAATTTTCTCTTGGGTAATACTCTCAGATAACCAAATTTGTAGCATGTTTGGGTATCTGTTTTTAAATGCAAATGTGGTGCAGATAAAATTTTTCAAGAATACAAAAGCAGGCCTAGGAAAAGTTTATAATTGATTGCGATTACTTGGGTTGTGTTTTATTGCCAGCAAAGATTCAGGCTTCCTGGGAAACTTGGAAACTACCCTGGAGGCATCCTGACAGATCCCCAAGAAGAGGAAAGAGGGTCCCCCAAACCAAAAACGAGTGAATCTGTTGTATCTGCTTTAACTCTGGAGGTGTTTGACTATAAAACTTGCCTCTCTTCACCCCATATTAGTTTTTAAAGTATAGCAATGATTCTTTTTAAATTTCTGGTTTTGTTCTTTATCATTTATAATCCTTCCCATAGTAATTCCAGTGAAAGGGGCCATGCCTTTCCACTCTGCATTGCCTTCCCCCTCCCTGACCCCTGGGCATCCACCTGGAGTTGCTTGTATTCTCCTCTTTCTCTTCTGTCAGCTCCTGGGCTGGGAGGAGGATGGCCTGCTGGATCAGAGGGCACAAGAGGCCTTTCTAAAGACCTGGGCTACCCAGCCGCCTGCTTTTCCAGGCCTCTAACTGGGCTATCTTCCCTTCTTTCGAAAGTGAAGACCAGATTTGGAACCTGTGCAAGTTACCAGTGTGCCCAGAATATTCCTTCCAGTGTGGGGTGAGATGTCCTTGTTCACTGGAGTCAGAAGAGACAGATTTACTTCTTAAAGCAGAATTTTCTGAAGTATTTACTGAGCAGTACAGTAGGCCACCATCCACTTCTGCTGACCCAGCAGCAGGCCTTGAAGTGGTGACCAGGGACAGTGCCGGCGTGTTCCCGGGCAGAGGGGATCTCGGCAGTCCCCCTTAGTCTCCGGCATCGCAAACCTGATGGTAGGCTTGTGTGCACAGTCTGTTCCTTCACATGCCCAGGTTGTAAGGGTGCTTTGTTTTGGTGTCCCTTGTTCGGACTATGTAGCGGTAAAAACTTCCTTTTTGAATGACAAGTGATTTTACTGGTAGAATGGCAGTTCCCTCAGGTTTTGGCTTTTGTTTTTGGGGGAGTTGATAGCTTCTGGGAAATGGTACTGTGTATGTTTGGGGAGGAGATGATTTATTGGGAAGTCACATACTGCTCGTGGCTGTGAGGGCTGTTCCCTCTCCCTGGCAGTGGTATGTCACCCACACATGGAGGAGGCCACTGCAGTTGGCTATATGACAAGTGGTAAGAGGTGGAGAAAGAGGGTCTGGGAATCTGAGATATCGGGCAATTGAATTGATAGGACTTGGCCATTGATTGGATGTGTTCTGAGTGAGGGATGTCTAGGATGACTTTAAGATTTCTGACATAAAGTAGGAATGGTTGTGATATTCATCCCAGAAGAAATGGAAGAGAAACAGGTTTGTGTAAAATGTTGAGCCTGGTTTTTGTAGTTGTGACTTGACTGATCTGAGGAACACTGAACACACTGAACCTGACGTCTTACTGAAGGTGGGCGTGGACCTGGAGCTTGGGTGGGAGGTTAGTGTGGGAATGCAGGTCTGACAGTGTGGTGGCAGGCTGGGTAGGACCATGGGTGAGGTTGAGCACTCCCCAGGGAGGGCATTTGGAGCAAGACCAGAGAATGAAGGAGAAACACTAATGTTAAACGGGATGCATGAAAGATGAGGACTACAGAGTGGACATCAGGAAAGAGAACTGCCAGCGAGACTGAGGGGGTGTCTCAAGCTAGATGGACTCAGTGCTGAGGAGAGGTCTTAGGCCTGAGAGGAGCGCGTGCTTGGCGGCAGTTGGGAGATGCACGTGTCCTGGTGAGCTTTCCAGTTTCTGTGGCCTGTTGGGTCGACGCTGGACAACAGCGCTGGTTATTTAGTTGTGGAAGATAGACACAGAAAAGAGCCAATTGGCATTTTCTTATTAAAGGGGAGTAGGCAATTTTAAAGGTTATTTGGCCATAATGCCTAGTCTCTCCCGTAGGTCTGAGCATTTCCTGTACTAGGGAATGCTAAGTTTTTATGCTTTGTGGAGTCAAAACTTCCTTTTTAGTTTCGGGGTGGCCTTAGGATTTAGCATAATGACCTTAGGTTAGCATCAAGAAAGTTTACTGAAACTCAGTCAGATGTTTTTCAATTTGTGTTTTTACCAATGTGAGATTTTGAATCTCAAGTTCAGGCTTACAGGGATGGCTCCACGTGCAGGGTGTTCTTATAAGGCCTCTCCTCCTCCTGTGTGTTGTATCTGGGATGCAGCATCCCTGAGCACAGCGCTGCCACAAAAATCTTGTTAGGTCTGCTGTGCAAAGTGGTGAATGTTTAAAAACAGGGAAGTAGAGAAGCTCTGTCCAGGTGAAGAGCTCCTGCAGAGCATTGGTGCTCACCTCTTAGGTGGCACTGAGCTGTGAGCCCTGCAGAGTGGTTAAAAAAAAGCCCCTTGAGCACTCAGTGATTTGCGTACTTCTAACTGTTCCTGTTTGTATATTTGCGTCATTAGGCCTGTCAACTACTTGGTCACAGAATTCCCGATCCCAGAACAGGAGAAGTTCCTGCTCTAGACATGAAGATCGAAAACCTTCAGAGGTATTTCCTGAATGCCGTGTGACTTTGCATGTTATCCATGTGTGCATGAGTGCATACAATTGACATACACACCTGGTTGACTGATACTGATGTCTATCTGCAATCTTGGGGAAGTTACCTGACCTTTCTGTGCCCCAGTTTCCAAATTGTTAAACTGGGGCTCTCACAGGTGGTTTACCTCATAGGATTCTTGTGAGGATTAAGTGGGTTAATACACAGAGGTTAATACATACAGCACATAAAGAAGTGCTCAGTCAATGTTAGCTATTATTATTAATTATATTCTTTTTTTCCTTTTCTGTTCCATCTTCGCTGGCTCCCAACAGCTTTTCCTCTGGCCAGGAGATGAGCGGGTTCGGCTGCTGCCAGTCACTGCCAGCCTCAAGTTAGTTGTGGCCATGAGTCTGTGGCTTGTTTGGCAACAACCCAATGTAATTCTGGGAGTTCTGTTTTGGGGATTATGCTTAAGGCTTTTTCCCCTTCTTTTCCGATTTGTTTCTCATCTTATGTTTCCCTGCTCCCCCACATTTTGTTCTCTCTCTCTCTCGCTCTCTCTCATCGGTTGATACTTAAAATTGTTTTTAGGTGCATTTTCCTGCTGGCCTTTGTTGAATAGGGGCCCCTACCAGTCCTGAAATCTGTATTCTCTTGACAGCCTTTGCTGGGCTCTGAGGAGTTAAATGATTGAAGAAAAGGCATTTTAGCTTATCACAGTTTTCAGGAGAGCAGGTTATGGGAAAGGGAGTCTTTGGTTCAGCTCCTTGGTCTTGTGCTGCCTCCTAAAGGGATGACTTCACAGACAGCCTCACCCTGTGGTGGCTGAGCAGAGACCCACGTTCCAGGAGGTACTTCTTTTTCTCCAACTGTAAGGGGAATGTTGCGGGCACTGTGTTGAGTTATCGGGGTGATTTAGTTGTGGAATAAACCCTCCATGAGGAAAGTGGTCCACATCCTTCAGCACTGCAGAAAACCATCCCAGGAGACATTTAAACATTAGACCAAGTGGTCTCAGGAAGGTGGCCTTTCACTGACTTGATTCATGCCAGGCCTTTGTCCTTGTGAGGGCCTGTGGTAGCCCCTCATTCTCTGTGGTATTGGAGCAGCTCTGCTCCACGCTACTACACTGTTCTCATTCAGGGCAGGAATACAGGGGTCTCTCCTAGGGAGATGGCACCGTGTTGAGCACCTCTGTCCCGGGGTGTAGTTGAAACCCCCTTTCAGGGCGGCACTAAGCAGTGAGGATGGCGCTGGCCATGTTTTGTTTCAGACTTTTTCTGAAATTTCTCTGAGTTTAGTTCTGAGTTCAAACTCCTTTAAAGTTCTAATGTTGAACTCTGCCAGGGCCTCGGGAGTCCATTTGAGGGCATCTGTTTCAGTTCTTGACTATCCTCATCTGAGTCTTTGCATAAAGGAATGGTGGGCTGCCTTTTCTCATCGCGTTGCTTCAGTTTGATTTTCCTTCTTTGGCAAACTCCCTTATTTTTTGCTTATAAGACTTAGTTGAATGTGTTTTTAAGTGATTTGCTTCCTGAAGTTGTAAACCTGTGACTTTGTTTTAAAGGACTTTTCTCTCTGGGGGTGGGGAAGGTGTGGCTGATAAAGTTCATGCACATGTGGACCAGGCACCTGCTTCAGGGGCTCAGCACTCTAAGGGGACTGACCTTACTTGTGATTTTATAGAGGGTGTACAGCCAGGTTCTTGCTTGTTTCTGGGACTTTAAAAACAGGAGTGGCATGCCGAGGGAATGTTGGTTTCAAAAATGGCAAGCTGAAGAATTGGCCTTTTTATTCAGACACTGCCTCAGACTTTATTATGGTGAATTTTATTAAAGTGGTCACCAGCCTGAAAAGCCACCAGGAAAAACAAACATGGACCTATTAGCAGACATATAATGTGAACTGTGCTTAGCAGCACACGAAAGAACTCCCTGTCCCAAGAAGGGAGAGTTCAGCATTGTGGCTTGTGTAAACAGAGAGTGTAGCTTACAGATGCAGGCACGCTCTGTGCCAAATACAACTTGGGGCCTGTGTTGATGCCAGGGTCAGAGCTTCCCTGTGTAGGCCTGAGACTGAGGGGCTGCGGGTGCAGCCCAGTCCGGGCCACCTCTGTGGGGCTCCCCTCAAGGCCTGCGGTGAGGAGTTGAGGAGCTGTCCTGCCAGAGGGGTACTTGAGTCTCTGGGTCTGCCTTTTATAGGACAAGGAGAGGGTCGGAGTTGCTTTCTTCTTTTTCTCTCCTTCCCTCCCTCCCTCCCTTACTTCCCCTCCTCATCTGTCCCTGCAAATGCTGCTTCCCTTGAAGAAGTTCTGCCAGATAAAGGTGTGCAAAAAACATGTTCTTTACAAGCCCGTTCTCTGACTTGACACCATGCGTCTGTCATTGCCTCTCTCCCAGATTTTTCCAGCCTCTGCTTCTGCCTGGCACTAGCCATCCAGGGCCTGGCCTCCCAGACCCCGTGCTTTAAAAGCCCTGGTGCCCTGGGTGGTGGCAGTCTTGAGTACAGACAAGGAGGCCCTGGTGGTCCTGAGCTTTGGGTTCAAATTGTTACATGGTTAGTGGAGTTTTATTTCTTAAACATTTATCAAAAGAGCACCCTTGAGTGAAATATCTCCCTCTAGGATCTTAGGCACATGTTCTTAGCAGCCCTCCTTCGAACTGAGAGTTCTCAGAAGTGTTTCAGGGGAGGACAGCAAGCTGCTGCTATTGTAGAAACTTCTGCATAGCTGATGTGGGAGTGAGTGAGCGGGGCAAGCTGCTGCCAGCACCAAGCCTGAGAGAGGCCGAGGGCATGACAGGCGGAGGGCTTTCCTGTACATGGCAGCCCGGTTCTTTGGTGGTACAGTGACTTTGTTACAGGGCAGCTCCTTGGTTACCCTGCAGCTGCCAGTGTTTTGAATAAGAATGCAAATATCAATCAGTGACCCTTTCTCTCCCATTCCAGGTGTTTCGGACAGACCTGATCACTGCTATGAAGTTGCATGATTCCTACCAGCTGAACCCAGATGAGTACTATGTGTTGGCAGATCCCTGGAGACAGGAGTGGGAGAAAGGGGTCCAGGTGCCCGTCAGTCCTGGGACCATCCCTCAGCCTGTGGCCAGGTAGATGGGCCTCTCCACCTGCCACTGCCTTCCTACCCCAGCAGCCAGGAGGCTGAGGAGTAATGGTTGAGTTAGCTGTGAAATAATGTGTGGCCTCAAGTGGAAATAGAGAGGTGGTGGAAACACGCTTCTGGTCCAAAGGGTTGTAGTGATTTTGAGGGCTGTGGGCCTCGGAATTTAGCATTGCTGCTTTCCTGGGAAGGTGCTGCCCTGTTAGGAGAGGAGGGCAACCTGGGAAGTGCCTGGTTTGGGGAGAGAAATTCAGATGTTTGCACAGCTGCTTCCTCTTTTCCTGCACTTGCACCCCAACCTCTTACCCCCAATCACCCAAATCAAGTTGAGTCTGGAGAGCAACTCTACTGGACAGAAGCCAGTAAGGGTCGCTTCTTGGGTCCCACAGTGGTCAATTGCTTCCCTGTTGCAGGAGAACAGGTGTGAGGAGGCTGGCCGGCTTAGGGATATGTAGAAGGGGAGCTTTGGAAGAGACACATATTGGTGGGTTTTTCTGTGGATGACCTTTGCCCTGTTGTTCTTGTAGGGCTTTCTCTGGATTTACTTACAAACCCACTTCTCCCCTTCAGGGTCTTGGCGGTTGGGTCCTTGATGACTTGCTTCAGCATAAAGCTGGGGCTGGTGTGCTCATTTCCTTGCCACCCAGCTCCGCTGACCCAGCGGCTTCTGATGGGGAGAGCGGATCGAGTGCCCTCTGTGCTCAGCTGGCACTGGGCTCCCCTGCTCTCAGTCTGCTGCCTCCTTGGGGAAATGACCTCTTTCACCTTGCTGAGTGTAGACTGAATTTACCTGTCAGCCCTCACCCACTTGGTGTCTCTTCAGGCACTTGAGATGATCCGATTTGATGATTATTGTTTTGAGACCTCTGCGACAAATGTTGATGTAAATACACAGGCTTAAATGACCAGTCAGATGCCTCATTAGGCCAGACTCCCAGCCTGGGGTGTGGAAGGTTTCCCTGGGCTCTGTGGGATAAACCCAGGGTGTTTGCTTTAGAGTCTGCATCTGGGGCATGGCACCGATCGTTTCGGCATCCCCAGTCCCATCCTAGTTATTGCTCACTGGATCCTTCCATTTTATTTGGGAGCCTGGCACAAGACAAGCGGGCATTAAAAGCATACGGAAGTTTTCTGCTGAAACCCTGCTCTTGGTTGAGTAGGAGATATAATTCCCTGTAGTTTGCCCATCTCGGTGTCGTGTAGAGAAACTCAACTCTGGTAATCATAAGGGTGACGAAAATACTTTGATAAACTCTTTGGACCACTTGGTTGATGTTACCACAGAGTCCTGGCAGTCAGAGATGGTGTAGCTGTGTGGATGTGAGGGGCCTCTGATGCTGGCCTCTGTTTTAGGGAGCGGGTGACGTGAGCATCTCACGTGCTGACATTTCTGAGTGGGGTGTCATGGAGAGCATTTCCTCAGGGGGTAACAGGTTGTGGAGAAATGGGAGTGTGAGAAGAAGGAGATGCATTCCTGTCCTGGGGTCCTCAGTGCATGTTGGAGGGTCGCCCCCTTGGCGAGGACTCTGGTTCTTAGACTGCTTAGTAGTGGACAAGGTCGGAGGGCATGGGCTGCTTCCCTTGGTTCCCCAGGGTTGGCTGTGTGCGCATGGCTACTCCGGCTCCTGATGGTCTTGAGAGCCAGCACATGGCCTACGGCAGGCTGGGGCAGGCCTGGCTAGTAGGAAGTGTTGTAATTGCTAATTGCTGAAATTTTGGAAGCCAGTGTTTTGGCGTTGCCAGCAGGTCATGCAGTGTCCTGGGAAGCTAGGTGAGACTCCTGCGTGGTCTTCACGTCCTGGGGTCTTTGCCAACTCCTACTTAGTTCTATTAGTAGTGACATCAAGGTTTTAAATCTGTTGACCTAATGATGGCCTGAGGTTTGGGAGTTGAGGCTGAAGTTAGCTCGGGGTCCTCTGTCAGGCTTCTTTATGTGGGGGGGGAAGTATGACCTGGCTACTTTGCTTTCTTGTTAACTAGGGTCATCTCTGAAGAGAAATCCCTCATGTTCATCAGGCCCAAGAAATATATCGTCTCCTCAGGCTCCGAGCCTCCCGACTTGGGCTACGTTGACATCCGGACGCTGGCTGACAGTGTGTGTCGTTACGACCTCAATGACATGGACGCCGCATGGCTGGAACTGACCAATGAGGAGCTGAAGGAGATGGGTGAGAGTCCGTGGGTCGTGTCGTGCGTGCATGGGTGCTGAATGGAGCAGTACTCCAGGCACCCAGTGGGCAGCGGAAGCTCCTCATCCCTGGTGAGGCCAGCACCTCGGAGCCTGGGTTCGTCTCAGAAGCATGGCTTTTTGTTGGGGATCAGTTTGTGCGGCTGTGACGGGAGTGCTGAGGTGGCTCATGGAGAGAGAGGTGGGGGATTGTGGAGGGATGCTTCTGCAGGCATGAAATCAGGGTGCCTTGTCCCCACCCTATGCTGCCTTGCTTATTTATCCCAAGGGAACTGCAGCCCAGAGAAATGAAGGGATCTCCCCAAGGTCCCAAAAAGGTCTGGTCCACACAGTTTTCTGTGTGGTGTTTGTCCTGTGGTGGCATTCAGCTCCTTTCTTCACCATGTCTCATTTCTCATAATAAACTCTGCTCTAGCCGCCTCACCATTTTTCCAGCCAGCTCCTGTGTCTCATTCACCTCAGATTCTCCATGAGGCCTGCTCCAAGCCTGGATGCTTTTCCCTCATGTCTTACCTGTTTCTTTCCATCCTGGCTTTCCTCATGAGCCTTGCCTTAGCTGAGTGCTCTGCCCATTGTGATCTCTTGCTTGAGAGTTACTTGGTTTTGTGTAGGTACAGCTCAGGGTTTTGCATCTCCTGGTGTCGGGACCAGAAAGGCACATAGGTTCATCTTGCATGCCACTTCTGATTGCCAGAGGTTGCCTGAAGTGCCGTGATAAGCAAGATGATGAGGTCAAGTGTGGGCTCTGGGTGACAGGCTATGAGGATTAGTTAGCATTTGTGCCCTGGGTGCAGGTGAGAAATGGTGGCAGAGCTACTTGTTTGTGGTCTAGCACAACCGTAAGTATTTATGAAATGTTTGGTTGTAGATTTCAAAGCCCTGAAGGACAAAGACTGTCTTTGGTTTGCATTAACCCCCACACCTGGCACGGGCCAGGCACACAGTGAGGACTTGCTGTTGTCCCGCCCCAGCCTGCCAACGGAGTGATAGTGGGGATGGAGCCAGGAGAGTTATTTTCTCCTTGTTTCCTTACTCAGGTATTTTGACAAAGTAGATTTCCTTCCTACAGTCTTTGTTTTTAGGTATCAGTGGCTAGAATGTCAGCAAGCCAGGAAGTTGTCTTACAGGCTCTGTTTAGAAGTTTTCAGAGTTTTCTTTGAACTGAGCAACGTGTTTCAGCTCCAAAGAGTATATAAAGTTCTGCTTCGTAAAAGACTAGTTTAACACACAGCTGACCCGGCGTCCTGTGTTATGGCGGGAACGCAGCTGGAGACACGAGGGGGCTTGGTGGATATTTAAGTGATGAGTACTGTGGTAACTCAGATTGAGGGGGTGCTGAATACTTGGGCAAAGTAAGTTGTGCAGTTGTATAACATTAACTGAACCCATATTTAAATAAAGCATTTGTCTTAGTTTTTATTGGTCTTTAATGGTGAATTCATTACAGGGCATAGGATTATATTTTCAAAGCTGGTGTTTTTAAAATGGAGGAATTGAGGTGGAAGTGCCTGGCTGGGCAGAGACCATCGCATAAATAAATAAGGTTTGAGGTGATCAGTAGCTTTTTGAATACCCGTTCAGAGCTTATTACAGTGTCACCTCTGTGTGTTCTCCAAATTTTTAAAAACTTGAGAAATGTTAATTTGACATTTGTACATGTATGATAATGCATAAAATTTATTGCTGGTTTTAATGATATTTCTGCTGTTTCTCACCTCTTAAATGTTCTGCTTGAATATTTTTTGATTTGTTTTTTCTTTTTGCATGAATATTTTCATTGTAGGAAGTTTGGAGTCTGTCTACAAATGAAAGAAAATAAAAAGTCTATCCCACCACTAGCTATAACCACAATAACCACTTGAAACTTGAAATTTATTTTTGATCATTCTTGCATAAGAAGGCATTTTATTTGATTCACAGTGGGCTGTTTCCTTTGCTTCAGACAGTCTGTGTGTTTCTGCCGTTCATGTGTCTGGTTAACTATGTATCTCAACTCAGTAAATTCAGAGGGTGAGGGATAAACCAGTGAAAAACACTTGTACGCTCACAGTGAAATCTGTTTTCAGAGCACTATTTTAAGCAGCAAGAAAGCAATGTTTTTAAAACACACTCAGACCATAATATGTGATCATGGCTTTGAAGTCACTTACATGTTAGTTATATATAATATTGTAATGAAATGATGATTTAATGATATATGTATTTAATTTCCTTGAGTCCTTTTGGGACTTATCTTTTGTTTTTCTGCTTAGAACACTGCATCTTCAGCACCTGACATAAGGAACAAACTGTTGCATGAAAAACTCTGCCTGTTATTAACTTGATGATCCTTCCTTGGAAGGGTCTGAGAGGCATCCAGTGGAAAACATTTGGGCACTCAGGATGGATTGATTTATAAGATGATTTATCATTGTAAATTACTTATAAATATACTATTATTAATGGATTTATTAATGTGTTTTGTGACATTTTTCCTTCAGGAATGTCTGAGTTGGATGAATACACCATGGAGAGGGTCCTGGAGGAGTTTGAGCAGCGCTGCTATGACAATATGAATCATGCCATCGAGACTGAAGAAGGCCTAGGGATCGAGTATGATGAAGACGTTGTCTGTGACGTCTGCCAGTCGCCGGACGGGGAGGATGGCAACGAGATGGTGTTCTGTGACAAGTGTAATATCTGCGTGCACCAGGTGCGTGGGCAGAAAGTGGCCGCCCGGAGGCAGCTGCCTGGCCTGCATGCCCATCTGCCGCCGCAGTGGCCAGAGAGCCCAGGGTCTTCCTCGAAAGGGTGTCCATTCTCCTTGCTGTCCTCAGTGAGGCAAAAAATTGTGCCCTATGGACACAGCCTTTTGTTCCTAATAGGTTCTCACAGTGTTTGAAGTGTTTCCTGCTGCTTTTACAATGGGAAGAATAGGATCCTTTGTGGACATTTTTCTTCACGTTAGGTTTTTATTCCCATCCATAGAAGTCAGGTTTGCTCAAAAAGAATATATGAGCTGCCTCTCCCCTGCTCAAGCACCTGAGTGAGGTATTAACACTAGGGGCATAGCAAAAAGCTCCTAAAATATGGTTAGTTGGCTGTAGTAAATTGTTGGGGCTGCCATAACAAATGCCACAAACTGGGTGGTTAAGACAAAGAAGTGTATTGTCTTGCAGTGCTGAATCAGCCTAGAAGTCTGGAATCACATTTGACAGGGTTGTGCTTCCTCGAAAACCCTTTGGGAAAATTCTCCCTTGCCACCAGCTTCTGGTGGTTTGCTGACAGTGCTTTCACTCCTTGGGTTTCAGCTACACTATGCTGGTCTCTGCCTCATCATCTCATGGTATCCTGTGTGTGTGCGTTTGCATGTGTGTGTACCTGCCTATGTGTGTGCATGTGTGTGCCTGTGTGTGCATATGTATATGCGTGCATGTGCCCCTATTTGCACCCATGTGCGTGGGTGTGTGCGTGCATGCACGCCTTCGTACATGGCCATTGCCTTATAAGGGCTTAGGGGCCCACCCTACTTAACTGATGATATCTACAATGACCCTATTTCCAAGTAAGGTCGTGTTCTGAGGCACAGGGTGAGGACTTCAACATATCTTTCTTGGGACACAATTCAAACCACAACATTGCTAACGTGCCAGTTTACAAACTGAACTGTTAAAGAAGAGGAAAGAGATCCCTTTTCTTACCTATTTTCTGTGCTCTCTGATGCCGGATGGATCAGGTTGGCTGCTTGCTGGCACCCACAGAAAGGTAAACCCTTCCACTCCAGTAAGGATGAGCACTGGGTGATTTTAAAAGCTGTGACAACCTCAGTTTTGCTTGGCAGTTCTATTTTTTTTTAATGCATTAACAGTACTTTGGATTTCTGTGGGAACACATGTTATGTACACTTTTATGTATTAAAAGGCTATCCTGAGGTACTTTCTTTGAATTCACCTGTTGATGCTGAGATTTAAAACAAACTTAAAAGTAAGACTCAATAGTGTTTGGGTGACCTCTGGGGAAGAAGAATTGAGTTTGCTCTGTGAAATTCTTGGCTGTCATTTTCTTTATATTTTGTATTTGTCTGGGTGCCCTTCTACCTGCAGACTTCCAGCTGTGGCCTTGCCCGCATCTCCTCTAGACGAGGAGCCGTGACCACAGTCTTTTGCTTTAGTCTTGTTATTGCCTGTTTTGTAGCTCTGGGTTTTCAAAGTGTGTAGGAAGTTGCCTTGGGATAATGGAGAATTGTTATAGCGGTTTTATTGTATCAAGATCATGATTGTGACTACCACTGTTGCTTTTTGTTGCTGATGTTATTGGATGAAATTTCAGTTTTTTTCCTGCCATTTTACTTGTTTGTTTTTCTTTTAAGAGAAACTTTATTTGAAATAAAAAGGGTCTCTACATGAAAACTATTTGAGCCCTCCTTTTATAAATGAGCTAACTGGTGTCAGGGGGGCAGGGCTGCTCAGGGCACCACTGTGGGTCAGTTGCAGAGTCGGAACTGCCCCTCAGGGCCTCTGAGCCCCTCTCCCATCCCCGTGTCTGGCTCCTATTCTTTCTGCCTCACCACATTGCCTGTTTTCCTTAACAGTTACTTCATATTTATTTTGAGATGTTCTTCATGGTGTGTCTTTAAGACATACTTTAACCTTTTAATTTAGCTTTGACTTGCTTTTCCAGTAAAATAAGTTACCTTTTCGAATGTGACTTTCTTTGGAATGCATAGAGACATTTTCAGCATTTGAAACCTTAGTATCACTGAATTTCATTGAAATTTCCCCCCAGTCTGTGTTGACAGTGGTGCATTCATGGCAACGACACGGCGCTCCTCAGCTCCAGTCTCAGGGCCACCCATGTCCTGTGGCTTCCCTCGTGTGCCCTGGATGTTCAGATTGCATGGCTGCTGTGTGCTTCCTGTCTGGAGGCCTGGAGCTCTGGTAGCGTATGTGTCTCAGCCTCCTGACTTCTAGTTCATTTACGGATAAAGTTCTGAGCAGCTTGGGGTTTTTAAAAGGTTCTGAATGTGCTCCTGGTACCATCATAGTTCTGTTCCTTCACTCATTTAACATTTGCCTTTTCTTCCTTTGAATCATCTCGATGACTTTGGTTGTAAATGCCTTGCTTTCTGCAGTTGCCTCTGTCTTGTGTCATTTTGCCATCTTGTGCAAAGCAGGCTTTGTTTTAAATACCAGCTAAAGAGACCAAATTCTCTTTGTCTAGAGCGACTCATTTTTCCGTGCCTGTTGTGTTCATTTGGGAGTGTTGGGATCTAGTTAGTAGAGTTTGCTCCGCCCAGGGAATGAGGATGCTCCTTAGTTCCTTTCTTGTTCCCACTGCCAGTCTCACTAATAGCTTTGGGAGGCTCGCCACTGCACTGTGGTTTTCTTCCTCATTTTGCGTCCCACCCACACCAGTAGGTCAGAGAGGACTGGACTCCCTTGCTGAGCCCTGCAGGGTGTTTGTGGCCAACAATTAGAGACGCAATGTAGCCGGCATCTGCAGCAACATAGCAAAGTAGACTTTTTGTGGACTTGCTGTCCTCGTGTAGTTTTCAGGACCACCCCCCGGGTAAGGAGGTACGTGTTGTGCCTGAAGATCGCAGATACCTGCCGGCTGCTGCTCCGAGGCTGCCAGCATTTTTCCCGAAGTGGGAGGGTCCCATCTAGGAAGATGTGGGATTCTTCTGCTCTTTTTTAAAAAGCTTTGTGTGTGCTTTTAAATTAATACATACACTGAGAAATGTAAATCTTTTTTTCTCTCTCTCCTTTTCCCTTGGGGATGTGCTGTGGCTTTACAGGCCTGTTACGGAATCCTCAAGGTCCCAGAGGGCAGCTGGCTGTGCCGGACGTGTGCCCTGGGGGTTCAGCCGAAGTGCTTGCTGTGTCCCAAGAAAGGAGGAGCTATGAAGCCGACCCGCAGTGGGACCAAGTGGGTCCATGTCAGCTGTGCTCTGTGGATCCCTGAGGTAGGTGTGGTTCTTAATAATGGCTTAGTTCAGGAGGTCTTGGGCTTTAGTGGGGGTGGGGGTAGGGGTGGGGAGCCATTTATAAATAAGTGGTGGCACTGTAGCTGATGAGTTAAAAAACACTTAATTGCTACCTGATCACTGCACACTTTGACCATGTCATGGTATGTAAATTTGTGGAAGTGGTAACTGGAAGCAGCAGTGAGTTGGAGCGTGGGTTGGTGGTGTTTGGTTATGGCTTCAGATATCCACTGCAGCTGACCCTGCCACTGATGCGCGCTCCCAGGGGAGGGCCTGCAGCCTCGCTGGCTGTGGCCCGGGTGTGGGTGCGTCCTTACCCGGAGACTGGCCATAGGTCCCTGGGCATGGTGAGCTTGTACATGTGGCCCCCACCGAGGTTAAAAAGCCACTCTTCTAGGTCACATTTTTGTGATTGTTATTAAAATCTTTACTTGGCCTCAACCTTTTTAATTTTAGGTCTGGTCTAATTTATTTCAAGTCCCAGACCTTGACTCACTTGATTTGCATGGCTCACTATGAGAGTGTATCATTTGTGATTCAAATTTCAGCATTTTTTGATGTTGTGATTTTGAAGCATTTTTCCTCCTGAGGATTATCTGGGGATGGCTTAGAATGAAGTCTCATGGCTTTGGTCTTGGCAGGTAGGAGGCTGTGCAGTTGAGGGATACAGTTGAGGGGCCCATAATGCAGGAGAGAAGGGTGCCTTACTCGCTTTGGTCATTTCCCACGTTGAATGCGGTAGTCTTTTCTGACTGAAGAGAATTTATTAGTTAGAGATATTGTTAGAAGAGAATTCTTTAATGAGAGATATTAAAAGCAGTTTATATTTACTTATACCATACTTCACAGACTTTTAAAATATACTTAAGATGGATTTTCAGTCTTGACCACTTCATTGTGGGCCACAGGTGGTGTGGATCACATTGTCCTGATGCACACCTGTCTTTGCTGTCAGATACTCAGGTGAGAAGTGAACATTCAGTTATCTGAGTGTTTTTACAAACAGGGACATCTCTGTAAGATGACAGCCCTGCCCCAGGCACGTGGAGGCTGTGGAGCTTGGGGCCTGAGCTCTGGGCTCTCTCCTACTGGTGACCCAGAGGTGGCCCCTGTGATGTCCTGCTGCTTTAAAGTAGGGGTTTGCCTGGCCTAGGAGGGCACATGCCCCTTGCTACCCCCTGGTAGGTAGGCTGCAGGAAAGTAATGGATTGTGAAGTCTGCCATTTGTGTCCAGCCTTTGTCTGTGTGAAGGCCTCTGCCACCTGTCTTGCTCTTTCTTGGGCCTCTAGGTGAGCATCGGCAGCCCCGAGAAGATGGAGCCCATCACGAAGGTGTCCCACATCCCCAGCAGTCGGTGGGCACTGGTGTGCAGCCTCTGCAGCGAGAAGTTTGGGGCCTCCATACAGGTGACTTACTTAGTCCTTGAGGGCTTCATTCCCTGGCTGTGGGGAGCAGGCTGATGGAGGGCTCTGTGAACTGGCAGAGGATGTGATGGGACTAGAGTGCAGTAAGCAGGACACGGTTCTCCCAGCCCTCCTAACTCCAGCCTGGTATGAACCCCTGTGGTGGTGGACTGTGTTCTCCATAACAGGAGCCCCATCTGTAACAATCAGGGCAGCTCCAAAGTCTGCTTGAGCTCTAAGACAGTTCTTATTGGCCTCTAGTTTCTTCCTTTCTTCCCCAATCCTGGCACAACAGCTCTCCCCCCACCAGACACTTCTCGGCGTGAACCAGAGTCTTGGCACTGGGAGGTCAGCCCCCTGCCTCTGTGGCTGCCTCCTGACACTGCTGGTTTCGGAGGTGTGTGTGGAATGCTTCTGCCTTAAGGGCGCGCACCCTTTGAAATCAGCTTGGCATGTTTATGCTTTTCGTAAAATACAGACTCCTTGAAGCACCAGCTGCAGGTGGAGGGATACCCAGGAGGTGCAGCGCCAAGTATCCTTTGCAGAATCTGTTACCTGAACACAACTGGGAAATTGATTCTTCATGGCGATTTGTGTTGGTGGGGGTAGGAGGCATAGAGAGAGCTTGCATGTAAAAATTTTGCCTGCATTTTCTGTGTCCACACACAGACAAGTATAGAATGTCATAAGGAATTAGGGAGAGAAAGAGATGGTGTGCTATTTTTTTCATGTTTTCTAAAACTCTACTTGAGAAGTTACTTTCTGGGCCTCACATTTTGACATCTAGACAATCCTGAGTTAAGAGGCCTGAGATGCCATTCTGCCAAGGTCTCCCAATGCTGTGTGTGGTTGACTTGGTCCTAAAGGCTGAATGTGGCTCCACCTCTGGGAGGTCTCAGCTCAGGACCACGGGCCCTTCCTGCGTCTTCAGGTCCCATTCTGATTGCAGAGGCACTGGTTTTTGGGGGTCCTTCTCTCTCGATGCAGGAAACACAGAGCTCAGCGCATACATAGATTCCACAAGCTTGGTCAAACTGCCAATTGTGGTTTTTAGAGAAGTGACCTCATTTGGCAAAACCATTTGTATTTTGGCTGATGCATATTTCTTTGAGTAAGTTATCTAGTGATTGGTGGTTTTAACATTTTTTCATTTTATAAGCCAAGCAGTTCTACTTTTCTTCATTATCCACTTCCACTGGAGTTCAAGAACCCGAAATGTGACATATTTAGAGGGTGAGGCATGAGACAGCTGGTGGGACTTGGCTGCAGACCTTGAAAATAGTGCAGATTTTTGTATGTGAACAGAATAGTTAAAGCTAGAACATGACCGAAGCTTCTGGCCTGAGAGTTGTGTTGGGAGAGACTCTGGAGGGAACAATTGTTTGAAGCTTCAACATAAAAAAACCCAGCAGAATCAAGAGGAGGCCCACCGGGTGAGCCCACACCCGTACCTTATGTTCATGTGTGTGCTTGTGTGCAGACATACCCACACAAGCACTTCAGGAAACAGGTTGTGGCAAACCAAGGAAAATGGAAATCATTTTCTTCCAAGTTACCTGATGTTCTTCTGAGGCTAGAATTTATGCCCTTTCCTGAGCTCACCAATCCTGGTCCTTAACTGATGTTTACAGGAGGTGGGCGAATGGGATCTTTGTTTTTCTTTTGAAAAGAAGATAAACTGACTTTTTTGTTGCCATTGGCCTCTTTTTCCCCAGAGCATTAATTTGAAGAAGAGGCCAGGAAGGCTGATGATTTTTGGTATCCTCACTGAATGGATTGATTTTATTAAAGAATTCCTCTCTGAAACGTCTGCAGCTGGGAAGGCTCTGGTTTACATTTCTGTAACGTCTGTTTGCTGAGTCAACCTGAATAGGAAAACCCAGAGGAAGGCCATTTGGCGTCTTTACAAAGTCCTGTATAAATATGCTGCTGCAACTCATTCCTCTTTAAGGTTGGAGTGCCTGGGTTCAGTGTAGTTCAAGCCAAACATAGATAGTCTCTCAGCCATCTGTTCCTGGTTTTACTTGCCACTGGGCTGTGTGCCGAAAGGGAGGAGCACCTTTTTTTTTTAAGAATAGTGACCAGGTGTGTGTGTGTGTGTGTTTAAGAATAGTGACCAGGTGTGTGTGTGTGTGTGTTTTTAAGAATAGTGACCAGGTTGTGTGTGTGTGTGTGTTTAAGAATAGTGACCAGGTGTGTGTGTGTGTTTTTAAGAATAGTGACCAGGTGTGTGTGTGTGTTTAAGAATAGTGACCAGGTGTGTGTGTGTGTTTTTAAGAATAGTGACCAGGTGTGTGTGTGTGTGTGTGTGTGTGTGTTTTTAAGAATAGTGACCAGGTGTGTGTGTGTTTAAGAATAGTGACCAGGTGTGTGTGTGTGTGTGTTTTTAAGAATAGTGACCAGGTGTGTGTGTGTGTGTGTGTTTTTAAGAATAGTGACCAGGTGTGTGTGTGTGTGTGTTGCCACTAAAGCTGATTTCACACGTTTCTTGGAGTTAAGTTTATTTATAGATAAAATTACAGATTTATGTTCATGTGTGTTAAGTGTTTGTAATGGGGGGATGGTGAAGGGAGCTGGATTTTTGTTCTTCTGGATAAAAGAGACTTCATAATAATGGGAGAATCATGACTGGCAGTGAGTCACCTCTTAAATACTGAAAATGATCAGGGGGAAAAGCCCCAGCTCAAGCCTCAGCCTTTTGTGGTTATGCAATTCAGGTCTGTTGAGTGAGTTTAATTAAGCCTTTCAGCTGGCTGGGGGCCACGGGGCTCTGCTCCCTTCTGCAGCCCTGGTGTGCCCGGGGATCACTTGGCCTCCTGCAATATAGTGTTGCTTTGAAGGAACTGGCTTCAGTCACCACAGGAACCTCTTCCCAGGGACACCCAGCAAGACCAGATGGGGAGAAATTAATCGCTTTTCTCCTGCTAGGTCCTGGCCTTGCTGTCAGGATCAAAGGCACTCAGTTGTTGTCCTTATCAGGCAGTGAGGGGGGTATTCAGTGAGGTGGGCCGGCCTCCAGGTCGACAGCTGGGTGGTGACTCGCCTCTAGGTCAACCTCCCTGTGGCCCACGGGAAGCAGGTCCCTCACGGTTCTGCTGCCACCCTGGTGCCAGGTGTGGCAGACACAGGCCTCCGCTGGCCCTCGAAGCCTTTGGCGTCTGGTGACACTTCCCCACGGGCTCAGGGACCTTTCCGTCTCCCCTGTGCCCCTGGGCTCCCTGGGTCCTCCTTGACTTCTGTTCTTTTCCACTCTTGGGGAGTTTTTAAAAATTAACTTTCCTGGTCTTGAGCAGCCCATGGCAGCTTGGAGGAGACATACCATTTATTTTCCCACTTACGTTGGGACCCTTCGTGGCTGGGGGTAGAAATGAAGATTCATGTTGCTTTAAAAACTGACTAGTTGTCATTCTTCCTGAGGAGATTCTTACCATTCAGGCTTTTCATATAAATACAAAAGGAGCTCAAATCTAGAAGAAAAAAAGCCTCAAAATATACTCTGCATATTGAGCACATGTTCTTTTGAGCATAATCATAGTGCCAGGCCGCCTTTGTCTACCCGTGCCATTTGTATAATTGTGTCTGCTTGTCAGCAGCTATGTTACTTCTCTCAAAGAGTTTGGTTTATGAAACCTTTGATGTGAAGAGTTCCCTTAAATCCCAACCCGTACCTTACTTACAGCATGGCTAGATCTGCTAGGGCTAATGGTGTAGAGCTGTGCCAGCACACACTCATGTGCAGCTTGTCTGGTTATGCGTGGGGGTGTCCAGCGCTGAGGGGCTTCAGTCGCTGTTGCTCGGTAATCGTTTTTTCTCCTGTTCTCTGTGTGTTCTCCCCAGTGCTCTGTGAAGAACTGCCGCACAGCTTTCCACGTGACTTGTGCTTTTGACCGGGGCCTGGAGATGAAGACCATCTTGGCAGAGAATGACGAAGTCAAGTTCAAGTCCTACTGTCCGAAGCACAGCTCCCACAGGAAAGCCGAGGAGTGCCTCGGCGAGGGGGCCACGCGGGAGAACGGGTCCCCTGAGTGTGCCCCCAGAAGTCCACTGGAGCCCTTTGCCAGCCTTGAGCAGAATCAAGAGGAGGCCCACCGGGTGAGTGTCCGTAAGCAGAAGCTGCAGCAGCTGGAAGATGAGTTCTACACCTTCGTCAACCTGCTGGATGTTGCCAGAGCCCTGCGGCTGCCCGAGGAAGTAGTGGATTTCCTGTACCAGTACTGGAAGTTGAAGAGGAAGGTCAACTTCAACAAGCCCCTGATCACTCCAAAGAAAGATGAAGAGGACAATCTAGCGAAGCGGGAGCAGGATGTCTTGTTTAGGAGGCTGCAGCTGTTCACGCACCTGCGGCAGGACCTGGAGAGGGTAATGATTGACACTGACACCTTGTAGTGACTTAGAGAAGAAGATGGCAAGAGGCGATCGCTTGCCCAGAGCAAGAAACGGTAGCCAGGCCACTTACTCTCAGACCCGTGTACATGATGCAGCATGAGGTTGTGTTGGTCAAACATATCTGTGGGCTGGGAAATTCATTGTATATACATGCAAGACTGCCACAGAGCGGGGAGCTTCTCTGTGATTTATTTTTAAACACTTCCCATTGATTCTTATTGTTCTGCAAGTTCAAATTGGGTGTGTCTTTTTTTCCCCACCTTCATTCTAGAGCTAGAGGGAACTGAGCCCCAGGAAAATGATCAAAGGATTGGCTCAAAATTGTTTACAAACTGCGAAAACCAGGATGGCATTGAATGAATGGTGGGGTTGGGCTGAGGTAGGAAGGTCTCTTGTTCTTCCTGGGGAAACACTAGGTGCTGGTGGTGGGCTCATTAGGGAGAGCTAAGCACTGCTTTCCAGCCCACCCTCGTTCCTTAGCTCATTCACAGGGCATTCCCGGTGCTGTCACGGAGCAGGGCCGCTGTGGGTGCGGGAACTTAACACGGGCACAGCTATTCCAGAAGGAACTCCTGGCAGTGAGGTGCTAAGTCATCACTGAGGCTGTGTAGATACAGTGTGTGTGCACATGTGTGTGTGTGTATGTGGTGTGTATGCGTGTGGGTGTGGGGTGGGATTCCTGGTGCACAGGGACAGCAGATCCGCCACGGAGCCCCTAGTGATGCTCCGCACACTCCAGATCACACTGCTGGGCTGCTGAACATAGTAGCGGCTGTTGGCTGCCTGGAGCCTCGCTGATGGCACTTCATTCAGCTGTTGGCAGCCTGTGCCTCCCCCACCCTCTGTTACCTTTGGAGTTCCAGTCTGGACCTCCTCCCTGTCCAGGAATAATTAGGAGTGGGCTGTATTTCTCTAGGGCCTTCTGCTCCCTGCGGGTCGTTCTTACTGAGGTTGCTAATTGGGGCTGCATCCTAGAGCACCTTGTGCGCCAACTGCTGGACTGCCAGCTGCAATTACATTCGTTAGTGTGCAGGTGACGGGACTGTCTTTCTGGCCCAAAAGGCACCCAAGTGGCCTGAGGCAGTTAACACTTCGCCCCCAAGCACCTAATTTATTAGCGGGGAGTGATTCATCTGCCTGGGAGAGAATCTGACTCATAGATAGATTTGAAATGAGAGTGTAGGCAAAAATTAGGGGTAAATTGAAGATGTCTTGAACTGAAAGATCCAGATCTCACAGAGACCTGTGTGGCCCTGTTAGAAATGGCACAGGAATGAAAGTGTTGTAAGTGTTCATTAGTATGTGACCCCGCTGTGATGCCCTTTCCGGGTCCCGGTGAGGATTCCGGCTTCAGGCGGAGGCCTGGCTGGCAGGCGGACGCAGGAGGAGGGTCCAAAAGCGCCGGCGCCCCATACGCCCCCTGGTGGTGAGTGTAAAAAAGACCACCTCAACCACATGTGTATGTGGCAGTTTTAAGATGAGAAAGGAATTCAGAAGGATACATTGTAATCCTGGTGAGAAGCCATTATCCCAACCTGACAAACTGCTGTACCGGGGGTGCATGAGCTGTGGAGTCAGATAGTCCTAAGGAGGGAGGGCGAGGCATCTAAATGTTTGGACTGTGTTTGTCTCACAATCACCACAAAATAAAAGTGTAGAAAATGCTTGTGGTGTACTAACTCTTTTCTGTACTTAAGTTACTCAGATTAACATGCACTTATAATTAAACTCTAAACATTTTATTGAGTTATCACTGTTGCTTTTTAAGTAGAATGATGCCAATGATGTATAAGAAACAGGGAATAAATCAGGACTTGTGTGTGTGTGGCATTACTTATATTTACTTTATTAAAGAGCCTAAGAGATTTTAGGGGATTTAGTGTCAGTTTAAGATGGCCTTGTTGTAATGAAAAATATGTTTTCCAAAATTTGCCATGATGCCTGTGATGTTGGAGGCTTTAAAAAATTGAAATCTTTGTCAGGCCCTAAAGATCTGTACAGTTCTTTGTAATTATAGTCAGTAAGTGTGTACAGCCGAAGCCTCATTAGGGCAGGGGCTGACAATCAGAACAAATCATAAATTGTGACTTTGTTTTTCAATTAAGTTAGAGTTATGCCTAATTTACACAACTGTAGTTCATAGCAGGTACGCAGAATCATTTAATACATGGGACTGTGATCAAGGCCTGTGGTCATTCCAGAACTGATAAATAAGTTGCCTCCATTAGAATTGCAACAACTGATGAAAGTGGTAACTGCCCTTTCCCACAAGTACACACCTCAGAGCCTTGCCCACCTGGGTGCCAGGTTTGGGTCAGGAAGTTAGATGGCAGGAAGGATTTCAGGGAGGTTTGGGTACCCACACCTTTAAGACAAGATTGCTGATGTGTGGTGAGTGGCCGTGACAGGTTACCAAGGCTGCTACTTCACCCTGATGGGATTTCTTTTCCCAAACGTGGTCTTCTAAGAAATACAGTAAACATGAGTTCATCCAACAAGTGAGTCCTTGCTCAGATAAAGACACGCTACCTCTGTCTGCAGGCTATAGGGTATCAAAAGAGGCCAAGTCCTGGTGGGGAGGGGCTAGCTGCCCTACTGGGTGGTAGTCAATAAATTTTTGAAAATTTGAGAGAGGCTACAGTTAGCCCTGAATAAAAGGCATGTGAAGATTTAGCGTTGTCAGCAGTGTTTGGTGTTCAAGAAAAGTCCTTGAAACCATTCTTGGATTCCTGGATTCCTTGAAACCATCCTTGGAATCCATTCTTGGATTCCTCAGTGCCAGCATCATCTGGAAACCTAATGCTAATGCAAATTTTCGGACCCCACCCCTGACACCAGAAATTTGGGGTGGAGTCCAGCATTCTGTTTTAGGGCTCCCACGTGCTTCTATTTGAGAACCACTGCTCTCTGGGAAAGCCAGGTGTAGGTTTCATGGTGGGAGTGCACCCGGAAGCCCTGAGTACCTCCTGGCTTGCAGCTGGGAGCAGTGAAGCCTGGGAGAGCGTCTGGCCAAGCAGTGTATAGGAAGGGCTAAGCAGGGTATGTTTTGAGGATAGAACCTCAGTTCAGCTCTACATACAGGGGCTGGAGATGGGAGTTGTAGTGTTTTGTGCATAAGGGTTAGAGATCTCATTGTCTAAATGTAGTAAGCTAAGCCTGGGTTATTCAGGGGCTGATATGTTCTGACTGAAAATTAACTCTGGCCTTTGCTTTTTGGAGTTATATTAAGATGTTTCTCATCAGTGATCATGGGGAATAGAAGTGGGACTTTCCCACTTAGCCAGCGTGGAAGCCTCACCTGGCTGGGGGAAGTGGTTGAAGCTACCAACATTAAATTTGAATAATACACAAAGTTCAGGCTCTCTAGCTTCCCTATTTTCTATTATTTCCATGGATAATGTTGAATAAGAGATCTAAGTATCTCTGCTGTACATCTGACTTCCACAGCAGAGTAATATTGTCTGCTCCGTGCATGTCAGAATGGATGTCCGTTTCCTTTTTCTGAAAGTGGAATTCCTTGTCTTAATGCAAAAACAATTTGTTTTCCAAGTTTTGAAACTGATACGGATCTAGGTCTGGTCTTGCCTCTTTCTCTTTTTGAGCTTTTACTCTTAGTCCCTCCTAGGTGGAAAACATGTATTTATTTATTTATTTTTACTGTATGAAAATATTTACCTGTTGGTCAGGATATTTATAAAGGACACCTCCTTCCCGGCCTGGGGTCTGAGGCTGTCAGAGGAAGTTCTTCAACCGGGGTGAATGACACCAAGAGAAATAGGCAGAGTGATTTTTTTTTTCTCAATTCTTTAAGGTACATTTTTTGTGTGTGTGTCATGAAGAGGAGGTGTTAGAAGTCCCTAAACACCAGTCAGTGATGTGGTCAGGCTCCAGAGAAGCTCTCCTCAGTGCTCCTGCTTTGGGCCAGGAAGTCACACCCTGATGCAGGTGTGAAAGCTAGCCACCTGTTCCTCTCGGTGCCTCCTGACCTCATGCGCCGAGGCCACTGTGTGCATGTGACTTGGGGAAGAATGGCTGCAATTGTCAGGGCTCAGAAAGGGTGGAAGGCCGTGGGGGAGGTGTCGGTACCCAAGGCGAAGGCAGAGCCCTCATTGCAGGAGAAGGCGGCAGGGGAAGGGATGGTCCTCGCATAAGGAAGACCTCGGGTGTTCGGGAGCGTGGTCATGCCTTTGACTCAGCAGCTGACGGGGTGTTCACACCTGCTCTGCACTCCTGCCCCCGAGCTGATTTGGGAGGGCTTGTCCACATCATCCTCAAGGAAGGATGAGTTGTTCAGCAGCTGTGTTGCATTTGACATTTGTATTTTCAGACCCATGTAATGTAGTCAGGTTTACCAATAGGTTTTAAGACTGAAGAATTTTAAGAAGGTCTAATGACTAATTCCTTAGATTTTATTTTTTTGTATTGACTGGTTATGGGTGGCTTAAAAATGGGGAATGAGTCTGTGTTGATGAGTTAGTGTTTCATGTGGTCCCCAGTAGTTGCTCATCAGATGCAAAGTGGAACACTTAGCACTTGGGTCTTTTTTCAGTTGCTTATAACGAATGAGTCAGGAAAGAGAGCAGGATCAGTTTCTCAAGTGCTGATAGAAAGCTGGACTGGGGATGTTGACATTTAGCAAATCAATGGCAAAGTGAGAAGGACGTTGCCTAGTGTCACCTTCTGTAGGAACACATTAGCCACCTGTTTGCTGTGGGCATTTCAGAGTTCAGTGTCCAGTTAAAGAAGTTTAGATTCTGGGTGACCATTTGGTCTTCTAGTGGGCCCCATGCAGGGACATTTTCAGGGTTGGGGTGGGGAGTTCCTTCTGATGGTCTTTGACCTGCACTTACCTAGTTCCAGCCCGAAGGCGCTGGGTAAAATGCAGCAGAGGACGCTTCTGAACTGCTCTAAAGCCTTAGACTGTAGAGGTCACAGGATGAAGGAGGGGTGGTAAGCTGAGTCCTTGGCAAGAGGGAATGAGTCTGGGCTTGGATTCCAGTGGTCTGCTCTGTGCCAGGCCTCAGGCTGCACTGGAGGAGCAGGGCCTTTGCATGGGTTCTGTAGGGGTTCTGCAGTCTAACTTATGTATTGCCACTGCTTACATTATGGAATCCTTGTTAGCAACCCAAAAGGAGATTAGAGGCTGGATAAAATGCTTAAAATACATTTTGATTTAAAATGTTAGTCAAGACCCTAGTAGGACGGATTTCTTTCAGGTAAAGAAAGAAAAAGCACCAAAGTACTGTTGTCAAGTGTTGCTCACTTAGAATCTTTATTCTCTACATTCTAGGTTCGGAACCTCACTTACATGGTGACCCGCAGGGAAAAGATTAAACGATCTGTGTGCAAAGTCCAGGAACAGATATTCAATCTTTACACTAAGCTCTTGGAGCAAGAAAGAGTTTCAGGTATGCATTAAGCTCTTGTAGGCCAAACAATAGAGCATGGGTTTGTAAGTCTTAACCTGTGTTAAGGGAAAAACTAATGGTTTCTTTAATTTCCTTTTATCTGTCCTGTAGAAGAATCTAAGAAATACAGACTTTTATATTTAAAGAAAATCTTTAGGCATTTAAGACCTCATGGTATAGGAGAAAGCGCTAGGAATTTGGCCTCAAATATGGGTCCAAATCTTAACATCCTTTACCTATAGGCCAAACATAGTCAAGTGCCAAGTGTTCTGCTTCTTCCCATTTCCTCTGTGTAGCGTGAGGACCGCTCATGGCGGCCTCCTGGAACTGCTGTGAGACAGTGGCTTACATAGGGCAAAGCACCCGAAACATGTGAAGTGTCATGGGAACACCTAAAGAGGTTTTTCTAGCCTTAGGATCTAAGACACAAGTCCTCGTTTAGAAAACATTTCACAAGTGGACTTTTTAGTGTAGGTGGAATTTAGCATATTTTTGAGATACAGCACCAGGTATTTATTTAGGGACTTCTGTTTTACATCGTTCTGGGAAGGGAAAGAGGACACAAGAAAACTCAGATATTTATCTCCTCTGCCCTTGGAGAATGCCGGTCGTGTAGGCTTCAAGTGCGAATTTGGGCAAGTCGTTTTAACCTCTCTGTGTCTGGGCCTTCTCATCTGCAGAAGGTTGGTCCCGAGTCATGGCCTCTCAAGTGCCTTTCGGCATTAATACTGTGATCAAAGCCCTGCAAAGCAGGTCTGATAAGGGTTTTAGGGAAGGAGGCCTGTTGAGTGTGGCTGAGCAGAATCCCAGCTTGTGGAGCAGGTCTGAGGGGAGCTCGCGCCTGGCGGCGCCTGTCATTTGCATTGTGTGGGTGCAGCGCTCCCTCTCACGTGCCCACTGCTGGGGCTCTTTGTGCATCATCATGTAACACAGGAACAATAAAGGAGTTGTTAAAACCTATTATGTTGAAATTCAAGTTCTGGTTTACCTAAAACTAACCAGATACATGTGACCAGACGTGAGCCAGCTGAACAAAGAGAAAAGGAAAAGCATAGGGAATTTTAAATGCACTTGAAGTGTTTCATAGTTTCAGTGGCATTAACTTAATAATATTATCCTAGATATTTTCTTCCCAAGAGTAAATTTTTCCAGATGTATTCAGCTTATTTAATTAGCTAGAGTTTAGAGTTTGTTGTAAAACTTTTAGAGTTCTTAAGTAGGGAGTCCTAAGTAAAAGCAGTTCAATTCAGATTCTTTAAAGTGAACGTCTGTCTTTTCATTCATTATTCCTACCCAAGTGCACACAGATGGGCTGTCCGTGCCCTTGCCTTTGAGTCCTGTGAACAGTCCACATGGAAGCTGCCTGGGCAGCTGCCCCAGCCTCCAGCCCCCGGATGCTGGGATCATTCACGCAGGGTGTGCCCTTGGAGGGCTTCCTGTGACTCTTGTTAAGACGTGATGTGTAGTGAGTGATTACCTATAAAAATAAACTGTGAAGAGCATTTCATCTGATTTCACTGAAGAGTCATTTTTCATGGATATAGTGCAGGCAGCTTTCTGTATTTCATGACTGAGTTTTTTGCTAGTGTAAGTGACTGAGATTCTTACCCAGTTTCGGAAGAGTTTCTTGGTAGATGTACATTCCCAAGTCCTATGTTATTCTCTCTGAGACATGACTCGACTAGGTATGAGCGGTTGAAAGCAACATTAATCTGCCTGTGGGATGCCATGGGATGACGTGGAAACCCTTTAGGATGCTAGTTTTTTTCTATCTTTCAGTTTTAGAGTTTCAGTTGTGTTCTTATTCATGCCTCAAGTTGACCCCCTGCCTTGTAAGAGAGCTGATTCCAACAGATGGCCTTGACTTAGATGTGTCAGCCAGGGTCCTTGGTTTCAACTCTATTGTGTGATTCTGAGGCCATTCTGCTGGGTGAGTGTCCTCAGTGGGGGCAGTGCTTATAGGAGGTCATGAGTCAGAGGCTCTTCAGAGGCATGGGACCCGAGTCAAGTAGGAGAAATCAGAGTTCAGAAAATGTCAGTTCCTTTCAGCTTTGCTTTCCCACAGTAGGTGATTGAGTAAAAGAAGTGTAAGTGTGGTGTAAAGTTGACCCTAACATTTGACTCTTGAGAAAGCAGGCACTTCCAAACAGGCTGGCTGTAAAACACCGTCCCCTGTGGTCATGACGATTTTATGTTTAGAGCTGCTCGTCCGTTGCGTTTCTGGGCAGTGTCCTCATCTGCTCAGCAGGAAGTTCTTACGTGCGCTACTGCCTGGGACTCTGGGCAGAACCTTGTTTTCCTGGTAGTTCATACCTTATAGGGACGGGGATTGTGAGAACTGTGCTTTGTAGATGCTCTGGAGGCTCTTGTTGAAATGTGGTCCTTCTCATGCACTCATGTGTTTTGTGAAATGAACTCACTAAGTCATCGCCAGCATTAATAAGACAGAACAGAAACCGCTGGGTGTGCATCTGATGAAGGCTAATCTGATTTCACAAGTGAACTTTTGCTGGGTTTCGTGGTGAGATTTAGTTCTTACTGGGACCAGCATCAAAAACGTTGAGACACTTGATTAACTAACCCTCACGTGGGATGACAATTCAGTGTAATTCCACAGATGGATTTTGCGTGTAATAGTAAACATTGTTTGAAATATTTACTCTGTCAAGGATGCCTTTAAAACACCTTCATTTCACCTTACTTACATGTATTTGCCCTCATTGTAGCCTGTGGGGGTGTAGAAACGTTGGAGACAGCCCCTGCCCAGGTGCTTGGGTAGCAGGGACAGGCTGGTGGGTGGCTGTGGCCCAGGTGCTGCTCCATGACCAGGCGGAGGGGGAGAGGCAGTGCTTGACCTCCAAATGGATTCTGCATGGATTCTGCTTGGAACTCAGATGTTATTTTGTTTGAAAGAAAATATATTCTTTGAAAAGATGTTTCATGAAAAATTATGTGAACTTGAGCTGTTTGAGAAAATGTGGCATACTGAGTTGAGTATACAGAGTGTAGATTCTCAAGAAGTGCAAGTCTTTAATGTAAAAACCAAATTTTTACAAACTGGGTGGGTTTTTCCATGCTGAATGGGAAGTTTGCACTGGTAGGGCCATACCAAGGGGCAAGAATTTTATTGTTTTGGATTTGCTTCTGCTGTAATTTTTCTTTATTTGTGGTTTTATGTTCCTAGGTGTGCCTTCTTCTTCCTGCTCCTCCTCCTCACTGGAAAACATGCTTTTGTTTAATAGTCCTTCTGTGGGCCCTGGTACTCCCAAGATCGAGGACTTGAAGTGGCATTCTGCATTCTTCAGGAAGCAAATGGGTACTTCATTGGTTCATTCTCTGAAAAAAACCCCTAAGCGAGATCCCTTGCAGAACAGCCCCGGGAGTGAAGGCAAAACCCTCCTAAAGCAGCCAGACCTGTGTGGTAGAAGGGAGGGCATGGTGGTCCCAGAGAGCCTTTTGAGTTTTGAAAAGACCTTTGCAGAAGCACGTCTCATTTCAGCACAACAGAAAAATGGGGTGGTGATGCCAGACCATGGGAACAGAAGAGATCACCGTTTGCATTGTGATCTCAGTAAGGGAGACTTAAAGGACAGACCTTTTAAGCAGAATCACAAGCCTCTTAAGTCCACAGATGTGTCCCAGAGGCACGTGGACAACACGAGAGCTGCCCCCTCCCCTGGAGCGGGGCAGCCGGCACCTGGCGCGAGGAAGGAGGTGGCGCCCAAGTGCAACGGCTCCCTGATCAAAGTGAACTATAGCCAGACTGCAGCCAAAGTGCCTACAACTCCTGCCAGCCCAGTGAAAAACTGGGGAGGATTCCGGATTCCAAAGAAGGGGGAACGGCAGCAGCAGGGAGAGGCCCGCGACGGGGCCTGCCGCCCGCTCTCGGACCACCCCTACCTGGGTTTAGGCCGAGCTCCAGCCAAGGAAAGGGCGAAGAGCAACTTAAAATCGGACAATGAGAATGACGGGTATGTTCCTGATGCAGAAATGAGTGACTCTGAGAGTGAAGCATCAGAAAAGAAATGTATACATGCCAGCAGCGCAATCAACAGGAGGACAGACATTATCAGGAGAAGCATTTTGGCCTCTTGATGAAACCGAGGAGGCGTGGGAGTGAGCAGCTTGTCATGGAGTTTGACAGGGGCTCTGATGCAGGGACAAGCGGAAACCCATCACTCCGGGGCTACACAGACACATATACTTGCAATTCAGATTGAAAATTTTTTTTTTCAGAGTCATTTATAAGTCATTGTTGTGAGAAGTATGCGTTATTTGCAACTTGTTGAGGAAACACAAGAGTAGATTGTAATCCTAAGACACTTCTAAGACTAGAGGCTGAATTAAACACTAAAACAAGAATGAATGAGAATTAAAGAGGGCGAGGCTTACATAAGCCTCATGAGTTTTTATTGCCCCCCATATTCTTCCCAAAGCACAAACTCTTGGTTATCTGAATATACAGGATCAGATATACCTTTCTTGAGAAACCCTGACATACCATTTAACAGTCTGTAAACTTACTTTCTAGGACTGTGGTAGATCTTGAAACCATATTTATACTTTGGCCCACAAGGTATTTTCATTGCATTTTAGTACACAGACTGCAGCTCAGAAGCTTCACTAACTCCAGGGGATGCATGTGCAAATACTGCAGATGGGGAAGAGAGGATCTTTAGAAGGTCATTATGGGAGGACCTGAATGGGCAGCTTGGCAGCTTAGTGCAAAGGCAGCCAAGGGCTGCTACTGAAGCCGTTGAATGTGTTGTGGCTCTAGGACTGGTGGAGAGTGAAGCCATCAGAAAGTTCCACTTTATGGGAAAGGGCAGTTGAGGTCCCATTTTCAGTAGTCCTCTTGACCTTCCTCTTCCTAACCACTCACTGCCTTTAGTGCCAACTTGGGATTTCCCAGGCCATTGGCAGTACCTGCCACTTGGCTTCCAACACTACAATAGCTGTTGAAGTTCAAGTGGTGAACTTCCAGACTCTGGTGACCCGCACTTCCCAGTGCCAACCACTGGTGCATGTGTCAGGGAATCTGGGCTTCCAACATGTATGGATTCCTTAGGAAAAGGAAAGAAAAAAAAAAAAAAGGAAAAAGCAAAGTAGGTTACAGTTTAAAAACAGGAGAAAGGCAATAAGTTGCGATAACCTCTTACCATTGACCAAGGTTATACAGGAGAGAGATTGAAGTTTTCTGGAGTCAGAGTTCTGAGCTCCAATTTGTAACTTGGACTTTGTGATTGCAAATGGCAATAACTAAATTATCAGCAATAATGAATTTAGCATTAAATTTGGGTACAATTTTGTTTTTGCACTCACTGTAGTGCATATGTATTAAGACAGTGGATAGTGTTAAGGTTTTGTTAATTTTCTTTGGAATTCAATGTAGTTGTGAATCCAACTTAAGAGAAGGAAAGTTTAAATAGCAATGAGATTTAGAATTATGGGCCCTTGGAACACACCCAGTTTCCCCAAAATTACCCCTTAGTTTGTTAATATCAGTATTCAGATTCCTGATTCATTTATGCATCTGTTTCCATGTGGCAGGGACATTCTGAAACTTAATAATGCTTTGAGTTCTGTAGTTAACTTTCAAGTCTTCCAGATGATTGTCAACAAAAAAAAAGGCTTATTGAATTCCATCTTGCTATGCAAGTTTTATCAGATGATCAAATAGTAGATCTGATGCATCCCCATTGTATGTATGGCATTTTCAAACCAAGTCTTAACTTTTCGAATACATTTTAGTAGTGGAAAGAATGACCCATGTTTTTAGATTGACTATTTTTGAGCTATGCGGCTCATTTTGAAAGACTGCTGTCCAGATAAGCTGTTGCTACAGATATTAGAAGTTTCTAATGAATCTAAGTTGTACATTCACTCCTAGCATAATTTAAAAATCAGAGTTTTTGCATATGAGCAAAAAACCTTTTGCTGGCTATGGAAGAAGGTGGACTCTATCTGCAGTTCCCTTTTGACTACAGCAACGGCTCTGGGTGAAAGTAGACTATATAGAGGGATAATCTGTCAAGCCATAGAAAGAATAGCTAAATTAATTATAGTAAGTGTATGACCTCTCACCATTTTAAGAGGTACCAGATTCATTTGCACTATTAGGAATGCTAGTGTTGTGCAAAAAATGCCTTACCTGTTTTTTCCCCACATTTAGGTTGAAAAGCTTTCAAACGTTCCAAGTTATGCTGAACCAAAAAAACAAAACACAACAAAAAAAACTTAAAAGAAAAACCCCACACAAAAACAAAACACAAAATAAAAAGCCCACACTTTTTATTCCTGCTTAGAAATGCAAATGGTATAGAGCCCGGTTTCTCTGACAGTGTAATGATAGCTTTGTAAGTTAGTCTCCTGTCCCGCTGGGAACTCTGTATGAGGCGCTGTCACAGCGACCCACCCCGCCTACCAGCTTGCACTCTGTTAGTGTGAAACCATTTGCTCTTTTTTCTTTCTGCCCCCCCGCTTTTTATTTTTTTGTTAAGCTTTTTCTTTCCTTGTGCATCCTGACCAAGAAATATCTTTGATTATGATCAATGTATTATGTCAAAATGTAGGCTAGTTAAACTTTTGTAAAGTTGCCTGGACTGTCATTTGTTAGGTTATAAACACAAAATCTAAATGAAGGGTTATATGTGTTGTGTACAAATCTTAATTATTTTGAAATGGACAAACGTCATTACATTTGTAACCTTGTACAGAGGATTTTCACTATGTGCCTAGCTTGGTGTCCATTCAGCTAAAATTGAAAAAAAAAGGTGCATGAAGAGTTAAAAATCAGAAATAAAACAAAGTATATGTAGAGATGACTATTTTATATTACATGGCCCAATCCTGTATTTATTTCTGCCCCCTTTTTGAAAATATTTATAAAACTAGTTGAGGACAGCTGTATTTTTTTGTTGAACTATTTAGTAGAATTTGTGCCTTTTTGTCTGTATGTGAATAAATGCTGTACATTTTGCAATACATTTTTTAAGAGTCTTTCGAAATCTGCTTTTGTTAAATGTTTGGAGATGAATGCAATTTAGTAATCCTGAATCGGTATATGTCGACTGTCTCAGTTTAGCTCAAGAATGAGAGCTGGAGATGAACACAGGTTCACTGGACTGCTTCCTGGCTCCACCTTGATAGTGGGACACTGGAACATGGTAGTGGTTTGATTCGAGTCCTCCTGCCCTGGAGTTCTTTCCAGAATACAATTTTAGATCTGGAAATAAAACAGCTGTCAAAGCAATATGAGAGTCAGAGAGACCTGGGTTTCAAGGCTGAATGACAGTTTACCAGGCTTGTGAACTTGACTAAGTCATCCAACCTTTGTAAGCCTCCATTTTCCCTTCTGTAAAAAAAGATAACATCTTATTACTACCTCACTGGGGTTATTGTGACATTGAAAGCAAGTTCACAGAGCATCTCAGATAAAGCATGTAGTAGGCATTTAGTCAACAAGAGGCTATTTTAATGATTAGGAACATGACATTGATTTCTTCAACATAATGTTGGCTGGTGAGCCTTCTGGGGCAAAAAATGTTACTCCTGAATGACAGAGTGTATTTATAAGGCTTTTCAAAAAATTATTTTTTGAAGAGCAATTTCCTTTAATTCCTTTTAATCATAGAATTCTAGATAGAGCACTAGGGCAAAGAAGAGAGATACCTGAGATCACATTAGGCACCAGCAGAAGCGGCAAAGGCCCTAGTTCTCATTTCGTTTGGTGTTCTCCCTGCCTGAAACAGTCTTTATCCAACCACCACATGTAGAAACTGGCATATAGTGATCTGCACCTTTGTGTTGGCAGCAGTGATGCTGGGGTGTGGGACCCACATCCCCTTGCAGGTGACAGTGAGCAGGAGCCACAAGGTAGTGATACTGTCCCCAACTTAGCTTTGGTAAAAATTTGGCCAGCATTTTTTTTTGTAACATGAATTGGTTTATACATTTGACTAAAAGCTTGTTTATTTCTCCTTGTTCCTCCTTAGTGACTATTTACTTTCATGTTGCTTGTCTAAGACCCCAGAGAGAAATAACTGATTCTTCCTGCAAGGTCTTAAAGTTGAATAACCACAATAGTTCCCTAGGGAAATTAAGTCCCCAGGAGCCAAAGGAAGGGCCTATCATTGGCAGTTCAGTATGTGATGGAAAATGCAGCACCAGGGACTCATGTTCATGTTTTACTCAGATCACTTAGAAAATAGTTTCTACCTTTGAAACATTAGCCATCTGCAGCAAACTTTGCAATTAACTTCAAGGTTGAAGTCTTCAATATGATCTCCCTTTAATGCTCAGAACTGCCTTAGATGGTATGTTCTAGTCTGGGGTAATAGGTCATTGAAAAAAGGATAAAAGCAAATCTTACCTACTTCCTTGACTTCAACTATTCTCTATGCTGCTGAGTTTAAAGTTTCCGCGACATAGCTTTTTCTGAGTTCTAATGGACTGCTTATTGGGCATTTGCTTTTGAATGTGTTTAGATACTTGAGATTTTTGGAACTTGTCTTTTCCTATGGCTTGTCTCAGAGAATGCTGTCCAAACCTGAAAGCTGGGAGTGCTTTGTGGGTGCATCTTCAGCCAAATGATGATCCAGGTCAAAGCGGTGGTCACTGGCCATTTAGTTTAAGCCTTTTCATTTCTTGCCTGGAATAGTGCAGCAGTCTCTTATCTATCTGGTTTCCTTGACTCAGGTCTTGCTGAAATTAATTCCTCTCACCCCAAATAGCTGTAGCTTTGCCAACACTATCTCCGTAGCAATAACTTCTTCAATAAGAACTGATTTTGTCATTCCACATAGCCTTCAGGGGACCCTCCAGACTTTTTCAGGTAATTAAAAAGGGCTTATCAGATGGTCTGTATTTTACACATATTAGTTGTATTTTATACAATATGTGAGGTAGGCATTATTACCTAATTTGCAGATGAGTAAACTGAGGCATAGAAATTAAGTAATTTGCTCAAGGTCAGTAGGTTGTGTTTGAGCTCCCTGGGCTCTACTGCCTCTCAGAATATAAAAATGGTTTACATTAAGTAGTTCATGTGCTTTTGAGGATGCTGAGGATTATGCATGTGAACTTTAGTTCAGTGAACCTCTATAAAGCTAATAATCTTGGCTTCAAATATTAGGTACTGGGTGAACGACTGAACCTAATGGATAATGAGCAATATAGTCAGCTTGTGGTCAGCTGGTACTTGAATTCTTCTAGGGAGAATGAAATTAGTTTAATGTCATATACATTTAAGTGACATACACATTTTTACAGATAAAATATGCATATATGATCAAAGAACTTTCATGAACTCAATTTAATTCTCTGTATATCCTGACACACTGCTTGGGAAGTTAAAGAGAATTATTTAAAATCAGTTTCTTGATGATGAATCTGGAATTAGGGCCAATGTGTTAGAACTTTAAATAGACGCTGTGCAAAAAGTTAAAGTCAGTATTTTTGAGATACAAAGTACAATAAATCTGGTTAGTTTTTACAAATAAAGTCAAACAATGCCAAATTAAGTAGCAAAGATAAAAGGAAAAAAGGTGTGCTGTCATTCCTAATGTATTATTAATGTATACTGATATTCTCACTACTACTTTGCTTATACATGGCTGAGTTTTAAAAAGTACACTTACAATGATGGGTCAGTAATGGTTATTTTACCCACTAATCTGGTTGATAGTTCTAATTTCAGTATTATTACCAGTGTGAAGCAATCTCTTCATGAAGCAAATCTTTTTCTCTGCTGTTTCCCTTCCCCATGGACCAGCCTCAAAGGGCGCTTTCCTTCTTTTCTTGCTCATTTTGGCTCTGCTCCAGCTTTACTGTTTGAATTGTTTGTACTTCTCTTTTTTCATATCATATGCTTGTGCTCCTATCTGCCTCAACTAGTCCCAAGTTCTCAAAGTGAGTAAAATACCTTTCAAACACCATGCTTTAAAATACCTTGCTTATTTTGAAACAGGAAATCATGCAATATTGTATCACCCACTTCACAATTGCTAAGCACAATTTAACATGTATTTATGAACTGCTGGCAGATATTTGGTAGGTATGATGTTTTTCTTGGTGAAAATATCACCACCCATTGAAGAAATCTGGAAACCTTTTCAAAGGAGGTAACCCACTAAATACTATAGCTTACTTTGTGTAATCTCTGTCTTTCAGTAATGTTACTTGACTTTTTAGGTTACGACCAATTTTTTTCAAGGTTTGAAGAAATTACCAAATCTCACTAGATATGAAGATGCTTCTTCTAGGAGGTTTTCTATGTAATGCATATAACTTGACAACCAAAGGGGCTTTTGGGGTTATAGTCAGTCAGAAAAGGCAAAAAGAAGAGACTTGCCACTTTAGTTACAGTAAAGTTGATGAATGAGAAAGTGGAAGTAGGATTTTCAAGTCTTATTTTGTGCTTGTATTTTCCGTCAAGAACACAGATTCTTGAACTGAAAAGGATAGAATAGACACTGGTAAAAGTTACGTGAGGTCTAGGACATGTGAAGCACTTGTATGAGAGCATCTAGCTGTTTATATTGAGTTCAAGCCACCGGATCCAGATGAATTACATCCCAGGGCACTCAGAGAATCTTTCAAGTTCTCTGTGAAAGTTCTCAATCACTGTCAGCAAATGGGAGATGGCAAAAGTATGAACTCTGCAAACTCTGAAGATGCAATGTTGTGCAGTAGAAGGAACCTGGTGTGGGGCAGACCTGGTTTGAAAGCCTGTAGTGCCACCTCTCTGGCTGTGTGACCCTGGGCAAGATGTTTTATGATGCCTTGTATTGATTGTTGGAAAAGGAACGATAACACCTAGCAGGGTTGTTGGCTTATGTCAGATAATAAATGCAAAATGCTGGCACAATGCCTTGCATATAACAGGTGCTCAATCAATAGACATTATTAATACAGATCAGCATGTTTATTGTGGATCCAGGGAAAGATAGTCTTTTGGTTATTTGTAGGAACATGATTATAACTTCCCTCATTCTCTTTTATCCACTGGAGTATAGTTTATATGAAAGGAGATGCTAGTCTCATTTTTAATCTTCACAGATCTAAGTGCTAACAGAAATTCTTATCATATTATGCTCTGATGGCTTTTTTATTCTTTGAAAAAAGTAGGGAAAACACAGAATGAAAATTTCCATGATGTCATATCAAAGGACTTTAAAGGGTTTTAAACAAACTTATGAAAGGACCAAGCAGTGATCACTAGGATGCTACACAGATTTACAAAGAAGAAATCCATCCGACTAATTCAGTTTTCTTCTTGGACAATAATACATGAGGTCTGGGAGGTATGACAGCTGTGGCATAAATGAATTTGTGTGATGCAAAAGGCTGGGTCTTTCTTGATGTTTTATGATACTGTAGCGGCAGCAATATGGGCCAGGTTAAAAACAGGCTGAATGACCATCCCTCATGCATCTTGATTGGTGACCATTATGGGAGGTGGTGGTTGGTATGCTCTGAGAGACTGATAGCACTCAGATCTGTCTAGTTCTCATATTTTCAGTGATTTGCACAAAAAATAAGGGTGGCACACTAATCAGATCTGTAGATGGCATTTGTTGTAAATAAAAAATTGTCATGGGTGCAAGAAATATAGCAGAAAACAAAACAGACACAGTCCCTATGCTTGCGGACAACAGATTGGATGACAGAATTAGGAGCAAAAATGACCTCAGTACACTGTAATACTATAATGAAATTTAAAAGGGATGAATGGCCAGTCTGGCTTCTGGGACAAACATTTAGTTTAGTAACAGAATCTTTGGAAAGACTTGGGATTTTAGTCAACTTTATGCTCAATGTCTGTCTAACAGTGAGATTCGATGTCAGGAAAGCTAACAGATTTTAAGCTGCATTAAGGGAAGTATAGATTCTAGAAGGTAATCCGCACTTTTTTTCTCATTCTAAATACTAATGAGGAATTATACATACATTTCCATTAATCACTAACTATAGCAACTCTCAGAGCATGCTTCCCTCAGAGACCCTGTCAGATTCTTCTTGGGGTGGGGTGTAGGGCATAGGATATGAAGCGATATCCATCCCATGGAGATTCTCATATATATTGTTCCTCTACACTCATGCAGGATCACTTACTCTCTCTCCTTACCCCTCTCAGTCATGATCTAAAAACAAGGGAATTAATAGTTTTATACCTCGCACACAATGTTTAGCTCTGGGCATGAAACTGATGCAGCCCAAGCATATGTGGTGTAAAGGAGGTGTTCAATCAATATTTATTGAAAGAGTAAAGAAGAATATATGCACACTGGAGTGCTTTCAGAGACTGGTTGGTGAAAGGACTCAAAACTAAGTCCTCTGAGGAAATGGAGATGTTTACTAAGTGCAGAGAGAACATGATAATTATTTCCAAAATGCTGAAGATCTGCCATGTGGAAGGTAGTTTAAACTTTGTTGCACAGGCTAGAACTCAGATGGGGGACACATTTTAGCTCAGTATAAGAAAGAACTTTCTAGCGGTCAAAGCTGTTGGGAAGTGGATTGGGCCATGCCAAGGGAGACTAAACTGCTCCTGTTGTGAATTTCAACAGCTGTGCACAATGCAGTAGTAATTTGTTACTAAAAACAGCGAGCTTTAAGAATTTGTTTTTAAAAATAAAGTAGAGAAGATTCAAAGTTACCTCTATAATGTTATTCTCATTTACTTATATTCCAATACACTCTGAGTGGCAGAAACAAGAGCAGGGTTAGAGCTAAGTACCCTGGAGTATCTTTGGAAGTGTTGTGGGGCACACGTGCATGCTTTGTGGGAAAGCCTGGGGCCAGAAGGCCACTAACTGAATGTAGATTTTCTTTTCTTGGTAAGTGGGTGGGTGCCAGTGTTGTAAAAAATTACCTTAAAGATGCCTTTCCATCCTATTATTTTTGTTATCTAAATATGTTCATATTTACTTAGTTCCTCCTCATATAAATACTAAGAACACTAATAATGTCACAAAAGCACATGTTTTTATACATTTTGAGGGCTGGTAAAGAAGGGACAGATTCCATACATAACACTGGGGCATTGCAGTCTCTCCTCTCTGTATACAGATATGTACATATATCCATTTGTAAGTAAGCTAAAAAAAATTAATCAGTTTTGATAAAGATGTTTGTAAAAAAAGCTCACTACAGATTTGTTATTTTGGAAAAATTGATAGAACACACTATGATTAAAGAACAGAATTTATAGTAAAATGTTTAAACTGTTTTTTCCCTCTTTGATTTGTCTTGTTGGCTTGGCAGACTGTGCAACTATGAAATATTCATATTTGCTGAATAAACGAATGACTGCATTGTTCCTAACGGTCTCCCACATTTGGGGTAGTTATGATTCTCACACCAGAGGAGAAATCAGAGATTGTTTTTGCCCCGATTTGCATATTTGTATACAAAGGGAAGAAGAGGTAATCATCTCTCTTTTCTGGCGCAGGGAGACACAATAACGAAACATGAATAAATAAAATGAACTAGCTGTTTTGTCCCCAGTTTCAGATTTATGTCATTTCTTTTATCTCTTTCCTATTCATTTCCCCTGTCTCCTAAAATATTGTTCACAGAATGAGTTGTACTTAACTGCCTGTGTCAGTGAAGTCAAGACTGACCAGTATGAGAAATGTGAAAAAATGCCATGACAGTTTTACATCAGAAATCATTAGCTAACATACTTTCTGAAAGCGAAATAAGCGTACGTGTTGCATTTTGCTGCTAAACATAGCTTAAGTCTGTTCAAATTCAAGAGATCTCAGAAAGGCCTATTATCTGTATATTAGTAGCCTATTCTTTTATTGGGAGATATCTTAGCATTCAAGCGGATCTAACTGGAGAAGGTTATTAATATTACAGTGTAAGGAGTAGGTGCCTATGGCCAAAGTTTGGAGGGAGAGCTTGTATTGGAAGATTTACCTTGAGGAAATGAGTCTGGGAAGTTAGATTTTCTTTTTGAAAAAGGAGAACAATAATACTTATAATCCACTTGTCCAGGATGTTAGTTTTTGAAATGCTTCCTCCTACAGTCTCATTTTTTTTGGTCAGATAAAATTCTAACATCTTCTCTAATTAAATTAAAATTCAAAATTCTATAAACATGCATATGAACATAACTCTTACTACATGGAAATTAGTCTGTGAGTGACATGGGAAGGAATTTAGACAATCAAATGAAAAATTCCTTAAGAAATATAAATAAGCTATGCACATCCTATCTAATTTCCATTTAACTGCTATATTTGTATTATTTGGTCTCATCATTGCACTTGACATTAGCAACAATTTGCCCCCTCCTACTCAGAGGATCAGATTTCCTCCATCCTCTACCTTCTGTCCTATTGGATTCTCTTTGCGTTCAGCCCTCTCAGTGGTCCTGTTCATCTCCTTCAATGACTCCCCTTCCTGAGCTCATTCAACAAAGACATTTTCTAAGGTCCTGACCTTAAAAACTCTTTTTCAGTTTTTGATCAGTTACTGAATACCTTCCCTGTGCCAGAAACTATGCCGAGTGCTGAGAAGACAGTGATGAATGAGAGTAGACATGAGTCCTACTCTTAAGGGGCTTGCAGTCTGTTGGAGAGGAGATGACATTAAAGACAACACTTCAAAAAGGGCTAATTACAAATTTTGATAAGTGGTGTGAAGGAAAAATACAGCACACTACTAAAAGCAATAGAACAAGAGGACCTAACCTAGTCTGGAGACTAGGAAAGGCCATCTGAGCGGTGATGTCTGAGTGGTGACCTGGAGATTTGCAAATGGCAAAGCACATGCAGAGCCCGTGTGCGGGGAGGGAGAATGACGTACTGATGGAAGTAGAAGGCGGCTGTCGTGAGGGCGAGAGTACAGAAATGAGGGGAAGAGGCAGTCGGCCACACCGCAGCAGGCCCCATGGCAAGTTCCTACACTCCATGGCTTTAATTCTTAGCTCTGCACCAAACACTCCACAACTATCCCTATTTGTTAGCACCAGTCCTAAACTTCTGTTGGTTGGATATTTACAGATGAATATTTTCATGTCACCTCAAACTCAATTCATTATTTTTTATTAGGACTACTGCAACAGTCTTCTCTGTTATCCAGATGCAAACCTACCTGTTCTAATCACTAGAAAGCAGGGCACACCAGGTTCAAACTAGGAGCATAGAATGAATAACCAAATGGATCAATGAAAATCAATAGGACTGTGATAGTTCAGTGCTCACTCATTCTCAGAATTTAAGATTACATTTGATAACTAATGCTTTGAGTAATAGCAAAAAATACAACAAAACAATAAAAACTCCCAAATTCTTAAGTATCAATATTTGACAAATACCAGAAATTAAGTTAAAAATGAAACACTACAATATACATTAAAATACATGACAGCATCATTTTAGAAAGTGTATAATTTATTACATTTGTGAGTTTATATAATAAAATGGATACTCGGGAACTTTAAAAATGAGTTGGAAGTAACAATTAGATGTAAAATTCTCAAATCATAGAACCTGAAATATCAAAATTCTAGCATTGTCTTAAAATCTTCCTCATGATTAGCATAGTTAGAAAATTACTATGCTCTTCCAAAGGAAAAAGGGGGAATTAAAAAATAGACATGTTGATGAAGGCAATGAGTTCTTCTCAGCTGGCTTTATTCTCCACTGCAGCTCAATATAGGATTATATTTTCTTTGCTGTCACTGTTCTGTTTTCCAATAACCCTAAAAACAGAATGGAGAATGCTTATGCAAAACGACACAAGCCTTAACCATTCTCTGCAGGTTTTACTATTTCAGTATACTTCTAGTCCAACAGTTTTCCCAACTCTAAAGTTCTGTGAACTATGAATACTTTTAAATATTTTCCAGATTCATCATGGAGGCTGCTTTTCTTCTCTGCACTGTAATCACACTGAGCTGCAATTAAAATAAACAATCAGTAAGTAGTTACTTTTTCTATGGAAAATCTTAGACTAATACAAAGTATAATGCATCACAACTTATAATTAACTGAAAATAATCTTATTGTAAGGGGTCATGAAAGAGGTCACTTTTTGTGCTCATTTTGATTTTACTCCTGAGATTTTAAAATGTCTATATTAAACTAGAGATGCACATGTCAAATATGATATTCCATAGCTCAGAGCGATACATTTAGAATTCCAAAACATATTTCATAAATGGATGAAAATATCTACATAAAAGTTAATCAGAAAATGGTTTAAAAACTAAGGGTGAGCCAGCACAGGCTGGTAATAAAAAGATGACAATAGATCAAAGTACGAAAAGTCTAAGAGTAAAATAATCTTTAAATATTAATTGGAATTGATAATACACATAGTAAAAAAAGTCTAACAGTACAAGAGTATACAGCACAAAGGGAGTCTTCCTACTGCTGTCCTTAATTCCATAGCCCTGTATTTCCAGATATACCTACTATTCCCAGTTTCTAAGTACATTTTTAGAAAAATTCTAAATGAGTATTGATGCATTTATTTCCTCACCCCCCCCCTTTTTTTTTTGAGAGGGCATCTCTCATATTTATTGATCAAATGGTTGTTAACAACAATAAAATTCTTTATAGGGGACTCAATGCACAATCATTAATCAACCCCAAGCCTAATTCTCAACAGTCTCCAATCTTCTGAAGCATAACGAACAAGTTCTTACATGGTTCCTCACCCCTTTTTATTTAAAAAATGATGAAGTACTCCACACACTCTCCATGTTGGTTTTTCCCTCCTACATGACCTACCTTAGAAATGACTCCATACTAGACCTACTCTATTCCATTTAACAGCTGCAAACCTTTCCCTCTATGGATATTCCATAATTTAACTGGTTTTCTGTTGATGGGCAGTTAGATGGTTTTTAATCTTTAAAATTATAGGCAATGCTCTTTACATGCTTCCTTGCACAGGCTGCCCAGGTGCAAGTACACCACCTGTAAGTAAATTTGCAGAATTGTGGGAGCAAAGGCTACGTCCATTTACAGTTTTTGGGAGATACTGTCAAACTGGGCTCCAAAGAGATTGTACCAATACATACCTACATCAATGATGTGTGAAAGTGCTGTATGATGTATTGTCAAAATTCATGATCTGACATGTGAAAAATGACATGTGATTACACTTTGAATTTGTATTAGTCTTATGGGTGAGGATGAGCATCTTTTTAAATGTTTAAAAGCCATATCTTTCCTTTCCTGTAAGTATCCTTTATTCATTTATCTATTGTCCTGTATCACTTTTTCTGTTGACTTGACCGCTCTTTCAATATATTTAGGATATTAGCCTTTTTTCATATGTATTGCAAATATTTTTCTCAGCTTGTCATTGATTTTGACCTTTTAATGCAGAAATTTGGAATTTTACATGGTCACATTTATTGATTTCTTTTTATAGTTTCTAGGTTTTGTGTTCTTACATAGAAAGGCTTCACACTGATTTTACTGTCAAAAGAACACAGTATGGTTTTTAGCAGCTTGGAGTGATACATTCAGAACATGTAACCATTGTCCAAAGACAGATGAGGAACAGATAGGTAAAGTTAATCAAAACAGCACTTTAGAGAATGATGGCATCGGTGCGACAGAAGGCTCATTAAAGCACTGACGTGACTCTGGCTTACCTTGGTAACTATGACATGTTAGGGAAAATAATCTTTTAACTCTTTTATTTCATTAAACATCAGGTTTTTAGCTGGATATTATTTCTAACAGCAGTTTCCAGTGTTTAGAGGAAAATGTGAAAATTAGAAAGGATTCAGAGAAGGTAAAGATAAAGATTCTAAAAAACTGAATGTGTCTTTACAGAAAGCCTATGACTAGGACTCATTTAAAATAGAAAAAAAATTAACTCTCTTATGGAATAAGTTCTTTTTGTGTATGGGGAGAATGCTGAATGATTATTTTCCATCTTCAAATGAGAACAGAATGGAAGGAGAAAGTTTCAGGAAAAACTTGTGAAGTGGTTACTGATAAAACATTTAAAAAAAGCTAACAACCTCTATAGCATCTTACTATGCTGAGGGACAGTGACTGCAATGGGGTGTGGGGGGTACTTGACAATATGGGTGAATGTAGTAACCACAATGTTGCTCGTGTGAAACCTTCATAAGATTATCTCAATGATACCTTAATAAAAAAAAAAGCTCACAAAGAGAATGGTGGAATCTCTGCCATTAGAGAGGTTAAATAACAGGAGAAGCATCAACATTGCATTGCTTAGGTTTAGTTCTCTTAGGAGAGAGCTTAAACTAGCTGCCAATTGGAATGTATGTATATGGTTCTATAACTACAGTTTTACCTATCGAACTCAAGATAGTTGATTTTAAGGAGGCACTTTTTTTCACTGTATTTCTAAAAAAAGGTAAACTTAAGCTTTAAGGATTGTGATATAGAAATTTAATTTCTTATATATCTAAGTATCTATTTACCATTTAATGACTATGCTAAGTGCTTAATTCTCTGGCGTGTCAAGAACTGTAGGGAGATGTTATTATCTTACATTAAACATGAAGAAACTGAGAGTTAAGAGAGGTTGAAATTGCCCAAAGTCACATGGCTATTTAACGGCACCAGGCTGCTTGCCTGACACCAAAGTGCTCTCAAGGCGCTGACCAGTATTACGCTCTGCTTCCTGCTACCTTATAATCTAAATCAATGAGTGAATTCTTGAGGGATTAACTCATAATTGCGTAAGAAGTTAATCTTATTTGATAAAGCTATAATTCCCTTCACAAGGAAGGGGGATAGAAGGGCAAATTATTATTGGATTTTCTTTAAGTGCCATATCATGTTCATACTAGAAGTAGATTTCAAAAAACGTCTAGAAACATCATGCAATAAACTGGAATTCAGTGAATATTTAGAGTTGCTTTACTATGTATGAAATATACTGTCTAAGAATATTAATTTTGATTGAAATAGAACAGTTAAAACCAAATACAATAATGTAGTAACAGGGTTTTTGTCTGCCTGCCTGACTCTCTGTCTACTTCTCTATCTATCCATTGATCTGTCTAAACTCACTAAACTGGCTCATTTTGTTTCTACTAGGAGCGACTACTGTTCCTACTTTAGTGACTACTGTTCCTACCAAATGGCTGTATCATTGTTATGATATGTGTATATTATAAGCTATTACCCCTTAGTATTTTCACTGATGCTCTGCATTTTCTAATCAATTTCTCATTGGACCACTTACATATCACATTTTAGGTTTATATGGCCATATACAAATGTGCATTAAATGAAGTTACCTATAAGCCAAGTAATTTTTTCCCTTTAAAAACTACAATAAAAACAAAGTGCAACTTAAAATATTACAATTAAAGCAATGCTATCTACTTCTAAATCTCTCAGTGCATACCTGCCTAGTTTTAGATGGAACATAATTCCAGACCAGTGGTGGTTCCAACAGAACTTTTCGTGATAATAGAATTTTCTATATTTATGCTGTCCAATATGACAATCACAACTACACATGATTATTGAGTACTTGAAATCTGGCTACTGTGACTGAGGACTTAAAATTTTAATTAATTTAAATAATTGAAAATTTAAACAGCTACTTGCGGCTAGGGGCTATCATTGAACAGTGAAGTTCTGTAGTTAGGTGCCAAATGGAGGAGACCCATGTTTCCGTTTCTAAAATTTACTTTTTCAATGTCAGCTATTAAATGACTAATTTTAAGTAGTTTAATCAAGTAAAACTAAAACTATCAGGTCTCTGGGAACTTTTGAGGAACTTTTCCTATCTTTGATCTACTCAGACTATTTATTACCCAGGGATAATGAGGAAGCTCCCTACCTGCTGGGAAGCTGATGCAGCTTTCTGTTCCGCCTGATTTAGACGCCTTTGAAGTCTGTTGGCTTTTTCTTGATGCTCTAGAATTAATTTTTCCTTCTATTAAGTGGAAATATAAAACAAACCAGTTAGGAATCCATATGTGACATAGAGATGTTTTATGGGATAATCAATGAAAAATTTGGACATCATTTTATAAAATGCAAAGATAATATATCACCAAATTTACATTTTTTTCAAGTTATGAACTTCAAAGTTCAAAATTGATTTTAAATTCTGACTAAATTTTTTTTTCTCCTCTACGTGCTATCAAAGAATGTGAATTAAATCCAAAAGCAAAGTGGATCAGAAGAACAAGACTTTCACCTTTTGATCTGTTAACCTTGAGATGCTAGACCACTGATCTAGAATCACCCAGAGAGTATGGAAACACAGACAGCTGAGCCTCATCCCGGGCTTCGGTAGGGATGGGATGAGTCCTGAGGATCTGCACTTTTATCAAGTTCTTAGGCAGTGCTGATTCTGTTTGCCAGTGCATTTAGAACCACTGTGCTAGAGGAAACTGTGATATCATCTTTATTAAAGTTCAAGGAAGAGAAAATATTCATTCTAGAAATTCTGATTTTTGAAAAGTTAGATTTATCTTAAATGACTTATATGCTGAAGGCATTACTTCAAGGGGAAGAACTGTTTCTACATGTTCCCCATTACATTTGTATACCCCAGAGGGTACTAGAGTCAACAGAGTTATTAAAGCATTGTTATGCATTGAATTACAAACCTAAAAAAAAACATGTTGAAATCCTAACCCCTAATACCTATGAATGTGACCTTATTTGGAAATAGGGCATTTACTAATGATTAAGTTAAAATGAGGTCATTATGGTGGGCACAAATCCAATACGACTAGTATCTTCATACAAAGGGAAAGCTTAGACATAGAGACAGGCATGTACAAAGGGAAGACTGCGTGAAGAGACAGGGAGAACACCAACTAGGCAAGAAAGCAAGCTGGAGGCTGCCAACAGCTGAGAGAGAGGCACAGGACAGACACTCGTCCTCAGAGGGAACCCTGCTCTCACTTCCTGATTTCAGATTTCTGACTTCCAGAACTGTGAGACAATAAATTTCTGTCATTTAAGCCACTCAGTTTGTAATTCTTTGTTGCACCAGCCTCAGGAAACTATACAGGCATCAGGAATATAAGTCTGTCACAACATTTTGCCATGTAGACAAGTTCAAAGAATCTATCAGTTAAAAAAATGTATTAGCCCTCACCATACATATTAGCCTAAAAAGTTTTTGTACAACAAAAATTGTTATACAGTTTTTCTGACACTTGTCTGAATGTGAGGATAACACCAGCCTAATCAGGAACAGCAAGAAAGACACACTTTCTATGAAATACTAGGTAGTTCCCAGGTCTTAACATACAAGTGATAACAGTGAATGTCAAGCCTAGTAATATAAAATATTGAAATAACGGTATTCTGTTAAAATGAACCTATTTCTAACTGTGCCCAAAAGCAAAACTAAATTTTATGAAGAGAACTATTTAGCTGTTCAGATTTACCAAAATGTTTAAATATGTAGTCCTAAATTTAAGAGGCACATCAGTAATGCTAGAGAAAACTTGAGGAAATAATCCTGTCATACAATAATGATTTTCATATGTACATACATAATGTACATTTTTCACAGCTGCTACTGTAATGGTTAACGTACAGATTAAGTCAATCATAGTACATGCAACTGTATTTTCAGTTGGCCATTCTGGTTGCTTTTGATCTTCCAGTGTTATTAACATTACTGTATTGAATAACTTCCTTTTTCATATTTTACATTATTTCTTTAGAACAGATTCCTGGAAGTAGGAACTACATCAGAGTATTTTAATGGTTGTTGTCTAATTGTTTTCTGAATGGCTCATATCAATTTACAGTGCTCTGCCATCTTAAGAGTAATGACTTCACTATGGTTCCTGCAGAAGGCTGCAAAAAAGATGGTGCACCACACAGCCTGTTAATGAAATTCCAACAAATACATCTGAAGTTAGAACATCAAATGAAAAACCAGTGGTCTGGAAAATGCTAATCGTAATCTAGAAATTGTATTCTTTTTTTAAAGCTTTTAAAAAAATGATGAACTCTTGCTTTATTTTGCTTTAAAGCTTTAATCTAAAGGAGTATTACTTTAATATATCCCAAAAGACAAAAGTATTTTCTATGTGCCTTTTGTAAGGGACTAAAACAAAATAAGAGTGGTTAAAAAAAATAATCTTAGACATGCACAGACACACAGAGGATCCTGATGCACTCTCTGCAGCATCGCACAAGTTCTATCGGTGTGACTGAAATCAGAGCTCTGCCTGCCGTGCACATATGATAAATCACTGAGTGACAAAGGTTTTACTCACATTATATGATTTGTGGATTTTTACAGGTATAGATGACTTCTACAAGAAACACTCACATCTATATGGTCATTTCCATGTAGAGAATTAATTTGGACTTGGCTCAGGGAAAATTCTGTAACATGTGTATCAAGCTGCAGTAGAAAGCACTTCCCAGGAGAGTCATTATCTTACCTCAACTACCTTTTCATTTGCCATTTCCAGCTGAGAAAGCAGCTCTTGGGTATGAACTTTCTGTCGACTCAGCTCACTTCTATTAATCAAAAGAGAGAGAGAGAAAAAAAGCCAAATTGTTCAAAAATCAAGAAAACAGAATCTTTATTAGTGAGGTACATGTTCATGTTTTGAACAAAAATATCTTGTGTGCAAAATAAAGTTGTTTACTAATAGGTCATATCTTAAAGGACTCATTCCTTTATAAAATGCACATATATTCTCAGTGATTGTACAACAATGTGATATACTCAATATTACTGAGCTATATACACTTAAGATGTTAAATTTAGTTAAATTTTATCACAATTAAAAAAAAATGGTTAAAATGGTAAATTTAGGTTGAGTAGACCCTTGAACAACACAGGCGTTAAGGGTGCCAACCCATACACAGTTAATATGTGTATAACTTTTGACACTCCTCCAAAACTTACCTATTAAAAGCCTACTGTTGACTGGAAGCCTTACCAATAAAACGATTAATATATTTTGTATATTATATGTATTATATATTGTATTCTTAAAGTAAGCTAGAGAAAAGAAAATGTTTTTTCAAATTGTCATAAATTTGAAAAAATATTTTCCAATGTTTATTATAAAAATCCTTGTGTAAGTGTACCCTCACAGTTCAAACCTGTGCTGTTCAAGGGTCAAAAACACAGGTTTTCAAAAATTTAACCACAATAAAAGAAAGGCAAAAAAAATCACATACACATTATTTTAAAAGTGCTAGAGTGTCTTTGATATTATTATCTTGAGGTATTATTTGACATTAAAACAAAAGTATATGCACAGCAAACAAATACAGCATTTGCTATTGTAAGATCTCATAAGCCACTGTGATTCTTAGCTATAGTGTGTATATCTAAGAGTCATATGCAGTGCTTCTTAGAGGAGCTCAGCTCTTAGAAACTTAAGATAATGTTCATCACTCCAACATCATTGCAGTGTAGTATATTCAGGATTGCTATTTATGTTTTGTTTGTATATGTGCTATTTTTTACATATTACACTCTTTATACTATATTAGTTGGAGTTATATGTATAGAACTGTCTTCCTCTTTTTTGTTCAACATATAAGCATTATATTGCTTTTGGCCAAAGATAAATTTAAGAGTGCCAGGTTAGAAGCAGTAGATACAATGTAATCTTACAAGTAACTAAAAAAAAAAAAATCAGATCAATTTCTGAGTATTAAAATTGTTAATTTAGAATTGGTTTTTGTCATTCAACCTTAATTCTGCTTCTTAAAAAATCAGCAGAAAACTCCTCCAAAGTACCTTAAGCTTTGATTCCTTTCTAAACGACTTAAACAAACAGCCTAAACTCTTGGTAAGTCCCTCAAGTGTCTTATATTTGAGTGAATAGCTGTTAAAATCAGCAAAATTCATTATAAATACATAGGAGAGAACAAAAAATAATGCCACCCAGAAATCAATTTCACAAGTACTCACTGAACACTCTTTATGGGCCAAATGCAAGGTACATGGTGGTAAGCACAAAGCTGTTGCCATAAGATAACTTACAGACTAAGGGTGAAATGGCTTATTCTAACTCAGTGACTTCATTAATACAGGTCACAGACTATGAGGAGCCTGACTATGTATCACTGCTTCTGTAACAGATAAGCACAAATGTTTTAACTTAGCTTTATTTCAGTGGTAATAAAAATATAGAATAAATTGTGCTTAAAAGTATCTCATGTACTTTAAAATTACTGCTGCTCCCCAACATAACAAAACAAATAAAAGGAAAATGATTAAAGTGGCCAGTCATGTGTAGGTCAAATGCAATTAAAGGTAAAAGCTATGCACATAAGTGCTGATAAGAAATAATCTTTAAGTACTACTGAGATGATACAATGACCCTATACATAAATTTAGCCAACATTTAGTTTAAACAAAATCTTTTCAGAAAATGCCTATCACATGATTTGATGCCTAAACCATTCATTTACTTACCATGACAATTTATCTGAATGATAGTAGTATATATATATATATATATATATATGTATATATATATATATATATATATATATACTTTATTCTGCTGGAAATTTTAACCAACAACAAAAAAAATCCCTGGACTAATAAGTTGATTACAGGAAAGTGGCAGGAAACAAGTTTAATGTATAAAAGTTGATCACAGTCCTACATATGAGCAATGAACAAATGTCATTTTTTAAAAAAAATTAAAGTATCACTGATATACAATCTTATGTTGGTTTCAAATATACAACACAGTGGTTCCACAGTTACCCACATTATTAAATGCTCACCCTCACTAGAGAGGTCATACATATTTTAGATAAAGACTATTCTTATTTACTTATATTCTGCTTTTTTCTACAAAGGGCTTGAAGTGGCTAGGAAAAGGTTATTTTCCAAGAAAGCATTTCCTTCAATCTCACTTCTGAATGAAATTTTAGAAGGTCTTAAAGAGTAGAGAGAAAAGTGATTTCACCCTCCATCCCCTGAGATTTCCTAGAGACTGCCTGTCAGTACTTTGAAACTCCTATTTCTCTGTCAGGATATTTCATTGCAGGGATTAAGGAAAGACCCAGGAGGATGATCTGACTTTACATGATCTATGAAAAATTTCCTCTTCACTACAGAAGATAATTGAGAGTTCCCTATATCATTAGTTATTTAGGATAAACAGAAAATAAGACTTTCACAGTTGTTTATAATTGAAAAAAAGAAAGTTTCACAGTTGTTTATAATTGAAACACTTGCCAAATAAAGCTATGTAATCTCTTCACTGGAAATCTTTAAAAACAGAAACATTCCTACCTATTAAGGATGATATAAGTGTAGCCTGCCAGAAGATCCAGAGAAAGATGACATTTCCAGTTTCTGTAGGACATTATGGTCCTTAAAGAGTACGTTATACTAACTAAAGAATTTAAATAAAAGTATACCCAATTTCTCTATAATTTCTGGCATATTGTATAACATTATAAGGTTATAAGGTTTAAGGTAAAATTATAATCTTCCACCAGTCTTTAAGAAAAAGGAATTCCTTAAAATAATATCACTGGGAATTGCTTAGCCTTTCAGGGTCCTAAATATTTGTTTCTCTTAAATAATTCATGTGTATGTGATAGAAAATCCTATTGATGCCTACAAAATAAAATTTAGAAATAGTTGTAAAATAGAATTGGTTAACTACCTTCTGGGTAGCTAAAATTTTAGAAAATAATTTTATAAAGAGTAATTTATGCTGTATCTATTAGGAAAACATTAAATACTTTAGTAAACAAAATATTATAATCAACACTGATAAGTCATCAAATTCTTCAATAAGATAGAGGAAGGAAGGTGAAGGGCAAGAAACCAAAGGCAGGGGCTCCTCATCCGTAGCCCACAGGTAGGCTTCGGTATGTTTCAAACAGCCTGACTATATGCAAGATCTTGTTTGTTTGTCTTTTCTGGGAAAAGGGTCCATAGATTATCTGAGATTTTTAAGAGGCTTAAGGCCTAAGGAAGGATAAGAATTTTGTCTGGGCTTTTCACTTGGAATATATAGTTTTGAGATTTTTTTTGTATGAGCACACTGAGTGGAGTGTCTCAGTGTTGAATGTCCTTCTTACATAAGCCACATCCATGATGTATTGTGTCTAATTATTCCTACTTTTGCCTTCATTAGTGTGGTATGAGAATTTAAAGGCATTTGGCAAGTAATTCACATACAGAATTATTCTAGATTTTACACTATTTCCTTTATTCTTTTAGAGTTGCTTGTCTGAACCTACTTCGATAGGAAACTCTCCAAAGTATGTGTCTCAGTTTAGAAAGATAGAATAGCCTTCCCTTTTTGTCCTCATATATCACTGGATTATTTAATTAAATTACATATTTTCAAATCAAGTTACAACTGGCATAGCCTAGTTTGAGAATAAACACACTGAGACTCGCAAAGCCAGTCACAACCAATGACACTAGAGTGAAGCTGACTAGGCAGGGGTCATGCAGAATGCTTTGGGCATTGGTCAGCATGTTTGCACAGAAATTTAGTTCACTGGTTAATGTTGGTATGTGGACATCAGCCAAGAGGGTTTTCTACTGTGCCTTAACTTTACTACTATACCTTATTATTACTTCAGCATTGCAAAGGAGTTATTATCCTCATCATATATGAAGACTCAGAGAAGTTATTTTATGTTCCTAAAGATCATGCAGTGTTTGAATGAAAAAAATGGGATTCAGACTCCATCTTTTAATAAACATGTTCTCCCAACTAAATCACATTGCTTCTCATCTTAAGCTCAATCAATTATAAGAGATGTTAGTAAAACATATCTGTGGGATCATATTGCATCATATTATATGAAGATCTCAAAGGCAAAATGAAGATTCTCTGGAAAAAAATTTAATCCTAAATATGTGGCAAAATGGTCAGTAATTGCAAAGATTGTGATCTCAAGATTTTGTATGGCTTCAAAAGACCTGACTACTGAAAAAGGAAATTCATCCTAAGACTTTACATCTCATCTAGTTAACTAAAAATATGACAGTTTAAAGCAGACAGGCCAGCTTTAGATATATGAGAGTACCCTTGGTCACAGTCTCGGGTCTTTCCCTACCTGCACACTCCCCCTAAGTGAGCTCATCTAGTCCATAACTGTAAAGGACACTGATGAGCACCTCAAATGAAGCCTGTCTAAAATGGAAACTACTTTCTAGCTACACCTTCCCAAGTTTCTCCCTTCTCAGTAAATGGCATCACTGTCTACCGAGATGCTCAAGTCAAAGCTTAGGTATCATCTTTGATTCTTCCCTTCTTTTCCCCCAATTTTTGACTTATTAGTAAGTTCTTTCCTGCCTCCCTAGTATATTTCATAACTTCCCCCTTCTCTCTGTCTCCATTGGCAACAATGTTCTAAGCCACTATCATCTACTGCCTGAAATGTTGTCATAATCTCATATCTGGTCTCCCTGACTCCATTTTTGCCCCTTGTCTAGTCTATTTTCCACACAATAGCTAAAGCAGTCTTTTAAAGATCTAGCATGTTTAAAACTCTCCAATGATTTCCCACTGCTGAATTTGTACTTCAAAAAGTCTTACTTAGATATCTTAAAGTAGGTAAAAATATATCATTTAAAACAGCCTGCAAAATTTTCATGATCTGGTTCCTCAACCTTATAGCATTCCGTCTCCTCCCTCACTATGCTTTATTTATTTGTTTTTCCCAATTCCATTTTTTTAAATTGAAGTATCATTGATAAATAATCTTATATTGGTTTCAAGTATACAACATAGTGGTTCAACAGTTACCCACCTTATAAATCCTCACCCCCCAACTAGTGCAGTTACTGTCAGCATAGAAAGATGTTACAGAATCATTGGCTTGTTGTATTCTTCATGCTGTATTTTCATCCCCATGACCAACTTATGATTGAGATTTTTGTGCCCTTTTATCCCCTCATTCTCCTTACCCACACCAACCCCTCCCCATGATAATCACGTCACTTCTCAGTGTCTATAAGTCTACTGATGTTTTGTTGATTTTGCTTTGTTTTGTTTTTAGATTCCACAAATAAGTGAAATCATATGGTATTTGTCTTTCTCTGCCTGGCTTATTTCACTTAGCATCATACCCTCTAGGTCCATCCATGTTGTTGCAAATGGCAGGTTTTCCTTTTTTATGGCTGAATAATATTCCATTGTGTATATGTACTACATCTTTGTCCATTCATTTATTGATGGACACTTTGTTGCTTCTGTATCTTGACTACTGTAAGTAATGCAGCAATAAACATAGGAGTGCATATGTCTTTTCAGGAATTTTGTTTTCTTTGGGTAAACTAGAAGTGGAATTACTGGGTCATATGGTATTTCTATTTTTAGTTTTTCAAGGAACCTCCATATTGCTTTCCACTGTGGCTGCTCCAATTTACATTCCCACCAGCAGTGTAGGAGGGTTCCTTTTTCTCTACATCCTCGTCAACACTTATTATTTCTTGTCTTTTGGATAGTGGCCATTCTGACTGGTGTGAGGTAATATCTCATTGTGGTTTTAAAATGCATTTCCCTATGACTAGTGATGTAGAGCATCTTTTCATGTGCTGGTTGGCCATCTGTATTTCTTCTTTGGAGAAATGTCTGTTCATTTTTCAATTGAGTTATTTATTTTTTTTGAGGTTAAAGCATATGAATTCTTATATATTTTGCATGTTCCTCACTAGGCTTTAATTACATGTGTCTACTTCTTAACACTGGACCTTTGTACTTGCTATTCTTCCCTGCCTGGAATGTTTTCCTGGCCCTTTTATATAAATGATTTCTTCCTATCATTCTGGCTTCACTAAAAATGTCACCTTTTCTGACTGCTTTTTAAAAAATAGTCCACCCTTTCAGCTCCCTCCTCCATATGACTTACTGTCTCTCATATACCCCTCATTTTTTTTCTTCATAGCATTGAAAACATCTAACATCATCTAATTTATTTGCAGGTTACCTTCTTATTTCTCTCTCCCCTCTGGAATGAAAGCTTTTAAAAGGGAAGCTGCATTCGCAAGGCTTAGAACAGCGCCTGGTACACACTTAGCCTAGGCAAAATTAGTTAATTCCATAGAATCAGTTAACTAGTCCATTCAGTAATATTTTTAATGTCCTGATCTTGCTTTTTTCAGTTTTTCTATCTACTCACTCTCATATCAGAACTAATTAATTTTGTGATTGATTATATTTTCAAAGTAACCATCAAGTGGTATAAGAAACTTGGAAGACTATGCTAGGAAAACGAATGTGACACAGAGCTTTATTTATAAAAATCATTCACTGGTAGCTTATTTTAAGAAGTCTCTTAAAGAATGAACTCAAGACTAAAAAGTGTGTTAATCTCAAGACTAATGTGTGAATTTTCCTCATAATATCTCATTTTAAGGGCTGATCTTAGGATAAGGTTGAGATAATTTAAAGTTCATTCACTCAATAAATACTGAAATGAATGCCTGCTCCCTTCCACATTACTATGCTGGGTGCTAGGGACACAAGGAAGAACAAGATTGCATCACTGCCATAGGGAAACTTATAAACTGCTGAGAAGCTCCTAGGTTTATAATATGGGTAGTAAATGCTATAAAAAGTTCACAGTGCTATGGGAACACATATGGAGGGTTGGGGGATTAGAGCTGTCTCTCCAGAGGAAGTAGGCTTTTCAGGTGATATATGAAAGATAAATAGAAGTTAGATGGACAAAAGCAGGGTAAGGGAAAGAAGAGTCTTGTGATCAAATCCATGTGTGAAGGCCAGGAAAAAAGAAAGGATGATAAATTTAGGAAATCGAAAGAAGTTCAGTGTGAAAGGGACATAAAGTATCACTAGGATGTGGGAGTGGGGGTAAGAGAGAAAGATTCTGGAAACACAGGAAATACATATCGCAAGAACCTTACTGTCTTGATAGGAAATATAGACTCTGTATCAATACCCTGGAAAGGCACTGAAGTATTTTAAGAAGTAACATGGTTAGATTTGAGTATCAGAAAAACTTGCTGCTTACAGCAGGAAAACTATCAAGCAGATATGACTGTAGTAATTTAGGGGGTTATAGCAATAATACAGATGAGCAACGTTTGATAGCCTCAACTAGTGGAAGGAAATGGACAGATTCAAGAGCTGTTTAAGAGACAGAATTCTAAATACTTGACTTAGGGGTGTGAGGAGGAGGAGTTCAGTATGACATCTGATATTTTGCCTAAGCAACTGGGTAGATACCAGCACTCACCAAGAGGTGAAATACAGGATGAAATAAAAACTTGGGCTAGGCATGAAATAATGGAAAAAATGGATTCAGTTTTGCATATAATGAGTTTGAAGTACCTTTGGAAATATTCAGTAGAGTTGGAAATAGAGATTATTCAAAACGGTGAGCACTGGAAGTTGTTGTACAACAGTAATTAGCTCATGTTTGTCTCTGTCATGGAAATAAATAACCTAATCCAAGCTGAAAGAGAAAGTTTCCACTCTCAGTGTACTTCAGTTTTCAACATCACTGGCATCCCATAATGGAAAAGGTATGGGATGGTATGAAGGTAAGAGCGATGTTTTCCCTACAATGCATGAGTCTCTTTGAAACAGCATAGATACTTTAAATAAGAGAAGTCATGGTTGCTTAAGGCGTGGATAAAAGTTTAAAGTCTGGGTCAATATTTTAGGCATTATAATTAATCACCATAATTGTTCAGATTGCTCTGTCATTACTGAGGCACAGATTAAGGTAAGGATGAGCCATGTATATTTTGGTTGATACAGCATAAGAGAAAATTTCCTCAATGCATGAAAGTAAGGCTGTATTCTATATTATAGGAGAGAATTAAAAACAAAAGGTGTACTATTCGTTTCAGGAAAATGATGGATCTCCCAGCTGTAGCAACTGCTTTCTTTGAAACTCTCTTATGACAAATTAACATAGCATGTGCCAGATGTTTTTATTCTGTTAAATTATACTATAACATGCGTCAGTTGCTTTTAGTAATTAGGCATTTTATAATCTGCCAGTACCTGCAGCTGCCTCTCATTCTAAAAAAAAAACCCAAAAACATTAAATAAAAAAGCAGTTATGTCAGTTCAACACTATGGATATGTAGCCAAGAATAATGTTTTAGAGATGGAAGAGAATCCCTTAGGCACAAATGCTGGGAATTCATACAAATATATAAAACTGCATGACATAAAGGAATAAACAAATATACAGTATGAACATACAATACATATATTGGATATTCATGCATTCATTTCCTCAATACAATTTTATTGAACAACTATATGCCAGGCGAGATGTTTGGCATAGTCTTGTAGAAGAGACAGATGTAAATGATAGTTACATTCCAGTTCAGTCATGAGTCATGAAGAAGAATGAGCAGAATGGTACGGGAGGATAGGGAAAGGAAAGACTCAATCTGTCTGGGGAATGAAGAATGCCTTACCGTAAAAAAAATTTTTCAAGTGGGAAGCTGAGAAAGGACATCCCTAGAAAGAAACAGCATGTGTGAACTATCCCTAGAATCATCCTTGATTTCTATGTTTTCTTTTGTACTCCAATGCAACAAAAGGTGTCAGCACTTTCTCTTACCTCTAAAAAAAGACTCCTGACTAAAAAGACTCCTGACTAGCACATTTTTCTCTTTTTACTTAGTCTAAGCTGCCATCATCTCTTAACAAAACTTGCAATAGTTTTCTAAGTCCTTCCCCAGCTTTTATACTCACTTGCATTTTCCACACAATAGCTAGAGTGACCTTTAAAACGAAGTTAGACAGGTGGCTCCTTTCAAAACTGTCCATTGGCCTTCATTTACACTTAAAAAACTCTTTAACCTGGTTAATAAAACCTACCGGATCAGGTCCTTGTCTGCAGTAGAAACAGTGTTCATCAAACACTCCATGTGCTCCCTATACATGACCCAGACTTTTATACAGTTAGGTTGGGTCCATATGACTAGCTTGGCCAGTGAAGGTAAAAGGCAGTGATATATATGCTTCAGAGCTGAGTTCATTAAGAGCTGGTGCTCTTCCATCCCTCTTTTCCTGTTCCAGTGATCTTGGAAAACTACATGCTCAAGACGGTGGAACCTCTCCCAGCAGAGCCTTCCTATCAAACTGCCTCAGACATGTAACATGAACAAGAAGTAAATGTTTGTTGTGTTAACCCCCTGAGATTTTCAGTTTCTTTGCCATGATGGAGGCATTACTTAATATAATACATTGCCCCAATTTTCCACTACTGCCTTCATTTTATACAGTGTCTCTCTTACTTCTGACACACCACATGTACTCCTGCCTTGGGGTCTTCTGCTTGGAATGTTCTTCCTTCTGATGTTTAAATGACAGGATTGTTTTTTCAATAGATCTCATTTTAAGATTTGTTTTCTCACAGGATCTTCCTTGTTTTCCAGTCTCAGGTATCTACCCATTCATTATCACATTGGTTTAATTCCACACAGTACTTATTATCTGATTTTAAACATGTATACATATTTATTTCTTTGATAATTTCCACTTTCTCATCAATAATCTAGTATCTTCAAGAAAAGAGAGGTGACCTCAGGCTTTGCTGTACCCTCAGTACTTAATGAACAATTCCACTCAATAAATATGTGATAAGTGAATGGAGTGCAGACTAGGAGTTGTAAAAAGGCTGGCTGAACATATTTGTTTTTTTGGGGGCAGCTGTTCAGTGTGGCTGAAACACAAGGAACATACAGGACAGAAGTAGACAGGCAGATTGCTGCTAAGATGGAGGGAAGGCTGTAAAAAACCTATAGGCAACAATAAAAGAGAAGTCTTTAAGTAGGCAGGGCCAGCATCATATTTGCTTCTCAGGAAAATAATTCTGACAGCAGTATGAAAGATAGAACGGAGTGGAAAAAAACTGATGGCAGAGAAACCAGAGTGAAGGGGGCTGCTTTAACGGTCGTGGTTAAAGGCTTTGTGAAGGGCCTGACTGAAGGCAAGGACAAGTATTGCTACTGCTTGTTTACACATGCGCAGGTGTTTCTGTAGGACAGATGCCTGAACCTGGAATTGCAGAATGAGATGCATAATTTAAATTTTGTGAGACACTGCCACATTACCTTATAAAAAGGATCTTCCAGTTTACATTCCCACCAATAGTGTATGCCTGTTTCTGTTTCCTCATATATTTGTATACACTGCATGCTAGCTATCTTTTACAGTGTAGCCCATTTGCTGGGTAAAATTATTGTTTAAATATGCATTTCTTCAGTGAATAGCTGAACCTAGTCTGATGTGTTTAAAGGAACTTTGTATTTCTGCCTTTGTGAGTTGCCAGTTCCCATACTTTGTCTATCTTTCTATTTGGTTGTTATTTTTTTCTTAATTATGGGATTCTTGATAGATTCTACTTATTAATCTTTTGTTTTCTTTTTGTGATCTGTCTTTTATCTTTGTTTAGTGTCTTTCATCATATAGAATTTTAATTTTTATGGTTAAGTCATTTAACCAATATTTTCCTCTTTTGTATTCTGGGTTTTGTGTTTTGCTAGAAAGAATTTTCCATTACAAGAAAATAAAAATAATCTTATTTCTTCTCATACCTTCTCTCTCTCTCTCTCTCTCTCTTATTTTTTAGCTTTTTAACTGGAATTACAAGGGGTATTCAAAAAGACTTAAAACTTTCCTAACATTACCTTTTCATCATTGATTTGAAATGTTATATTATCATGCACAAAATTTCCAATTTTACATAGTCTCTGTTTTTCTGTATTGTGTTCAAATTTTTTATCCCAATGCTAATGCCATCATACAGTTTTCTACAGTTTGATATCTGGTAGGGCAAATCTCACCTCATTTTTTTCTACATAGAGGTTTTTTATTTAACCTATAAAAATAACAATCTCATTCAAATAAGATTAGTATAGATATATTACAGTTACAGATGTTATACATTAATAAGTAACTTAAAATTGTTCCCTCTTGGAAGTTAAAGATTCTCTGATTACATATATTTCAAGATAAAGGAGTAATTAAGAGGGAATAATATAGATCAATAACAAACTTTTATAAATTAAAGCAAACTTCAAACTGAAAGAAACTATCACAGAGGAGCTCAAATTTTTAAAAAGTTTCTATACTAAGCTTTTTTGGTACTAAGATGAAAACTTCCTTTTATGGAAAAGTTATTTTATTTCATTATTTTGTGTTACATTTAATTATGGCTATACTTACTTATGTGTGTATCTTAAGAAATCACAAGTCCCTGGTAATCATATTCAACTGTCAGTGAGAATAAACAGAGGTTTCCAAAGGTAGCAAAACTAATCCAGAAAGGACTCTAGTGTCCTAAGTTTTGTGGCTATGCTGGCATTTGTTTGTGTTTAATGTTTTCCTAACTGTAATAAATAGGTGGATATGTAGTAACCAAAGAAATAGCCATTTGTAAGAATTTAACTGTTATGAAGTTGAGAAGATAGAGGCAAACAGCCAAATACTTTCAAGATTTGGTGAATACAGACTAGCACTAACTTTTTGAAGAGTGCAATTTCAAGGGAAAGCTTTAATGCTTAATATGACACAATAATGGCACACTGGGAAGCAAGATGGTGGGACCTAACCTGAAAAAGTTCTTTTCTGATAGCTATTAATAAACACTTTTTATATGAATGGTAGAATGCATAAATTCATGGTATATTAAAAAAACACTTATAGGGAGAATCAAATGATCAAATGAGCCATTTGCTTTTTCAATGTATTACTCTGTAGTTTATTTGTGATATATTATTAATAAAAGATTTAACTGGTTGATTATACCATTGAATCATTCTAAAAACAAAACCATTTCTAAAGGGAGCAAATGAATCCTTCCCCAAAGATACAGAAGTGCCATCTAACAGTTAGCCTGGTATACTATTGGTACAACATAGCACACATCATATTGCTAATGCCTAATATGGATGATATTGTCAGTATGTCCAGTAGAGATGATCACATTTGAAACAGTTGTTCATTGGAATAAGCATAAACTTTAATTTTATACTTTAAAAATTATAAATTTATTATGGCTGCCATGTAATTCTGTATTATGATGATCAGTGAAAATACTTCAGTAGCTATTTTATTGCAGAAAGATCTTTGACTTAATTTAATATATATTCCTCAGTGTTATTTATATCTCCAAAGAGAAAGGATAGAATTCATACATATAAACCTTGCTTAAGATGTAGTGCTTTCTAGAACTAGTAATGTTTTTATATAATTAAAATGGAAGTAAACATGTAAGCTTCTCATATGCATGTCTTATGTATGATATTATGGTTTGATTACAACAATCTGTTAGCTTTATAAAGGCTATTCCCTAAGCCTAGTGTCTGCTGTTTGCTTCCTAAATACTTCACATCCCAGGCATGGAATTAATACCTTATATTTGTTAGCATATAAAGAAAGCTTTATAGTAACACGTGGGTTTTATAGTTACATGTGAAATGTTGGGGTGGGGTAGCATTCAAATTCAGGTTTGGTTACCCCTGAGTTAGTACTCTTATCTATAAAGATGTGCTGTTTCCTTATGTGCTAAAAATATTATACTGTTTCTTAACATTAAATATATAATCCCTTTATGAAAGGAAGTAATTTAATGCCAAGTATTGCAAAAATATTCTCTATTTTGAAAAGTAAACGTTTTAGTTTTGACACATCAGAGCATACTAATGCAATTTTAGTGACATAGTAGAAACATTAAGAAAGTATTTCTTAGTATATTGGAATGTATTTCCAACTTTGTTGTTTATACAACCAACATAGGCATATCAAGCAAAGGTTAACTGTGCCCAATGAAAATCAGGTTTTCCTTTGAAAAACCCTAATACATACAAAGAAACCTTGTTAGAATATAATACCTTCTCATATTTTTATAACTTAATAAAAATCATTATAACCAGAAAATAGTTAACTTAAGCATAATTATTTCTTTTTAAAAGGTTGTCTAGAGAAATATGACTAAATCTAAATATTTAAAACATGTAAAAAACCTAATATATTATTTTTTATAACCAATTTACTTTTAAGTAATCTTCCTTAACCTATTCAACTCTCAAAAATGTCACAGAACATGAGACTTTCAAAATTTAATAAAAACAGTGCTTTAATCATTGGAAAAAGACCAGACTGGCACAAAAGCAAGGGAGGTGAAGTCTGGTAAAATCTGTTTTTTTTAAATTACTGTTTTTAATAAGAGCATTCAAAGGATTCTTTCCCTATGTACTTACTGTGGATTTGTTAAAAGCTGTGTTACACTGAACTAGAATGGCAGAAGGCAAGCAGTGACAACAGCTAATAGCCTTTTGAACTTGAAAGGGTATCATGATAAGAATTGAAAAGAATGTTGAAAATACATCAAGGACAGTCAAGAACCTGCAATTCAGGGACAGTAAAGCAATTAAGACACTAAAAGAAACAAAAACAAAAACAAAAAAACCCCTGAGTATAGAATATTTCTAATTCTAATAATAATATGCAATATTTGCATGATGCTTAATAGTTTACGAGGTGCTTTAGTATTTACACTATTTCACAAATAATGCTAGCTACCTAGCTTTTATTCTTACAGATACTAAAATGAGACTTGGAAAAACTGATTTATACATAATCACACATTTGTGGGGCAGACCTTGGATTTGAATCTAGTGTTTTAACTTTTTATATACTCTAAATGACTTCTACACTAAGATTTTGTCAGCCACTCATGTTTAGGAGAAAATTTTTAGGTCTTTAAAACTGGTATTTCAATAGTTCATTGTTTAAGGCAATTGATATACATGATTCTAAGCTTAGGCTTTTCAATATCTAAAAGGCAGTCAAATTAAGTGTTGCATAAAAGATGGAGACTATTTTGGGAAGACATATCCAGTCTTCTAGGATTCTATGTAACCTGGAAATAAAATGAACATACTACCTTCAGCTATGTGCTGAATGGATGATTTGAAGTTTAGAATAGTTCTGAAACATTAATTAATAAGCTTTGAGAACAATGTAAGTTCTTAGCAATGGCATACAAATTGAGTTTGATATAAATTCATAGAAATAGTAAAAGAATAAAGAATTAATTCATGAAAAGTAGAGATGAAATTGCTGAAAATCTGGTAGCAGAGTAAACTTCTATTAGTATAGATCTTTATAGTCTGACTCCCCAACTAGAATGTGGTGTGTCTGATGGCAGGGCGATGTTTGCTCACTTTCGTTTTGTATGTTAGAAGCTATTTTTAAAAATATTGCATAATATAAGAAAAGCAATAATCTTACCCATGTTTGGTGTCAAGTGACAGTATTACTCCCTTAATTTTGAAGGAAATATTCTATTTCCTTTTATGTAAGAGGTAAAAAAAAATCACTAAATTACTGGAAATTTGGTAGTTTTAACGTTTTCAGGTTTTGAAAGGTTGTTTATCAAAACTTGGTTTTTAAGGCTAGACTGAAAAGGGGGTAAGCTTTGAAACTGAAAAAAATTCTAGCTATATTTACTGAATTCAAGTGTACAGCTGGAGTCAAGATACAAAGTGTTTCTTGACATTTTAGGCTAGGCAGGGCTTTGTTACCTAATGTGATCTGCTGAGCTTATCTGGTCATGGTACACAGGTATTGGTAGGAAGTTTAAATAAATTTACAAACCAAGATTTCATTTAAGTAGCAATGTTCTTTAGAAGGTTGGGTAGTTAGTTTTAAATTGCTTAATCACAGATTATTTATATTCATTTCTCTCTCAGGGTAGTTAGCCATTTCATGTTGCTCAGTTAGCATTTCATTTTTATGGACGTCTAACATCTATCTTTTCAAAAAAGATTCTTTGTTTTTAATTGAGAATGCAACAAGAAGGCACGTATAGCAAAGCAGAGACAGAATCTCTGGGACAAATGAAGAGCTTGGCATTACACTGGAGAGGGACAATTTATTGTTAAGAGAAGGATATATGGGAAAAGATTCATACAGGAATATAAATGTAGTGATGGGATTTGTGGAATTTCTCTTCTGATTACTTCTCTTTTCTCAGTGAAATAGGAAATGAGGTTACCAAATGAAAATGATAATGGGAAAACATATGTGAAAGGCTTGAGGAAAGACAAGAGGGTATGAAACAGTCACTAAGAGCAGAATATACAGATCAGCTGCCTTGCAGCGTAAGGGGTCCTTTTGTGACCATGAATTTAAACTGAGACCACTAGCATGGTTGTGTGGTTTTCTCCAGCCACCTGGAGCTGAATGGGTGAAGGTACAGAAAAAGCAATGAGTTGGCTTTAAGCTGGGTTTGTTTGGCAAAAGGAAGAGGAGAAAGCTGGTCAGGAGCATTGAGGATGGCCCATTCCAAAACTGCACTCCTGAAGCAGACACACGACTACTCTCCCTTTGCTGCTTGAGTTTTCTTTAGCACTTATCACTGCCTACCACATTATATATTTAATTTCCCTTGTTTACTGCCTGTCTTCCTTTTTAGAATGGAAGCTCCATAAAGGCAGGGATTTTCGTCTGTTCAGTCCCCTGCTATTGTTTTTAAAAGGTGCAATTCCTTGCAGGATAATGGCAAAGCAGTCACTGCAGGATTTATGCTCTCCCACTCCTGACCATTGCCTGGGGGTTTAACCCAGAGAAGTGACTGCCTGCTTTATTACCTAGTAGCTATTTTTAAAGGACTGGGTGCTTTGGATATAATTTTGGTTTTTTAAAACTGGTAAGAAATATTAGTTTCTTGTTCTTATTATAATAAAAGGATCTTAAGGTGATGGAGATTTCATCTAAAATTTTCTGAAGTAGAAGTAATAAAAAATGGAAAGTGATGAGAAATGAGATTGGAACATGTGTAAGGGCCAGATCAGAAAATCGCTGTGGCCAACTTCTTCCGAACTGGGGGTGAGAAGAGATGGGAGAGAGGAATTAGCAAAATTTGTATTTTCAAAGGTGTCTGTAGCACTTTTGATAGTGTAGAAACTGGATTAGAAGGAAGACAGGCTTGGGGTTCCAGAAACCAATTAGAAAGCTGTTGATGTAACCCAGATAAGAGATGAGGGTGGCTGGAAGTAACATAGGGGTAGTTGATAATAAAGGCAAATGGCTTTGAGAAAACAAAAGACAGGATTAGCCAGACTCAGTGACTGACTGCGGAGTTACAGGAAAGGAAGCAGAGAAGAGAGAGAAGAAGCAAGGGCAATCTGCAATTCTAGTCATTCTGTGGACCACATCCAGGTGGTTTTCAAGATCCAGCTACTGGAAACTATAGGACTACTTATCTGAATTTTAGCTAAAAATACCACCAAAGTCCCATGAATAACAAATAATTTCCAGTGTTCAAAACAATTAAGTTATGGTGGTGTGAAGACAGGCAGCAGGACTGATGAGATTTTTTTGTTGTAGGATTCGTTTCAGGTAACTCCTTTAAGTCAGTCTTTAATGGGAGCCACCTACTCTGCTTGCTCATAACTGCCATCACATACCAGAATTCAGGCTGAAGGGATTCTTCTTGAGACTTCTACTGCCAGCTAGCAAAAACTCTTTTTACAAAAATCACATTTCACTAATTCAAATCAATCACCTATAAATATTTACAGAATACTTATCAAGCCCCCAATGCTATGCTATGGTCTTTATGCTTACATGAATATATATGCTCATAGACGTATTCATTCAACAAATGTTATGTGCCAATAACTGGGAATGGACTGGTACCTCTGGACATAAATGCACAGTTCTCAGAGGTCTGTAATATATGACTAATGTGTACTTATTTATATTTTAGAACAAGAGCTCAAACATGATCAAATAATCGTAGACATAGTTTTGTGTAATATATTCTTCTCTGCAAGTATAATCTTGATTATGAACAGTACTAATTAAAAAATTTATTTCATTCAATCCTAGTCCCTACATCCTGGACTATGTATTCCTTTATCACCAACAGTTTTCATAACAATTATTAGAGTGAATAGCATTTTAAAAAGTTTCACAACAAGGCAGAGGTATAATTATGGGGGAACTGAAGTTTCTAGTGATGTAGTCTCTTAAAGAGTGGGGATAAATTATACTTTTCATGTTTCACAAAGTTCAACTGCATTTCAAAAACTAAATATCTGTAGAAAGGATCAAAACTGGAAGGAGAATTTGGCCTAGAAAAGACATAATAATTTTAAAAATTCACTAGCTTTCATTCATTCATTCATCCACTGAATGTATTCTGAGTGTCTGCTAGGCATGGGCACTCTTTTCAGGTCTAGGGATACAAGGGAGAACACAAAAGACAAGTCACTTAATGGAGCTGATATTCTCATGGGGAAGAAAAAAATGTAAATAAGTAAATGTAAAATGCAGTTACCTTTAGTGATGAATGGTATGAAAAGAAACAAAAGTAGGTAATGCGATAAACTCTTAAGGGTAGAGCCTTCTTTATCTTATTCATCTTTCTGCTTCTAGCACCTACCAGAATACTTAGAAAAGAATGGTCACTTAGACATTTACTATATACAAGTTAAAGCGAATTTTAGGCACCTACTTTTGTTTTTGGAAAGACTTGTATAAATTTGCATACTGAAGTATTAGACACTTGAAATTGCAAGGTATAATTCTGAGCTTTAATAGCGGGAAGCAATAGATAACCAAGATACTACTAATCTTGCTGAACACTTGTAAAGGTGTACTAAAACCCTGAGTCAGAGAAATCTGGATATTTTCAGGTAAGTTTACTAATAGAGCAAGTATATAAAATATTAGTATACATCTATTCTTAAAGAATTAATATGTATCACTTTAATAAAAGATAATTTTTAATAAAAGATAATATTTAACTAAACTGCTTTTATTCATTAGTTTTTTTTTCCTGAGAATAATAGAAAAATCACACGTAAGGGGACTCACAAAAGGGGTGACTTTGCCTTTCTGTTAAACCTGATGCAAAATATCTGCTAACTGACAAAAGCTTTCTCTGAATGGATTTACAGTTTCTAATCATCAAAGCATACTGACTGATGAAAAAACTATTATGCTAGAAAATGGGATGTAAATCTTTAAAGGACATTCTCAGCAAGGGCAGTCCCTCACTAAATAAGAAGTGTAGTTATAAATTATGCTATGTTTTTCAAGACGTTTAAAAGATTTCAGCCAATACGACAAGCACCTTTTCATCTCCCATTTCAACTGTTATAAAAATAAATCAAAGTTAGGCACTTCTGGCTTATTAAAATAATGTGTCCTTATAATCTAGGCTTAGGACTCTGCACTGTTAGTCACTTCAAAATATAGTTGTTTTAAAATGTTGTCTGTCCTCAGTTTTGAGGCCCTTCAGTTTCACTTCTTGAGAAGCTCATTACATTCACACTCTACCACTTTCTCTTATTGGGCTCTCACACTCTGGGCCACTGTACACCTGCTTTAACCACCCCAGGGCCAGATACCAGACGACCAGTGAAAGTCCCTAAGCTGCACAGCGTACTGAGATCATTCAAATTAGCTAATCCTAAACCTACTTACCATGCCTCATTCCTTCCAGTGGAAAGAAATACATTAAAGGCACTTGCCCACTGTTCCCCTATTCCTTCTGCCTTGTGACCTATTCTTATGATTCCCCTGAGTGGCCTTGTGTGATGGGATATGTTAACCCTAGGGAACTCTGAGTATAAAAAAATTGTAAAATTCTTTCCAGTGTTCTCTCTCTTGATATGCATCTGGCCTCACTATATCTCATTCAAGGTAATATGGTTAAAACAAGAAGGTATATAACATATTTCTTAAGTTAAGAAATAATATTAAGATTAACTGTTAATGTTTACTAATTGAAAGTAGTATGTTGTGTAAGTGTAACATTGGTTTTAATAACTCTACTGTTAGTTCCGTGTAACACTTCTATTTGATTTATTTTGTAGCTACAGTCCATTTATACTTCTAGGACACTGGATTTGATCACAGATACATATAAACACTGTATAAGACAAAAATTATCTATAGCCTAGTTTTCATCAAGATACATTATATCAACCCCTATGATAAATGAGGGGGGAAATATTTATTTTATTTTACTTTTATAGTTTATTTTAGTATCATTAATATACACTTGATGAACAACATTGTGGTTACTAGATTCCCCCCATTATCAGGTCTCCACCACATACCCCATTACAGTCACTGTCCATCAGCATAGTAAGATGCCATAGAATCACGACTTGTTTTCTCTGTGCTATACTGCCTTCCCTGTGCCCCCTCCCACTACATTATGTGTACTAATCATAACGTCCCTTTTTCCCCTTATCCCTCCATTCCCACCCATCCTCCCCAGTCCCTTTCCCTTTGGCAACTGTTAGTCCATTCTTGCATTCTGTGATTCTGCTGCTGTTTTGTTCCTTCAGTTTTTGCTTTGTTCTTATACTCCACAAATTAGTGAAATCATTTGATACTTGTCTTTCTCCGCCTGGCTTATTTCATTGAGCAAAATACCCTCTAGCTCCAAACATGTTGTTGCAAATGGTAGGATTTGTTTTCTTCTTATGGCTGAATAATATTCCATTGTGTATATGGACCCCAGCTTCTTTATCCATTCATCTACTGATGGACGCTTAGGTTGCTTCCATTACTTGGCTATTGTAAATAGTGCTGCGATAAACAGAGGGCTGCATATCTCTTTTTCAAACTGGGCTGCTGCATTCTTACTGTAAATTTCTAGGAGTGGAATTCCTGGTGAAATGGTATTTCTATGTTTAGTTTTTTGAGGAACCTCCATACTGCTTTCCATAATAGTTTAACTAGTTAACATTCCTACCAGCAGAAAGGTTCCCCTTTCTCCACATCCTCTGCAACATTTGCTGTTGTTTGTCTTTTGTATGATGGCCATCCTAACTGGTGTGAGGTGATATCTCAGTGTAGTTTTAATTTGCATTTCTCTGATAATTAGCGATGTGGAACATCTTTTCATGTGCCTGTGGCCATATAAATTTCTTCTTTGGAGAAAGGTATGCTCAGCTCCTCTGCCCATTTTTTAACTGGATTATTTGCTTTCGATTTGTTGAGGTGAATGAGCTCTTTATATAATTTCGATGTCAACTTGTTATCAGATATGCTATTTATGAATATATTCTCCCATATTGTATGATGTCTTTTTGTTCTACTGATGGTATCCTTTGCTGTACAGAAGCTTTTTAGTGTGATATACTCCCACCTTTTCATTTTTGCTTTTGTTTCCCTTGCCCAGGGATATATGTTCATAAAGAATTTGCTCATGTTTATGTCCAAGAGATTTTTGCCTATATTTTTTTCTAAGAGTTTTATAGTTTCATGACTTACATTCAGGTCTTTGATCCATTTTGAGTTTACTTTTGTGTATGGGTTTCACAGTAATCCAATTTCATTCTCTTACATGTAGCTGTCCAGTTTTGACAGCACCAACTGTTGAAGAGGCTGTCATTTCCCCATTGTATGTCCATGGCTCCTTTATCATTTATTAATTGACCATATATGCTAGAGTTTATATCTGGTCTCTCTATTGTGTTCCACTTGTCTATGGATCTGCTCTTGTGCCAATACCAAATTGTCTTGATTACTGTGGCTTCGTAGTAGTGCTTGAAGCGAGGGAGCATAATTTCACCTGCTTTATTCTTTCTTCTCAGGATTGCTTTGGCTATTCGAGGTCTTTTGTCATTCCATATGAATTTTAGAACTATTTGCTCTAGTTCATTGAAGAATGCTGTAGGTAATTTGATAGGAATTGCATTGAATCTATAGATTGCTTTAGGCAGGATGGCCACTTTGACAATATTAATTCTTCCTAGCCAAGAGTATGGGATGAGTTTCCAGTTATTACTGTCCTCCTTAATTTCTCTTAAGAGTATCCCATAGTTTTCAGGGTATAGATCTCTCAATTCCTTGGTTAGGTTTATTCCTAAGTATTTTATTCTTTTTGATGCAATTGTGAATGGAATTGTTTCCTTGATTTCTCTTTCTTCTAGTTCATCATTAGTGTATAGGAATGCAATAGATTTCTGTGTATTAATTTTGTATTCCAGAACTTTGCTGAATTCATATATTACCTCTAGTAGTTTTGGAGTGGATTCTTTAGGGTTTTTTATGTACAATATCATGTCAAGTACAGATAGGGACAGTTTGACTTCTTCCTTGCCTATCTGGATGCCTTGTATTTCTTTATGTTGTCTGATTGCTGTGGCTAGGACCTCCAGAACTATGTTGAATAAAAGTGGGGAGAGTGGGCATCCTTCCTTTATTCCCGATTTTAAAGGAATAGCTTTCAGCTTCTCGCTGTTAAGTATAATGTTGGCTCTGGGTTTGTCATATTTGGCCTTTATTATGTTGAGGTACTTGCCCTCTACACCCGATTCTGTTGAGAGTTTTTATCATGAATGGATGTTGAATTTTGTCAAATGCTTTTTCAGCATCTATGGAGATGACCATGTGTTTCTTGCCCTTTTTGTTGATGTAGTGGATGATGTTGATGGATTTTCGCATGTTGTACCATCCTTGTATTCCTAGGATGAATCCCATTTGATCATGATGGTAATCTTTTTGATGTATTTTTAAAATCTGTTTCCTAATATTTTGTTGAGTATTTTTGCATCTATGTTCATCAGGGATATTGGTCTGTAATTTTCTTTTTTTTGTGGAGTCTTCGCCTGGTTTTGTTATCAGAGTGATGTTGGCCTCATAGAATGAGTTTGGGAGCATTCCCTCCTCTTCTACTGTTTGGAAAACTTTAAGGAGGATAGGTATTATGTCTTCAGTAAATGCTTGATAAAATTCAGTGGTGTAATCATCTGGTCCAGGTGTTTTGTTAGGTAGTTTTTTGATTACCAATTCAATTTCATTGCTGGTAATTGGTTTGTTCAGATTTTCTGTTTCTTCTTGGGGCAGCCTTGGAAGGTTGTATTTTTCTAGAAAGTTGTCCATTTCTTCCAGGTTATCTAGTTTGTTACCATATAATTTTTCATAGTATTCTCTCATAGTTCTTTGTATTTCTGTGGTGTCTGTTGTGATTTTTCTTTCTCATTTCTGATTCTGTTTATGTGTGATGATTATGCTTTTTTCTTGATAAGTCTGGCTAGGGGGTTATCTATTTTGTTTATTTTCTCAAAGAACCAGCTTCTGCTTTCATTAATTCTTTCTATTGTTTCATTCTTCTCAATTTTATTCATTTCTTCTTTAATCTTTATTATGTCCCTCCTTCTACTGACATTGGGTCTCATTTGTTCTTCCTTTTCTAGTTTCATTAATTGTGAGTTTAGACGGTTCATTCAGGATTGTTCTTCTTTCCTGCACTAGGCCTGTATTGCAATATACTTCCCTCTTAACATGGCCTTCGCTGCGTCCCACAGATTTTGTGTTGTTGATTCATTGTTGTCATTTGTCTCCATATATTGCTTGATCTCTGTTTTTATTTGGTCATTGATCCATTGATTATTTAGGAGCACAGTATTAAGCCTCCATATGTTTGTTGGGTTCTTCATTTTTCTTTGTGTAATTTATTTCTAGTTTCATACCTTTCTGATCTGAGAAGCTGGTTGGTACAATTTCAATCTTTTTTAATTTACTGAGGTTCTTTTTGTGGCCTAGTATATGATCTATTCTTGAAAATGTTCCATGTCCACTTGAGAAGAATGTGTATCCTGTTGCTTTTGGATGGAGTGTTCTGTAGATGTCCTTTAGGTCCATCTGTTCTAATATGTTGTTCTGTGCCTCTGTCTCTTTACTTATTTTCTGTCTGGTTGATCTGTTCTTTGGATTGAGTGGTGTCTTGAAGTGTCCTAAAATGAATGCATTGCATTCTATTTCCCCCTTTAATTCTGTTAGTATTTGTTTCCCATATGTAGGTGCTCCTGTGTTGGGTGCATAGATATTTATAATAGTTATATCCTCTTGTTGGACTCACCCTTTTATCATTATGTAATGTCCTTCTTTGTCTCTTGTGACTTTCTTTGTTTTGAAGTCTATTTTGTCTGATACAAGTACTGCAACTCCTGCTTTTTTCTCCCTGTTAGTTGCATGAAATATCTTTTTCCATCCCTTTACTTTCAGTCTGTGTATGTCTTTGGGTTTGAAGTGAGAGTCTTTTACACTGCATATAGATGGGTCTTGTTTTTTTTATCCATTTAGTAACTCTATGTCTTTTGATTGGCGCATTCAGAACATTTACATTTAGGGTGATTATCAATAGGTATGTACTTATTGCCATTACAGGCTTTAGATGTGTGGTTACCATATGTTCAAGGGTAATTCCCTTACTATCACAGTCTAATTTAACTCCCTTTATGTGCCATTACAAACACAACCTAAAGGTTCTCTCTTTTTTTTTTTGTTTCCTTTTTCTTCCTCTTCCATTCTTTGTATGTTATGAATCATATTCTGTACTCTTTGTCTATCCCTTGGGTGACATCTATTTAGCTTTAGGAACAGTTCCATCTATAGGAGTGCCTCCAAAATGCACTGTAGAGGTGGTTTGTGGGAGGTAAATTCTCTCAGCTTTTGCTTATCTGAAAATTGTTTAATCCCTTCTTCAAATTTAAATGATAACCTTGCTGGGTATAGTATTCTTGGTTCAAGGTCCTTCTGCTTCATTGCATTAAATATATCATGCCACTCTCTTCTGGCCTGTAAGGTTTCTGTTGAGAAGTCTGATGATAGCCTGATGGGTTTTCCTTTATATGTGATCTTTTTTCTCTCTTTAGCTGCTTTTAGAAGTCTGTTTTTATCCTTGATCTTTGCCATTTTAATGATTATATGTCTTGATGTTGTCTTCCTTGGGTCCCTTGTGTTGGGAGATCTGTGCACCTCCATGGCTTAAGAGACTATCTCCTTCCCCAGAATAGGGAAGTTTTCAGCAATTACTTCCTCAATGACACTTTCTATCCCTTTCTCTCTCTCTTCTTCTTCTGGTACCCCTATAATACGAATATTGTTCCGTTTGATTTATCATACAATTCTCTCAATATTTTTTCATTCTTAGAGGTTCTTTTATCTCCTTGTGCCTCAGCTTCTTTGTATTCCTCTTCTCTAACTTCTATTCCATTTACTGTCTCTTCTAGTACATCTAATCTGCTTTTAAATCCCTCTATTGTATGTTTCATTTCAGATATGGAATTTCTTAATGATTGAATCTGTGACTTAAATTTGTTCCTGAGTTCTTTAATACTTTTCTGTACCTCCATAAGCACGTTTATGGTTTTTATTTTGAACTCTCTTTCGGGTGGATTGGTGAGTTCAGTGTCATTTGACCCTTTTCCTGGGGTTTGTGAGATTTTGGTCTGAACCTTGTCCTTTTGACATTTCATATTTCTGTGTAGTGCCCACTAGTTCCCAGAAACTCCAGTCTCTGGAGCTGCTCAGCCCCTAGAGTGAGGTTGGGGGTCATATGGGAACAGAGCTGGTGCCTTGGCTGAGGAACGATCTGTTTTCTGATTCCTGTCTGTGGTGCCTGTCTCCGGTGTCTCCAGCACAGTGACTGCAGGTTTGTGAACCAGTGTTGGCAGGCTAAGAGGAAGGCACAGCTGGCTGCATGTCACAGTGGAGAACCTCGGAGCTGAGTAGGCAGCCAGGGGGATGGGGCAACTGAAGCTCCTCAAAGTTCCCAACCAGCTGGGCATAGTGCACCCAGGCAACCTTGTCCAGCTCTTCCCTCCCCTGCACAGCAAGCTCCATGCAAACCACGCTTCTTTAGCAGCCCTCTTCACTGCTAGGAAGCCTCTCAGACAACCTGCCTTTCCCTTCTTCTAGAGTGGCCGGGTGTGGTTCCCCTCCTCCACAAATGGCCGGAATCTGTCTCTCAAGCACTTCACCTGTCTGAGCTCCCCAACATCCAGAGCACCACACAGTGTAGCTTTCTGCTCACAAAGCAGACCTCCAGGGCTGGGTGTTCAGCAGTCTCAAGCTTCCACCTCCTCCCCCAGTCTGTTTCTCTTCCTCCTGCCTGTGAGCTGGGGTGGGGGAAGGCTTGGGTCCCGCCTGATTAAGGCTTTCGTACATTATCCTGTTTCATGAGGTCTGCTCTGTTCGTGAGGTCTGTGTGCAGTCTGGTTCAGCCTTCTTTCTTGTTATTTCAAATAGTTAATTGTATCAATAAACTACATTTTCATACTATCTGTGGTTTTGGGAGGAATTCTCCGTCTCACCTCTCACGCCACCATATTGAATTCTCATGTCCCTTGTCTTTGATCTTTGCCATTTTAATTATTATATGTCTTGGTGTTGTCCTTGGGTTCCTTCTGTTGGGAGATCTGTGGGCTTCTACGTTCTGAGAGACTATTTCTTTCCCTAGCTGGGGGAATTTTTCAGCAATTATTTCTTCAAAGACACTTTCTATCCCTTTTTCTCTCTCTTCTTTTTCTGGTAACCCTATAATGGCAATATTTTTCTGTTTTGATTGGTCACACAGTTCTCAATATTGTTTCATTCATAGAGGTCCTTTTTTCCCTCTCAGCCTCAGCTTCTCTGTATTCCTGTTCTCTGATTTCTATTCCATTAACAGTCTCTTGCACGTTGCCCAGTCTGCTCTTAGCCCTTCTATCTATTGTTTCATTTCTGGTATCTCCCTCGGGACTTCATCCCTTAGATCTTGCATATTTCTTGGCAGGTCCATTAGCATGGTTATGACTTTTATTTTTAATTCTTTTTCAGGAATATTGGTTATATCTATCTCCCCAGGCCCTCTCTCTGGGGTTGTCTGATTGACTCTTGACTGGACCAGATTCTTCTGCCTTTTCATGGCAATAGAGGTGTTCTTAGGCAGGTGGTGCATGTGCCAGCTGGGAGAACAAAGTCCCTTCGTGCTTGCTGGTAGCCTTGCCCTTCTCCTCTGCCTGTGTCAGTTACCCGCATATAGGGGGCAGTCTCTGGGATAATCCCCTGAGCTGCTGTGGGCGGGGTAGCCCTTAGGATTGCCTAGAGCCATGTGGGGAGTGGCAGATGCATAGGGTGTGTTCTCCCACGAGAACGGCGCCCCTTCATGCCTTCTGGACTCTACTCCAGCTTCCTCTGTCTGTGCTGGGCAGCTATGTGCTGGTGGCAGCCTCTCAGTCTGTTGCGGTTAGCTTTGTGCTGGGAGGAGACTCTGTGTGGTTGCTGTGGGTGGGGCTGCTTCCCTCTGCTCTGCAGCTGTGGCAGGTCAACCCGTTTGCTTGCAGCACTGGCTAGGTGGAATGAACGGCAGGCTGCTTATAATGTAATGGGCTTCGGGGCTGGGTTACCCCCCAGGGGGTTGGGGTACCTGAAGTTCCTTAGGATTCCCAGCCTGCTGGGCTGAGTGTGCCAGGACGATTTTGTCCAGCTGTTAAGCCCTTGTCCCTTTAAGACTTTTTAAAAAAGCACCACTTTTCTTTTGTCCCAGGGGAGCCCAGTGTGGGGACCTGCTCACAGTCTCACCTTTGCATTTTACTTTTTCATTTCTCTAATATTCAGTACACCATGCAATGTGTGTCTGTGCTCCCAGTGCAGATTACTGGTTATTTAGCAGTCCTGTGTTTCCACTCCCTCCCCACTCTTGAGTCTTTTCCTCCTGCCAGTGAGCTGGGGTGGGAGTGCTCGGGGCCTGCCGGGTCATGGCTTTGTATCTTACACTTTATGTGAGATGATAAGTTCTTGAAGATGTAGATGTAGCCTGGCTGTTGTACTGTATGTTCTGCTCTGTCTTTTAGGTGTAATTGTATTTGTTGTATTTTCAAAAATATATATGATTTTGGGAGGAGATTTCCATCAGCCTACTCATGCCTCCATCTTGAGACTCTCCTTCTCTCTTGATGTATTTTTGAATTGAATTTGCTAATATTTTGTTGAGGATTTTTGCTTCTATGTTCATCAGGAATATTGGTCTGTAGTTTTCTTTTTCTGTGGTGTCTTTGCCTGGTTTTGGTATTAGAGTGATGCTGGCTTCATAGAATGAGTTTGGAAGTATTCCCTCCTCTTTTATTTTTTGGAAAACTTTGAGGATGGGTATTATATCTTCTGTAAATGTGCGATAAAATTCAGCAGTGAATCTATCTGATCCAGGAGTTTTGTTCTTGGGTAGTTTTTTGATTACTGATTGAATTTCATTGCTGGTAATTGGTCTGTTTAGATTTTCTGTTTCTTTCTGGGTCAGTCTTGGAAGGTTGTATTGTTGTAGAAAATTGTCCATTTCTTCTTGGTTATCCAGTTTGTTCGAGTATATATTTTCATAGTATTCTCTAATAATTCTTTGTATTTCTGTGGGGTCCATCATGATTTTTCCTTTCTCACTTCTGATTCTGTTTATGTGTGCAGATTCTCTCTTTTTTTAAAATAAGTCTGGCTAGGGGTTTATCTATTTTGTTTATTTTCTCAAAGAACCAGCTCTTGGTTTAATTAATTTTTTCTATTTTTTTAGTCTTCGCTATTTTATTTATTTCTTCTCTGATCTTTATTATGTCCAACTTCTGCTGACTTTGGGCCTCATTTGTTCTTCTTTTTCCAATTTCAATAATTGTGACTTTAGACTATTCATTTGGGATTGTACTTCCTTCTTCAAATAGGCCTGGATTGCTATATACTCTCCTCTTTGAACTGCCTTCACTGCATCCCACAGAAGTTGGGGCGTAGTGCTTTTGTTTTCATTTGTCTCCATATATTGCTTGATCTCCATTTTAATTTGGTCATTGATCCATTGATTATTTAGGAGCATGTTGTTAAGCCCCAATGTGTTTGTGAGCCTTTTTGTTTTGTTTGTACAATTTATTTCTAGTTTTATACCTTTGTGATCTGAGAAGTTGGTTGATAGAATTTCAATCTTTTTGAATTTACTGAGGCTCTTTCTGTGGCCCAGTATGTGGTTTATTCTGGAAAAAGTTCCATGTGCACTTGAGAAGAATGTGTAACCTGCTTTTGGATGGAGAGTTCTGTAGATGTCAATTAGGTCCTTCTGTTCTAATGAGTTGTTCAATGCCTCTGTATCCTTACTTATTTTCTGTCTGGTAGATCTGTCCTTTGAAGTGAGTGGTGTGTTGAAGTCTCCTAGAATGAATGCATTACATTCTATTTCCCCTTTTAGTTCTGTTAGTATTTGTTTCCCATATGTAGGTGCTCCTGTGTTGGGTGCATAGACATTTATAATATTTATATCCTCTTGTTGGATTGACCCCTTTATCATTATGTAATGTCCTTCTTTGTCTCTAGTGACTTTCTTTGTCTAAAGTCTATTTTCTGATAGAAGTATTGCAACACCTGTTTTTTTTTCCTATTAGTTGCATGAAATATTTTTCCATCCCCTCACTTTTAGTCTGTGTATGTCTTTGGGTTTGAAGTGAGTCTCTTGTGGGCAGCATATAGTTGTGTCTTGTTTTTTTTCATCCATTCAGTGACTCTGTGTCTTTTGATTGGCGCATTCAGACCATTCACATTTTGGTGATTATCAATAGGTATGTACTTATTACCATTGCAGGCTTTAGATTTGTGTTACCAAAGGTACAAGGGTAACTTCTTTACTGTCTAAGAGTCTAACATAACTCTGTTAGTATGCTATTAGAAATACAATCTAAATGTTCTTTTTTTCCCCTCCTTTTCTTCCTCCTCCATTCTTTATATATTAGGTATCATATTCTGTACTCTTTGTCTATCCCTTTTTATTACCTCTGGTGACAGCTATTTTACCTTGGGAACAACTTCCATCTATAGCAGCCCCTCCAAAATACACTGTAGAGATGTTTTGTGGGAGTGAAATCTCTCAGCTTTTGCTTAACTGGAAATTGTTTAATCCCTCCTTCAAATTTAAATGGTAATCTTGCCGGATAATGTATTCTTGGTTTGTGGCCCTTCTGCTTCTTTGCCACTCCCTTCTGGCCTGTAAGGTTTCTGCTGAGAAGTCTGATGATAGCCTGATGAATTTTCCTTTGTATGTGATCTTATTTCTCTCTCTGGCTGCTTTTAATAGTCTGTCCTTATACTTGATCTTTGGCATTTTAATTATTACGTCTTGGTGTTGTCCTCCTTGGGTCACTTGTGTTGGGAGATCTGTGCACCTCCATGGCTTAAGAGACTATCTCCTCCCCCAGACTGGGGAAGTTTTCAGCAATTACTTCCTCAAATACAGTTTCTATCTCTTTTTCTGTCTCTTCTTCTGGTACCCGTATAATACCAATATTGTTCCGTTTGGACTGGTCACACAGTTCTCTCAGTGTTCTTTCATTCTTAGAGATTCTTTTTCTCTATGTGCTTCTGCTTCTTTGTAATCCTCTTCCCTAACTTCTATTTCATTTATCATCTCCTCCACTGTATCTAATCTACTTTTAATACCCTCCATTGTGTCCTTCAATGACTGGATCTCCATCCTAAATTAATTCCTGAGTTCTTGAATATTTTTCTGTACCTCCATAAGCTTGCTAATGATTTTTATTTTGAAATCTCTTTCAGGAAGATTCATGAGGTTAATTTCATTTGAATCTTTCTGAGGTGTATTAATAATTTTGCTTTGAACCAGGTTCCTTTGACATTTCATATTTGTCTGTGGTGCCCTCTAATATCCAGCTCTACTCTCTGGAGCTGCTCAGCCCTTGGAGCAATGTCAGTGGTTGCAGGGGAGCGGTGTTGGTGCCTGGGAGGAGGAAAGACCTGTTTCCTGCTTCCCAGCTGCTATGCCTGTCTCTACTGCCAGAACCAGTGGGCCGAACACACAGGTGTAAGCCTGTATGCTTTGCGTTTGTAGCTGCTATAGGCAGGGCTTCCCTCTGGCTGGCCTGATTCCATGGCAGGGGTTGCCAGTTTGAGAGCCAAGTTTAGGCTAGCTGGGAGGAAGATACAGCAGGCTGCATATCATGGTGGTGGGCCTTGGATCTGTGTAGCCAGCCAGGGGGATGATGCGCCTGAAGATCGTTTAAGCTCCCAACTTACTGAGCAGAGTGCACCTGGACAATTTTGTCTACCTATCCTTTCTCTTGAGCAGTAAGCTCTGTGCAATTCTTTCCCCTTTAGCAGCCCTCTCACTTTTAGGGAGTCTCTCAGACTTCCCACCCAGATCAGCTGGATATGAATACCTGTTTTCTACAAGCAGCTGGAATCTCTGTCCCTCCAGGTATTCCACCTTTCTTTGCTTTCCAACCGCACTAATCACCAGAGCACCATGCAATGTAGGTTCATGCTCCCAGAGTAGATCCCCAGGCTAGGTATTCAGCAGTCCCAGGCCTCTGCTCCCTCTCTGCTCTGTTTCTCTTCCTCCCTCTGGTGAGGTGGGGTGGGGGAAGGGATTGGGCCCCGCCGGGTCACAGCTTTGGTATGCTCCAGGAGGTGTGCTCTTTTCTCATGTGTATGAAGTCTAGCGCAGCCTTCTTTCCTGTTTTCCTTTCAGGATTAGTTGTATTAATTATATTTTCATCTTATATGTTGTTTTAGGAGGAGGTCTCTGTCTTACCTCTCACACTGCCATCTTTCAAGGGGGGATATTTTTAAAGAGTATATGTTTGTATGTTTGGATCCAGTAAAGGTACACAATACTATTTAGACTAATCATCCCACTAAACACTCCAAACACTGTTTCGTTTTCCCACAACACTTTAAAATCATTGAAGAGATGAAAATATAGCAAAAATCCTAAGACACGGAATTATCAGATGCAGACTTTGAATTAATGTTTACCATTTTAAAAGAAAACCATGACAAACTTAAAAAATATCAGCAAAGAACAGGAGACTATAAAAATATAAAATAGCAGACTTGAAGAAGAGCTAAACTGGACTTCTTGTAGTAAACAGATAGTTAAGATAAAAACCCAATGGCATAAATATAGCAGCAGATTGAACTTAAAAAATAATTTATGACATGTAAGAGATTTGAAGAAATTGTCTGAATACAGCACAGTGAAAGAAAAAGATAGAAATAAAGAAGGTGAGAGGCACAGGAATATAATATAAACATCCAATATACCTTTGAGTAGAGTCCTGGAAAGATGGGAAAGAGAGAATTCACCAAAGGCAATTATTTGTTTTGCTTATTAAAATCAACCTTATTGTGGTATAATTGTAGAAAATAAGATGTAGCTGCTTTGAGTGTAGAGTTTGGTGAGGTTTGACAAATACATACACCCATGTAACTGCAATCACAGTTAAGATACAGAATATGTCCATCATCTTAAAATGTGCCTTCATGGCCCTCCGAAGTCTTTGCCCCACCCATAATCCCAGCCTTAGGTATCCACCAAATCTAACTGTTTTGTCATTATAGGTTAGAATTGACTTTTCTGGAATTTCATACAAATGAATGATCTCTGTCTCCTCAATTGAAAGGGATCAGTGGACAGAAAGGGATCAGTGGACAGTGGTTGAAATCTCCCCTTTGAGGACCATGGTCCTGAAAGTGATTTTAGGCAGAAACCCAAGGTCATTCTAGATTTTACCTTGTTTCCTGTCCTGCATGGATCAGAAAAACATTTGTTTCAAATATTTTGTACAATTTTCTAGTTATTTCTGGTGGGAAGGCACCAGTATCTCCATCACGGCAGGAAGTAGAGATTCCCAGAGACCACATTAGAATGCATACATTAGTAAAAAAGAAAGGTAATAATTTGTGAGATATGCTTCTATTTCAAGAAGTTATAAAAGGAATAGAAAGTTGGCTATGGAAAGGATAATGGAGTAGGAAGGCAAGGAAGAAACATTCTCCAACTTACATGCCAAGGAAGCAACTACAGAAAATACAACTAACCCTGAAAATGACCTGCAGACTGCAGAACAGACCATCTATACCTAGTGAAGAAGAGGGGACCAGAGAGAGAAGGGTAAAGTGGCAGAGCCATAACTGATTGGGACCCAAGCCCTTCCCCCACCCTAGTCCACAAGTGGGAGGGAGAGGAATGGTGCAGGGAGGGCATAAGTGCTCAGGAATCCTGCATTCCTGGCCCTGGAGATCTGCTCTGGGAACATGAGTCCACACTGCACTGGGCTTTGATTAACAGGACTGGACACCAGGGAGAGTTGGCACACCCTGGGAGGCTGAGACTCTTGTTGCTTGTGATGGACAGACATATTCCACCATTCCTGCTGAGACCCAACACAAAGGCAGCAGTTTGAAAGATTTACTCATTTAATCTTGCTTGTAGGTAGTGTGCTAGAGGGGCAGAGTTTGGAGGGAGCCCCCTTTGGAGAAGAAAGGACAGGTGGATGATGCTTCACAGCCCTTCATCAGCCCAACTGGTCAGGCGCTCATGGGAAGCAGTTCCAAATGCTTCATTTTTCTTGCGGGTGGCTTGGCCCTGTGGTGGCACTTCCCTGTGCACCCACCCACCTGCCTGACCTGCTCAGCCCAGCAGTAGTCAGACTTTGCTGTGTGGCAGGCAGAGGAAAGCTCTTCCAGCTTTCCTGGCCCTCCTTCAGCCCAAGTGGTGGGGTACTTGCAGGAGCCAGATCCAAATGTTCCATCTCTCTTGTTGGTGGCTCAGCCTTGTGTATCCACCTGCCAGGCCCAACAGTGGCTGGCCATTGCTACCCAGCAGGCAGACGATAGCCCCATGCACAATGTTCCCAGCAGAGTGCATAGAGGGCATGCTGAAGTGAGCTGCCAGCCTCTGTTGACAGAGATCAGCCACTGCGCACAGGCAGGCAGCCTCAACCACTGCCCATAAACAGCAACTGTGGCTCTATAACAAAGGAGAAACAGACTCTGGCAAGTGTAGAGTCAAATTTCTGGACACCACAGGACAGATTATTCATAAAACCATTACTTACTAGACCAGGAGACATAGAAAATCTATCTAAGACAAAGGAAAAAACACAGAAATCCAGACAAATGAGGAAGCAGAGAATATGTTCCAAACAAAAGAATAAGAAAAGACACCAGAAAGAGGGCTAAATGAAATGGAGATCATCAATATTCTTGACAAAGATTGCAAAGTAACAGTCATGAAGATGCTCACTGACCTGGGAAAAAGAATTGATGATCTCAGTGGGAACTTCAAGAGAGAGGCAGAAGATATGACAAAGAAAAGATTTCAAGAATACAATAACTGAAATGAAAAACATAATGGAGACAATGAATAGTAGACTGTTTGAAGTAGAGGAAAGAATCAATTAGATGGAAAATAGAGAACAGGAAAACAACCAAGCTGAAGAACAGAGAGAAAAAAGAATTTCTAAAAATTAGAAGATGCTAAGGGAGCTGTGTGACAACTCCAAAAGAAACAATATTCATATAATTGGGGTCTCAGAAGGAGAAGAGACAAAGGAGTAGAAAGTCTCTGAAGAAAATAACAGTTGAAAACCTCCCCAAACTGGGGAAGGAAATAGACACCAAGGCCCTGGAAATGCAGAGTCCCTAACAAAAGGAACCCAGTAAACAACACCAAGACATATAATAATTAAAATGCCAAAGGTTAAAGATAAAGGGAGAATCTTAAAAGCAGCAAGAGAGAGGCAGACAGTTACTTATAAGGGAAACTCCATAAGGCTATAGGCAGATTTCTCAGCAGAAACTTTAGAGGCCAGAAGCAAATGGCATGAAATATTTAAGTAATGAAAGGAAAGAAACTTCAACCAAGAGCCCTCTACCCAGCAAGGTTATCATCCAAAATTGAAGGACAGATGAAAAGTTTTCCAGTTAAATGAAACTTAAAAGAATTCACCAGTGTTAAACTGGTCTTACAGGGTATGTTAAAGGGACTTCTATAGATGGAAAGGTTCTTAAGCCTAAATATTTTTCATCAGTCAAAATAAAACTACAGTAAATGTAGTAGACCAATTACTAAGAAAGTATGAAATTTAAAAAAAGTAGTAAAATTAACTATACAAAAATCAGTTAAGGGATACACAAAAGATGTAGACTATAATATCTTAAACATAAAGTGTGGAGGAGGAAGAAGAATAAAAAGGTAATACCTTTTAGACTGTGGTCAAAGTAGAGCAAATATCTACTTAATATAGACTGTTGATGTTCTAGGGAAACTATGAACCTTACAGTGACCATAACCTAAAATCTGTAATAGATATACACACACAAACACAAAGAAATCCAAGCATAACAGTAAAGAAAACCACCAAATAACAAGAGAAGAGTATAAGAGATGAAGAAAGGAACAGAGAGGAACTACAAAAACAATGGAAAACAATTAATAAAATGGCAATAAAGACATACCTACCAATAATTACCTTAAACATAAATGGACTGAATACACCAATCAAAAAACACAGAGTGACACAATGGCTAAAAAAACAAGTCCCATCTATATACTGACTACAAGAGACTCACTTCAGACTCAAAGACATACAGAGACTAAAAGTGAAGGGAAGGAAAAGGTATTTCATGCAAATAATTGGGAGAAAAAACTAGTAGTAGCAGTACTTATATCGGACAAAATAGACTTCAAACCAAGAAAGTAATAAGAGACAAAGAATGATAAAGGGGTCAGTCCAACAAGAGGACATAAGAATTATAAATATCTATGCACTCAATGTAGGAGCATCTAAATATATGAAACAAATACTAACACAATTAAAGGGGGAAATAGCAACACAATCATATTAGGAGACTTTAACACCCCACTTACACCATAAACAGATCAACCAGACAGAAAATAAATACAGAAACAGAGGAACTGAACAACACAATAGACCAGATGGATTTACAGATATATACAAAGTTTGAACCAAAAGCAGCAAAATACACATTTTCTCAAGGGCACAAGGAATGTTCTCCAGAATAGGTCACATATTAGAACACAAAAAAAGCCTCAATAAATTTGAAAAGATTGATATTGTATCAAGCATTGTTTTAGATCACAATGGTATGAAACTAGAAATCAATTAAATGAAGAAAACAAAAAAACCAACAAACACATGGAGGCTAAACAACATGTTTCTCAATAATCAATGGACTGATGAACTGATCAAAGAGGAAATCCTACAATACATGGAGACAAATGAAAACAAAAATACAACAGTTCAAAATATGTGGGATGCTGCAAAAGCAGTTATAAGGGGAAGTATATAACAATACAGGCCTACCTCAAGAAGAAAGAACAATAAAAAATGAACAGTCCAAACTCTTAACTAAAGAAAGTAGAAGAACAACACATGACACCCAAAGTTAGTAGAAGAAGGGACATAATAAAGATCAGAGCAGAAATAAATAAAATAGTGAAGGAAAAACAATAAGAGAAATGAATGAAACCAAGAGCTGGCTCTTTTGAGAAGATAAACAAAATAGACAAACCTTTATCCAGAGTTAACAAGAAAAAAAAGAGAGGACAAAAAAATCAGAAATGGAAAAGGAGGAGTTACAACTGACATCATGGAAATACAAAGAATTAGAGAATTTTATGAAAAATTATATGTCAATAAATTGGACAACCTAGAAAAAATGGACAAATACCTAGCAAAATACGACCTTCCAATATTGACCCAGGAAGAAACAGAAAATCTCAACTGAACAACTAACAGTAACAAAATGGAATTGGTAATAAAAAAACTCCCAACAAACCAAAGTCCAGGATCAAATGGCTTTCCAGCCGAATTCTCTCAAACATTTAGAGTTAATACCCTTCCTTTTTAAAGTATTCCAAAAAGTAGAAAAGGAGGGAATACTTCCAAACTCATTCTATGAGACCAGCATCACTCTAATACAAAAGCCAGGCAAAGATTATGTAAAAAAAGAAAATTTTGAACCAATATCCCTGATGAGCACAGATGCAAAAATCCTCAACAAAATAATAGCAAACTGAATTAAAAAATACATAAAAGGATCATCCATCATGACCAAGTAGTTTTTATTCCAGGGATGCAAGAATGGTACAATATACGTAAGTCAATCAATGTGATACATACATTACAAAAAAAGGATAAAAACCACATGATCATCTCAACAGATGCTGAAAAAGCATTTGACAAAATTCAACACCCATTTATGATAAAAACTCAACAAAATATGCACAGAGGGAACATTCCTCAGCATAAAGGCCACATATGACAAACCCACAGTTAACATTATACTCAATGGCGAAAACCTGAAAGCTTTTCCTCTAAGACCAGGAACAACTCAAGGATGTCCACTCTCATCACTTTTATTCAACAAAATACTGAAGGTCCTAGGCAGGACAATCAGACAAGATATAAAGATAAAGGGCATCCAAATGGATAAGGAAGAAGTTAAACAGTCACTGTTTGCAGATGACATGGTATTATATATACGAACCCCTAAAGACTCCACTAAAAAAACTATTCAAACTAATAGCTGGCTTCAGCAAAGTTGCAGGGTACAAAATTAATACACAGAAACCCATTTATTATTATATACTAAAAATGACTAGCAGGAAGAGAAATCAAGAAAACAATTCTATTTATAATTGCATCAAAAAGAATAAATACCTAAGAACAGATCTAACCAAGAAGGTGAAAAATGTAAGACATTCATGAGAGAAATTAAAGAAGACACGAATAAGTGGAAATCTATCCTATGCTCATGGACAGAAAGAATTAACTATCTTGCTCAAAGGAATTTACAGATTAAGTGCAATTCTTATCAAAATACCAATGGCATTTTTCAATCAACTAGAGCAAATAATCCTAAAATTTTTATGGAACCACAAAAGACCCCAATTAGCCAAAGCAATCTTGAGAAAGAACAGCAAAGCTGGGGGTATTACATTCCCTGACTTCAAGCTATACCACAAAGCTATAGTAATCAAACAGTGTGGTACAGGAAGGAGACTAGATTCATAGATCAGTGAATAGAATAGAAAGACCAGATATAAACCCATGCACAGATGATCAGTTAATATATGATAAAGGAGCCATGAATATACAATGGGGAAAAGACAGTGTCTTCAACAACTGGTGTTGGGAAAACAGGCAGCTACATACAAGAGAATGAAATTGGATTACTGTCTAACTCCACACACAAAAATAAACTCAAAGTGGACCAAAGACCTGTATGTAAGACATGAAACCATAAAACTCATAGAAAAAAACATAGACAAAAATCTCTTGAACATAAGCATGAGCAATTTTTTCCTGGTCATATCTCCTCAGATAAGGGAAAAAAATAGAAAATGAACAAGGGGGACTAAATCAAACTAAAAAGCTTTTGTACAGCAAAGGATACAATCAGCAGAACAAAAAGGAAATTTACAGTATGGGAGAATATATTTGTAAACGATCTATCTGATAAGGGATTCACATCCAAATATATAAAGAACTCATACACCTCAACACCAAAAAAAAACAAGTAACACACACACAAAAAATGGGTGGAGGACCTGAACAGACATTTCTCTAAAGAAGAAATACATATGGCTAACAGGCACATGAAAAGATGCTCCACATAGCTAATCATCAGGGAAATGCAAATCAAAACCACAATGAGGTATCACTTCACAACAGTAAGAATGACCACCATTCAAAAGACAAGAAATAACAAGTGTTGGCGAGGATGTGGAGAAAAGGGAACCCTCCTACGCTGTTGGTGGGAATATAAATGGGTACAGCTGCTGTGTAAAGCAGGTTGGAGGTTCCTCAAAAACTAAAAATAGAAATACCATATATCCCAGTAACTGCACTTCTAGGACTTTATCTGAAGAAAACAAAATCCCTGATTCAAAAAGATAGATGCACCATGTTTACTGCTTCATTATTTATAATGCTAACAGAGGGAAGCAATGAAAGTGTCCATCAATAGATGAATGGATAAAGAAGATGTGGTACATATACACAATGTAATATTATTCAGCCATAAAAAATAACCTTTCCATTTGTGACAACACGGATGGACCTAAAGGATATTACGCTAAGTGAAATAAGCCAGGCAGAGAAAGACAAATACCATATGATTTCACTTATTTGTGGAATCTAAATACAAAACAAAATGAACAGAATAGCAGTAGACTCATATACACTGAGAAGTGACTGGTAGTTACCATGGGGAAGGGATTGGGTTGGGTGGGTATGGAGGGTGAAGGGGATAAAGAGGCATAAGTTGGTCACAGTGGTAGTACAGAATAGAGAGTATAGCCAATACTTCTGTAACATCTTCCTATGCTGACATATAGTAACTGCACTAGTTGGGGTGAGGATTTGATATTATGGGTAACTGCTGAACCACTGTGTTGTTTACTTGCAACCAATATAAGATTGTATATCAACAATACTTCAATTAAAAAAGAAAAAACAGAACAATGATTACTTTAGAATAGATACCTTTATAAGATTAAGGAAATTCTGTTCCTAGTTTGCTAAGATACTTCGGAAAATCATGAATGGATATTAAATTTTAATAAAAAATGCTTTTCCTGTATCTATTGAGAAGACCTTATGATTTTTCTATTTAATAAGTTAATGTAGTAAATCTATTTATTTTTAATGTTTTAATAATTTTGCCTTCCTGGGATAATGCCAAACTGACAATAATTTTTTAAAATTAGACTTTTTAATGATATTCATAATTTTTTTTATAATTCATGTAACTTTTTTAGTTGTGGAGGTAGCTAACTCAAATGACCTAGCTCACCATTAACTGGATGCAGACATTCTCTTTTTCTTTTAAATTCATACTAAATACATCTCATTCTAGCATTCTACCAAAATTGCTCTTATCATAGTTAACAAAGACCACCACAGTGTGCCAAACTGACAGGTCCATACTCAACCAATCAGTAGCATTTTATAAAACATAATGGTTAAGAACATATTGTCTTTACCCAAACTACCTAAACTTGAATCTAGGATCTGTCATTTCATTACCTATGTGACCTTAAACAAGTTTCTTAACTTCCCTCAGCCTCAGCTTCCCTATCTGTAAAATGTAAATAACGTCATCTACTTTGTAGGGTTGTTGTAAAGATTAATTAAGAACATGTAAGTTGTTTAGAACAATAAACACATAATGCATTGAGTAACTATCATAGTTATTATTGTTTATGCCCTTAGAGTTTTTTTTAATCATTCTGTGTTGTTTCTTATTTCTCTGGATAGTCCTTCTTAGTCTCTTTTAGTGGAATTCTCATCTACTCAAACTAATTTTTTTGGAACTCAGTCTTCAGACAGCTTAATTTCTCTACTTAGACTTCCTTTCTAAATATTTTCATTCCATGACTTAACAAATAATGTTAATGACTCCCAAATTTATAGCTTCGATTGCAATTTCTTCCCTGAACTCCAGACTTATATAATCAACTAACTAGTTAACATCCCAACTTAAATGTCTTTTAGGCAACTCAATGTGGCCCAAAGGAAACTTCTTTTTTGATGATCTCCAACACTTTAAAACCAAATCCAAGTTACCATCATTTTATACCTGGATTATTACAATACTTATCTCTGTTGCCCCTCCTCAGTCTATTCTTCATACAGCAGTCAAACTAACCTGTTGAACATTTAAGCCTAATCATATCACTTTGCTCCAAGCCCTCCATAACTTCGGACCTCATTCAGCATAAAAGCTCAAGTTCTTTCTGGACAGGGGTCAGCAAACTTTTTCTTAAAGGGTTAAGGAGCTAGTATTTTAGGTTTTGCCAGTCAAGTGGATTCTGTTGCAACCACAGGACATTATTATGTTATACTTTATGCAAATAGTATTGATTCTAAACTATCATGTAGAACAAAAAAAAACACTGTATGAAATGATATGTATGGAATATGCATAAAATTTATAAAAATATACACTATTAGTTTATGCTGTTAAATATTTTTCATGGTTCAATAAATATTTGCTGAGTAAAAAATATAAGTACAAAGTCCAGAATTATACATTTTTATAAAAGATTATTGTAAAGACCTTAAAATAAAGGTTAAATAATTTTTTCAATAAAAGATATCAAACAATAACAGTAGACTTACTTTAGATTACTGATTCGAATTTCTGCACTTTCAGTAAGTTTCTTTGTTTCTTCTTTCCACCTATTGGCTGCCTTCTGTTGAGTCACTAAGAGATGCCTCAACTCAACAGTGGAATTTCGATTACTATCTTCCATCTCTCTTAGTTGGACTTCAAACCCATGTTCTTTTATTGAAAATTCGTGTTCCATTGTACTGATCTAAGGAATAAAATGAACACAGTATTTTCTTTCTCTTTTTTTGTTATTTTAGGAGATATGCTAATTAATGATAATACAAAAAGAATCATTCATTGTGCTGTCTGTGGCATAGAGTATTTGTATGAGAATCTATATGAAAATTAAACTTAATATTTGTTTTCAATCACAGGTGAAGACTTATCCTGTATTATAAATCTAGTGAAACCAGAATTATGATGGACTATGATTTTTTGCAACACTTTCCTCAACATCTTACACTGTCAGTAAGAAAAAAATACTATCTAATATAAAACTGGTCTCATTATCTACTTTTATTTTTGTTGCCAGAATCCATGGAAAATGTTCATAATCTCAGTAACTGAGAGGTTTTTACTCAAGCCATTAAAAAGTGTTTATTGTTTTATTATAAAGGATATAACTCAGGAGCAGACAAACAGAAGAGACACAGGGCAAGCTATAGAATGCAGGGTATGTGCGGAGCTTCCGTGGCCTCTCCAAGTGTGCCACCCTTCCTGCAGCTGCATGTGTTCACCAACTCAGAAGCTCCTCAAATCACTTTTGATTTACATACTAATTGTCTTTCAAAGATTTTGAAAAGTAAAGAAAATAACATACAGGAATTCCTTTCCCACTTCAGTTAAAGTATCAATGAACGATGTATACTTTTTTCAGGAAAAAAGGTTTATAAATAATGATTTTCAAAATCTCATATGGAAATGTCTTCAGTTATTTACAGGTAACTTATGTAATTACAGTAAAAAAAAAACCTTAACGCAGAATAAACACGTAAGTTAAGTGCTCTCTGGATACCCTAGGAAGCTTTCTCAACTGGGGTTTAGGAAAAAATTGAAGCCATAATGCCCTAAGGCATCCATGTATGTAATGGGTTGCTTTCTGGATGCATCTAGCATGAAACTACCTATCATTCTTGAAGCAACTGAGAAAATGGTTAGTAGAACAATTTCTTTGGTGTACTCTCAGGCCATCTTTATGTTACCTCACTGAAGAAATACTATAAAGAATACCTATCTTGTAATATTTTAAAGTAATATGACTTAAAAGTGGTCACAGATGGCATAACCTCTAGTAATTCATTAAATATGGCTACTTGCAAAATAAAAAAAAAAGGAACGAGGGACTCTACCAATTCAAAAAACACCAAAGAAAACCTAACAACAGCAAAATTCATGACTCTTGGGGGAAAACTGCAAACACGCCATCTTCACTATCCATGTTGAACACAACATGCTTCCCAAAACTCCTTTTTTTTAAAAAATTTTTATTTTGGTATCATTAATCTATAATTACAGAAAGAACATTATGATTACTAGGATCCCCCCTTCACCAAGTCCCCCCCACATACCCCTTCACAGTCACTGTCCATCAGCGTGGTAAGATGCTATAAAATCACTACTTGTCTTCTCTGTGTTGCACAGTCCTCCCCGTGTCCCTCACGCACTATACATGCTAATCATAATGCCCTCTTTCTTTTTCCCTGCCCTTGTCCCTCCATTCCCACCCATCGTCCCCAGTCCCTTTCCCTTTGGTAACTATTAGTCCATTCTTGGGTTCTGTGATTCTACTGCTGTTTTGTTCCTCCAGTTTTCTTTTGTTCTTATACTCCACAGATGAGTGAAATCATTTGGTACTTGTCTTTCTCCACCTGGCTTATTTCACTGAGCATAATACCCTCTAGCCCCATCCATGTTGTTGCGAATGGTAGGATCTGTTTTTTTCTTATGGCTGCATAATATTCCCTTGTGTATATGTACCACATCTTCTTTATCCATTCATCTACTGATGGACATTTAGGTTGCTTCCATATCTTGGCTATTGTAAACAGTACAGCAATAAACATAGGGGTGCAACTGTCTTTTTCAAACTGCAGTGCTGCATTCCTGGGTAAATTTCTAGAAGTGGAATTCCTTGGTCAAATGGTATTTCTATTTTGAGCATTCTGAGGAACCTCCATACTGCTTTCCACAATGGTTGAACTAGTTTACATTGCCACCAGCAGTATAGGAGGGTTCCCCTTTCTCCACAACCTCGCCAACATTTGTTGTTGTTTGTCTTTTCGATGATGGCGATCCTTACTGGTGTGAGGTGATATCTCATTGTGGTTTTAATTTGCATTTCTCTGATGATTAGCGATGTGGAGCATCTTTTCATGTGCCTGTTGGCCACCTGGATTTCTTCTTTAGAGAACTGTCTTTTCAGCTCCTCTGCCCATTTTTTAATTGGATTATTTGCATTTTGTTTGTTGAGGCATGTGAGCCCTTTATATATTTTGGATGTCAATCCTTTATCAGATCTGTCATTTATGAATATGTTCTCCCATACTGTAGGATGCCTTTTTGTTCTATTGATGGTGTCCTTTGCTGTACAGAAGCTTTTCAGCTTGATATAGTCCCACTTGATCATTTTTGCCTTTGTTTCCCTTGCCCAGGGAGATATGTTCATGAAGAAGTCACTCATGTTTATGTCCATGAGATATTTGCCTATGTTTTTTTCTAAGAGTTTTATGGTTTCATGACTTACATTCAGGTCTTTGATCCATTTGGAGTTTACTTTTGTGTATGGGGTTAGAAAGTGATCCAGTTTCATTCTCTTACATGTAGCTGTCCAGTTTTGCCAGCTCCATCTGTTGAAGAGACTGTCATTTCCCCATTGTATGTCCATGGCTCCTTTATCAAATATTAATTGGCCATATATGTTTGGGTTAATACCTGGAATCTCTATTCTGTTCAACTGGTCTGTGTCTCTGTTCTTGTGCCAGTACCAAACTGTCTTGATTACTGTGGCTTTGTAGTAGAGCTTGAAGTGGGGGAGCGAGATCCCCCCCACTTTATTCTTCCTTCTCAGGACTGCATTGGCTATTCGGGGTCTCTGACGGTTCCATATGAATTTTTGAACAATTTGTTCCAGTTCATTGAAGAATGCTGTTAGTAATTTGATAGGGATTGCATCAAACCTGTATATTGCTTTGGGCAGGATGGCCATTTTGATGATATTAATTCTTCCTAGCCAGGAGCATGGGATGAGTTTCCATTTGTTAGTGTCCTCTTTAATTTCTCTTAAGAGTGTCTTGTAGTTTTCAGGGTCTTTCACTTCCTTGGTTAGGTTTATTCCTAGGTATTTTATTCTTTTTGATGCTACTGTGAATGGAATTATTTTCCTGATTTCTCTTTCTATTAGTTCACTGTTAGTGTATAGGAAAGCTACAGATTTCTGTGTGTTAATTTTGTATCCTGCAACTTTGCTGAATTCCGATATTAGTTCTAGTAGTTTTGCAGTGGAGTCTTTAGGGTTTTCTATGTACAATATCATGTCATCTGCAAATAGTGACAGTTTGACTTCTTCTTTACCAATCTGGATTCCTTGTATTTCTTTGTTTTGTCTGACTGCCGTAGCTAGGACCTCCAGTACCACGTTGAATAACAGTGGGGAGAGTGGGCATCCCTGTCTTGTTTCTGATCTCAGAGGAAAAGCTTTCAGCCTCTCGCTGCTCAGTATGATGTTAGCTGTGGGTTTATCATATATGGCCTTTATTATGTTGAGGTACTTGCCCTCTATGCCCATTTTGTTGAGAGTTTTTATCATGAATGGATGTTGAATTTTGTTGAATGCTTTTTCAGCATCTATGGAGATGATCATGTGGATTTTGTCCTTCTTTTTGTTGATGTGGTGGATGATGTTGATGGATTTTCGAATGTTGTACCATCCTTGCATCCCTGGGATGAATCCCACTTGGTCATGGTGTATGATCCTCTTGATGTATTTTTGAATTCGGTTTGCTAATATTTTGTTGAGTATTTTTGCATCTACGTTCATCAGGGATATTGGTCTGTAGTTTTCTTTTTTGGTGGGGTCTTTGCCTGGTTTTGGTATTTGGGTGATGTTGGCCTCATACAATGAGTTTGGGAGTATTTCCTCCTCTTTTATTTTTTGGAAAACTTTAAGGAGAATGGGTGTTATGTCTTCTCTGTATGTCTGATAAAATTCCGAGGTAAATCCATCTGGCCCAGGGGTTTTGTTCTTGGGTAGTTTTTTGATTACCGATTCAATTTCGTTGCTGGTAATTGGTCTGTTTAGATTTTCTGTTTCTTTCTGGGTCACTCGTGGAAGGTTGTATTTTTCTAGGAAGTTGTCCATTTCTCCTAGGTTTCCCAGCTTGTTAGCATATAGGTTTTCATAGTATTCTCTAATAATTCTTTGTATTTCTGTGGGGTCTGTTGTGATTTTTCCTTTCTCGTTTCTGATACTGTTGATTTGTGTTGACTCTCTTTTCTTCTTAATAAGTCTGGCTAGAGGCTTATCTATTTTGTTTATTTTCTCGAAGAACCAGCTCTTGGTTTCATTGATTTTTGCTATTGTTTTATTCTTCTCAATTTTATTTATTTCTTCTCTGATCTTTATTATGTCCCTCCATCTGCTGACCTTAGGCCTCATTTGTTCTCCTTTTTCCAATTTCAATAATTCTGACATTAGACTATTCATTTGGGATTCTTCTTCCTTCTTTAAATATGCCTGGATTGCTATATACTTTCCTCTTAAGACTGTTTTTGCTGTGTCCAACAAAAGTTGGGGCTTAGTGTTGTTGTTGTCATTTGTCTCCATATATTGCTGGATCTCCATTTTAATTTGGTCATTGATCCATTGATTATTTAGGAGCATGTTGTTAAGCCTCCATGTGTTTGTGAGCCCTTTTGCTTTCTTTGTACAATTTATTTCTACTTTTATACCTTTGTGGTCTGAAAAGTTGGTTGGTAGGATTTCAATCTTTTGGAATTTACTGAGGCTCTTTTTGTGGCCTAGTATGTAATCTATTCTGGATAATGTTCCATGTGCACTTGAGAAGAATGTGTATCCTGTTGCTTTTGGATGTAGAGTTCTATAGATGTCTATTAGGTCCATCTGCTCTAGTGTGTTGTTCAGTGCCTCTGTGTCCTTACTTATTTTCTGTCTGGTGGATCTGTCCTTTGGGGTGTGGTGTGTTAAAATCTCCTAAAATGAATGCATTGCATTCTATTTCCTCCTTTAATTCTGTTAGTATTTGTTTCACATATATTGGTGCTCCTGTGTTGGGTGCATATATGTTTATAATGGTTATATCCTTTTGTTGGACTGTGCTCTTTATCATTATGTAATGTCCTTCTTTATATCTTGTTACTTTCTTTATTTTGAGGTGTATTTTGTCTGATACTAGTATTGCTACACCTGCTTTTTTCTCTCTGTTGTTTGCATGAAATATCTTCCTCCAATCCTTGACTTTTAATCTGTGAATGTCTTTGGGTTTGAGGTGAGTCTCTTAAAAGCAGCATATAGATGGGTCTTGCTTTTTTATCCATTCTATTACTCTGTGTCTTTTGATTGGTGCATTCAGTCCATTTATATTTAAGGTGATTATTGAACGATATGTACTTATTGCCATTGCAGGCTTTAGATTTGTGGTTACCAAAGGTTCAAGGTTAGCTTGTCTGACCTCTCTCGCTTATTGAGCTTTTATAAACATAGTCTGACGATTGTTTCTTTCCCTTCTTTTTCCTCAGCTTCCATTCTTCATATGTTGGGTGTTTTGTTCTGTGCTCTTTTTAGGAGTGCTCCCATCTAGAGCAGTCCCTCTAAGATACCCTGTAGAGGTGGTTTGTGGGAGGCAAATTCCCTCAACTTTTGCTTGTCTGGGAATTGTTTAATCCCTCCTTCATATTTAAATGATAATCGTGCTGGATACAGTATCCTTGGTTCAAGGCCCTTCTGTTTCATTGCATTAAATATATCATGCCATTCTCTTCTGGCCTGTAAGGTTTCTGTTGAGAAGTCTGATGATAGCCTGATGGGTTTTCCTTTGTTGGTGACTTTTTTACTCTCTCTGGCTGCCTTTAATACTCTGTCCCTGTCCGTGATCTTTGCCATTTTAATTATTATGTGTCTTGGTGTTGACCTCTTTGGATCCCGTCTCTCGGGAGTTCTGTGTGCCTCTGTAGTCTGAGCAACTATTTCCTCCCCCAGTTTGGGGAAGTTCTCAGCAATTATTTCTTCAAAGACACTTTCTATCCCTTTTTCTCTCTCTTCTTCCTCTGGTACCCCTATAATGCGGATATTGTACCTTTTGGATTGGTCACACAGTTCTCTTAATATTGTTTCATTCCTGGAGATCCTTTTCTCTCTCTCTGCATCAGCTTCTATGCATTCCTGTTCTCTGTTTTCTATTCCATCAATGGCCTCTTGCACCTTATCCATTCTGCTTATCAATCGTTCCAGAGTTTGTTTCACTTCTGTAATCTCTCTCCGGACATCTGTGATCTCCCTCCGGAAGTCTGTAATCTCCCTCCGGACTTCATCCCTTAGCTCTTGCATATTTCTCTGCAGCTCTGTCAGCATGTTTATGATTTTTATTTTGAATTATTTTTCAGGGAGACTGGTTAGGTCTGCCTCTGAAGATCCTTTCTGAGGTGTAACTATCTTGGTCTGGACCAGATTTTTTTGCCTTTTCATGGTGATTGCAGTGGCTGTAGGCAGGTTGTGGGTGTGTTAGCTGGGAGAAGAAAGTCCTTTCCTGCTTGCTGGATGCCTTGCCCTTCTCTGCTGCCTGTGACGGCTATCTGCACTCCTGCAGCAGCCACCGGGTTAATCTCCTAAGCTGCTGTGGGCGGGGTGTCCATCAGAGCTGCGGGGAGCCCTGCGGGGAGTGGCAGGCACACCAGGTGCACTCCTCCGTGCTAGCGGTGACCCTGCCAGGCAGCTGTGTGGCAGCAGCAGCCTTTGGGTCTGGCCTGGGCGGCTGTGCATTGGGCTGGGATTCCTGTCGGCTCCTGGGAGCACGCCTGCTCCCTCTGGCTCTGCTGCCGGTGTGCGCAGGGCTTTTCTGTGCAGGCTTCTACCAGGCTCTGGCTTCACTGCTGCCAGAGTGTGTGAGCCGCACCCAGGCTGTTCGGTCGCGCCGCTGCGAGCTAGCCCTGCAGCACATGGATCTGATCTTGGTTCCTTCTAGCACTTCCCTTACTGGGCCTGTGTGTCGGGGTCCACGCCAGTTGGAGGAACGACTGGCAGGCTACCTAGTCCTGTGAGGGGCTTCAGAGCTGCACTGCCTTTGTTTAGGGCACCTAAGTTTCCCCGATATTCCCAGCTGCAGGGACAACTTCGTCCAGCTATGGGGTCCCTGTCTCTTTAAGACTTGCAGAAAGCACTTGCTTTCCTTTTGCCTCAGGGGCGCCGGTTGCGGGGACCTGCCCACAGGTTTTGCTTTTCCGTTTCTCTAATATCCAGCACCCTGTGCACCTTGTGTCTGTGTTACAGGTGCAGATTTCTAGAGCTGGTTGTTTAGCAGTCCTGGGCTTTCACTCCCTCCCCATTCTGACTCCTTTCTTCCCGCTGGGTTTTGGAGTGGGGGAGCGTTTGGGTCCCGCCTGCTCGTGGCTTGTATCTTACCCCCTTCGTGTGAAGCTGAGTTCTCGCAGATGTAGATGTATCCTGGCTGTTGTACTGCATCCACTGGTGTCTCTTTTAGGAATAGTTGTATTTATTGTATTTTCATAAATATATATGCTTTAGGGAGGAGATTTCCTCAGAACTACTCATGCCGCCATCTTCCCGTGATCCTCTTCCCAAAACTCTTAAAACTGCCTTCTTAAATAGCACACAAGTTGAAATTTAAGGCTTTATAAATACTGGCACTGCAGAAACAACTTGAATTTATAAATTATGTATTATATTACTGCTGTGAAAGCCTCCTGAGGCTCCTTGACTCCTGCTGCTATTTTAATAATTTTTCAATTACTGGATTCTGCAAATTTAGATTTGAATATGCCCCTTCTCCTTCCACCCCTGAATCTCCACTTGCTGTGGAGAAGCCATGGTTCTGATATTCAGGTGGAAGTATCTATTCCTGTCCCTGTCTCTCACAACATATATTAAAAACTCATCTATGCATCTGTATAGTTTTAGAACTACCTGCCTAGTTAACTCCCAACTCCCCATTTCCACTTGGAAAATCTGTGTGCAATTTGGCAAGCCTTACTCTAAGGTCCTTCATGTCACCTGGTTTTGCCTACTTCTATCAGCTTGTGTTATGCTGCCCTTCCCTTTTTTCTGTTTTTTGCCATGATGCCTTAAGAATTACTTTTTAAACTCTTAAAAAATGGTTTTAAGTTTTCACATGTTGTTCCCTTTGCCTGGAATAATCTTTCTTCTCCTGTTCTTCTTAGTTATTTCTATTCAACTTTTAGAACTCAGTTCAATTACTGCTTCTACAGAGGAATTCTCTACCTAACCAGACAGTGAGGCCCCACTGTTGTACACTCGCACAGTGCCCCATGCTTTTCCTAAAGAGCATTTATTAGTTTGTAAATATGAAAAAACATAGTAAGGTTGTCAAAATGCATCTGTAGACTGAATGAATGATGGCATTTTGGTGTCAAAATTCAGTCTTTAAACAAACCCCAGATTCTTTAGCAGATGTAATTCTGATTGTTAAACTGGACAACTCTGCAGTGATACTGGAAATCTGGGGCCACAACAACTGGTCTCCTGTAACAGAAGTCCCACTAATAGTTAAATTCAGAATTTGGGGTAGGAAAAAAAGCATTTATAGTCTCCCTCCCATCTTCCTTTGTGCCCTTCCTCTGCAGAGAATTACTCACACAAGTAGATAGGATTGCTAAAAACCACCCATTTTCTAATCTTATATACTTATGAGGGGTATTTAGACCACAAAGAAATGGAAAGCCTTGACAGAAAGAAAGGAGTTAGGAAAGGAGAAAGCTAGGGCTGAAAGGAATCCAGTAGCTTTAAGAGTAAATGAAAACATCATTATAATAAGTTGTAAGGTTCTAAGCCAGCGGTTTTCAGAATATCTAACTGTTCTCACCTTTTTGGCTCCTTTCACTTTACCTATGGAAGATGACACTCTTTTTCAAAGGTGAGAAAAGCAGCAAAGTGTGGCACTGGGTTCCTATGTTTGTCAGAGAAGGAATCAGCTACAAAGCAGCAGTTTATCTGACAGCCCTTCTTCATGAAATAGAATTACAGCTAATCTAATTAGTTGAAACATTCTGCCCCTTATTTACCAATGATTCTTCTAAGCTAGATGCAAACTTGGCATAAAGGGAGCATTTTTGGTGGGATAGAAGGGGTAAATTTTATGCTATCTTTTTGGTCTCCAAAATATCAATTACTATCCTGAACTGTTGAAGGCAGGGGAAATTCACTGATTCTTTCTCCCCATTATAAAAATCCACCCTCAAAAACATATGTATGTTGTAAAATTATGGAAAATTCAAAAATTTTAAGACAAATATAGGGTCTCTATAATCTATGACACAGAGACAACCACCTCTGTAACTTCTATATAATTGTTTTACTTATGAATATTTAACTTGAAGTTAGTGTATAAGAATTACAACATACATATATATAAATATGCATACATATATTTTTTCTAATATTTTTAAACTTAAGACATAGCAATAAAATGCATTATAAATTATTTGGAAATATGGTTTTTAAAAAAGACCCAATACAGTATTTTATAGGTGTATCACATTTGTTCCTTTATTTCTAGATAGTTTCTAATTTGTTAATCATAAGTAATGCTTCAGTGAACTATTTCAGCTATGAAGTATTTTTATTATTTTCTTATGACTAAAATTTAGACTCCAAACATGTACCATTTTATAATTTCAGTTCCAGATTCACTCACACTGATAACTTTTCAGTTAACCAACAATGAGTTAAAACTTTAAAAAAGTTGTTTATTAGCAAGTTGTTTTCCTGGTGTGTGAATTCCATTCATGTCTCATACATGTTTTTCTACTGGGTTATAAATATTTTTCTTTCATATTTTTAAAAGCTTCTTATATATGAATGGTCTTTGTCTTTGATTGTATTTATTAAAACTATTTCCCCCAGTTATTTCTTAAACCCCTTAAAAAGTTTTCTACACTTAAGTCTATCAATATGTTTATTTGCAATTTCTTCTGTTTTTTGGTTTGCAAAGAAAATTCTTTCCTATCTGTCAAATATTCACCTACATTTCCCACTAATCTTTTGTAGTATCATTAATAGTTATTTATTAATCCATGTGAAGTTTATAATAATGAAATTTAAAATATAAAATGAGGACATATTTTTTTAACAAAGTACATTGACCTATTTTATTATAGATATGTTTTAATGTGGGAAACTCTCAAGCACACATAAAATAGAAAGAATATTACACAAAATCCTATATGCCTATCACCTAGTTTCAAACTCATGGCCACTCTTTTATTTCTACTCCTACCCACTTTCCTTCACCAAGATCTTTCTCTCTCTTACAATGAAGTACATAAGTCTTAAGGGTATGACTCAATTTTTACACACATACTGATACACCAGAGTCACCCACCCAGGTCTATACCCTAGGAGGCTCCCTCATGTGCCCTTCTAATCAGTACTTAACCACCTAGAAACGACTATTCTGATCCCATCCTCATAGGTAATTAAGCCTATTCTCCAGTTTCATATAATGAGATTATTTAAGAGACTATAAAAACTTTGTTATCTGGCTTGTTAGTTCAATATTATATCTGTCAGACTCATTCACTATTGCTTACAGACATAGTTCATTCTTTTTCATTGCCTCATGTATTCCATTAAATGAATATACCATTATTTATATAATCTCATGTTGATGGAAATTCGAGTTCTTTTCAGTGTTTTCATATGATTAAAACTTCTATGAATATTCTTGAATACATGTTTTTATGAACATAAGCATTCATATTTCTTGGGTATGTAGCCAGGATTAGTTAGCATATTATGTTCAACTTTAAAAGATACTGCCCAAATGATTGTTGCACCAATTTATATTCCAAAAAGTATCATATGGTAGTTCCAGCTGTCCTATATTGTTGTCAACACTTGATACAGTTTTTTTTATATTTTAGCCATTCTGGTAGGTATGCAGTGGTACTTCATTGTCATTTTAGTTACATTCCCTGCTACATAAACACACTGAACATTTTTTCATATGTTCTCTTTCATGAAGTGCCTATTTAACTATTTTGCCCATTTTTGGAACAGTAGCATCTGTTCTTTGCTTTTTAATTGTTAACTGTGTTTTCCTTATTGATAATTTTCTTATTAACTGGTAACAATTTTTATATTCTGGATGTGAGTTCTTTTTTGGTTGTACGTATTATAAATACTTTCTCCCACTTTTCATTCTCTTAAAAGTTTCTTTTGAAGACTCAAAAAATCTTAATTTTAATGAAATTCAGTTCATCTATCTTTTCATTATGATTAGGCTTTTTGTGTTAAGAAATTGTACCTTATTCAAGGTCATAAAGATTTTTCCTTGAAGCTCCATTGTTTTAATTTCACATTTAAGGCATATAAGGCAGCTCAAATTAATTAATATGCATGGTGTGATATAAGAATTAAGGTTTATTTTAAAAATATGGCCCCAATTGATTTAGCATTATTTATTGTAAAGATAATTCTTTCTCTATTGAACTGCAGTGGTGTCTGTTATAAATGAGGTGATTATGAAAAAGGAATTTGTTCTTGGACTCTATTTTGTTCCATTGATCAAGTTGATTATTCCTATGCCAATGACACACTGTTTTAACTACTGTAGCTTTATATCAACTCCTGATATCTGGTAGGGTGATTCTTCCCCTTTGTTCTTCAAAGACTTCCCTCAGACTAAAACATAAAGTACAAACTTCTTTGTGTTCTATATAAGGCTCTCTTTTTCAGAGCTCAAGCTTTTATAAATATTTACAGTGCTTGATACTTACAATAGGAGGAATAAATTTCAATTTCAATTTCAATAAATATATGTTGATATGACTTAGGTTAGAATGTAACTTCTCATGAGTCTTCATAGTAACTAAAAACAAAATGAAACACTAACACTATCACTCCATATCCTTACTATGAAACTGGATAAATCTGTATCATATAGAGTCACTGCCACTTTTTGGAAAAGTTGCATAGATTGGGAAAAGGCAAGCAACATGTTGATGGTGATCTGTTCTTGAAATGCTCTTAAACAGGTCATCCTGCCTCTATTGGCAAAGTATGTAAGCTTTAGAGTAGAGGAGGAGGAGGAGGAGAAAGAAAATACAGGGAATTTTTTTTCTAGAGGAGATTTTTCTCTCTTCCTTTATAACTAGAATGGAATTTTTAGACTACCTATGAGTGGTTCTCAGAGTATACTGATATGGCATCCTCTATACAGCTGGTTTTAGAGTTCAATTTTTGAGAGGCTTTACAAAGGGAGAGGAGAGGATGGCAGTCTATAAAGTTATCTAAGCTACAGTTTTACTAGCACTGCTTAAATTGCTTTGGCAAGAATATCAGTGTATTTCATGGTTGGAAAGAATTTTTTTGTGTGTGTGGATAGTGAAAGCAATCATTTTCAAGTAAGCTTGCCAAGTCCTACAATGCAGAAAAGACTGGCTAATACTCTGCAGTATGATTTAGTGCTATCTGATGAGAAGGCCAAAAAAAAGGAAAAAAGAAAAAAGAAAAAGAAACATCTTAAAAATGTTTTACTAGGTCTATTTTCTACATTTTGATTTTCACAAGTATGAATTTAACTCTAATTAGTCTTGAAAATACCTTTAACTTGGCTTTTTTTTGAGCCTCGAGAGCAATCTTCCTTAAATCCTCATTCTCTTTCTGTAATTGTTCATTTTCTTGTTGAAGTTTCAGCCTTTGTTCACTGACAAATCCACAGTTTTCTCTCTCAGACTCCAATACATTTTGAAGTTTCTGAATCATTTCTTGGCAACGTGATATCTCTTCTGAGGAACTGATTTTAAAAAAGAAACAAAACAAAAGGAAACTGTAAAGTTAATGGTCTATAAATAGAAGTCAAGTCTGTCTATATTTTATAGTATATACTTTTGTTTTCTTTGCTCTGACCCATTTCTCTTTACTGTAGACTTCAACCATGTGGTTTCACAATGCTACATTATACCAGGCAAATATATTTAACTTAGCAATCTTAACCAAGAATTTATAAATTGAACTGTCACCACTAACCTGGAAAATCTACATGATTTCAAAATTTGCAATTTTGCAATTTTGCTAATTCACAAATTTTTATAAATTTTACTAATAGAGAATCATTTTATAAGGAGGACTTTAAGGGGACAAACTGAAGCTAATAGTAAGGAAGGTGAAGTAGATAATATCAAAACTCCTTAACTTCATGAATCAACTCCATAGGAAGACACATTAGCTGACTATATTATTAAATTATAATAAGACCTAGTTCATATTTTCCTGTTAAACATCTTAGATATGGTTTTTATAAACTTCTAACTCTATAAACTTCCTGTTTTAATACAGTTTAAATAGGTTATATTTCTTTAACTTTCTCAACAATGGATTATTGAGTGACACAACTTCCAAACATGTATATTGCTTCAATATACTGCTAATTTTTATTCCTAACTTTTAAAATTTCCACCCTTTCAATTCCAGATAATCCAATATTGCAAACATTCCCTAATCAATAGGTGCCACAGGGAATATATACCTGTACCTTTTTTCCCCCCTTCTCAACACTGGCTGACCAAATTCTTAATGAAATGATATATCATTCATTGATGATATAGGCAATGATCATCAAAGGATGCTAAAATCAGAAACAACCACACATTAAGTGCCTCCAAATAGATGTCCAAAATATCACCATCTATGAAGAATTCTTACAGAAAAAATGAAGGCTAGATCTCATTAAGTCTCTTGACTGAATAACTAATTTTTGGTAATTACATTTGACAGACAAACAAGGCAAATGATACCACATTACATGCCTGTAGTTAGAGAAAACTCTACAATACAAACAACTCAGTTTTTCAACAAATTTGTAAGACTGTGTATGTCTCAAGATTTGAAGTGAGTCTCTTGTAGGCAGGGTATAGATGGGTCTTACTTTTTTTATTCATTCTGTAACTCTATGTCTTTTGATTGGTGCATTTAGTCCATTTACATTTAGGGTGATCATCGACAGATATGTAGTTATTGCCATTGCAGGCTTTAGATTCGTGGTTACCAAAGGTTCAAGGGCAGCTTCTTTACTATCTGTCTAACTTAACTTGCTTATTATACTATTTCTAACACAATATGAAGGTTCTTTTTTTTTCTCTCTTCTTTTTCTTCCTCCTCCTCTCTTTATATATTAGGTATCATATCCTGTACTCTTTGCGTATCCCTTGACTGGCTTTGTGGGTAGTTCATTTAATTTTGCATTTGCTTAGTAATTACTTGGTTTACTTCCTTTACTGTGGGTTTATTTTCCCTGGTGACAGCTATTTAGTCTTAGGAGCACTTCCATCTAGAAAAGTCCTTTTAAAATACACTGTAGAGATGGTTTGTGGTAGGTAAATTCCCTCAACTTTTGCTTATCTGGAATTGTTTAATCCCTGCTTCAAATTTAAATGATAATCTTGCTGGGTAGAGTATTCTTGGTTCATGCCCTTCTGTTTCATTGCATTAAATATATCATGCCATTCTCTTCTGGCCTATAAGGTTTCTGTTGAGAAGTCTGATGATAGCCTGATGGGTTTTCCTTTGTAGGTGATTTTTTTTCTCTCTCTGGCTGCTTTTAGTACTCTGTCCTTGTCCTTGATCTTTGCCATTTTAATTATTATATGTCTTGATGTTGTTTTCCTTAGGTCCCTTGTATTGGGAGATCTGTGCACTTCCATGACCTAAGAGACTATTTCCGTTCCCAGATTGGGGGAGATTTCAGTAATTATTTCCTCAAAGAGTCTTTCTATCACTTTCCCTCTCTCTTATTCTGGCACCCCTATAATGTGAATATTGTTCTGTTTGGATTGGTCGTACAGTTGTCTTATTCTTTCATTCCTAGAGATCCTTTTTCTATCTGTGCCTCAGCCTCCTTGTTTTCCTGTTCTCTAAATTCTATTTCATTTTACCACCTCCTTTACTTCATCTAATCTGCTTGTAAATCCCTCCATTGTTTGTTTCATTTCAGATACTGTATTTTTCAAAGTTTATCTTTCTTGAAGTTGTCCCTGAGATCTTGAATATTTTTTTGTAGCTCTGTGAGCATGTTTATGATTTTTATTTTGAAATCTTTATCAAGAAGATTGGGGATTTCAGTTTCACTTAGCCCTTTTCTAGTGTCTGTTGGATTCCTGTTTATACAAAAATTTTTTGCCATTTCATATTTCTAATGATTCCTATGGAATAATAACTTTGTTTAGGCAGCGTCCTCTAGTACCCTCTAGCTTCCTGGCTGCAGTGCCTGCCTCCACTGCCAGTTCCAGTGGGCTGAGCGTGCAGGTGGAGCCTCTGTGTTAAGTTCCAATAGCTGCGGTAGGTGGGGCTACCCTCTGGCTGGACTGGTGCGATGGCAGGGGCAAGTTTGTGGATTGTTGCCGGTTGGCAGGAAGGAGCAGCAGGCTGCATATCACAGTGGGGGACCTTGGCACTGTGTTGCTAGCCAAGGGGATGGAGCATCTGAAGCTCCTAAAAAGTTCTCACCTTGCTGGGCTGAGTGTGCCAGGTTGATTTTGGCCACCTGTCCTTTATCCTGAGCAGCAAGCTCTGTGTAATGCTTGTCCCTTTAGCACCCCTCTTGCTGTCTGGAAGTCTTTCAAAGCACCTGCCTTTCTTTTGTCCTGGAATGGCCAGTTGTGGGTATCTGTTCTGCACAAGAGGCTGGAATCTCAGTCTGAGTATTCTGCCTCTCTTTGCTTTCCAACCCCACTAATCTCCAGAACACTATATAATGTGTGTTTGTGCTCCTGAAGCAGATCTCCAGGGCTGGGTGTTCAGCAGTCCTGGACTTCTCCTTTCCTGCTCCATTTCTCTTCCTCCTGCTGGTGAGTTGGGTTTGGGGAGGGCTCGGGCTCTGCCAGATCATGGCTTTGCTACTTTACTCTTTTTTTGTGAGGTCTTCTCTTTTCCCCAGATGTAGGCAGTCTCATCTGCAGTCTTTGGGTTGCTCTTTCAGGATTAGTTGGTATTTGCTATATTTTCATGTTATATGTGGTTTTGGGAGGAGATTTCTGCCTAACTTCACATGCTTTCATTTTTTTCCCTCAGTATTAGCTCATCTTGAAATGTTTGGTGGAATTTTTTAACTGTGAAGGCATCTGGTCCTGGGATTTTGTGTAATTTTTTGATTACCTCTAGCATTTCTTATAAGGGAAATTTAGTGGTGATAAATTCACTTTTGGTTTTCTGGGAACATTTTTTTTTTTCTCTCCTTTATTTCTCATGGACAACTCTGTAGAGCTAGCTGAGTCAGAGGATTGCTTCAGGGATGTTAGTCAGGTCTGAGATTAGTGGGTCTGTAATTGGGGGTATCTACAGGTGTGACTTCTACTGGGTCCCTTGGGCAGATCCCTGGCCATGCAAGACTACCTCAGACTGGACCTGGGTCCCTGTTAGTGTTCCTTTCAGGTCTTTAACCTGGTTTATGGGCAGGACGACCTCCAGACCTTAGTAAAGTGGAACTGGAGTCAGGTCACGGGATTGCTTCAGGGACCACAGTCAGGTCTGAGGTACGCCTGCCTGTACCAGGAACACCTATAGGTGAGGCATCTGTTGGGTCCTTTGATGGAAGGGGCTTGGTGCAGAACTGTGAATAGGCAGGGCTAAGGCAAAGTCCATAGGGAGATGGGCTGTTTTGGCTCCATCGATGGGACCACAGTTAGTGGGCCCAGCATTGACATTCAGGCTTGCCTCCTCATTTTTGGGTTCTACTGGGATTTCTAAACATCCTACTTGGACCCCAAAGCTCCCACAAAGGCAGTTTTGTATATAGACGTCTGTCAAATATTTTTTTCTGTGGAGGAACACCAGCTGAGTACCTCCTACGCTACCATACTGCTGACAGTACTCCTCTTTATTTAAAACATATCTCTTAGACATATTCTATAATAGAGATTTCATGCAAATCAAATAATTAACACTCTGGGGGGAAAGAGTAGAAAAATATTTAGAATGGACATGCCAGAGTGTAAATTTATCATTTAAATAGATAATGTAACAAATAAACACAATGGGTTATTGTAGAATATTCAATACCACAAGAAATGTAAGTACTGACTGAGTATAAAAGCAGTAATTATAAGCAGGCAACTGTAATAGGTGCATAGTTAATATGAAAAAAATAATCTTATGAACATCCTACTTAACTGTTAGAAAGGAGAAATTTAAAATGAAATGGTATTGTACTATTAAATCTTTTCTTCCTGAAGAAATTAGTTTTCAGAAATAATCTTGAATAAAAATTCTATCGGTGCTAAAGTATTTTTTTCCAACATAAGATATGAGTCCTATATAAAAAAGTAAAGAATCTGTCAAAAAGTGTATAAATTCTGAAAATGTTATCAAAAAAATCCAAAAGAATAACTTACTTTATTTTAAGTTGTTTTATTTTATTTTCTGTTGTCTTAAGTCTTAGCTGAAGATCATCTTTTGAACGCTCTGCAACCAGGCATCTTTGTTGCATTTCTTCCAGTTTTCTGTAATCACTTCCATTTACTCTACCTTCATGGTAAATCTGCAGAAGAGGCTTATATGTATGTTACCTTACAGAAGAAAACTGTCTTAAGAAATTATGCGGTTTTGAAACTGAAATCAATGATGAGAAATAAAAAGCCTCGATCATGTGTTCATCTGTTCCCACTGTAATATGTGAAAATACATCAATAATTAAGTTTGATTGTTTCACATTTACAAAATAAAATGTTGAAAACTGACATGTAAAATAATAATTGCTTAATGTTTGGAAGTATTCATGCTCACTGTAAGCTATTCAAATAGTTTTAATATTTTAAAAAGGAACATAAAACAGCTGAAGTAAAAAAACACTTACCACTTAGAGATAACTGTCTTGATTCTTTGATGAACACCCTTCAAGATAATTCTGTATTCTAATATTTAAATGTGCTGTGATGAGTAGAACTAACTGGAAGTAACTCTGGAATCTCACTCTGGGTTACCTAGATAATGATCTAGCTGGCATGGGGGTCTTCCTCTCTCAGTAGGAGTGGTCGACTCAAGCACACCTTCCCATGAGACTGGCCTTCTTTACACAACACTGAAGCTGTAACATCCCAAGAAATGCAAGGTCTCTATGTGGTAGGCAGCTCACATTTTCAGACAAATCTTATACACAGCTACTCTCCAAATCTAGACTTCCTGGCCAAGTAATCTGTGTCTTCTCCCAGTGAAAACACTGTTTTATCACTCCTGCTCTTTAGAAAGGTGGAATATCAGCACTTCTATGTCCTGCTATTATCATTCAGACCTATACTGCAGTCCCATCAGTACTTTGAGTTCAGCACGCATGTCTGTGAATCAGTGGGAAAACAGGGAGCTGCATCTTCCTTTTACCTGTTGTCTTTAATCTGGTAAGTTTTACATTTGTCTAGTGAAACCCATTCCTTAACCCATGCCATGTGATATTTAAAAAATCCATCCCAACCCATAATGTATTACAGGTGGCAACCTAAATGGTATCTATTTACAGCAGATGGCAACTCAGAAGGGATCGACCTTGCAGGAGAGTGGTGACCATGAAGGTCCTACTTTGAACATGACATGTATGTCTTTTTTTTCTTAGAAATGAGATTATATACTATGTTCTTCTTTTCAAATTATTCTTTAACTATATGACGTGCTGATTTTTTATGTTAATAATATAGATAATCATGTGCTTCTTATGCTACATAGCTTTTCTTTGAAAATGAACCTATGACTCTACCATTTATTAGTTTAACATTCGGCAAGTAGCTTCTTTATTAAAGTTCCTAATGAAGCACCTAAACCACAGTATGTGCTGAATCAAATTTAGTCTCCCTTCTTTTCCCCAAGGCATTTTAAGAGTGGGAGATTTCCTGCTTCAAAAAAAAAGTTATCTAAGAAATACATTTTAAACTACAGACTTGCCATGACATTTTTTCTCAAATATCATTGGGATAAATCTTTTTCCTAACTAAGAAATAAAATTATCTACTTTTAAAAGGTAAAAATCATAGCAATGTTATGATTTTCTGGTTATATATACTTTTATTTACAGATGGCCTAAACCCCATAACAGCATAAAATTTAAAAAGTGAAGAAAGACAAGATAAATTTACTATTGGGATGATGTTTAAGCAAGGAATATAGCTACTTCATTTGTAAAAAACACAAATAATGTGGCCACTCTTGTAAAGAAATGTATGCAGGCAATACCAGCAATTAAATGCATACTCTGAGTACATGCCAAGTGAAGAAAATCACTCACCAAGAGAATACTTAAAATCTAGGGGTTACTAGCAGATAGTATGATGGAAGCAGACAGTAATGCTGAATATTTGCAGTTGGATATTAGGTAATTCTTTTTTCTTTTTTCTTTTTACCTTTTCTAGTTCTTCTTCCACTGCTTTTTTCTCCCTCATGGCTCGTTCAATTTGACTTTTTTTTTCGGCACACTCCTATAAGTGAAGTCATATTGTAAATAAATATGTTTGTAAAACCTTAAGAAGATTGGAGAAAAAAATGGAGAAGTAAAATGATTTGTGCATAACAGAAATAGCACACTTGCCAAATAAATACAGCTGGACCATGCTGATTACAAAAAAATAAAAGTTCAATCCTCACAGAGCTACCTATCCCAGGATTTCAGAAATTGCCTTCAGGATGCCAAGGAGTTCTAAGTAAATATACTAGGTGAGTGATCGAGTTTGAAGGATTTCAGGGAGAAATAAATAAATGAGAATCTCATTTTACAGTAGTTTTTTTTTTCATACACTCTTATTACATATTTTAAAAGGGAACATAAACCAGGAAGTGGCACAACACCCTGAGGATAATTTGTGGCTTAAAAAGTGTATGGGTATGTAAAATACTAAAAGTTGTTTTTTTCTTTTATTTTTTTTGCAAAACTTATAAACAGCCAATGGATATAGAAACAATGTTTTATTATCATAAACATAAAACATCTTGCTCAAAAGGTTTTAGTCAATAAAACAGAGCAAGCCTATCAGTCAATAAAATTTAATATTTTAAAAATAAAACTAAAACCAAAACAATCATTATAATGACTGTTTCTTCACAGTTATCTGTTTTTATCAATTTATTTATTTTTGCGAATTATTTTCTCCTAATTGTAAATTATGCTTTGGATGAACCTGCTAGCTGACAATACACTGCTAATTAATATTCAATTATCTTTCTCATAACTTTATTTTACAAAGTATGTATACAAATGTTTTTAAATTTTAAAATAAACTTCTAAATTGTGACCCAAAATCAATTGATTATAATGAAGATCTTTAATTGTATTTTACAAATCAAATGATTAATCCAAATTTGTTATCTTTTATTAAGATAGAACTATTAGTGTACAAAATGCAACTTTAATTTTTCATATGTGTTCACATGGTAAGGTGCTAATCTATGAAAATGTCGCTTTATGGTGTGAAATTTTAGATTCCTCCTTTGTTCATAACTCTTTCCATGTAATTTTTAAAAATAGACTTTTTTAGAGCATTTAGGTTCACAGCAAAATTGAGTGGAAGTTACTCCCCTTACACTTCTTGCCTCCATACATGTATAGCCTCCCCCAGTATCAACATCCCCCACCATAGTGGTATTTTTAAAATTGACAAACCTACACTGACACGATATTAACACTCAAAGTCCATTGTTTACATTAGAGTTCAGTCTTGATGCTGTACATTTTATGGGCTTTGACGAATTTATAATTGTATGTATCCATCAGTATAGAATTATACAGAGTAGTTTTACATCCTTTATGCCTCACCTATATCTATTCATCTCTTTCTCCTCCTTAACCCCTGTGAACCACTGATCTTTTCACTGTCTCCATAGTTGTGCCTTTTCCAGAATGTAATATAGTTGAAATCTTACAGTATGTAACCTTTTCGGACTAGTTTCTTTCATTTAGTACTATGCACTTAAGTTTCCTCCATGTCTTTTCATGGTGTAGCTCATTTCTCTTTAGTGCTGAGTAATAAGTCTATTGTGTGGATGTACCAAGGTTTATTTATCCATTCATCAATTGAAGAGCATTTTTGTTTCCAAGTTTTGACAATTATAAAAAAAGTTGCTATAATATCCATATGCAGGTTTTTGTGTGGTCATGTTTTCAACCTCTTTGGGTAAATATAGAAGAGTACAATTATTGGATAATATGGTAAGAGTATAATTAGTTTTGTAATAAACCACCCAACTGCCTTCAAAAGTGGCTGTGACATTTTGCATTCTCACCAGCAATGAATATATGTTCCTGCTGCTCTACATATTTGTCAACACTTAGTGATATCAGTGTTTTGGATATTTTCCATTCTAAGAGGTGTTTCTGGCACCTATTTGGTGTAATGAGTGGTATCTCGTTATTGTTTTAATTTGCATATGATGTGCAGCATCTTTTCAAATGCTTACTATCTGTGTATCTTCTTTGGTGAGGTATCTGTTGAGGGCTTTGATCCATTTTTTAAAACTGAGTTGTTTGCTTTCTCTTGTTGAGTTTTACAAGTTCCTTGTGTATTTTGGAGAACATTCCTTTATCAGATACATCTTTAGCAAATACCTTCTCACAGTCTGGTTCCAATTTTCATTCTCTTGACAGTGTTTTTCACAAAGCAGAAAACTTTAACAACTTAACAACTGTTTCTTTCATGGATCATGCTTTTGGCGTTATATCTAAAAAGTCATAGCCAAACCCAAGATCACCTAGATTTTCTCCAATGCTATCTTCTAGGAGTTTTACAGTTTTGCATTTTAAATTTAGGTCTGTGACCCATTTTGAGTTAATTTTCTTGACATATGTAAAGGTCTATATGTCTAGATTCAATTTTTTACATGTCTAAATTGTTCTAGCACCATTTGTTAAAAAGACTATCTCTGCTTTTTGTACTGCCTCAGCTCCTCTGTGATAGATCAGCTGACTGTATTATGTGGGTCTGTTTCTAGGTTGTATATTCGGTTCCACTAATCTGTTGTTTATACTTTCACCAATACCACACTATCTTGATTACTGTAGCTTTACAGTATGTTTTAAAGTCTAGGACTGCTAGTTCTTTGTTCTTTTCCTCCCCTCCATATAAACTTTAGAATAAGTTTTTCAATATCCACAAAATAACTTGCTGGAATTTTGTTTGGGATTGCACGGAATCTGTAGATCAAGATGCACAGCATATTTATAACTTGCCTTTCTTTATATGGTACTTGCCAGACTCAGAAGTGTAATTGACAATATCAAGTCTTCCTGTCCATGAACATGGACAATCTCTTCATTTATTTAGGTGTTTGATATTGTTCATCAGAGTTTTACAGTTTCCCTCAAATAGATCTTTTACATTCTGTTAGACTAATACCTAGGTATTTAATTTTTTAAGGTCTTAATGTAAATGGCAAACAAATTTTATTTCAAGTTCCATTTCTTCATTTCTGGTATATAAGAAAGCAATTGACTTCTGTATATTAACCTTTTTCTTGCAGCCTTGGTAGAAACTTCTTCCAGGGTTTTGTTGTTGTTGTTGTGGATTTTTTTATATACACAATCATGTCATCTGTAAACGAATTTCTTCCTTCTCCATCTTTATAACATTTATTTCCTTTTTAATTTTTTTGTCAAATTGCATTAGTTAATACTTTCAGGTGATGCTGAAAAGCAATGGTGAGAGGGGATGTCCTCTTTTGCTTTGTTTCTGATCTGAGTGGGGAAAGCTTTCAGTTTCACAGCTGCAGATTTTTTTGTAGAGGTTCTTTATCAAGTTGAGGAAGTTCACCTCTGCTACTAGTTTACTGTGAGTTTTATCATGAATAGGGGTTGGAGTTTGCCAAATGCTTTTTTGGCATCTGTTTATATGATTCCCCTATGATTTTTAATGTATGTATTAATAACAAGGTTGGATAACACTTCTGAGTCTGGCAAGTACCATATAAAGAAAGGCAAGTTATAAATATGCTGTGCATCTCTGTCTACCCAATCCACCATTTCACTTATTCAGCCAAATGATGATGACTGAAAGAATATTTGGCTAACATGAGATAATAAAGTTAAAATGAAACATAAAAGTAGAAACCTTTATGGAGAAATATACTAATTCTATCAGAAGTGTACCATGATACTAAAGCAAACATTTAAAATTACTATTAAGAGGCCTTTATTTACTATTAACCACCACCAATATTCCTACCTTTGGGGCAAGATATGACTAAATTAAACTACGTATTTTTCACATGCTTATGGAGTATTTCCAAAATCATAACGTGCAGTGTACCAAAACAGGAAATATCAACAAATATTAAGAATCAGTATCATATAGACTATGACCGGTAGCCTCTATTTAACAAGATTAGAAATCAATCAAAAAGACATCTAAATACTTGTATTTAGTATTTGGAAATTCAAAATTAGACTTCCAAAAAATTCATGTATCAAGAAAAGACAATAATGTTTCTTTCATTTTACTTGTATAATATTGGGCATTTATAACCAATCTTCTTCCTCATTTGCTATAGATTAACAGTGATCTTTGCTTGGTAGAAATTAAACACTGAAGTTTTCTTAAGAGAAACTATTCCTTTGTAGGAGAAAATAAAGATTGTGTTGCTCTCCAAAGGGAGACATATGGTTTGAGATAGACTGGCTCTTGCTTGTTCTTAAAACTATAAAAAAAAAAAATCTGAACACTAACCTAAAATACAAGTTTTTCTCCCTGCAAGCATAACTTAGCTTTGGGTTAGCTAGAGTATGCTTAACTTCCCTCTCTGACTTCATCTTTGTAGGATAAATAGCGTAATTAACACTTAAGAATAGAAAACAATTGCCAGCATCAGGTTATTATGCCTCAAACTGTAGTTTGAGTTGCCTGAGAAAATCTGCTTTTTAAAGTAGTTGAACTTATCTTCCTTCAAGCGTATTTCTAAATGTTTAATATTTCAAACACTGTTCAATTTGTACAGTTTTCCCTATGAAATTAACATAACATCAGATAATAATTTCTTTAGAAAAATCCACTTAGATATGAATTACAATTGTTTTACTATAAACCCTAAGAATACTTTTTAAAAATAAATACAGTGTTTTTAATGTGAGTTTATATAGCTCTGGCTGTTACACAGCTAAGAGTTATTTTTAAAATCCCTGCAGGTCTTATCCAGTACACATTACTTAGGGAAAACAGAAAGAAACAACGTTCTTGTCCTTCCAGAGTTTAAAATCCATTAAGTGATCCTAGACAGGGGTAGAACCCTTCTTCAAAGCTGTGAATCTTTCAATAGCTAAATCAGTCCATGTAAGAGAACAAGTAAAACAGCAAGGTGATAGAAGAGGGAGTAAAACTGAAAAACAACAAAGAATTAGACAAGACTACATTGCATCCCATTAAGTTTATTAAATGTTTTCACATTGTTAAAACAAATGACATTAAACAAAAAGTAACAATGTTTCTTCTTCTATTACTGCTCTTAATAGAGTTCAGAGAATGTGGAAAAGATGTGATCCTTGGACTTTCAGAGGTGTTTTTATGTCAATCAATCCATTAATAAATATTTATTAACACCATACTGTGCAAACACTGTACTAGAAAATGAGAAAATAAAAGAAGGTATAAGACTTATACTTTAAGGTGCTTATAATCTAAAATGGAGAGGAAAGATTTTCATGAACAAAGAGAGAAGAGAAGTAGAGAAAGGGAAGACAGAGACATGGAAACAGACTACCATAACATGTAACATTTTATTGCAAGACTATTCTTCATTGCTAAATTTTGTAATAAAGATTAAAAGTGATACAGAGATTCACAAAAGGTGAGAATTTTTGAAGTTGAAAATATCTTTCCACTCTTTGGAAATCCTTGTACTTTTATTCCCCCATGTGCATGGTTATTAAATTCCACTTCATCAAATCTTTTTTTTATTAAGGTATCACTGATATACAATCTTATAAAGGATTCACATGAGCAATATTGTGGTTATTAAATTCACCCGTACTACCAAGTCACCCATACACACCCCAGTGCAGTCACTGTCCACAGTCACTATTGTCTTCTCTGTGCTATACTGCCTTCCCTGTGCCCCCACCACATTATGTGTGCTAATCAAAATACTCTTTAATCCCCTTCTCCTACCTCCCACCCACCCTCCCCACCCACTTTCCCTTTGGTAACTGCTAGTCCCTTCTTGGAATCTGTGAGTCTGCTGCTGTTTTGCTCCTTCAGTTTTGCTTTGCTGTTATACTACACAAATGAGTGAAATCATTTGGTACTTGTCTTTCTCTGCCTGGCTTATTTCACTGAGCATAATATCCTCCAGCTCCATCCATATTGTTGCAGATGGTAGGCTCTGTTTTCTTTTACAGCTGAATAATATTCCATTGTGTATATGGACCACTTCTACTTTATACATTTACCTATTGATGGATACTTAAGTTGCTTTCATGTATTGGCAATTGTAAATAGTGCTGTGATAAACATAGGGGTGCAAATGTCTTTTTGAATCTGGGATCTTGTTTTCTTTGAGTAAATTCTTAGGAGTGGAATTCCTGGGTCACATGGTATTTCTATTTTTAGTTTTTGAGGAAACTCCATATTGCTTTTCACAATGGTTGAACTAATTTACATTCCCTCCAACAGTGTAGGAGGGTTCCACTTCCTTCGTATCCTCGCCCGCATTTGTTGTTCCTTGTCTTTAGGATAACGGCCATCCTAATGGATGTAAGGTAGTATCTCATTCTGGTTTCAATTTGCATTTCCCTGATGATTAGCAATGTGGAGTATCTTTTCATGTGCCTGTTGGCCATCTGAATTTCTTCTTTGGAGAAGTGTCTGTTCATATCCACTGCCCATATTTTAACTGGGTTATTTTCGTTTGGGGTATGGAGACATGTGAGTTCTTTATATATTTGGTATATATACATATATATATATATATATATATATATATATATAGGGATGTTAACCCCTTAATGGATATGTCAGTTATGAATATATTATTCACACTGTAGGATGCCTTTTTGTTCTACTGATGATGTCCTTTGCTGTATAGAAGCTTTCTAGTTTGATGTAGTCAGATATGTTCATTTTTGCTTTCGTTTACCTTGCCCGAGATGTGTTCAGGAAAAAGTTGCTCATGTTTACAGTCAAGAGATTTTTGCCTATGTTTTCTTCTAAGAGTTTTATGGTTTTATGACTTACATTCATGTGCTTTACCCATTTTGGGTTTACTTTTGTGTATGGAGTTAGTGATCCAGTTTCATTCTCTTACATGTAGCTGTCCAGTTTTGCCAACAGACTGTTGAAGAGGCTGTCATTTCCCCATTGTATAACCATGGCTCCTTTATCATATATAATTGTTCATATATGTGTGGGTTTATATATAGGTTCTCTATTCAGTTCCACTGATCTATGGGTCTATTCTTGTGCCAGTACCAAATTGTCTTGATTACTGTGGTTTTGTAGTAAAGCTTGAAGTTGGGGAGCATAATCTCCCAGCTTTATTCTTCCTTCTCAGGATTATTTTGGCTATTTGGGGTCTTATGTGGTTCCATATGAATTTTAGAGCTATTTGTTCTAGTTCATTGAAGAATGCTATTAGTATTTTGATAGGGATTGCATTGAATCTGTAGATTGCTTTAGGCAGGATGGCAATTTTGACAATATTAATTCTTCCTATCCATGAGCATAGGATGTGTTTCCATTTATTGGTATCTTCTTTAATTTCTCTCATGAGTGCCTTGTCGTTTTCAGGGTACAGGTCTATCACTTCCTTCATTAGGTTTATTCCTAGGTATTTTATTCTTTTTGATGCAACTGTGAATGGAATTGTTTTCTGATTTCTCTTTCTGCTAGTTCATCATTAGTGTATAGGAATGCCACAGATTTCTGTGTATTAATTTTGTATCCTGCAACTTTGCTGAATTCAGATATTAGATCTAGTAGTTTTGGAGTGGGAAGAGTGGGCATCCTTTCCTTGTTTCCGATTTTAAAGGAATAGCTTTCAGCTTCTTGCTGTTAAGTATAATGTTGGCTGTGGGTTTGTCATATATGGCCTTTATTATGTTGAGGTACTTGCCCTCTATACCCATTCTGTTGAGAGTTTTTATCATGAATGGATGTTGAATTTTGTCAAATGCTTTTTCAGCATCTATGGAGATGACCATGTGTTTTTTGTCCTTTTTGTTGATGTAGTGGATGATGTTGATGGATTTTTGCATGTTGTACCATCCTTGTATCCCTGGGATGAATCCCACTTGATCATGATGGTAATCTTTTTGATGTATTTTTAAATTCTGTTTCCTAATATTTTGTTGAGTATTTTTGCATCTATGTTCATCAGGGATATTGGTCTGTAATTTTCTTTTTTTTTTGTGGTATCTTTGCCTGGTTTTGGTTTTAGAGTCATGCTGGCCTCATAGAATGAGTTTGGCACTATTTCGCCCTCTTCTACTGCTTGGAAAACTTTAAGGAGGATGGGTATTATGTCTTCAGTAAATGCTTGATAAAATTCAGTGGTGTAGTCATCTGGTCCAGCTGTTTTGTTCTTAGGTAGTTTTTTGATTACCAATTCAATTTCGTTGCTGGTAATTGGTCTGTTCAGATTTTCTGTTTCTTCTTGGGTCAGCCTTGGAAGGTTGTATTTTTCTAGAAAGTTGTCCATTTCTTTTAGGTTATCCTGTTTGTTAGCATATAATATTTCATAGTCTTCTTTAATAGTTCTCTGAATTTCTGTGGTATCCATAGTGATTTTTCCTTTCTCATTTCTAAGTCTGTTTATGTGTGTACACTCTTTTTTCTTTGATAAGTCTGGCTAGGGTTATATCTATTTTGTTTATTTTCTCAAAGAACCAGCTCCTGGTTTCATTAATTCTTTGTATTGTTTTCCTCTTCCCAATTTTATTTACTTCTGCTCTAATCTTATTATGTCCCTCCTTCTACTGACATTGGACCTCATTTTTTCTTCTTTTTGTAGTTTCATTAATTGTGAGTTTAGACTGTTTCATTTGGGATTGGCCTTCTTTCTTTAGATAAGCCTGTATTGCTGTCTACTTTCCTCTTTGAACTGCCTTCACTGTGTCCCACAGAAGTTGGGGTGTTGAGCTGTTGTTTTCATTTGTCTCCATATATTGCTTGATCTCCATTTTAATTTGGTCATTGATCCATTGATTATTTAGGAGCATGTTGTTAAGCCTCCATGTGTTTGTGGGCTTTTTTGTTTTCTTTGCTTAATTTATTTCTAGTTTCATAACTTTGTGGTCTGAGAAGCTTGTTGGTACAATTTCAGTACTTCTGAATTTACTAAGGCTCTTTTTTGTGGCCTAGTATGTCATCTATTCTTGCAAATGTTCCATGTGCACTTGAGAAGAATGTATATTTTGTTGCTTTTGGGTGGGGTTTTCTGTAGATGTCTGTTAGGTCCATCTGTTCTAATGTGTTGTTCATTACCTCTGTCTCTTTAATTATTTTCTGTCCAGTTGATCTGTCCTTTGGAGTGAGTGGTGTGTTGAAGTCTTCTAAAATGAATGCATTGCATTCTTCTTCCCCTTTTAATTCTTTTAGTATTTGTTTCACATATTTGGGTGCTCCTATGTTGGGTGTGTAGATATTTATAATGTTCATATTCTATTGTTGGACTGACTTCTTTATCATTATGTAATGTCTTTGTCTCTTGTTACTTTCTTTGTTTTGAAGTTTATTTTGTCTGATACAAGTACTGGAACTCCTGTTTTTTTCTCCCTACTATTTTCATGAACTATCTTTTTCCATCCCTTCATTGTAGTCTGTGTATGTCCTTGGGTTTGAAGTTAAGTCTCTTGTAGGCACCATATAGATAGCTCTTACTTTTTATCCATTCTGTAACTGTGTCTTTTGATTGGTACCTTCAGTCCATTTACATTTAGGGTGATTTTCAATAGATATGTAGTTACTGCGATTGCAGGCTTTAGATTCATGGTTACCCAGTGTTCAAGGGCAGCTTCTTTACTATCTAACAGTCTAACTTAACTGGCTTATTACTGTATTACAAACAGTCTAAAGGTTCTTTTTCTCCTTTCTTTTTCTTTATCCTCCAATCTTTATATATTAGGTGTCGTATTCTGTACTCTTTGTGTATGCTTTGACTGACTCTGTGGTAGCTGATATAATTTTGTATTTGCTTAGTAATTGGTGTACTTCCTTTACCGTGGTTTTATTTTCTCTGGTGATAGCTCTTAAGCCTTAGGAGCACTTCCATCTACAGAAGTCCTTTAAAAGTACACTGTAGAGATGGTTTGTGGGATGTAAATTCCCTGAACTTATGCTTATCTGGAATTGTTTAATTCCTGCTTCTAATTTAAATGATAATCTTGCTGGGTAGAGTAATCTTGGTTCATGCCCTTCTGTTTTATTGCATTAAATATATCATGCCACTCCCTTCTGGCCTGTAAGGTTTCTGTTGAGAAGTCTGATGATAGCCTGAAGGTGATCTTTGTAGGTGATCTTTTTTCTCTCTCTGGCTGCTTTTAATACTCTGTCCTTACTCTTTGTTTTTGACCTTTTAATTATTATATGTCTTGGTGTTGTCTTCCTTGGATCCCTTGTGTTGGGAGATCTGTGCACTTCCATGTCCTAAGAGATTATTTTCTTCCTGAGATTGGGGGAGATTTCAGCAATTATTTCCTCAAAGAGTCTTTCTATCCCTTTTTCTCTACTCCTCTTTTCTGGTACTCCTATAACGTGAATATTATACTGTGTGGATTGGTTGCACAATTGTCTTATTATTCTTTCATTCCTAGAGATCCTTTTTTCTCTTTTTGTCTCACCTTTGTTGTTCTGTTCACTAAGTTGTATTTCATTTTACTGTCTGCTCTACCTCATCTAATCTGCCTTTAAATCCCTCCATTGTTTCATTTCAGATACTGTAATTTTCAAAGTCTTTCTTTCTTAAAGTTGTCCCTGAGATCTTGAATATTTTTTCTGTAGCTCCATGAGAATGTTTATGATTTTTATTTTGAAATCTTTATCAAGAAGATTGGTGATTTCAGTTTCACTGGGCCCTCTTTCTTGTGTTTGAGGGATTTTGGTTTGAATGAGGTTCCTTTGCTGCTTTATATTCCTAACAAATAATGTGGGATAGTCACTTTGTGTAGGCTGCACCCTCTATTGTCTAGGTGTCCTACTCTCTGGAGTTGCTCAGCCCCTGGAGCAATGGCAGGGTTTGCAGGTGAGTGGCAACAGTGCCTGCCAGAAGTAAAGAGCTCTTTCCTACTTCTCAGTCAGTGCCAGTGGGCTTAGTGTGCAGGGAGGAGTCTCTGCGTTACAGCCCTGTAGCTGCCATGGGTGGCCTTGTGCAATGGTGGGAGCAGCAGGCTTATGAGCAGGTGCAAGCCAGGAGGAAGGATCAGCAGGCTGTGTATTTTAGTGGGGGGCCTCAGCACTGTGTTGCCAGCCAGGAGGATGGATGGCTTGAAGCTCCTGAAAGTTCCCAACCTACTGGACTGAGTGTGCTGGACGATTTTGTCCACCTGCCCCTTCTCCTCAGTAGCAAGCTCTGTGTAATCCTGGGCCCTTTAGAAGCCCTCTCACTGTTGGGAAGTCTTTCTAGGCATCCGCCTTTCTTTTGTCCTGGAGTGGCTGGTTGTGGATATCTGTTCTCCACAAGTGGCTGGAATCTCAGTCTCTCTGAGTATTCCACCTGTCTTTGCTTTTCAACACCTCTAATCTCCAGAGTACCATGGAATGTGGGTTCATCCTCCCAGAGTAGATCTCCAGGGGTGGATATTTAATAGTCTTGGGCTTCTACTCCCTCCCCACTCTGTTTCTCTTCTTCCCACTGGTGAGCGGGGGTTGGGAGAGGGTTTGGATCCATAAAGATCATGGCTTTGCCACTTTTAGCCTTTTCTGTGAGGTCTTCTCTTTTCCCCAGACATAAGCCATCTGTTGCAGTCTTCTTTCTGGTCACTCTTTCAGGATTAGTTGTATTTACTGTACTTTCATGTTATATCTGGTTTTGAGAGGAGGTTTCTGCCTCACTTCTCATGCTGCCATTTTTTTCCAAGTCTCCCCATTTTATCAAATCTTCAAGTTAAATTTATATATCTAATCATACTTCTAGTCACACAAGAACTTTTTTCTCACCACTTTGCCTACTCATCCTTCTGTATTCCTTTCTTTTGGGAAGGTTATCTTCCTTCTTTTGCACTATCACATACACTTTCTCTTTCTCCCTAGTCTACCAGATGAAACCCAGCATATAGGAGCAGTCGCTTGTGGGTGATTCAACAGCACCCTGTGTTCTTTGTCAAGAAAAGTTAATCTTAGTAAAATATGATAAATATCTACCATCTTTCCTGCTAGACCATAAGTTCCAAGACTGCAAATTACATGTTTATCTTGAATTTTACTCTTTTCCTAGCATCTAGCAGAATTCCTGACTTAATAAGCATCTTTAAAATGAATGAATAATATTTATCTTGGCCTTTAAAATTAAGCAATGTTTGGAAGAAAATATCAATATAATTTCTAACATACCATTTGAAGGGCTGAAAGTTCATCTGTTAGTCGAGAAATCTGTACATTATATTGTTTTCTTGTGTTTGCAACCTATAAATTAAGATATTTATGTTACTGAGGGTCTACAGTAAAAATGTTTAATATCCAATAAAAACATTCAGGACAATAATTTTGATAAAAAATAAAATTGCAATGTATAGGGCACAAAAGATAAAAAAGCAAAAAAAAGAGAGACAAACACACAATGTATTAAAAAGTCAGTAAGTTATCATGACAATAGAAGGAGAGAGAAAGGACAGTGGTTGTCAAACTTTTGGTCACAAGATCTTTTTCTACTGTTAAAAACAAAGATCTTTGTTTATAATGGGTTCTTTTCATTAAAATTTGCTTCATTAAAAATGAAAACAGGAAGTCTCAAAATATTTACTTATTAATTTCTTTATAAATACTGGAATTATTTATTATAAATAAAGTCATTACAGTTTAACAGAAATGTGTGTTTATGAGAAATAAGTATGTTTTCCAAAATTAAAATTGTTTTAGAAGACTGGTACTCTTTTACATTTTTGCAGATTTCCTTAATTTCTGGCTGAATAAAAGACAGGTTATCTACTTCTGTGTCCAAGCTGTTGTGTTGGTGCATTTCATCAGCCTCTGGAAAATAATACTGCACATTCATGAGATAATGAGTATGACAAAAGCAAAGTGTTCTACTATAATTGTGAACATAGGTGTGACTTTGCAGACTCCCTCAATAAGTTTGAGAACTGCTGCCACAGCACAAGAAAGAAGCCAACTAATACACCAAAAAATGTAAATAATAACACATCATATTTCAGTGTCAGTTAAATTACTTTGTAAGAAAAACTCTAATTTGAAAAAACATTTATATATTTTCAGAGATGGTCCAAATTATGTGCACCGAGTACTTTGAAATATTAGTCACATCTCATCAGGATGGCTCTTATGACAGTATCTTTTTCCGAGTATCTACACTTTTTAAAAAGACTGTAAGCAATATTGATATTGATGATAAGCCATCAGTAAACATTTATGATCCAAAAGTTTTGAAAATTTTCTAGGATCTTATAAAATGGATTCTTCTAAAACATGATGTAGACCTTGTTTAGAAAATTTATTCACCGCCACATATCTTAGTTAACATGAACTATCTTTTAGAAGGCCTGCTAAACATAGTAAATGTGGGTCCATTTTAGCTTTTAGATTACAATTTGATGTAGACTTTTCTTATGAATAATTATATGAAGGATTAATCTATCCTAGTTATGGGTCAGTGATAATCACAGTATTTACTGAGGCTTAACGTGTTTGCAACTGTTCAGAGTGTTTTACGTATTATTATTTCATTAATTCTTATGACAACTGATGAGGTAGTTATTATCCCCATGACAGATGAAGAAGATTAAGGCACAAAGAAATTAAGTCACAATGCTTCCAAGAATATAAAAATTTTGGTTCTTTAAGCCTAGTGATGTCTGTCTCTCACATAATTCTTTTTTAAAGTGTTCTTTTTAGCATCTAGAAATTATGCAGCAAAGATGAGGGCTTATAGCCCTAGTAGTACATATATTTTGAAATATTTTTATAGTATACAAGTTCAGTGAATTAAACTATTCATACTTTTTAAAAAGACTGTATAGGACTATTAACAGTGATGGTATATCATCAGTAAAATTCTATGATCCGAAGATTGTAGGGAATTTTCTGGGGTTAGTGTGTGATAAAACACAATGTAAACCTTATTATATGAGAAAATATACCTATCTTAGAGATAGTTTAATGTGGTTGGGGTTCAGAAGTCTGTACAGGGAGGGACTAAAATCCACCTCTCACCCTAATCTCACTTTATGTAAACATTTTCTTCTACAATTTTATGGATAGTAAGGGTATTTATAAAACAGATAGTAAAGTAAATAAGAAATAGGAATAGAAAATGCCAATGTTGGTGCTAATACTGTTTAAATGTATAAACGTTTTTCTGATTACCAACTTTAAGCCATGATTTAAAACCAGAAGTTAAGGGAACAATGTTTTTTTTACAAATTAAATTTCATTTGTTTGAAGGTTATCAGAAATAGCTACTTCCATATTTTAAAGAAATAAACTATTGTCATATTTTGTTCAGTTTTATAGCCAGAACATAAATATGTGATAATTTGTTTATTATGTTTACTTTAATTAATAAAAATAGATCCTTGTAAAGCTATTAGACGTAAGTTTTCTAAAATTCAACAGATTCTATGTATTTGGACGACATGTCAAATTGTAGTATATGCAGCAATTACTATCAATAGAGATGAAAACGTTCAAACAAAAACTTTTAAAAATGTAACTGAATACATGGAAATATTTATTACATGTTCTATAAGATATTATATATATATAAAACATATATTATATAAAAACATAAACTGTATATATGTATACACACACATATAGCTCTGCTTACAAAAATAATATCTATCTTTGAAATTTCAAACACTGTAGAATTATATTATGTAGAAAGTTAAAGTTCCTCATCATCATACCTCCTGGGCTTCCCACTATTCCCAGGTTGGAGTATGTATCTCCAGGATTTTTTGTTTCACTTTAATTACACTGTATCTTTGATAATTTGGGAGTAAATGAAAATTCAAAGGATAACACTAAAAATAGTGGTTATCTCTGGGAAGTGTATTTTTTACAAGTGATTTTTATTTTCTTTTATTTTTACATATTTCCCATCTAAAAAATAATACCCACGTATTGCTTTTTAATAATAGAAAAGTTTACTTAAAAATGTCAACGTGGCAATAGCAGAGGGCCGGGAACAGGTTCCTAAAGTGCATGGCACATAGGAAGTACTCAATTATTACTTTTTAGCTGGAATAGCAGGGAAAGACTAGATACAAGGAAATAAAAGGAAACTCATGAGGAGGGAAAGATTTGGGAGTAAGAGAGGGAATCCAAACATGTTGAGCTTTAGATACCTGGCAGGACTATTTAGATAGGGAGATGATTAGATTTGAGGAGGCAGTTGAATAATCAGGTTTGTGGAAAGGTTTGGACTAACTATAGAGATTATAACACTTTTGAAAAATTATATTGAGATTATTTAATGATTCATGCAAAAGACAATGAACATCAGCCCTAAAATCAATGTGAATTTATTTTAGGATTAGAAAGTCAGTTAGAGGACTTTTCATAACATGAGTACTTTGATAAAACATTTTTTTATCATTAAAAGCCACAAAACATTAATATCTATTTTAAAGATGTATCATTAAGAATATTTTAAAGTACAGCCAAAGTTAGAGTATTCTCAATTCCAAGAATAAGACAGGGAGGGATTCCCACAGAAAGGATATACAAGAATAGGAATAAAGAAGCCCAGGTTTAATTTGGATTCTGCCACAAATTATAAATTTTATCTTGGGAAATCACCTATCTCAGTTAGACAGTGACAAGTAACAAATTTCTAAAAAATATTTTTTCCATCAAAAAATGTTACATAATGATTTTGTAGGAATGAAAGTTCTACCACTTAGTTGTTTGGAAGAAAAGCGAGCATGTTAGCTTTAATTTCCTTTAACTGATGAGGCTTTAAAACCAGTTCACTTTAGTCTACCTAGGAGGCAAATAATACTGCCCACAGAAAAATACAGGTAAGAAAAAAAGTTAACACCTTTATTTTATCCAGTGGAAGGAACTCCTTTTAAAGGAAAGGTATATTAGCTTTCATTTATTTAATCATTTCAAAGATAGTTTTTATGAATATGTAGGAAAGCATTGTAATGTAAATACTACAGTTAAAATGAAAACAGGACTTTCTGCTTTTGCTAATTGATGTTTCTGACAAAAATATCAAATTAAAAAATTATAACCAAGGCTTCTTAGAAAAGTGGCTTATTCCAGGTCTGTGACAGGGTAAGTATAGCATGAGACAGGAAGATCATTTATGCAAGAGAGCTAGAGACAATCCAGGAAGAAAAAAGACTGATGGTAATATATTAGAACATAAAAAAAGATTCATGAATCCATAGTGATATTAAAAAAGAGGGGAGAACTCTACTGAAAAATGACGGCTAATAAATGTATAAAAAAGTGATAGAATATGATCATTTTTAATCACCTCATATATTTATTTCACACAAGGATTAGCAATGGATGATAAAATCACTGGATGAAAGATTTTAGTGGAAAGGATACCTGTATGGTCTTCAAGTACCTCCTACAATTATTTATAAAGTATACAATGGAGAGATTTGGTCTTACCACCTTAGCTGTGTGGTCAAGCTTAGCATTGCCAGTGTATAACCTGATATTATAGCTTCCTGATGTGATGAAGTGGGAGGTATACCTATCACTCTGACAGAAATGACCTGAATCTAATTGAGAAGAAACAGTCACATGAGTCCAGATGTGGAATATTCTGAAGGACCAGTGGCTTGAATTCTACAAAGGATTCTTTGTTATAGAGGAAGGCAGGGAACTGGGTTAAATTGAGGGAGACTACAAAGACACAGCAGTCATATGAAATGAGCCATAAATGTGGATTGGACTCTCGATTAAAAACAAACAAACAGCTATAAAGGATATTTTAGGGAAATTTGAGTGTGAACTGAAAAGTTGACTTTTTTAAAGGCATGGTAATAGTGGTGTGGTGTGTAGTAAAATGACTTTTTCTGGGGAAACAGATGTTAAGATATTTAGGAGTAAAGTCATGATGCTTACAGTCTAGGTCCAAATGTTTGGCAAAAGGAACCAGTACTTTCATATAAAAAGAGATGGAATGGTGTGGCAAGACATTAGGAGTTATCTGGGTGAAGGGTAAGTAAGTGTTCATTGTACAGCTCTTTCAACCTTTTTATGGATTTGGAAGTTAAAAAAAAAAAGGGGTAATAATTTATCACAGTGATTGCCAGTACAGCCCAAGAATCAATAGACTTGCATTTGCATCCCAGTTCTGCTACTTTGTAGACGTAGAATCCTAAAGCAAGTTATTTAATTACTCTGTATTTCAGTTTTTCATTTTTAAGATGGGTTTTTGTGCTTTCTTCCTTCTAAACTCACTTTACATTTCAAACTTTACCACACCACTTATGAATTTATTCATACCCATACAAGAGGAAAAGGCAAATACACATATTCTCTCCATAAGAAAGCAAACTTACATTTCTAAGAGAGTTTTAACTTTCATAAGATTCAAAATTCAAAGCAAGAAGCAACTCATTTTAACACAAAAAATTATATTTAATCTTGATAAATTTACAAACAACACAATTCATGAATTGTGTAAGTATCGACGTGTTTGAAACAATGCTGGCCTCAGTATAGCAAGGACAGGGCATGGGTCTAAGTTCTGGCTTTAATTAATACATAACTTTGAATGAGTCAACAATCTCTCTTGGGTTTCAGTTTCTTTATCAATAAAATAAGAGGTTAAATCAGATTTCTCTGATCCTAGAATGCTCCAACAATAGTAGGTTTTCTCCTCTTGCTTCTTGTGCAGTCTAAGTTTCTTTTTGAGCCTTCTTTATGACTTTATCCTTCAGGTGTGTTAATCTTCACTCTATTCCTAGCCTAAATTCCTTTCCTCCCTGCTTCCCCACCCCAAGTTCTACCTCACTCTAGCTCAAATGTTAAGGGTTACTATTCTGAGATTATTTTTATTTGAAATACAGCACAACTGATGCAATTTGATGATAGTTAATTAGCTAGGTCTATCAGGCAAAACTTAGGTAGTGTTTAGTATTAAGCAGTGAAGTTTCATAAACTTTTGAATTTTAAATGTAATTTAAAACCCCTTACTTCCTTCCCGGTCCTCCTAGCAGCATCTTGCATAATCCGAAAAACTTTTTCTTTCATTTTCTGTCTATCTTCTTCTTTTTGTTTCTCCTCATGTAGAACCTTCAGAAAATACACATTTGCTGTTATTGTAGGATACATCATTATTAATAGAGGTAACATTATAAATGGACAAAAAAACCTATCCACTAATCACCTTCTTGAAAGCAAATCTCATTCTAAACTCTTGGGTTATCTCCATTTGGAAATCTTGCCTAAGTTATAAATATTTATTTTCCCTAACCGCCTCACTCGATCTTGTCTTAACTAAAAATTTATTATTTTCCTTTGGTGTTTATTTCACTCAGTGCCAACACTCTTCTAATCTCTTCAGCTCTAAATCTTAAAATTATTTTTGAATTTTCCTTCTCCTTCAGTCCCTATACAAAATAAGTCATCAAGTCTAGGTATTATGTTCTTGGAAAAAAATCTCTGGATTTTCTTTCTCTTTCAATTATTTGGTATTATTCAGATTATACCCCCTGTCACCTCACAACTTGATCACTGTAAATATCACCTACTTTATCTCCTTGATGTTTCTATCCATCCATTTTCATATCCCACCTAAAAATTATTCTTATCATCCTAGTTCTGTTTTCAGTCACAGCCTACTTCAATGCTTCCTTGCACATTTCTTTAAAATCTGCACTTGCTTATCTCCAATACATTCTCTTTCTTAAACTCACTCCAACCAGGCTTTCATCATCCATGGTCTCCATATTAATAACCTATGAGCCAATTACCTTACTTGATCTGTCAGCAACACTTGAGATTACTTTCTTTTCCTTGTTATACTTTCTTTATTTGGCTTTTAACATACAATAGTATTGATTTTCTTTCTAACTCACCGATCATTCCTTTTTAGTCTGCGCTGTTGTTTCTTCCTTTTCTCCTGAACCTTTTTAATACCAGACTACCAAAGACTTATTTCTTGATCCTTTGCTCTATCTATGTCCACCGCTTGGTGAACTAATTCAGTCTCATGGTTTTAAATATCATTTATATGCTGAAAATTCCCAAATTTACATCTCTAGCCCTAGTATCTCTTTGAGCCCAGAACTACTCCAGTTTTAGGCCTAACTGAATATTTTTAAAATCATCACGTAAGTGGTCCTGTGTTCTGATCTCACTGTCTTTCAAAGGTACCATACACATTTCCCATCTCTGTTTTTGTAAATGGTTTAATAAATTTTCTCCTGCTTAAACAGTGAGCTAGTGAGAAGTACAGCTGTTTTGATGTAATAAACGTGTGGGGAAGAATGGGACAAGGAAAGGGGGAAGCATCATAAGAGAATTATGCTAAGCTGTGCTTCATGTCTTTTTATACGATCAGTTGAGAGGATCCTTGAGTTCCTGGAACAAGCAACTAAAGGTGGGAATTCTAGCAACTAAGCAGTGACTCAAGTGGGAGCTTAATATTGTGGCTATAAATAGCTTCTGTAAGGGTCTGTTGACTTAGGACTTGGGTAAGAAGACTTGAGGGATAGGCAATGAGAGTCACTACTACCATCTCTGTCCATTGTGCTCTACACAAAATGTTCATCTTTAGTGACCTATCTTAAGAATACTCATATGACTAGGCTTCAGAGGGGAGAGATAAATAACTTTGTCCTGCTCTTAATTTTTCTAGCTATTTTATGTGTTTAGAGCAATTCCCCAGCATATTATGCCTATTTTGTGCTTTTCAACCATTTGAAGAGACAGTATTCAGATCACAAATGGGAATATCAGCTGAAAGGAATGATGATAAGCATTCCCACAGCTTATATTTGAATAATTATTTCTTTTTTTATTTCTTACTAGCTTCTTAGTGTACAACTTACAGCTTGCTTTGTTTTTAGTAGGTCTCCTGGAAAACCCTCTACCATGTAAAAAAGGAAACATAAATAAAACAAATTATTTCCTTGTACTCCCCATATTTCCCAGCAGAGTATTATGAATGTACTAGGCATTCAGTAAATGTTGGGTAAATGAAATAATGATTTAATCATCTCCGCATAAAGAAGGCAGTGCCATTAAAATCAATTTACTTTGTGACTTCTATAAACTATATATTGTTCATATGGAAATAGTAAAAGACAAAAACTACATGTGATAGCATAGGAATCACAATTGCTAGAGGGTTCAAAAAAAAGAACAGTGACAGGAAGGCTCTGATTAATACATCTTTACAGCTAAATTTAATTTCTGTCAATTAAGTTTCTGCTTTATTAGAGTAATTTGTAGGTAATGAAGGGAAATAAAGATGAAGATTCATCTGATTCAACTGAATAAAATACAGGGTTTATTGCAATAAAGTGCTATGACAAATTTTTTTAAAATAAAAGATTATAGGGTATGAAGATAAGTTACACAAAGATTAGAGACATAAAAAAAGTCAGTATGAAAGTTTGGGAGAGGGTTAACATTCTAACATATTTTATGATATTCAGTCTTCCCATCAAGAATGCAATGTCTATAAAATGGGGATCAGAGCAATCTCATTTTCAAGGGTTTATTCTGTAGTTATTGATCCCTTTACTATTAGGTCACATGAGGGAATGTTCAGTACTGTATTATTTATAAATATGTTTACTAGCTTACTTACTTGATTTTTTTGAAGGTTAGCTTCTTCTAAGAGTTGCATGCTATTTCTGACTCTTGCAATAGCTTCGTACTTCACATTTTCTAATTCATTGCACTTTGCTTGTAACTCTCTGGTCTGTTTTTCCAAATATGTGTTTTCTGTTCTTACTTGGGTAGCTTCTTGGATTGTCACATGTAATCTAAAAATTAATAATCACATTGTGAAAGTTAAATGTTTTTACAGGGAAGGAGGCTGATAGGAGAATTACCAAACATCTATCATAGGAAAAGTATTTTTCCAATTTTGTTCACGTTTATTCTCTCACTTGATCCACACCAAAGTTCTGTAAAGTTGGTTTCATTATTTCCATTTTAAAGAAAAATAAATAGACCCAGATATGTTAAGTACTTGATTAAAGACATATGGCTAATAATCAGTGGTGCTGAGAATGAGTCTAAATACTCAGACTCTAACAATTAATGTTACACTTTCTATGGTATCACAGTGTATTATATAGTTACATGATGTTCTGAAGGAAATCCTTAAAAAATACGTTGTTTTTTCTATTACATGGTATTTTTCTTAACCTTTTGCTTAGTTCCCCTTTCCTAATCTCTACCCACATAAGCCATGTTAACTTACTAATATATATCTTTGAATATTTTTTCCATGTTTATAAAATCATGTACATACAAACAGACCTTGGAGATATTGTGGGTTAGGTTCCAGACCACCACAATAAAGCAAATATGGTAATAAAGTGAATCAAATACATTTTTTTTGTTTTTTCAGTTCATATAAAATTATGTTTATACTATATTTTAATCTATTAAGATTAAATGCAATAAATAGTATTATGTCTAAAAATGTACACACGATAATTGAAAAATACTTTATTGCTAAAAAATGTTAACCAACATCTGAGCTTTCAGCAAGTCTTAGTCCTTTTTGCTGGTAGTGGGTCTTGCCTTGGTGTTGATGGCTATTGACTGATCAGGGTGGTGGCTGCTAAAGTCTGTGGTGGCTGCAGCAATTCCTTAAAAATAATCCAGCAATGAAGTTTGCCACATCAATTAACTCTTTCTTTCATAAATGATTTCTTGGTAGCATATGATGCTGTTTGATAGCATTTTAACCACAGACCTTGTTTCAAAATCAGAGTCAATCCTCAAGCCCAACTGCTGAATTACCAACTAGCATGTAATATTTTAAATCCTTTGTCATTTCAACAATTTTCATGACATCTTCATTAGGAGTAAATTAATATCAAGAAAGCACTTTCTTTACTTATCCATAACAAGGAACTCCTCATTGTTTCAAGTTGCACCATGAAATTTCAGGAATTCAGTCATATCTTCATGTTGACAAGCTGACCTCTTCCTATGAACCACAAATATTAGTGACATCCAGAATAGTGAATCCTTTCCAAAAGGTTTTCAATTTAGTTTGCCCAGATCCATCAGAGGAATCACTATCTATGGCATCGATGGCCTTATGACATGTGTTTATTAAATAATAAGACTTGGAAGTCAGAATTACTCCTTCTTCCATGTGCTACAGAATGGATGTTGTTAGCAGGCATAAAAACATTAATCTCATTGTCCATCTCCATCAGAGCTCTTGAGTGACCAGATTCATTGCCAATAAGCAGTAATATTTTGAAAGAAATCTTTTTTTCTGAGCAGCAGGTCTCAACAGTGGGCTTAAAATATTCAGTAAAGAATTCTGTAAACAGATGTGCTGTCTGTCATTGAGGCTTTGTTGTCCCATTTTTAGAGTACAGGCAGAGTAGATTTAGCATTATTCTTAAGAGCCCTAGGATTTTCAGAATGGTAAATGGCTTCACCTTAAAGTCACAAGCTGCATTAACCCCTAGCAAGAAAGCTGGCCTGTCCTTTGAAGCTTTGAAGCCAGGCATTCACTTCTCTTTAGCTCTGAAAGTCCTAGACGGTATTTTCAGCCAAAAGAAGGTTATTTCATCTACACCAAAATATCTGTTGTTTTGTGTAGCCACCTTCATTCATATGAATGAAATCTTCTGGATAACTTGCTGCAGCTTTTACATCAGCACTTGCTTCTCATGCACTCTTCTGTTATGGAGATGACTTCTTTCCTTAAACCTCATGAATCAACCTCTACTAGCATCAAACTTGTCTTCTGCAGCTTCCTCCCCTCTCATCCTTTATGGAACTGAAGAGAATTAGAGCCTTGCTCTGGATTAGAGGCCATTGTAGGGCTATTAATTGGCTTAATCTCAATATTGTGCCCCAATGAATAGGGAGGCCTAAGGAGTGGGAGAGAGACAGGGGAATGATCAGTTGGTAGAGCAGTCAGAACATACACAACATGGATAATTAAGTTCACTGTTTTATATGGACATAGTTTGTGGTACCCCAAAACAACTAAAATAACATCAAAGATCATTGATTACCATAACAAACATAATAATGGAAAAGTTTGCAATAAGAGAACCAGCATCATGTGACACAAAGACACAAAGAAAGCACATGCTGTTGAGAAAATGGCACCAAAAGACTTGCTCAAGGAAGGGTTGCTACAAACACTCAAGTTCTAAAAAATATAATACCTGTGAAGCACAATAAAGCAAAGCACAACTAACTGAGGCATGCTTGTATAAATATACATGCATACACATACATAAATACAATATATACACACCTAGCCATTGGGTATTTATTTATTTATTATTAAGGTATCACTGATATAGAATTTTATGAAGGTTTCACATGAGCAACATTGTGGTTACTACGTTCATCCATTATTATCAAGTCCCCCTGACACACCCCATTACAGTCACTGTCCATCAGTGTTGTAAGACACTATAAAGTCATTACTTGTCTTCTCCATGATGTACTGCCTTTCCCATGATCTACCTATATTGTGAGTGCTACTTATAATGCCCCTTAATACCCTACTCCCTCCCCATCCACCCTCCCCAACTCCTTCCCTTTGGTAACCACTAGTCCCTTCTTGAAGTCTGTGAGTTTGCTGCTGTTTTGTTACTTCAGTTTCGCTTTGTTATTATACGCCAAAAATGAGGGAAATTATTTGGTACTTGTGTTTCTCAGCCTGGCTTATTTCACTAAGCCTAATACCCTCCAGCTCCATCTATGTTGTTGCAAATGGTAGGATTTGTTTTCTTTTTATGGCTGAATAATAGTCCATTGTGTATATGGACCACCTCTTCTTTATCCATTCATCTACTGATGGATGCTTAGGTTGCTTCCATTTCTTGGCTATTGTAAATAGTGCTGTGATAAACATAGGGCTGCATATGTCTTTTTCAAACTCGGCTCCTGCATTCTTAGGGTAAAATCCTAGGAGTGGAATCACTAGGTCAAATGGTATTTCTATTTTCAGTTTCTTGAGGAACCTCTATATTGCTTTCCACAATGGTTGAATTAATTTACATTCCCACAAACAGTGTAGGAGTGTTCCCCTTTCTCTGCATCCTCGCCAGCATTAGTTGTTTCTTGTCTTTTGGATGTTAGCCATCCTAACAGGTGTGAGGTGATATCTCATTGTGGTTTTAATTTGCATTTCTCTGATGATTAGTGATGTGGAGCATCTTTTCATGTGCCTGATGGCCATTTGAATTTCTTCTTTGGAGAAGTGTCTGTTCATATCCTCTGCCCATTTTTTTATCGGATTATTTGTTTTGGGGGTGTTGAGGCATGTGAGTTCTTTACATATTTTGGATGTTAATTCCTTATTGGATAAGCCATTTATGAATATATTTCTCCATACTGTAGATGTCTTTTTGTTCTGCTGATGATGTCCTTTGCTGTACAGAGCTTTTTAGTTTGATGTAGTCCCATTTGCTCATTTCTGCTTTTGTTTCACTCACCTGAGGAGATGTTTTCAGGAAAATATTGCTCATGTTTATATTCAAGAGGTCTTTGCTTATGTTTTCTTCTATGAGTTTTATGGTTTCATGACTTATATTCAGGTCTTTGATCTATTTCGAGTTTACTTTTGTGTATGGAGTTAGACAGTAATCCAGTTTCATTCTCTTAAATGTAGCTGTCCAGTTTTGCCAACACCAGCTGTTGAGGAGGCTTTTTCCCTTATATATTCGTCTCCTTTATCATATATTAATTGGCCATATAGGTGTGGATTTATATCTGGGCTATTCTGTTCCATTGATCTATGGGTCTGTTCTTGTGCCAGAACCAAATTGTTTTGATTATTGTTGCTTTTTAGTAGAGCTTGAAGTTAGGGAGCATAATCCCCCTAGCTTTGTTCTTCCTTCTCAGGATTGCTTTTAGCCATGAGTTTTAAACATAATTTTTTACACTATAAAAAGTAAAATCATATTATACACACTTTTCTGTACTTTTTTCCTTTAATAATACCTCGTAGAAATTCTCTCAAGCAACACATCCAAAATATTTCCTTTCCTAGTCTGACAAATATAACTTCATTTCACTATTAATTTGTATTCCCATGATTACAGGAGTGTGTATTTCCCTGATTACAGGAGAGTTTATGCATATTTTTAAAGTTTGCTAGCCATATGAATTATCCTTCTTACATTTCCTCTTCCATCCTCTGCCCTTGAATTATTCTTTTTACATGTCCTTTTATATCCTCTGTCCTTTTTTTTTTTCTTATGAGTATCTATTTGTTCCCCTTTCATAAGAATTCTTTAAATATCAAGGTATTAACCTTTGGCCTGTTCTGTATGCTACAGATATTATTCCTGAATCTGCTTTTCTGTTGTTGCCTACTGACTCTGTTTAGGGAATCTTTACCCAAGAAAAAATTTCACTTTAATACAGCTAAATTTGACTATTTTTTTTCAACTTCTGGGATTTCAGTTTTTATAAAGATGATCTCCCTCATCAATAGATTACTAATGCAATCTCCTACATTTTCTCAAAAAGGAAAATCCATCTGGAATTTACTTCTGAATGTGCTATATATATATAACAAAGGAGCCCAATTTAACTTTCTTTCAGATTGATGGCCAGTTGTTTAGTGCCATTAACTGAATAATCCCTTTATCATACTGAAAATATGCAAAGATCATGGTGTACTTATGATTATATTTCATTGATCTATTTTGTCTTCTCTATGCCCAAATTACCTTAATTTTCCAAAAGAAGCTTCTTGACACATTTTGATATATTCTGGTAACACAACTCTTTCCTTTCTTTTCATACTTTTCTTTGTTATTTTCAGGCATTTCTTTTTTCTAAGTGGTGGCAGCAGAAGCTCCTTCTATCCTCTCCTTACTCCTGCTACCCACACCCAACCACAGAAGTATACTTCTCTGCTGCAGCACACCTCATGCTCTCCCAGGTTTGGGAATTGAGAGAGTTCAGCCTATTTTTTATTTAATCCTCCATATTTAAAACATTTTGTTGTTGTTATTGTTTGGCAGGCCTGCTTAGTCCTGAATAAAGTGAATTAAGGTCTATTACCATTTTAGTCAGGGTTCTTAGTTGCAAGCAGCAGAAGCCAACTCCAACTTTCTGCTTTTAAGCAGGAAGAGGGTTCATTAAAAAGGATATTAGTGGATTCATGGGTTCACTGGGAGAGCTGGAAAAACAATTTTGAAGCTTTGTAGCAAGGAACATGCCCAAAACTATACCACAGAATTAGCTGGTCTCCCATGAAGAGCTATAACCTGGGGAACTCCACCATCATAGAAGGAGATGAGATGTTGATGGTCAAAAATAATGACTATTACAGTATTTTCATCAAATCACCTTGCATTTTCCGGCTTTTGCATCACATATTTAGCTAACCTATTAATTTACTGTATTTGTGTTTACTAATGTATCTTTTTCAAAATGGTGCCATTTTTAATTACATAAGGTCCCTCTTTATTGTTTACTGCTTTTAACATTAAGCCCTACGTTGTGTGATATGTTCACTCTTGCTTTCTATTTATAGTTGCTAACATTCTCTACTAAAACCTTTATTTTAAATTTAAAACAAATACTCTTTTATTTCTTGAGATCTTTGTTCTAGTTCATTTATTCTTTGTTTCAGATGTTTTCTAAAGTAACACATTACTGGACCTTGCTTTTTAACCAGCATCTGCAAGTCTCTGACTTTTAATAGAATTCTGTGGGCTTATACGTAATGCAATGATTTATATACATAATATTATTCATTCCATCTTACTTTGGTTAAAGCATCTGCAAGCCACTACCTTTCCCAAAGAGGCACAGGACACCTGGCACATTACCATCAGTTTACCCTTTTGCTTCACCATGGCCTCTCGGGGGCCAGGGGTTATGCCAACTTCATCTCACATGGGTCACAACAGGGAAAGCTTTGTTTAGGACTCTGTTAATTCCAATCCTCACTTAAGGCTCTCTGACACTCACTTCCAGGCTTCACCCCTATCCCTGTCAGAAAAAGCCTTGTAACTAAAGGTTTCACATGCACTCAACAGTCTAGCAGCCCCAGCAACCATTTGGCTCTGCAAGTCAGACTGGTGTGAGAAGTGGAGTTATAGTAAAGCAGATCCAGATTGTCACTTCATAATTTATAGATTTCCATAATTTTATAACAAATAAAAGATGTATCACTACCATTCTTATTCTCATAAAGGCACTTCTACATGCTCTACAACCAAATCTTAGAACAATCTTTTCTATCAGCTTACTAAAGATTGGCCAAGTTTCCTCTTCTCATTCACCTATGAGGGAGATTATCAGATTATACCATATAACTTATGATGTATGTTATACCATTACATTTATTTTATAAAGGGGAAACTGAAGTACAGATAGGGTAAGCAACCTGCCCAAGGTTATTCATCTACTTAGTGGTGAAGCCAGAGTTTCAGCTTAGTAAGTCTGGGTCCAGGGTCAGTGTTCCTAATAAATATGTTATACTACTAAAAAGAAACTTCCACTTAAATGTTACAGATTCAACACACAGATCCATGTATGTATAACTTTACAGAAAAGGGCTGTCACTTCAAATGAAGTTGGCAGTGAGAAGACATACTAAAACCCAGGGTACTACTGCAACTTTGCATACTGAACATTGTTACTTACCAGACTCTCTTTAGTTTCTGGAATACACTTGGGCTTGTTTACTTCCACTATCAAGCTCATAGCAGAAGACTAATGGATCCTGCCGTGGAGAAACTGATCCAAGAAAGAGTACCTTCAGTTTCTGATATCTGGAGACTGCCCAAGGAAAAAGCCAGCTCACTGCCTAAACATAATGCAGTAAGTCTGCCAGACCATAAGCTCAGCTATGCATACCTAGCTTCCTATCTGTTTTTCAGTATCTTATTCTTTTGATATACGATTGACAAATAATATTAGTTTTAGGTGTACAACATGAGTCAATATTTGTATATATTGTGAAATGATCACAGTAAGTCTAGTTAATATCTATCACCACACATAACTACATATTTCTTTTCTTGTGATAAGAACTTTTAAGATCTATTCTCTCAACAACTTTCAAATGTAAAATAATAGTATTATTAACTATAGTCACCATGGTGTACATTATATCCCCATGACTTTATTTCTTTTATAATTGGAAGTTGGTACCTTTGGACACCTTCACCCACTTCACCAACACCCCACCTCCTGCCTGTGACAACCACCAATCTATTCTCTGTATCTATGAGTTCAGTTTTTTAAAACTTGTAATGCTTCTCAAATCTGCATATGGGACACACTAATTTTCTCAGTATTGTTCCAGCTTTTAGTACATGTGCTGCTGAAATGAGCACTTTAGTGTCTTAAATAGCAGTAGATAGAAACAAACATTTGGTAGAACACAGGCAAACAGAGAAAAAGGAATGTAGAGAAAGCAGAGACAATGCAGATAGCAGAAAGAAACGTAAAAAATATATATTTAGTATACTTAACTAAGAGAAGACATAACACCTATTAAGTAAGAGTAATAGTACTTATTAAATAAGAGTAAGCTATCATAGAAAGAGAAACACTCAGAGAATAAGAAATGGCTATTTGAAATAAAACACAATAGGCAAACAAAATACTGAACAGATGGAAAGAAAATTTAAGGAAACCTCCAAGAAAGGAGAAAATAAATGAATTAGTAGAAAAGAGGAGAGAAAAGATAGGAAAATTAGGGGACCAATCCATAAAGTCCAATATTTAACAAATATTAAGTTCAAGAAAAAAGAAAAACAGAAAAAATGAAAAAAGTTATCAAACAAAAAATCTATGAAAAATTCCTAATCGAAGAATGTGAATTTCCAGATTGAACCATCCTAGGTAAAATGAATTAAAAAGGATTCTTACTAAATGTGCACAGTGTGCAATTTATGACACTGATTGTGGTGGTGGTGGTGGGGGGGTGATCCTGAGATATTTCAAATCCTTTATTTTCATTTTAAATCTTGAAAGTCTCCAGAGTGGGGGAAATAATAACAAATGCAAAGTGTTAGAATTTTGAATGACATAGGAATCTTTTTCTTATAGCTGGAAGCTAGACAATATGAGGAAAATATCAACATTCTAGGGAGAAATTATTTAAAATTTAAGATTTCCAATCTAAGATTCATTACTCAGACAAACTATAAAAAACACTTGTGAAGGCAGTATAAAGATATTTCTAAGAAAGTAACTAACATCTTTAAAAAAAGTACCTCCTATTTGTCTTTAGGAAGCTGATGGACAATGGTATCCATTAAAATGAGGAGGTCAACAAGGAAAAACATTGGCTCCAACACAAGAGTGGCAAGAAGGAAACTCCAGGATCACAGTGAACTGAAGCTTTAGGATGACAGCTTGAATCAATCCTACTAAACAGTCTACTTTGAGGCAGAAAATACAGGGCTCCAGTGGATTTCTTTAAAAAAAAAAGATGCAATTACAATGGTCTGATGTGGTTGACCAGACTGAGAGTCTGTCTAGAGCTTTGACAGAGTAGCTGTGAATTAGTTTTAGGTACATAGAAAAACTTGCTATGTGAAGAAATGAGATAATTATTAACAAGAATCTATTTTTCATTATAAACCTTGTGGTATGTGGTACCTCATGACATTTAAGGTATGCATATATAATCTCCTTTGATAAAAATCAATAAAAAGCCAATTTATATTTATTTAACATACACTAAAACTGCCTTATTGGACCGATACAATAACTAATATAGTTTTATTTGTTCAATAACAATTATTTTAAAAACTCAGATTAATTTACAAACTTTTTCTAATAAATCAAAGACCTGTAATTGTAGAAAAGACTTGAGACTTTTATTCTTCGTAACATGGAAAACTATTCTATTCTTTGTAGCATTTTATTATAGCCCTTCTTCCAACCTTGTTCTATTTCATAAAACCATTGAAACTGCAAAAAATTTTTTACCTTTGAGAATTACTATGATTTATTAGTCTTATAAGTAGATCAGCTCTCTTCCAAATACCTATTGACTTTGTAAAATGCTAAATCTTATAAAAGATAAAAGTTTAAAATGAAAACAAATTTGAATTTTCTAGGGAGAAGTTATCTTCAGTCTAAAAGAAGGGATTGATTTAAGAAAGTAAAATAATGAACTTGTTGCTGGGTCTCTCACAGTATCTTCATCTCATTTAATCAGCAGCTAAGTGAGACTGGTTAATTTCTCTAAGTAAAAAGACAGAATGTACTAGAATCAGAAACAATGCAATTCTGTCTGCCTCTAAATCTCAAAATCTTTCTATTCCAACAATTGTATATTCCTATCCCCAGATACTGTTAACTTTAAAATACCATCAAATTAATTTTCATAAAATATTAATTTCATCATGTAGTCCTGGCTAAAGAATATGTAATACATCATATAGAATCCAAATTTAACTTTATCATACTTTCATGGTCCTCCACACTTTATCCAACCATATTCACTGATTTCCAATGCAAAATCTTCTAATTTCATTTAGAATCAGGACCACATTTCAACATCTTTAATTTAAAAATTTATATATTCTCTTATGTTTAGCAGTAGGGATAGTAAACAAAAGTGGAACAATGTTTAGAATGAAAATCACTTTTCACCAGTCACCTAAATGGAATAGTTCTTTGTTTATCTGCATGTTATTTTAAAAGAAATGCCAAATTAAAAGTTTTGAAGAGATTAAATTTAAAGTAATTCTATTCATTTAACTCATGCCTTATTCAGCAGAACATACACAAACGAGCAAAGTGTTTACCAGAGAGAACTACCATTCCTTAGAGATCATTCCCAGGATGATCCATGAATGATCTGAAAATGAGAGGCGGGGGGGGATAACCTTTCTTTGGATAATGGAAGAAAATGATGTATGCTTCTTAGATGTTTCTGGATCTAATAATTTGGGTCACAAACAATAACTTAAAAAGTAAATCATAATAATTTTAATAACTCAAATATGATGTATTTATTAACATCAAAAATCTTTGATTTTAGGGAACAAGGATGACCATTTTTTCAAAAACATAATTTTTCAATCTGGCAGTTTCATTAAATATGATACATTCACCCTAAAACATATTGGCTGAACACTGCTTAGAGACACATCAACTATACTAAAAACTCTACTTTCTCTTATATAAAAGTATGAGGTATTTTCAAACTTATATATAAACTTTATAACCATTTCTAAATATCATAATGGTAATAATATTAATGTAAATAGCTCTAAAGGAGAGCAAATATAAAAATTTCATTTTCAGAGGTAGCTAGCTGAATTTTGGACTTTAAAAATATTAGATTTTCTTAAATATGCAGTGATCTCTTCTTAGAGAGATGTTCAGTTAGGTTATATTATAGCTTTATACTATAAGTTAAACAAAATAAAACAACAATAACAACAATCTCAAAATCCTTGAGCTAAAAAGACAACTTGAAGCACTGTTGCATGAATAAACAACTTGATTCCCATGATTTAATATAATGAAAATCAAAATGAACTAAAATTCACTCATTCAGATTTTATGGTTTTGAGTATTTAGTAATATATATTTTCATAGCACAGAATGCTACTAATATAACAGAAAGGAAAAATCTATAGCCACAGACATTTTTCTAAGGTTAACACAAAGTTCAGGAAAGCAATAAAACAACTGCTGAAAAGTTTAGAAAAATGAAAAACAAAACACCCCAAACCCTAGTACTTAAAAACTACAACTCCTTTCAGCAGAATCTCAAGTTAGCAGTTAAAATCAATTAATTCTCAAACTGCTGTGAGAAGGAAATTACAGGAAACAGAAGATAGTAAATTTTTTTCTGAACAAACAATAAATTAGCCATGGATCTGTGACTGGAACTGAGATCTCAATTCTTGATGTGCTCAGATCAGTGCGCTATTTCTAAGTGTAACAGATTCCAATCATACACAGTGTATTTTTCAGCTATAAACTATAATGTGAATTTAAGGGCAGTGGTCTTGAATAGATCTTAAATCTTTAATAGGTAATAAATGATAATTTTTAAGTTTATTAGTGGAATACAAACAAGGACAAGGAAACAACAAAAAAATTCTACAGTGACTGATTATATTAAGATAGCGATTAAAGACAAAGCTATAGAATATTTTAAAAATCCGAACCTTCAAAGATACATGAAAATCATTGTTCCAGAAGACTCCAAAGTTTCTCAAGTATTTTTTCTTTTGTATACCTATTTAGAAGCAAACGATTTTTGTATATCATTTATACCCAACTTAATTTTATTTTTCTGTTTTAGGATAGAAAGAACATTCTGAATTTCAGATTGACTAAAACTTGACTATGACTACTGTGGAGAGGAGGTAAAGACAGAAATGATCTTTGAATATATGTTCAAAATATATTCTGAATATGACTTTTTAAAATACACAATGTGAAGAGAATCAGACTTCATAAACTTATGATTAGTTTGTTTAGCAGTGAAAAAATATATATTCTAGAATATATCATAAACTGAAAATCTGATCTGGAATATATTTTGTTAAGTATATGGACAAAGCTGGGTGTATTTAACAATTTACCTTGTTTCTAATTGTTTTATACTAGATTGTAACTGCTGTAAGCGCCTATCTGATGCTTCCTCTCTTCTTTGGACAGACACCATATCCTCCTCCTAGAAAATAAAGAAACTGTAAGCTTAATTTGAGTATATGAAAATTCAATATGTCATTATACAGCATAAAGAAAATAGTTCACTATACAGAGTTATTCTACTGCTAGAATTTAATATGTAAGTTTAAAGAAGCAATACCACTTTGGAAACAAGTCAAGCATATACTAAAATGGGGGAAGAAAACCTCACTATCAATTAAAAAACCAATAATCAAAACAGTCATTGTATTTAGACTTTTGCCAATATTTCAAACCATGTCTATAGTGCAAATCTAACAAAACAAGGCAGGGATTTGTACGCAGACAGTCTGCCCTTAGAATAGGTGCTCTTAACTAGGTTATACTGCATCTCATTATGCTCACAGGATGTTTCTTCTTTGACATAGCGATGCTTTGAAATAAATTAAGAGGGTTTATTTTTATCTTAAAAAAATCCTGTTCATCCTTTCCTAGCTTATGTTATATGAAACATTTTTTTACAATACCATTTTAATTCTTTTCTTGGCTTTTAGCTGTATTCTGAGTTATTTTTCAGTAATTTCTCTACAGTCTATAATATGCATCATTAACTTATGCCCATTCATTTAGAGTTAATATTTAGTTAATTCAGAGAAAATACTGGAACCTTGAAACAGTGTATTTATTTTCATGTACCATCCTTGTATTCATTGCCTTGTTGGCATGTATACATCTGCATACTTCATAAATCCATTAAATACAGTGTTGTGCTTTAAAATAAACAAGTCTATTATGATATTATTTAGAGCAATGCAAAATATGTATATATATTATTTCATATTTACAACTCCTGTTGCTCTGAATTTCTTCCTATATCAGAGTTGTCACCTGTTGTCATTTCTTTTCAGCCTAAAGAATTTCCTTTAACATTTTTGAAGGACAGCTCTCCTAGTGACAAATTCACTCAGTTTTATTTATCTGAGAATGCCTTTATTTTGCCTTCATTTTTGAAGTACAGTCTCACTGGACACAGAATTCTTAACAAGCATTTTTTCCTTCAGCACTTCAGATATATTATTCTAATGTTTTCTGCTTCCACAGCTTCAATGAGAAATCAGCCATTATTCGTATTGCTGTTCACTGTTTATGCCATTTTTCTATTGCTGCTTTTAGTTTTCTCTTTGTTAGTGGCTGTCTGTGTTGTCATATGTGTCTAAAAGTGATTTTGTGTTTGTCCTACTTGGGGTTCACTGAGATTCTTGGATCTGTAAATGTTTTCTGTCAAATTTTGGAAGTTTTCTGCCATTATTTTTTTAAACATCTTTTCTGCCCCTCTGCCTTCTGTAATTCCAATTACCCTTATGTTGGCTTGCTTCATATTTTTCCACAGATCTCTAGGGTCCTATTCACTTTTCTTGTATGTTTTACACTCTGTTCTTTGGATAGGAAAATTTATATTGATCTGTCTTCAAGTTCACTGATTATTTCTTCTGCTTTTTCCAACTTATTTTTGAGCCCATCTAATGAAATTTTTATTTCAGTTACTTTACTTTTTAACTCTAAAATTTCTATTAAAAATTTTCTAGTTCTCAATTAAAACTCCTTCACTGAAAATTCATTTTACTGTAATTTAAAAATAGTTTCTTTAATTCCCTGAACAATTATAATAGCTTGTTTGAAGCCTTTGCCTACTAAATCCACAGCTAGGCTCACTGACTGTGAGTTTCTATAGACTGCCTCCCCTTCTCCTCTCTATCCCCATCAGTCACACTTCCCTGTCTAGTAAGTTTTGGTTGAAAATATATAAATAATGCATTGCAGTTACTCCGGATTCTGTTTTGTTCCTTTGAGGATGATTTGCTGTTGTTGTTCAAGTAGGCAATTATTTTGCCTAGATTCAAACTCTGAAATGTTTCCCCTACAGTACACAGCACTGTCATTCATGACCAATTCTTCTTTCCACTGTTACATTTTTAGGTAGTCTTCCAGGGAACCCCTCTGTGCTTGTGTAATTTGTGGATCAAGCAAGATTTGGGCTGAGGTAGGGCTCAAACTCTCTGTGGTGTGGTTGTTCTTAGAGATTCTCTTGTAATTTCTAGCTGCCCTGACAGCTCTGGGCTCTGTCCTCTGATACTTCAAACATTAAAGCAGCACACTCAAATGCCAAGTTCCACAGGCTCTATCTTACAAGGGCAGATTTCTCTTAGGTTTCTGCCTACTTTTTCACTGGAATTCCTGGGGTCCCTCTCCCTCCACCCCCACATAGTTTGGCTGTAAGCCATGAATTTGGTCATATTTTGGGTCTTATTTTTTTGTGTGGTTCTCATACTGCCAATATTTCTTCTTTAAATTGCTACTGCTTTTCTGACCCTAAACTTTGATCTTGTGCATCTCAAGTCCACATAAAGCTGTAGTTTTCTGAAGTTAAATCTGTGGGGACTGGGGAGAACTCTCAGGTCAGAAAACTAAAAACTCACAATTCTTACCTCTTCCAGTGCCTTTTTGTTTTTGGATACTCTCTAGTGTCTTAAAAAATCTACCCAATTTTTATAACTGCCATCTATAGGAAGTTTTGCATAAGCCTTTCACAAATCTATATTATTAGAAATCTATCAGCAACTTTTACAGATTAGGAAATTAGACGTAGAAAAGTTACACAGCCAAAAAAGTGCCAGAGCTAGTATTTTTAATAATTACACCCATCTAAATCTAAAGCCTGACATTTCCTTACTATACATAAAAAGTCAGTCTCTTATTCCAATACATATTTTCATAAATTAAACAGAATGTAGTATTAAATGCTTCTCTTCCATCTCCATATAGCCAATTAACCAAAACTTGATCTTGCACTAATATGCATTTCAGCAATGATGTATTTAGGGATGACTTTGAAGTTTTATTGACTTAAAGTGAATGGACATAAAAAGTTATTTCCAATAGTATAATTTAGCTTCCTAAATGCATACTTTATATGTAGAGGGCAATAAAATGATTAAATCATTTTCCAGCAATCCTCTTGAATACCTAATCAAAAATAGATCAACAATAAAATACATAGAAAACTAAGCTCTAGGCATTCAGTTGTCTTAGAAATAGGAAAAATACCTTCTTTTGCATCTGTCCTTGAAGATCTTCAGTCACTTTAATTAACTCTTCCACTTTAGCTTTTGCAACTCTAAGATCTAACTTAGCTTGTCTAAAACAGAAAGTAAATTAATCAACACTATTTTCATTGATCAGAAAGAATTAAAAAAGTTAGAAAAGATATTCAAATTTGGTAAAATCAATACTAACTCTTTTGTACCTAAAAATTGATCTAGGGATATATAACTGAAATATTCCTATATTATTAATAAAATGCACATAGAAGAGAGTGAAGAAGAAAAAGTATACCTGACTAGGGGGTGGGCTGCAAAGTGGGAGTCATTAATACTTCATTTGGATAAATGATATTTTATACTTAAATAACTCAACATATTTCATGAAAAAGAATTTTATCACCTTGATAAATTACCTAACAAGAATGCCAATTTACTAAGTAGAATATGATTATATCTATTCCTGAATTAATAGAGTTACAGAAGAATGGCTGATTGACTTTTCTATGAAGCTGAACCTAACCTTCAAAAGCCTGATCATCCCTTAAACACCAGAAGTATGTATTACATGAAACCACTTAACATAATGAAATGAAAACATTTGTCTCAATATATTTACTTTCTTCAGAAATTGTAGTTGAAAAGGACAAAAAAAACACAAGTTTTTGAATGTCCTAATAATATCAAATAAGTTTCAATATCTTCTTGACTACCCATAGAAAAGATTTTAGAAAAAGATTTTCTGAAACAGAAAAAATGATTTTAAATATCATATCAATTAAGCATTGAGTACAGAACACTTGGATTATGTAAAAAACATATATTTTTAGGAAGGATGCTCCTTTAGGAACTATGCTTATTTTTTATATTTTATGTATGTATTATAAATATAAATAGTATTAGTGCTGTTGAATTTTAAGAAATTATTTGATGCAAAATTCATAATACATATTAACTCATTTTACTTTTGACTCTTTAACAGTATTTATAATTACAATGCTTATTAGCATAATATAAATGGTAAATGCAAATCTAATAGTAGCTAAAATTATCAGGTAGTTACTAGGTACCAGGAACTGTCCTCAATGCTTTGCAGACATCATTTCACTTAGCACAGTAACTATGAATTAAGTACTACTACTGTATCAAACTGAAGTCAGGAGAGTGAGGTTGATAGAGGTTTACAACTTGCTCAAGGATTTACAAATAAGTAATGAAACTGGTATTTAAAGAGAGTCTTTTATGATATACTATCAAAAAATGGTCCCAATAATGTTTTATGATTAAGGATTTAAGAAAATGCTTTCCTTTAAATAATCTGATTTATAAATACCTGAATTCATCAGACATAATAGATTTTTTTCTACTTGCAAAATGATTCACCAAATGAACAAAAAAAACCCACAAAACCCAAAAAAACCACCTTACAAAAATGCACTCAAAATCTACTTTAAGCTTAGAGATAATTTCAGGAGTCCATTTATTATAAGAATCAATAAATGAACTTACTAGCTATACAATTCTATATATTTTAAAAGGAAAAATGTAAGAAGACGTTTAAGTAGTAATGATAAAACTGAATAAACTCTGAATAAGAGAATTACCCACACTGACTTGGTTTTTCTTCCTTCAGAAAGGGGATAATAATGCTTGCTCTATTTGTGTTATGGTGTTGCTGAACAAATCAAAATAGATGATAATGTACATTAAAGTACACTGTAAAATATAAACAAATATAAGGTCATAGCATGATTAAGAAAAAAATTATCTGGTAGAGATACAGTAGGAATAAAGTGCAATTTAGAGAACCCTAAATTCAGGAACTCAGTTTTCTCACTAAACTAGTAATGTAACCTAATGCAATTTTGTTGACTATAAGACAGTCTCAGCAGTTTCATGTCCAACAGCAGAGAGGTGGATTAGATAATCTGTCAACACCAGAAATCTATAATAGATGATTTCCTCACTTCTATCTCATTTGCCTAAAGATTCTACTTCTAAATACACTAATGATTCAACTGTATATTCCATTTCCACTTCCATGGCCCAAGCTTTGGCCCCCATCATTACTTCTCAGGACTGTTCCAATAGATTCCAAACTGGTACCTTCATTGCTGGTATCCTCTTTAATTCACCCTCTGTAATGCATTCTTATTGCAAAAAAATTTATCTAGTGATAAAAATCCTTGCTTAATAACCATTTATGCATTCTGCCATTTTTGGGCACACAATCAACACTCTTCTGCATGGCATATAAGGCTAGTCATTAAGTGGCCTCAAGGTCTCATGTCTTTCCAATTCCCCTCATATAATTTACACTCCAGCTATGAAAGACCACTAACTCAGTTTCCTAAGCATATCCCTGTCTATTTTTTCACATTTGACTGGGCTAGCTTTCTTCCTCTTTTTCTGATAAAGATTCCTCAACAATCTTTAAGACTCAGCTCAAAAGTTTCCTTACCTAAATTCTTCACTAACTTCTAGGCAAACAACCCTATAATATCAGCCCTCATAATACATAATACTTTGTATATTATCAAACAGATACTCCCTCATGGATTATGAGTTTATAAAAAATATGGAATGTAAGATTAGTAAAGGCAAAGATCATATTTCATTAATTTTTAAATCCTCAGGAGATAACACAGTACCTGGCATACAGTTGACAAGTAAATATATTATAAATGAAATGAAAAAGAGCACAAAAGGAAAGGAGAGGGGCTCTCTTGTCCCCTCCTGGTGAAAGCTGGGAGCTCTGTCCTTTTACTTTATCTCTAAATAAAAGCCTGTACCTTGCTCTCCTACCTTGAGTGTTTGTGAAGCTCGTTCTTCGGCTTCGTGAACAAGAACCCTGGCATCATCTTTGGGGGCTCCTCCGGGATAACTTTGGAGGTGAGTATTGGCATCCAAGCCTGCCTTTTCTTTTGCTGTCCTTATAGAAGGAAGCGGTCTGTGGCACACAAAATCAGGCACTTGTCAGCCACTTAAATGGGACTAGCCCGGCTGCTGATCTCAAAGTCTCAAGCGACAGGCTCCCCTGTATCTCCCTCAGTGGATCCCCCATCTCCCTTGGGAGCTGGGAAAGTCACCTGAGTGGAAGCCAGGATTCCCTTTCAGAGGCATCTCCTTGGATGCGAGGGACGGAGGAAAGCTGTGGGTAACTGCGAGAGTCTAGGCTGAGGCTACACTTCAGCGGCTTCTCAAAGGTCCACATGTCTGGAATCAGACCCCGACAGCCCAATTGGGTATCCATGAGGAGTGACTCTCTGTCTCTGCCTCTGACTTCCAGCCTGCTTCTTTAGCCCGCCCTGGCCTCTGAGTGAGGCAGGGGGAGTTCCTAACTCTCTCCTAACTTCATCAATTTCATGGAACCCGATGCTTACCACTGCAAGGTAGGAGATCCACACTTTGCTCTTATTCCTAACTAAATGCTGTTCTTTTTATCTCATAAAAATGTGTCTGGGCACCCGTTAGCCACTTAAAAGATGATTAACATCGGCTACCAGTCTTAAGTCTAGGGTGAAAGGTTCCCCGGTGTCTGCCGCTCCTTGATCCCCTGCCTCCAGATGGATGGGAATATCGGGGAGTGGCTGAGCCGACTTCCTATCCTAATCTGCGGACTCCGAGGGCCGACCTGTCTAGTAGACAGTGGTCCTTGGACCTCGGCTCTGGCCGATTGATCCCATGGCACTGAGTGAACATCCAGCTAGGCTGCTGCCTATGCGAGAGTCGCAGATGACCCCTGACCTCTTGTCTCAGAGATCAGATTTGTTATAGTGGGTGACTGGCTAAATAATTCTCAGGCAGTGGCAGAAACTGGTGTTTGAGTATAGACACCCCCACCTCCATAACTGTACATGCAAATGGCCCCGTTTAAATTCTAGCCATGGCTCTATTCTTTTGATCTCTCTTCCTTGGAGGCAGTCTTCCTGGGGCTATGGCATTTCCTTACCTGCAGCCTGAGTGGACTGTGCTAAAGCCTGTGCAGAGAAACTAGGGTCTGGATCAGGAGTCCCAGAAGGCGTAAAGTAAGAGCATACTGGTGAGGTCCCCACTAGATCCAGAGCTCTGAAGCAACTCCTGCTTAGTGGGAAGGCAAGAAGGGAATCAAGGCAAGGTACAGGCCATGCTGGTAAGGAGTGGTTAAATCTAGTAGGCCTGGCAGAGGAGGTGATTGACCACTGTCACCCAGGCTCCAAGGCGAGGGGATGCCCTCACAGAGAAAGGCTGACCAGGTGTCGCACACCTGTGTTTCTCTCTTCCAGGTGGGAGCTTCCTCTTCAAGTTTAAAGCCAGACATGCCTCTAGCTTGCATTCTAAAGAACTGGGAGCAAATTTGATCCCCAGACCCTGAAAAAGTGTCTTATCTTCTGCACACAGGCCTGGCTTCAATAGAAACTCTCTAATGGAGAGGCTTGGTCCCTGAGAGAAGTATACAATATTATAAGGTAACGCAGCTAAACTTATTTTAATGTAAGGAAAGAAAATAGTCAAAAGTCCTGTAAACTACTACAATATGGGACTAGTTTTCTAAATTTTTTTGGTGAAAATCTATTCTTATTGGATTCAACATTATCTTCAAAAATTGGGAGGATTTAAACTAGACTCCCTGAAATAGAAGAAATTTATCTTTTACAATACAGCCTGGCTTTAAATGACTGGTGATAGAATTTACTTGCATTTCATTTCCAGCCCCCTGGACACACAGTTCCTATCAGTTCAGAGCCTTCATTTGCCCTGTTAGTCTGGGGCCATCTAAACCTTAACCCAATTACATAAACTGCTTGCTCTAGGAGTGTATTCTTGAAAACTGAGATACTTTTAATCAAATAAACTAAAACCAAAGAAGGCAATTGGATATCAGTAACTCAAATCTTTATATCAGTTTATCTGTCTGTGTATATGTTCTTTTATGAACAGGATTGCTAACTGTAGTCATTATGTCTCAATCTGTATGTTTGTGCATCTAAGTGTGTAAATCAAAGATTTTTCTACCTCCGGATGGTATTAATAAAATTGATTTAAAGACAAGCGCTTGTGAAAATTGGGCATTCTAAAACTTCCAGAAAATTCTAACTGAAAATATTAAGCATTAATGCTAATTTAAGTTGAACTGAAACGGACATGTCCTTATGGTTACCAGCTGCCTAAGTTTACCTAAAGTCATTTAAGTTGATGTTTTCTGCTAAATCTTTCAAGAATAAAATGCTTAGAGGCTTGACTTTGTCTGATATTCAGTAAAGGTTTTGTAAGTAATCTAGCATAGTTGTTAGGAATGAATGAACTAAATAAGTGTGGCAAGTGAAGACCTTAATAATTGTGTGTTACAGTGTGTATACCTACCTACAGCCTGAGAATCTTTGTGGTAACCTAAAACTTTAAAGTTTTGCTAAGTTAAGAAGATACACTTTGTGCTTAGTGAGAGATTGTACTGTAAAGCTCATGGTTACAGAAAGTATAAAATGTTCATAAATTTGTCAATCTAAAGAATGCTAGTGTAACAGTTTACAATAGCCTGCTTCTCAGTGTTCACTAAAAATTAAGGTACCTAATGGTTTTAAATTCTAATTAAAACTACTTAAAGGAATAAGGAAAACATTTCTGCATGCTAAAGAATGTGTCTTCTGATAAAAGAAAGTAACTTAGTTCTAAAGTACAGCTGTTTTTTTAGAGGGAGAACTCTAAATGTAAAAAGAAGGTTGTAGAAAGTTTGTGGAAGAATTTAATATGATCATGCTATATAAAATTAAAGCAAATGAGTCTCAGTATCAAGTATACAGCAAAATTAGAATTTCGTTTTCAGTTAAAAAGACAAAGTTTTCTTAACTGTTAGTCTGCTCCTAATATTGAAAGATTGCAAAGGGTTCTCTAATTGTTTTATCAAAGCAGTTTCTCATGCTTAAAGTCTCAATGAGTTGTCAGAGTATTTAAGAAAAAGAGATCTTAATATTAAAAGGACTAAAAGCTAAACTATGCTAACAACTGTGTAACCTTCTTTATTTGCCTTTGAGGTATTTTGCTGTCATTCTGGTTAAATGGATAAGTATTGCTTCATGGCAACTATAATCCTATTAAAGCAAGTGCCAAAGAAACTTTCTTCTGACAACTTCCCAAAATCAAATTCAAAAGGTACTTTTACCTCTAGTTAACTCTGATATTTTCCAGAGGGCCCCTGGAACATGTCAGAAGAATTTTTTCTCCTCATCAGGGAAAATACTTGGCTAATTTGGCTTATTTATCTGATATATATTTACCTGGAAAGCACTATAAAAGAGAATGATACTAAACTTTGTTACTGAATGTTTTGTGTTACAGAAATATCCAAATTTCCTTATGTCAACTGTCTTACAGTAAGCTCTCACCCGATCTTTAATCATTGTCATTTGTAAGTCTTTTGTCATCTATAGTCACGGTTTATTACTCCTCAACTAGTAAAGAACTAGATTTCAGCCGAACAGATATTGGTTACATAGGATTAAGTAAACTAAGGAAGATGATTTTGTGGCTTTTTGTTTCAAATGTTGCTGATAAAGTGTTTTAAGCTTTTTCTCTTAAGCTGACAACAGTTTAATAAATGACTATCTTTATAAGCAGAATTGAAACATTTATCTTTCTCTCCCTGATCCCTCCAGAATTTAAAAACTCTCAGAGACTATTTTTATATTTCATGGCAGTATGTTTATTTGCATAAGTTCAATAAGAACCTGATTTCCTTGTAAGAGGTCCAATTAAAAACACAGGTTATATTACCAAGGCTTTGACTGGAATGTCATACCTGAGAGACACGTGCATACACTCGGATATGAACAGCTTTAAGGAACTAAGGTTGACTTTATAGAGCTAACAAAGCCCCTTGGAAGAACTGGCCCAGTACCTTGCTTACAGGGTTCCCAGCAGCCTTACCAGGTGGGTAAGGAAGGTCACTTCCTGGCAGGTGCAGGAACCTCAGGATGTCTTGGGGACCTCGAGAAGAGAGGTTCACCCAAATCTACAGGTACTGCAGGCAAAACCTGATGGCAAGTCTGGCTTGGCTGTCTGGCCTCAGAAGGCCTTTAAAAGTTCAATCTGAAATTCTTTATAAAATGTTCCAGCAAAGCATATTTAAAAGAGCCTATGTAATCAATTGCTCTTCTTGCTGCACTTATGCAAATAATAAAGCCAAGTGTTAATTATTTTCTTTACCTGGTTACTTCTAATACAAATGAGGGTGATTGTAGAGAAAAGTATTGTTTCAATAATGCAGCCTTATCCATACTAAATCCAATACTAGTCATTGGGACATAAACTAGATCCAGAATTCTAGCTTCTTCAAAATATTTGGCTATGATTTTCCAAATGCTTTAGTTTTCACCTATCATTTCAATTAAAGTTTTACTACTTCTAGTTCTCATATTCAATCATGCATTCTTAATCTCATTAACTTTGTCCTTCCAAAATAGAAAATCCAACTCCAGATGTTGCTACTTAACCTAATAACACAATTTGTTCTATCTTGCCTAGAAGCCACAAAACTGCAAATAGTAATAGAAATGAAACCAGGAATAGAAGTGCCCATCTTCTGAGGCCCTCTCAACTGACCACTGATGGAGACCTAACCGCACCCTTTACTGCACCCCTTCTCAGCATGCAGCAGCCAGAGCGGTTGTCGCCCCCTGTCCCTAGCAGCAGCTAGGGTCTCCATCTGTAGAGGATGGAATGAGACAGGGATGGTGGGTGTAGTCAGAGTAGGGTGATGGCCTCTGGGAAAAGCAGGGTGTAATATTTACAGTCAGAGCAATGTAACAATGGACAAAGAAGTCCCAATTGAAACTCTGTAAAGCAGTATGCAAAGTCAAGGTCATACTTATTCTCTAGGGAAAGATACCTAAGAATATAGACATCTTCAGTGAGATCAGTTAAAGATCAAAAGGCCAGAAGCAAGTTGGCCTGGAATGTTTGAGTGTTCTGCAAGGGTATCAGCATAACCAGTGACTCTGCTGTCAGCCCCAGCAATCAGACTATGACCCAGCCCACCTTGAGGACAGGGCAGGTGATGCAAGTCCACACCCTTAAGGTTTTCATGTTTTTGAAAAATCCTCAACTGCCTATAAAGCCCCCTAGCCAACGCACCACTATGGGCTCTCTTGTTCCCTCCGGGTGTGAGCTGGGAGCTCTGTCCTTTTACTTTATCTCTAAATAAAAGCCTGTACCTTGCTCTCCTAAAAAAAAAAAAGGAAAGGAGAGAGATAGTCATAGATACAACTATATCTTGATATTTTACTTAGGTCTTGCATATACAATTTGATATTCATGTGTGGAAGTCCTAGGATAATAATTTTGTGAACAATTCTTCCAAATATATATTACCTCATTTGAAACAGAATCTCTCTCCTATGTAAGTAAAAGAAAAAAAAAGTTCAGGCACTGATCTTAAGAGCTGTTTTTGTATGTCATTAAAAGGAAAAATATTCTAAAAGCATTTAAATTATTTAAATCCTTAAAACACAAAAACTATGTTTCAGAGGAAAAATAAGCAGTAGTTTTATATATACTTATTTTTTCCACACTGTTCCACAAGACAGAAAGGATGTAAATAATTTTATATATCCACTTCTGGCATGAAATATTGAAAAATATTCTAAAATAAAAGTTGTAAGGTCTGTCTTCTAGATCTGGTTCTATCACTGATGCCGGGGTTCTTGTTCACAAAGCCGAAGAATGAACTTCACAAACATTCAAGGTAGGAGAGCAAGGTACATGCTTTTATTTAGAAATAAAGTGAGAGGGAAGAGCTCTTGGCTCATGCCAGGAGGGGACAAGAGAGTCCATAAAAAACTAGGGGGTTTTATAGGCAGTTGAGGATTTTTCGAGAACATGAAAAAAACTTAGGGGTGTGGACTTGCATCACCTGCCCTGTCCTCAAGGTGGGCTGGGTCATGGTCTGATTGCTAGGGCTGACAACAGAGTCACGGGTTATACTGATACCCTTGCAGAACACTCAAACTTTCCAGGCCAAGTTGCTTCTCGCCTTTTGACCTTTAACTGATCTCACTGAAGATGTCTGTATCTTTACCCTAGAGAGTTAGTGTGACCTTGACTTTGCATAATGCTTAGCACAGACTTTCAATAGGGACTTCATTACCCATTGTTACATTGCTCTGACTGTAAATATTCCGCTCTGCTTTTCCCCCCCGAAACCCTCACCCTACTCTGACTACACTCACCATCCCTGTCTCATCACCACAAAAGCCAGGTGAACTAGGCCGATTGGTTCAAAAGCCAAGTGAACACAGACACTTCTCTGTGTCTCAAAATTGCAGCTGTAAAATGGAGATATAAAAAACTTTCCCTCATAGCTCACAGAATTATCACAAAGTTCAAATAAATTAATGCATATTAAAGTCCCTTATAAATTTTATTGTAGTTTACACAAATGTACACTACTATCATAATCTTTCTGTTCTTTAGACTTTAAGTTGTCAGGAACTGTGTGGTACAGTATTAATTTACAGATGGATTGAGAAAGCTTGGGCATGGCCATACTCTTGGACAAAAATGAAAAGTGGAATTTATGATGTGCCACTTAAAGTCTGAATCTCTTCTAGTAACCTCCAGGCAGGATTTGTTTACTAATGGTTTTCACCTGATATATCTGGTTAGACAGCCGGGCTGAATATATTACCAGAGGGGCAAAAAAAGACCCTGGTGGGAACTTCTACCTTGAGCTTTCCTGAAGCCAAGATTCACTGCACACAGGTTAGTAGTCCATATGGAGTCAAAGCATGTCTTTGTATGAATAAAGACCCTGGGGCACTTGTGCCTAGAGGTCATTTGGAAACCCTGTGCTTGCCTGTGTGCTTTTTCTTACTGCCTAATATCCTTTGCCCTTAAATAAAAGCCTTATGTACCTTTGTGGAGTGTTGTGAGTTCTTTAAAATATTCAAATTTGTGAAATCTTTAAAGGAACCAACAAAAATAATACTAATTTAATTTTATGAAGGAACTTTAATACTATGCTTATATTATTTTATATGCAAATGATTTAATATAGCATATATCTACAAGCATAGATATATGCTGTGTACATAATATTATAAAGGTCAAAAATCATTTTACTTAAAAAAATCTGATTAAAGAAACAAGAATAACTAGTTAAATACTAATAATATTGATGTTATAACTTCCCATATATTTTATTTTTGCTCCAAAGGAATATTTTTAAAAGCACATTTTATTTTCAGGTATGCTTTCTTTTCAAACAATTCAAAATTTCTGGGATTTTTCTTCAATGTAATTTTCATTACTTGTAATAGTGAATACATTTGAATAAATATTTAAAAAACAAAGCTTTCCTCTGTTAAGCAAAGTATGACCAAGTATAACATAACAGTACTAAAGTAATAGCATTAACTTGGACAAAAATTTAAATGCTTTCATTATCAATACTTTTTTTGAGATTTAACATCAAATATAATGAATCTACTTTAAGATAAGTTTTTGTTTCTTTGCAGTTTCGTATCAAGAGAATCCTAGAAATGTTTACAGTATTTCATTTATACAATGAAAATGGTAAGATTCTGAGAAATAAAACCCAAGTTTTTACTGATTTGATAGTCTAAATTTGTATATTTAAAAAAAAGGAAAGATGCACACATGTATTAGGTACTTTAATCAGTACTTCTGTAGTTACCCAGTATAATAAAGCCAATCATTTATGCTTAAAAACTTTAGTAAATCCCCAAACATAATTTTAGGCAAAGTTTTGAATTTTTAAGATCACTACTGCTTTTACTACTGTTAATAAGTAGCAAAAATGGGAATAGTTTTATTTTAATTTTTTTTCCTTTCAATCTTTAGTGGCAGTGTAATGATTAAATCTATTCAAAAGATAGAATCCTACAAAGAAACTCTAAAAGCATTGGATATTAATAATCCATGTACAGAGCTATCAAACATTAAAAAAAGAGGCTCTTCCGACTTAAAACAGTTCATCTGTACATAACTTTTACACAATTAAACTCAAAATTATACACAACTTAAGGTAGATCAAAATTCTACATTCTATGTTAGAATATAATTTCCTATCATACTAGTAGTAGTTCCCTATGCTTTCTGTGTATGAAAGTGAGTTTTTGCAACTATATATACATAGTTTATAGGAACCTCATTCATTCAGAATGTCAGTAGAGGGTGGTACCTGGTCATCTCTGCTTCTCAGAATCTCAATAGGTGATTCTGATAAACAGTCACAGTCTTTGATTTACAGAATAACTACACAATCAAAATGTTTATCTTCAAAAGATTGTAAACAATGATAACAAATATAGTTTTACAGTCATATAACTTTGGGTACCACTGACAGTTGGAAAACATATTGATTCATTTTCTATTATTAAATAGGCTTATTCAATGGACATCTCCAAATAATTCTGACCACATACTTGTGATGTTTGAGACACACAAGGTGTTTTGTAAGGTGGTAAAAAGCAAACAAACATAGGTGAGATACAGTAATCTTTAGAAAGGCTACAAAGCACACATTAAGCATCATAAAAGATTAAAATAAACCATCATGATTCAGAGTAGGCAGTACATTTTGCACTTCATTTGGAGAATATTGAAGACGTATTTACAACAAGAATCAGCATAGGAATGGAAAATCTTACTGGCAGAGAAAAAGTGAAAGCTTCAGGGAGGAACAAAATAAGTACAAGCATAATAGTAAGAAAGTGTAAGGGCTTATTTAGGGATGAAGGAAAATAAGACTGTAAAGGAAATGGAGGCTACAATGTCAATGGCCTTAATTGACACGTTAAGTGATCTGTATTGATTTAAAGGGAATGAGAACTGCTCAAAATGGGGTCAGAACTTCAGTTAGGAATTTAAACCTGCATTTGTGGGAAAAAATGGACTAGAATCATGGTTCTGTCTTTCTCTTAACCAATATTCACAATAAATAAAAGGCAGATTTCACAAAGATAGAATTTAAGATATTCCATTCATTCATTCTTCAAACAAATATTTATTGAATGCTTATAATATGCCAGGTATAGTGAACACAGCCAGGAAATGTTGAGCATCCAGTGTTGGTGGCTCATTCAGTTTTTTTTTAACTGTATTTCAGGAGCTCTTATTTTATTAAACATCTAAATAACTATTCTAAGCACTGTTGTCAGAACTGGTGATACAGTGGTAAACAAGAAAGACAAAAGCCCTATCCTAAAGTTTAAACTGTAGTAGAGATAGTAGAGACACACAATAAATATGTAAACAAAAAAGGTAATTTCAGAAAGTGACAATGCTATGAAGCAAATGATATAGACCAATAGGAGAGAGACTTGGGTCATCAGGGACAACCTGTTTAAGGAAGGGATATTTTAACTAAGATCTAAAGGACGATGAGGTTAACCTAAGAAAGTCTAGGGTGAAAGGGTTAATAGGTAGAGAGAATTCCCAATAAATATAAAGTATGGGAAAGGTACCTAAAGAAATGACAACTAGCTTGGATATATCACAGGCAGAAAAGTGGAAGATGAAGTGAGAGAGGAAGGCAGAGAGGTCAAATGATACAAATACCCTTGGGCATAGTAAGAACTTGGGAATTTTTTCCAGTTGCAATGAAAATCCATTGTGTTTTAAGCAAGTGAGTAACATAACTTGTTTTATTCTATGAGGAGCCCCTTTAGGCTGTGTGGAGAATAAACAGTGGGGTGTGAGAGTGAAAGCAGAGAGAACAGATAGGATTCAAATGCAAGCAAGAGATACTGATGGGTTGGGGTAGAGGTGACAGTGGTGATGACTGGATTTGCAACAATCTGGATATATAGCCAACCTAACTTGGATGTGGGAGTAAAGCAAAAGAGAAGAATCAAGCAAAATTACAAGTCTTGATGATGGTACTGGTTACAAAGATGCATAAGATTTCTACTACTTACTTCAACCATAGGCATTACAATTTTATCAGTTTTATATATTGGGTTTCTAAATATAAATTTCTAAAAAGGGTTCTGCTGCTAAAAATAAAATAAGAACAAAGCAAAAGACATCTTTATAGCTCTCAGCATCTAGGGCCTTCCCAGAGTTTTAGGAGCTCTGTGCCGGAAACAGAAGACTGAAAACAAATTTCTTAGTATAAATCACAACAGACAGTATTAAAGATGGTGAAGTGAGAGGTGAGACAGAGGCTTCCTCTTAAAACCATATATAATATAAAAATATAATTACTACAACTAATCCTGAATGAGCAACAGGAAATAGGGCTGCGCCAAACTAAATACACCTGGAGAAAAGGATAAACACCATGGAACAGGGTAATGTACCAAAGACATGGCCCAGGGGGACCCAAACCCTTCCCCAACCCCAGCTCATGGGCGGGAGGAAGAGAAACAGAGCAGGGAGACAGTGGAGGTCTGGGACTGCTGAATACCTAACTCTGGAGATCTGCCCTGGGAGCACAAACCTACATTTCATGGTGCTTGCATGGTATTCTCATGATTAGGGGGCTGGAAAGCTAAGACAGGCAGGATTCCTGGAAAGACTGAGATTCCATCCACATGTGGAAAGCAGGGATCCATATCCAGCTGCTCTGCAACAAAAAAAGGGTGGGCAGTCTGAGAGACTTCCAAAGAGCAAGAGGGCTGCTAAAGGGGCAAGGACTGCACAGAGCTTACTGCTCAGGAGAAAGGACAGGTAGACAAAATTGTCCGGGGCATTCTGCCCAGCAGCTTGGGAACTTTCACGATCTTCAGGCACTACAGCTCCCTAACTGGCTACACAGCTCCAAGGACCCCCTCCAAGATATGCAGCCTACTGCACCTTCCTCCTGGCCAGGCCCACCTGTCTCGCAAACTGGAAAATCTACTCTGGTGTTAGGTCAGCCAGAGGAAAGACGTGTCTACAGCAACTACAAATGCAAAGCATAGAAGATTATACTAGTGAGCTTGGCCCACTGGTTCTGGCAGGGGAGGCAGGCATGGCAGCCAGGAAGCAGGAAACAGTTCTTTCCTCCCCCCAGGCACCAATACCACTCTCCTGTGACCTCCCACAATGCTTCAGGGACTGAGCAGCTCCAGAGAGTAGAGTTTCTGGGCACTAGAGGGTGCCATATACAAATATGAATTGCCAAAGGAATCTGGCTGAAAGTAAAATTATAAATACACCACCTGAGAAAGATTCAAATGACACTGACCTCATGAATCTTCCTAAAAGGGATTTCAAAATCAAATTCATTAACATGCTCATAGAAATACAGAAAAATATTCAAGAACTCAGGAATGAATTGCAGTCAGAGATGCAATCATTACGGAACACAGCATCAGAAATTACACATACAATGGAAAGATTCAAAAGCAGATTAGATACCATGGAGTAAATGAAGAATGAAATAGAAATTAGAGAAGAGGAATACAAAGAGGCTGAGGCACACAGAGAAAAAAGGATCTTAGAATGAAAGAATATTGAGAGAACTGTGTGACCAATCCAAACGGAACAATATTCACATTATAGGGGTACCAGAAGAAGAGGAGAGAAAGGGATAGAAAGTGTCTTTGAGGAGGTAATTGCTGAAAACTTCCCCAATCTGGGGAAGGAGATAGTCTCTCAGGCCATGGAGGTGCACAGATCTCCCAACACAAGGGACACAAGGAAGACAACACCAAGACATATAGTAATTAAAATGGCAAACATCAAGGATAAGGACAGAATATTAAAAGCAGCCAGAGAGAGAAATAAGATCACATACAAAGGAAAGCCCATCAAGCTATCATCAGACTTCTCAGCAGAAACCTTACATGCCAGAAGGGAGTGGCATGACATATTTAATGCAATGAAGCAGAAGGGCCTCGAACCAAGAATACTTTATCTGGCAAGATTATCATTGAAATTTGAAGGAGGGATTAAACGATTTTCAGATAAGCAAAAGCTGAGAGAATTTACCTCCCCAAAACGGTTTCTACAGTGTATTTTGGAGGGACTGCTATAGATGGAAGTGTTTTTAAGGTTTAATAGCTGTCACCAGAGGTAATAAAACCACAGTAAAGAAAGTAGAACAGCTGATTACTATGGGAATGCAAAATTAAATTAACTATACCCAAAGTCAATCAAGGGATAGACAAAGATTACAGAATATTATAACTAATATATACAGAAAGGAGGAGGAACAAAAAGGAGGAGAAAAAAATAACCTTTAGATTGTGTTTGTAATAGCATGTTAAGCGAGTTAAGTTAGACTCTCAGATAGTAAAGAAGTTAACCTTGAACCTTTGGTAAGTGTGAATCTAAAGCCTGCAATGGCAATAATTACATACCTATAGAAAATCACCCTAAATGTAAACGGTCTGAACGCACCAATCAAAAGACATAGAGTGACAAATGGATAATAAAAAAAGACCCATCTATATGCTGCCTACAAGAGACTCACTTTAAACCCAAAGACATACACAGACTAAAAGTGAAGGGATGAAAAAAGATATTTCATGCAACAAATAGGGAGAAAAAAGAAGGAGCTGCAGTACTTGTATCAGACAAAATAGATTACAAAACAAAGAAAGTCATAAGAGACAAAGAAGGACATTACATAATGATAAAGGGGTCAATCCAACAAGAAGATATAACTGTTATAAATATCTATGCACACAACACAGGAGCACCTACATATGTGAAAAAAATACTAACAGAATTAAAAGGGAAAATAGAATGTAATGCACTCATTTTAGGAGACTTCAACATTCCACTCACTCTGAAGGACGGATCAACCAGACAGAAAATAAGTAAGGACACAGAGGCACTAAACAACACACTAGAACAGATGGACCTAACACACATCTAAAGAACTCTACACCCAAAAGCAAAAGAATACACATTCTTCTCAAGTACAGATGGAACATTTTCCAGAACAGATCACATACTAGGCCACAAAAAGAGTCTCAGTAAATTCAAAAAGAATGAAATTGTATCAACCAGTTTCTTAGATCACAAAGGTATGAAACTAGAAATAAATTATGCAAAGTAAATGAAATATCCCACAAACAAATGGAGGCTTCAGAACATGCTCCTAAATAACGAATGGATCAATGACCAAACAAAAACAGGGATCCAGCAATATATGGAGACAAATGACAACAATAATTCAACACCGCAAAAATCTGTGGGACGCAGTGAAGGCCGTGCTAAGAGGAAAGTATACTGCAATACAGGCCTACCTCAGGAAAGAAAAACAATCCCAAATAAGCAGTCTAAACTCACAATTAAAGAAACTAGAAAAAGAAGAACGAATGAGGCCAAAAGACAGTAGAAGGAGGGACATAATAAAGATTAGAGCAGAAATAAATAAAATTGAGAAGAATAAAACAATAGAATCAATGAAAGCAACACCTGTTTGAGAAAATAAACAAAATAGATAAACCCCTAGTCAGACTTATCAAGAAAAAAAGACAGTCTACTTACATAAACAGAATCAGAAATGAGAAAGGAAAAACCACTATGGATACCACAGAAATACAAAGAATTATTAGAGCATACTATGAAAAATTATATGCTAACTGATTAGATGACCTAAAAGAAAAGGACAACTTACTAGAATAATACAACCCTCCAAGGCTGACTCAGAAAGAAACAGAAAATCTGAACAGACCAACTACTAACAACAAAATTGAACTGGTAATCAAAAAACTAACAAAGAACAAAACCCCTGGATCTGATGGCTTCACTGCTGAATTTTATCAAACATTTAGTGAAGACCTAATACCCATCCTCCTTAAAGTTTTCCAAACAGTAGAAGAAGAGGGAATACTTCCAAACTCATTCTATGAGGCCAGCATCACTCCAATACCAAAACCAGGCAAAGACGGCAGAAGAAAAGAAAATTAGAGACCAATATCCCTGATGAACATAGATGAAAATATTCTACAAAATATTAGCAAACCAAATTCAAAAATACATCAAAAAGATCATCCATAATGATCAAGTAGGATTTATTCCAGGGATGCAAGGATGGTACAACATTCAAAAACCCATCAACATCATCCACCACATCAACAAAAAGAAGGACAAAAACCACATGATCATCTCCATAGATGCTGAAAAAGCATTTGACAAAATCCAACATCCATTCATGATAAAAAATCTCAATAAAATGGGTATAGAGGGCAAGTACCTCAACATAATAAAGGCCATATATGATAAACTGACAGCCAACATCATACTTGACAGTGAGAAGCAAAAAGCTTTTACTCTAAGATTGGGAACAAGACAAGGATGCCCAATCTCCCCACTGTTATTCAACATAGTACTGGGGGTCCTAGCCATGGCAATCAGACAAAACAAAGAAATAAAAGGAATCCAGATTGGCAAGGAAGAAGTTAAACTGTCCCTGTTTGCAGATGACATGATATTGTACATAAAAAACCCTAAAGAATCCACACCAAAACTACTAGATCTAATATCTGAATTCAGCAAAGTTGCAGGACACATAATTAATACACAGAAATCTGTGGCATTACTTTATACTAACAATAAATTAGCAGAAAGTAAAATCAGGAAAACAATTGCATTCACAGTTGCATCAAAAAGAATAAAATACCTAGGAATAAACCTAAACAAGGAATTGAAAGACCTACACTGTGAAAACTACAAGACACTCCTGAGAGAAACTAAAGAAGATACTAGTAAATGGAAACACATCCCATGCTTATGGATAGGAAGAATTAATATTGTTCAAAATGGCCATCTTGCCTAAAGCAATCTACAGATTTAATGCAATTCCTATCATAATACCAACAGCATACTTCAATGAACTAGGGGAAAATGTTCTAAAGTTCATATGGAACCACAAATAACCCTGAATAGTCAAAGCAGTCCTGAGAGGAAGAATAAAGCTGGGGGGATTATGCTCCCCAACTTCAAGCTCTACTACAAAGCCACAGTAATCAAGATAATTTGGTACTGGCACAATAACAGACCCATAGACCAATGGAACAGACTAGAGAGCCCTGATTTAAACCCAAGCATATATGGTCAATTAACATATGATAAAGGAGCCATGGATATACAATGGGGAAATGACAGCCTCTTCAACAGCTGGTGTTGGCAAAACTGGACAGCTACATGCAGGAGAATGAAACTTGATTATTGTTTAACCGCATACACAAAAGTAAACACTAAATGGGTCAAAGACCTGAAGGTAAGTCATGAAACCATAAAATTCTTAGAAGACAACATAGGCAAAAAACTTCTGAATATAAGCACGAGCAACTTCTTCCTGAACGCATCTCCTTGAGCCAGGGAAACAAAAGCAAAAAATGAATACATGGGAGTACATCAAACCAAAAAGTTTCTATATGGCAAAGGATCCATCAACAGAGCAAAAAAGCAAAAAGACATCCTACAGTATAGGGGAAATATCTGTAAACGACATATCTGACAATGGGTTAACATCCAAAATATATAAAGAACTCACAGGACTCAACACCCAAAAAGCAAATAACCCGATTAACAAATGGACAGAGGATAGGAAGAGACAGTTCTCCAAAGAAGAAATTCAGATGGGCAACAGGCACATGAAAAGACGCACCACATCACTAATCATCAGGGAAATGCAAATTAAAACCACAATGAATATCACCTCACACCAGTAAGGATGTCCAGCATTGAAAAAACTAAGAACAACAAATGCTGGCGAGGATGCAGAGAAGAGGGAACCCTCCTACACTGCTGGTGGGAATGGAAACTAGTTAAACCATTGTGGAAAGCAATACGGAGGTTCCTTAAAAAACTAAAAATAGAAATACCATTTGACCCAGGAATCCCACTCCTTGGAATTTACCTAAAGAATACAACTTCTCAGATTCAAAAAGACATATTTACCCCTATGTTTATTGCAGCACTATTTCCAATAGCCAAGATATGGAAGCAACCTAAGTGTCCATCAGTAGATGAATGCATAAAGAAGAAGTGGTACATATATACAATGGAATACTATTCAGCCATAAGAAAGAAACAAACTTTACCATTTGCAACAACATGGATGGAGCTGGAAGATATTATACTCAGCAAAATAAGCCAGGTGGAGAAAGACAAATGTCAAATGATTTCCCTCATTTGTGGAGTACAACAACAAAGCAAAACTGAAGGAACAAAATAGCAGCAGACTCACAGACTCCAAGAAGGGAGTAGTGGTTACCAAAGGGAAGGGATGTTGGAGGGCAGGTGAGGAAGGAGGGAGAAGGGAATTGAGGGGTATTATGTTTAGTACACATGGTGTGGGGGATCACAGGGAAAACAATGCAGCACAGAGAAGGCAAACAGTGAATCTGTGGCATCTTACTTCACTGATGGACAGTGATTGGATTGGGCTACAGGTGGAGACTTGATAATATGGGTAAATGTAGTGACCACATTGTTTTTTCATGTACAACCTTCATAAGAGTGATATCAATAATATCTTAATAAAAATTTTTTTTAAATAAAATAAAATAAATCACATCAAAAAATAAAATAAATGTTTGAAAACCACTGCCCTAGCAGTTCAAGTCTAGAGTGGAAACATGATTAAGACTGGAGGTACACATCTGGGAAACATTACTGAAATGAAAGTTTAAGTTGGGTAGGGTAAATGTGATTAAGGAGGAGGAAGAAAAAGTAAGTTGCATGGCCACAAATTTAAGAAATGTCTACTTTCAGTAGGTAGGACAAGGAAATGGGAAAAGCAAAGGAAGAAAAGAAATGGCCACAAAGGTCAGGGAAGAAATCAGGACATAAACACAAAAGACGTGTAGAGAAATGTTCATGAAGGGCAGGAAAATCATATCAAAGAGAGTTTAGCAACTAAAGAGAATGGAGGATTTCAAGACAAAATAGGTACCAGTAACCTTGAGGGGAAGAAGAAAGAGATGGGACCAAATATGCACTGAAAGAAATTCCAGAGTGACTATAACAAACACATTCTTCTCCCATGTAATTTCAAAGAATGGGAGGAGAAAATACTATGTAAGCAATCATCAGGGGAGGTCTATATACCTGAGGTCTTAGAAGAACCCCAGAAAGAGAGACTAAGCTTTTAAAAAAGATTTAAAATGACTGATGGAACAAGATAAAGAAAAAACAGAAAAGACTTGAGGTTGTACAGTTGGCAAGACATGGGGGATATAACAATAGAAAGGAGGGAAAACAAAGAAAGGAAAAAAGAGAGGAAAGCCTTGTTTGATCCTAGAATTATAGCAGTAACAACAAAAATAAGGATTATTTTCCAGAGCTTGAGGGGAAAATACTGTCTATTCGTTACATTAATACCAACTCCCAAATCTCCTAGTATCTGTTTTGTAAATATTACACAAACCTACCTACACAGATTGGATATTAAAGTAGAATGGAGGACAACAAAGATGATAAGAGTCACAGAACACTGCAACACTTCAAGGAAGCTAATTTTATTTCTATTACAGAAATGAGGAAACTGAAGTTCATGCAGTTAAGCAACCTGTCCAACTCCACAGAAAATAAAAAAAATAAGAATACAAATCTAGAGCTCTCTGATTTCAAAGCCTACGGCTCTTTACACTTCATGCACTGAAGCACATTTTTAGATTAGGTGTTTAAATGTGGAATATTTGCCAAGTAAAATTATAATTAAAAATAAAATACATACTTGGAATAAACCAGTAATCACCTAGTAAAGGCAAAAGTTCCAAGCAATGGGAGTTATGGATTTGTTCCTACTTGTGACCAGTATGTTGTAGAAATAAAGTCTAATATTCTTCTTTATGCCCCTTAAAGACTAAAAGGGAAAGACATAAACATTTTTGGATAAGTGACTGTAAGTATCCCATAAATAATTTAAACTAAAACAGTGTGAAGAGATAAGGAAATAACAGCAAAGCCCTATTTCTTATCTTAAAACATGGTTTCTAAGCTCAGAAAACTAGCTGCCAACACTTAAGGAGCTGTCTGGCAATTCTTAAGACTAAGCACATCTGCTCAGAGCCACTTCTCACATGGGATAGTTTCCAAAAACATTATGAATCAAAACTAGTGATCCATAAATTCCAGATTTCTATAGCATTTTCATAATAGAAGACACAATATTATTCAAATTGAACATGAAACATCTGAGAAAAATCTGTTAGTTCAGCTAAAATAAAACCATTACCTGGCAAAAGTACATATAAATATATTTAAAGATATATGACAATTAATGGCACATATATTATTTTTGGAAAAAAAAAGCATGCATCTATAAAATGTTAAAAATGAACACAATGAATATCCAGTGATAATATAATTTAATCTTTGTTGCATTAAACATAGAATATATTTAGAATTACATTCCTATCATATCAGATCTTATGTTCTTCAATAAAATCACTTATTTATAAATCATTTTACTATCACATTTTTAAGATTTCCTGGATTTTATTTCATATTTAAAAGGAGTGTGCACTAAACACACAAAAAACTTAAATGCATCTATTTTGCATTCAAATTTTGAGATTACTGGTAATTAAAAGAGATTTAAAAGTCTATGTTAATATAGCTTAAAGCCTGGATGTGTAATGAGAAACACTGAAAAATCTTTTAATTCATTCTGCAAAGCTACTATTAATCATATTAAAAATTTTTTTTTCAAATGTGTTGTTTTGGAAATCAACCTACTAAATGGATGTATATTACTACACAGTTGAAGAATATAATTTTCTGAATACTGACATTCTAAGAAAACAGGTGTGCCCCCAAAAGTCTAATGGCAAAGTACACAAATAGAAAACTCATGTAAATTAGTTTCTCTTTGCCCCTTCAATGAAGTGCAATTTAATTATCTAATTAACTGACTTAATGACTCAAAAAATATTTTCTGAGCACTTGTCTTGTACCTAGCATTGTCTTAGATGATGGTAAGATAAAAATGACTGAATTATGATCCACACCTTAAGGAGCTTAAAAACGAGCAAAGGGAGACTGAACGGTAAAGAATTAAGCTCACTGAAGTCTAGTGATAGATACACGGTCTGTGGCTGAGGCACAGAGGGTGGCATCTTTGGTTCCACCCAGGGAGACAAAGACCATACAGAGTCAGGAAAAGATTTCTAGAAGGTGTGGCACTTGAGCCAGACCTTGAAAGTTGAGAGGATATTCATCAGTAAAGAGCATTTAGACAGCCTGAACAATGTGAGCAAAACCAGAGTCATGAAGTAGCATGGCTTGGTTGGAAAACTAAAAATAGTTCAGGAAACTGAGGTGAGGAGTGACAAGATATAAAATAGCCAGGGATCAGGTCATAGATAAGTTTATGCCATGCTGGGTAATATGGATTATATCCTACAGGTATTTAGTAGCATTGAAGGAGAATGACATGATCAGATTTTATATCTGATCTTTTGGAAGATCATTTTGATGACAGCATGAAAAAGAAAGATGGGAAGGGAGTGAGCCAATTTGGAGGTTACTGCAGTAGCTCAGATGAGATGATGGACTGAGCAATGTCAATGACAGTATCAGTAATGCAGAAGTGAAGGATCTGAGAGACATTTAGAAGGCAGAGTTGGGAGAGAAAGGAATTTAGGATGTGTCCTAGTTTTCTGAAGCAGGAGGATGTTATCATTCACAAAGACAAAGAGAAGCAGGAGATGACAATAAGCTCAGTTGAGGGCCTCTGACCCATCTGGGCAGAGATAACCAGGAGAAACTCTACATAGAAAAATTTAATGGGGACTCATCTTTAAAGAGGATTGAAGTCACAAAAGTATGCATGAGATGAAATGGGTCAGATTACAGCAATTTTGAGACTATTATATCATATATAAACTTATTAAAGATTGCTTCTACACTCAGAGCACACATGTATATATTTAAGTTCTTAATAAATATAAAATAAATTAACAAGTTATAGATTCTTTATATGAAGATAAAATCTCTGCTAGTGAGGTCATTCTTTAGGGGCTAAAATTATTTTTAATAAATATCCTGATGACGCCACCCTGCTAAGAGGATAATTTGGACTCTGATTCAATCCTTTAGTCAGTCTTTACAGCACATCCTTTAATAGTATTTTTGAATTAATACACACACTGAAAGATATATGCAAATGACTGTCCTTTCCTTCAAAGACTTTACAAGGCATATGTAAAATCTTAGTACATATGACTTGAAAAATAATCATTTCCATAATGCAGCTGGATATATATTATAAACAAATATACATGACAAAAAAGCACTGAAAGAGAAATAGCATAAAGTCTCAGTTAAAATAAGTAAATGTTGAGTATATCCACAAGAAGAGTAAAAATCTGGCAGAATGAATGAGAGAAGTCTTCCTGGAGAAGACAAGTTTCAACCAGATTTAGAAAGCTATACATTTTCTGAGAAACTGAGTAATGATCAAAAGCAGAAAAAGGAAACCAAAAGTTCTTTCATGAGAAACAGCAAAATGACTATTTTGAGCAGTCTGTACATAAATGGAGGGTTGTAGAGGACCAGGAAAATGAAGGTTCTTAGAAACCAGGCTGGAGAGTTTTATCAGCTATGACAGGGCATCACCAGAAACTCTTAAAAAAAGGAAAATGACAAAAGCTTTCATTATAAGTTCACGATTCTAATTTTTTCTTTGCACCATATTATCAGACAATTGAAACTAGCATGTTTTTATAAGTACAAATTTAAACAAATCTAGTTTTTAAAGACTTTCTAATTCAGTTACTCTTGGCATGGTTATATAGGGTATCTCAAAACCTAAATTCTAGTAATGTCAATATGCCCATCATTCAGATATGTCCAACTTGAAAACAACACCATCTTCCCTAAAAGAAGCATCTGCTTATCCTTATGTTCTTTCAAATCTATGGCAGGAAAAGCAAGCACAGTTTTATGTATACAATTCTTAACTGCTTAATGTTAAGTTATGGAATATTGTCAGTAAATATTATGGCAAAATTGCTCATGGACAATTAAACACTGAAGACCATTTAGGCTTTAGAAAAATCACAACTGGCTTTACTAATTTCTAATCTCAATTTATAATTTTTAGGTTTGAGTGTCCAAAAGCCAAATGAAACTTCCACCCAGATGTCAAAAAACAATGTACCCACTCATCATCCTTTCTTGAACAACTTTCATTATTGACTTCCTTACTGCTGTGAATTCCGTCAGAGCCAGGTTTAGAAACTCATTAGGCGATTATATAAGACGTGAGTTCTAATTTGGCTTTTCCAAGAATTCTTTGTGCAACCTTGGATATGACGAATAGTTTCTGAGCATTTGGTTCAGTTTGGTTTCTTCTCAAAATTAGGAAGTTAAACTAAGATGATCACTGAGGTACTGCTGGCAACCAAATTCCATGATTCTTCTCTTGTCCTTTAGCCTAGTATCACCAAGTTCTACTCATTTTTCCTAGATAAAATCTTTTATATGCATTTTTATTTTCTATTTCTATTTCTATTTCTATTACCATCATATGATCACAGGTCTTTATGAACCAATTTCCTTATTCATCTTCCTTCCAGAATCTCCACACCCTGACTTATCCTATATGTACCACAAATCTTATATATTTTTTCTTCTATTCTCTTCTGAACCTTGAATGCAGAGTTGAGTTATCACACTATTCTTTCCATGAGGCATTATCACTATTATCTGTGAAAGACTGCTCTCATTCTTCTTCATTTTGTCAATTCACATTAAAATGTGATATATCCTTGGATATATACATACACTGGTAAAATATATACTGTTATTTGCATGTCGATATTATGCTATAGATCCATATTTCTTTTTACTTCCTTAATATCAATTTTTTTAAAAGAACTATCTATGTTGCTGTAACTACATCTTTACATGTAAGTAATGTTTCTAAATGATGCACAGTATTCCACAGGATGCACTTCCTACATTTTACCTGTCCACTTCCTTAGTGACACCTAGGTTGCCTCCAATTCCCTACTTCTACAAATAGTCTCACTCCACAGAGACAATCACTAATTTGAAGTTAGGGTATATCATTACTGGAAGTGTTTTTATTTTATTCTCCTATAATATATATATATATTCATATATATAATTAAAAATATATCCATAATCACTATTGTTTAAAACATTTAAAATGTATATAAATTGTATAATACTGTAATCTCTTTTTGTACCTTGTTATTACACTCCATATTATATTTTCAACATTGGTATTTGGGTATGAAGTAGTATCACATTGTTTTAACTAACATTTTCCCCGAGTGCTATGACTTTTAAAATGTTTGTTCATATCCTTTACCCAATTTTCTGTGGATTTTTATTTATTATTATTGATGCTTAATGTAACCTCAATACTAATGCATTGGCAGTTACATGTAGTATTGCAAATGTCTTCTCACAGACTATGGGTTGACTTTTCATTTGCCTCAAATTGATTTTTGTAACAGGAGTTCTACATTTTAACATAGTTAATACATTAATCTTTTCCTTTTTGGCTTGCATTTAAATTGTGGTTAAGAAATACTTCCCTAGAAAAACATTAAGGAGAGATTATTTTGATATTTTAATGCAAAATCTGTAAAATTTTGCTTTCTACATTTAGGTATTTAATTTATAAAGCCATACAAATATCTAATACAAAAAGAAAAACATTACAGTTTTTTTATGAAAAGAAAGATATTACAGATTATTTTCATAGAAATAACCATTCCTAAAATGATTGTTTCCCTACTGATTTATAATGGCATTTGTCATATACTATACTTCTATATATACTCTTTATTCTGTGCTATTCTGCAAAACTCAAGTTCCCATAAATAACATTACATTTTATTCTTCTACAGAATAGTTTTGGTAAATTATACTTTACTATTTCATGATGTTAGGATTAGATTATCAAGTTTCTCTCTCATTCACATGTACATACACACAAACTATAGGCATTTTAATATAAATTACAATTCAGTCCATGGCAATGCCATTCTCAGTTGTGGAATAAAATTTAGAGTCATCTTGATGCCTCAATCTCTCTCTCTGTTGTTTCCATACAATCTATCTGATAAATGCCCTTTATAATAAAATTTTAATTCTAAGTATAGTGCTTTTCTGAGCTGAGTCATTCCAGAGAATCACTGAGCTTGGGGGCTGTGGAACATTTAATAAATGTTTGTAGTCAGTTGGTAGCAGTATGGGTAGCCTGGGGACCCCTGAACTTGTGGCTGGTGTCTGAGTGAGGTAGTCTTGTTGGGAATTTTGCTCTTATCCCATGAAGTCTGTACTAACTCTGGCTAGTTAGTACCATAACTGATATACTTTTATACCATCTAAGGTATTTTATAATGGACTTACACTATTTTTATAATAAAAAACTACCTCCATTTTTAAAAAATGACAAGATCTTGCACTTAAAAAAATCATTACTATTTTAAACTGAAAATCAGTAACATCTAAAGAAATAAGGAAGACCAAATAAAAGCCCACAAGTATAAATGTCTAGGGAAAAAGAAAGTAAATGCATTTAAATTAAATTAAATAATAAAGTTGATGAAAGCGAATATAAATATAAAGAGTGGTACATAAAATTTTATAAAATAAAGAATTATTTTAAAAAACCCAATATATTATTTTGCAGGGAAAACCCATGACAGTGGGAAAATAAATAGCAAGGTTTAACAATAACTTACATTTTTTATAATATTTAAATTTATATTATAATTAAAAGATATTTCTAAATGACTGGATCATAGAACAAAACCTTAATGACTACACTTCTGAATTTTATGTATTATGACTAAGGAGAATGATGAGTGAAAACACTATTTTTGGCTTTTTGGAGTTTTCCTGTGAAGTTTATTAATGCAATAATTATTAAACCACTGGACCACAATATATATATACAGTATTAAGTTGACTAATTTTTAAAAACCCTTTATTGTCTTCCTTCTCTTCACCTTCCCAGTCTGACTTACTTCCCTACTTCTTTAACTGGTGATATCCAGTATAACCTCTAAAATAAGTGACATGATTTGGAACTCTTTTCTTAGGGTCTGCTTAACGGAATCCAAAGGAAGATATGTATAGAAATTTTTTGTCTAAAAGAATTGAATTTCTTCCATTAGCACTGCTAATATCATCATGGAATATCCCTTCATATATGTATTATAGTTGTGGCCTGACTAATAAGCTTGATTTCAGACTTCCCATTCCAACAAGTCATATATGCAAAAAGCTTAAAAGGGAGGTAAAAACACTCATGGGAAAAATTACGGCATCATCACTTCCCTGAAGAAAAATAATTATTAATAAAATAACAAAATCCATTTTAAAATACCTAAGTTGTTTCTGGAGTTGCTCAATTTCCATACTTTGTTCTGTTACTGTTTTCAGAAAGTGTTGGTTAGTCTGCCACAAGAAAAAAAAAATAGAAGCATTTAGTATTAGGATATTTTAAACTATATCTTTAAGGATTATCTATGGGGCATATAAATAGAAAAAAATGAAGTCAGGATAATGATTAGATTTTTTGACAGTAAAATATACCCCTGGCCATCTTTCCTCACCTTTACTACATCAGTATACAACTGCTTCGCCTCACACTGTGTCCACATTTCGATGTCTTATGGCTTTCTCTGGCCATCTGAGCCTATTTTGCTCACCTGTTTAGAAGATTACAGGTGTTGCAGAATTCATGTCCCCAGCCTGCTCTGGTAGAGGTCAATAACAGTGACTGAAGGGAATTGGTGTGTAAATATCCCAAATTCCTGAGCCTCAAGGTGGGATAACTCTGAGTACTCTTCTTTACACTGGCTTCCAGAATTCATTAGTGGGATGAGGTTTCACTTAGTTACCCACAGCATTAATTTGCCTGATTGTTAAAAACTCTTTATTGACTTCCTTCTTTCCCTTCTTATTTCTGCACTCCGCTAGGATTATCTCCTAGATAAACAACATGCTTTTGAACCCTTTTCTCAGGGTCTTTTTGTGAAGGAACCTTAAGTAAGATATGATGTGATCCTCCGCTAGGATTATCTCCTAGATAAACAACATGCTTTTGAACCCTTTTCTCAGGGTCTTTTTGTGAAGGAACCTTAAGTAAGATATGATGTGATCTTCCAAGTGTGGAAAAATTTTTTTCTAAGAGAACTGATTTTTGTCCATAAGTGCAGGTTTTACCGCAATGGTACAATTATTATGCTTATCCTTTTCTATATGTTTAATAGGCAAAGTTATGTAGATTAGAGTTACCTCCTAACTGGTAGCCTTGATTTTAGTCCCTTCCCATCTGGGGTGAAGTTGGGGTTCCTATGGCCAGGATCTTCACTGAACTTAAACCACCTGATGATGTAACCGGCCTATCGCTAGGCTACAGCTTCCACACCTTTAGGCAGTAAGCTACTACTGTGCTATACAGAGAGCTCCGCCCAGTGCTCTGGGTGGAGGTAGAGACGCTAGTGCTTGACCTACCACCAGGAGAACAAGCTGGGTAATAAACCCTTTCACCCCAAAGAACGTTTTGCTGTCAATTTCTTTGGTCACATTGAATCCATAGCGAACTTACCTGGGGCTGAAACCCATTAGCAAGACAACTGGTGAAAGTCGGCAGCGTTCACTGTTGACCAAGGAAAAAGACAGGCTGCCCTTATGGGAGGGGTGCTTTAGTGGGCTGTCCCTGTGAATGGGGAAACAGTGGATCGTCCCCCAATGGGTATGTGGTCTGAGGTGGCTTGCATCCTAGAGGACTGGGCTCCACCCTAGGACTGGACACAAGTGGAGGTGACACCTGAGGCAGTAGGGGTGGCCCTTGGTATAGTAAACAGATCCTTTGAGAAGCAGAGTGCCCATGAGGCAGTGGGGACTGTGGGTTGCCTGCTTCTCACAGTCTTAAAAAGGCCTAAAGAAGAAACCCAAGAAATGGCAGCACAAGAAAACGAGCTGCAAACTTCTGTGGATTCCCTGAGGAGGGAAATGGCACTGATACAAGAGGAGGAAGCACGAGAGCGCCCACAGCAAGGTGCCAATGGAGAGGAGATGGCAGTGCTGCCAGGTGCTCTGAAGGATGAGGAGGCCATCAAGGAAAAAGATGAACTCCTGAGGGGAAGCAAAGGCGGAGGTGGCATGAGAACATCAGCTGCGAAGCATTGAGCTGAAGGTAAGAGACCTTCTGAAGACTGAGCTGGCATTGTTGTGAGGCACTGTAGCAGAGGAGGCACTTGCGGGAGGGGAGAAAAAGGTGTCATCAGTCTCAATAATGGAGGGGCTGGAGAAGGATGAAGGGGTGGTGCCGGAAGCACTGGCACCTTCTGTATTGAAAGCACGCCCAGTGGTCGTAAAGAAAATAAAGACTCAGCAGCTGAAAGTTCCCCAAGGAGAGGAGCAGCCCCCTCCCCAGGTTGTGGAGCACTCTATGGTCCACCCCTACACTCAGGCTGAGCCGGTGGCTGTGGGACTTAGGGGTGGATGGAATTGTTCTGTCGGGATCAGAGATGGGATGGCTGTCTTCCCTGACAGTGCAGCCTGCCTTGAGGCAGCGATTACAAGATGCACATCAGACCCCCGGGAGTCACTCCCTCCTCGATTGGATTATGGCTGCACTTCGTGCTGTGTGGCCCAATCCAGGTCATCTACCATCCTCTCCTGTTAAGATGGCAGACATATGCTGAGCTCCAACAGGTGCTACAAGAGCTAGGCATAAGAAATGCCATCTATAGTCCAGAGAATTATGGCACAGATGAAGAGATTTTCACTACTGGGATGAAAAATATTGTACTTCAAATGGCTCCTATATCCCTCTTTGGGTCTCTAGTGGCCATTCTTTCCCCTCACTTAGGGCATCCCATAATCAAGGTGACATGTACAGTAGCAGACTTAGGAGAGGCAGAAGCAATGAGAATCCAGAACGATATAAGACCTGTTACTCACAAGAAGAATTTACAGGGCCCCATGAAGGTTACAAGGATCCACATGTGGGTTGATTTAATATGGGTAGGAACAGATGGAAGGAAATTAGATGGGAAGTCAAATAGGATCTTACTAAGAGCTATGGCAACAGCTGAAACCAGAGCAGCAGTTCCAGCCATTAAGACCAAAGAGGCAGAGATCAGAGACAGAGCCACGAGTCCGGCCTGTGTGTTTGCAAGACTTCTTGCTGGAGAGTGAGCCAACCTCACTTGAGCCCACACAGGAAGGTGACTGGGGAACATGGATTGACTGAGGGGAAGGTCAAGGTATCTGCCCTGAGGGACCATGGGGAGACTGGAGGCCACATGTTGAAATAGTTATCCATTGGTCCCCAGTGAACATACTATGTGTCCTGGCTCTGGTAGACACAGGGGCTGAATGTTCACTGATTCATGGTAACCCTGAACAGTTCCCCGGGATCCCCACTATTATAGATGGATATGGGGGGAAGGCTATCAGAGTGAAAAAAGCCCAAATTCCTTTGGGAATAAGGCGTCTACCCCCAAAAGAGTATACTGTGTATACATTTCCTATTCCTCAGTATATTTTAGGGATTGATATCCTGCAGGGTCTATGGCTGCAGACCACTGCAGGTGAGTTCAGACTGAGAGTACGTGTGGTAAAGGCATTTCTGAGGGGACATGCTAGGTACCCACCCATAGCTTTGCCTGTGCCTCAGTGGGTGACTAATACCAAACAATACAAGCTGCCTGGAGGGCATAAAGAGATTGGAGAAACTCTCCAGCAGCTGGAAAGGGTGGGTATTATAAAGCCCACCCACAGTCCTTTCAATTTCCCAGTGTTGCCAGTAAAAAAGCCAGATGGCTCCTGGCATATGACTTTGGATTACAGAGAACTGAATAAGGTCATACCCCCTATGCATGCTGCTGCCCCTCTATTGCAGGCTTGGTAGATACTCTCAGCCATGAACTAGGAACATACCATTATGTGGTAGATCTTGCTAATGCCTTCTCTTCCACTGACATTGAGCAGGAAAGTCAGGAACAGTTTGCCTTCACGTGGGAAGGATGGCAATGAACTTTCACCATCTTCCCACAGGGATACCACCACAGTCCCACCATCTGTCATGGACTTGTAGCCCAGGACTTGGCTACATGGGAGAAACCGCCAACAGTGTGGCTGTACCATTATATTAATGTCATGCTCACGTCCGATTCTCTTTCAGATCTAGAAGGTGCAGCACCTAGAGTGCTGCAACGTTTACAGGAGAAAGGATGAGCTGTGAACAGCACCAAGGTTCAGGGACCTGGTTTGTCTGTTAAATTCTTGGGGGTCATCTGGTTGGGTAAGACCGAAGTTATACCAGAAGCAGTTATAAAGTCCAGGCCTTTCCTACCCCCACAACCATAGCATGACTACAGGAATTTCTGCGTCTTCTAGGCTACTGGAGAATGTTTATCCCACACTTGGCGCAAATTCTGAAGGCCTTATACTGGTTCGTACGAAAGGGTGTCAGGTGGGACTGGGATGAGACATGTGCATCTGCCTTTACTACAGAAAAATGGGCAGTCAAGGCCGTGTAGGCCTTGAGTGTGATAGACCTATCAAGACCCTGTGAGCTGGACGTTCATGTCACTGAAGACGGTTATGGCTGGGGTCTCTGGTAGCGGCTTGAACAAACTCGCCAACCCATTGGATTCTGGTCACAACTCTGGAAAGGGGCAGAGATATGATACACTTTGATGGAAAAACAACTGGCTGCCATGTATCATGCCTTGCTAGCTACAGAACCCATCACTGGAATGGCCCTGATAAAGGTAATAATCACCTATCCCATCTTGGGGTGGGTACGAGACTGGATCTAAAAGCCAAGGAGTGGTGTGGCACAAACACCCATACTAGCCAAGTGGGGTGCTTACCTACAGCAGCGTAGTGCCCTCTTTAGTAGCCTCTTGAGTGAAGAACTCCAACGCTTGTTGGGGCCGATGACATATACTAGTGAAAAGCAGGAAGAACTTGCGTTTGAACCATTAGTAGCCGAGAGTCCCTATCAGGAGGGAAAGCCCCTATACCCAAAGATGCATGGTACACAGATGGCTCCAGCCGTGGGCAGCCCCCAAAATGGAGGGCCATAGCTTTCCATCCTAAGACTAAGACGATACGGATGGAAGATGGTGAGGGGAAGAGCAGCCAGTGGACAGAGTTGCGAGCTGTGTGGCTTGTGATCAGCCAGGAGCCCTCCCCTTTAGCTGTCTGCACTGACAGCTGGGCTGTCTATTGGGGCTTGACCCTGTGGCTACCAACCTGGTACCATGCCAACTAGCTGATTGGTCACCGACCCCTTTGGGGATAAGAATTGTGGGAAGACTTATGGGCCTGTGGTCAGACTAAAATAATTCCAGTAAACCATGTGACAGGTCATTTGCCACTGGCATCCCCAGGAAATAATGAAGCAGATAAATTGGCCTAGATACGTTGGTTAGAAGGAAAGCCTCCCTCTAATGTAGCCCAATGGTTACATCAGCATTTGCTGCATGCAGGGCAAAAGACAATGTGGGCTGTAGCCCGTCAGTGTGGCTTGCCTTTGACCTTCGATGAAGTTAGTAGAGCCTGGCAGGAGTGTGTCGTGTGCTCCAAAAGGGACTTACACCGAGTTCCACAGCAACATGGAACAATAGCTAAGGGGCCTATACCCCTCATCATGTGGCAGATAGACTATATTTGGCCTCTACCTGTGTCAGAAGGATATCAGTATGCGATGACTTGTGTGGACACAGCTACTGGAATTCTGGTTGCTTTTCCTACCCGTTGTGCAGACCAGCATAAAACATGTGTCTTATTGCCCAAAAGAAGCCTGAAGTATCTCTTTGCTGCCTATGGCCAACCACAGGTAACTGAGAGTGATCAGGGCACCTATTTTACTGGACATACACTGCAAGAATGGGTGCGACAGCTGGGAATCAAGTGGAAGTTTCATGTGCCATACAACCCTACTGCAGCAGGCATGATAGAGAGGTACAATGGCTTGTTAAAATCTGGACTAAAGTCAGATACCAATAGTCTGCACAGACGGTCAGTCCACTTATGGACCGTGCTATGGCGTTTGAAGGAGAGAGCCCGAAAAGGAGCCCTGAGCCCCGTAGACATGTTAACACATATGGCTGCCTTCCCTATACAACTGCAAGTACAAACCAAGGAAGAATCACGGAAGCTGGGGTTCGGCCCCTAGAATAACATCTTGCTGCCAGCACTAACTGCCCTGAACCCCGGAGACTCCATTGAGTGGACCTTTCGACACATGGATGAATGATGGCTGGCTCTCCTCCACCTTGGGGACAAGGCCTGGAAGCTGGCCTCCTGTGTATTCCTCGGATAACAGCAGAGTGGCTGCCAAAGGTCACAGTAGTATATCCTGAATGGCCAGAAGGTAGAAGCATCTTATGGTGTTTTGTTTTACCATTATGGCCAGTGCATGCACTTCCAGTAGCACTATATATATAGACCCTTCAGTAACCCCCACTGGGAAAGGAGTAAAAGTATGGTATACTAGACCTAGAAGGGACCCCCTTCCTGCTACAGTCCTATCACAGGACCATTCTCTTGCATGCATCCTACCTGATGGACAAGATTTGCCTATGTTGGTGGCACTAAAACATGTGTCTTATCGCCCCTAAAGTCTTTGTGGATTGGGAACTTCCTCTGGCTTGAGGATTATTATAATTTTTGTTACCTGTATCAAAATCTCGCTGTATCTTGATTTTTATTATCTCTAAGTTTTTGTTATCCTCTGTTGCTATTGTGGAATCTGGTTACAGTGCTCCAGCTTTCTCGCACAGGGACCATTGTGGAAGATTGAAAGCATGTAGATTGTAAGTGAGAATCCTGGAGGGGTGGAGTGTGGGGAAGTTGGGGTTCCTATGGCCAGGATCCTCACTGAACTTAAACCACCTGATGATGTAACTGGCCTGTTGCTAGGCTACCATTTCCACACCTTTAAGCAATAAGCTACTATTGTGCTACATAAAGAGCTTGGCCCAGTACTCTGGGTGGAGGCAGAGACGCTAGTGCTCAACCTACCGCCGGGAGAACAAGCCGGGTAATAAACCCTTTCACCCCAAAGAACGTTTTGCTGTCAATTTCTTTGGTCACATTGAATCCATAGCGATCTTGCCCAGGGCTGAAACCCATTGGCAAGACACCATCCCAAAGATCATACATACATCTCTCCAACTAAAGTCCCCACGGCAGTTTTCATTGTGCTTCTCTCATACTCTACCTTTTGCTGACTTTATATTTTTAGTACACTACTGTAGTTCCTTCTGAAATTGGAATTCCATTCTGCCAGCATTCATCCCTCCATACTCTGTGTGGCCCACTCTAAGGCAGAATTAATTATTTTCTCATTTTGATAAAACTTTACACATACTTTCACAATGCATATAGCAGTATATTTAAATACTATATTTAAAGTTTATATATTCCTGGCTACAATATGAGCCTTTTTTGAAAACTAGCTTCTCCTGGAACTCCCGGTGTTGGGCACATGACTTAGGACATTCTAAGTACTTATACCTTTGAGGAATGAATGAATGAATGAATGAATGAATGCCTTTATTGAGACATGAAAGAGAGCCTGAGGACAGCATCTTCATCTTTATCTTGGGAAGTAGAACTCTGCAGACCAAAATTTAGTATTCAATTCACAGATCCCAATTTAAGACCAACTATCACATGAAGAGAAAGAAAGGTAGTATAATGAGAGGTATGTAAATTACACACACCAGAAAAGTTAACAGAACAAAACAAAACAAAATTGGTGTAAAACTGGGCATGAATCAGGAAAGATATAATGGTTATAAGCAAATAACTGAAGGGTAAGACTTGAAGAAGATGTGAGTTAGTTCTATACTACTCTGAAAGACAAAGCCATGTATCAGTGAGAGGATTCTTACAGAGTATATTCAAAGCAGAGGCTAGATGATCAATTAACTAAAAGCATTTAATGTAAGGATGTCTGTATCATTTGGGGGCATGGATGGCCTTTAACATCATTTCAAATTCTCCTGTGAAGGTATCTCAATGACTTTAGCCCAGACTAATTCACATCTCTGAATTCCTCTATAATGTCTGTAATGAATCACCAATGTTTTATTATATACACTGTCTTGGTACTAAGCATGATTAATGCTTGTGTTTTTGTTATTTGGGAGCACCTTAAAGATACATGATGTACAGTAGTTAGCAGAAGTATAAGTTGGAATTGTGAATCCTAAGGAGCTAGTGGTGGGAACTAACACACTTGCTATCAAGCCTAGTAGGAACTCAATAACTGCATCTTAATATGGCTTTTTTGTTCTCTATTAGTGCTCACAAATAAAATTATATACTATATTAATATTTTGGAATTTGGAGATTCATAAAGGTCCAGAGAAGCATCCTTTTCAATCATCTCTTTTAGTACTTTATTCACTGATTATTTCATATGTCATTCCTGTTTTACCAAGTAGACAGGGCCCTTATGGATAGATAAACACTTCTCTTGCAACTAGAGAACCTGACAGTAAAAAGAACTCAGGATGCAATTAACAAACATTTTGAGTAATTTTATAGAGATGAGAAAATCTTAAGAAAAAGAATATGATTTCAGTAAAGAGAATCTCTATGAATGTGAATTCCTATTGTATCAGTTGCCATAATAAAAAAATATGAACTTGTACCTTCATGTACAATTCAGGTCAGGGCATTTAACCTTCTACATATTACTAATGTACATTGTTCATGAAAGATATTTTATTTAGTTCCTGTATATGTATCAATTTATTGTACATCTATAGAACCCTATTCATTTAATGAGTTTATTCATGTAATCAGAAAACTTTTTAATGGAAACTTTGATTTTTTAAAGGGCACTTTACTTCAAGTTTGATTTTTACCCACACTTGCTCCTGTGACTATGTTCTGCATGCTCTATGAGATAAACAAGATCGTATAGTCACTTATTATCTCCCTTTACACTTAGCAGTCCTGTTTGGTACACATTGGGTATCACTGTACACTGAGAAAAACTATTAAGTTTCAAAATTTATTTTAATCATTTTCCTTTATTTTAGCCACCAGGATAGTCTTTGCTCTTTAGAACACAACTCTCTTTTATCCATCTTGTCATTTTATTGTATCCATAGTTTATTATTCTGCATTTTGTCTGGAAACTGAATTATTGTGCCTTAGACAATTTTATTCTTTCCTGTGAATACACTAATGTTATTTTCCCATGACCTTCATCAGAATGATTTTGGGTTGTTTATAATAAAATAGGGGCTCTGTGACATAAAATACTAAAGGATTATATAATACCTGCAATTTTAGGAGATATACTGAAAGAACAAATAAATATGATGTTAAACTATTAATTTCATGTAGAAATATGATTTCTTAGTTATGGAAATCAGTCATCATTTTGTTCTGGAGTACTTTAATGCTTTTTAAAAACTCTAAGAAGTATATTATCAATAATTATAAATGATTAGTAATTCCAAATGTTAACCTAAGTAAAATAAGGAGAAATTTATTTAATAATTTTTTACATGGTCAAAGGAGAAAAATTTTTAAGTAGAATAAGATTGGATAACTTACTATTGATGCCACAACACCACTCTTAAACAAAGACATTTTCATTAGGTACTAATAAGAATTAGCAGAGTAACTAAGCAAAATGAAGAAAGGAAAGCAAGGAATTACCTGGGAGGTCATAATCATATTACTCAACAATGAGGTAAAATGAAATTCAAAGACAGAAAAGAAGAGTAAAAGGAAAGTGAAAGGTGAAGGGCAGAATAGGGAAGGCTATGTAATCATACATCTTTTAGGAAAAAATTAAAGGGAAATTTAGGTATACCAGTTACTACTGGTGCTCAGTCAAGTAACAGATGGTTCTTGGTGTCCTATTATTTTAAAGGAACTGGGCTTTTCATTTGTTTAACAGTTCCCTTATTCTTTTTATACACCTAGTGGTGTGTTAGATGAAATACTAATAAAGAAGAGTCTTACTCTTGAGGAACTCAGTCTAGATTACGCTCAGAAGATCCTACCAAGGACCTTATGAGTATTGTTAGAGTAGGATATATCTCAGACAGATGTTAGCTTTAGATCTCTAGAAAGCACTGTGAACCTTGTCATGGTATTAAATGTGAAAGAAAAAGAGTACTGTCTATCTCTTTTATTTCAGGCAACATGTTTCTGTTAAGTTTTGCTGGCATAAATATTATTATTAAGAGTCAATTTCTAGTTTACATAAACAAAATGGATATTTTCACTTATCATTTCTATGTTCTCATTAATAACATGAAGTTGCTTGGTCCGTTGTTGAAAATTGGTCAGCTGATCCTACAGCAGGAAGGTGAGGGGTACATAAATAATTTTGTTTGCAACTCATGTTTAAAAGTAACCTAAAATCATTTAAAATCATTATGCCTAAGTCTAGATGAAATTAGTTGTATTTCTTCTATTATTGTGTGAATTACTAGTTGAAGAAATAATAAAACAATTTTTTTAATGACTGACAAATTAAATAAGGTGGCAATGTGGAAACCAATGTAGCTATTTATGTTTTATGTGAAACCACTGTCTCTAAAAGTCTATTAGTAAATAGACATGTGAGAGACACCTTGTCCAATACTGGAAAACCACATTCAAACGCACTCAAACCTACAGTACAAACCATTGCACAGGCCTTATTGACCCCTCCTCCCTTTTAAAAAATTTTCATGGTTTGGATGCCCCATAAGTTTTAAATAGGTTCATGATCCTATTAACACTATATGTGCAGGTGAGACAAAGTTGGGAAGGGCTGCTAATATGTAAGATGAAAGAATTAAAGATTGATAGATAACTGGGGAAATAAGGACAAAATATTACTTGTGGTCTTGTACAAGAATTAACTGCATAGCTACAGTACAAGAATGAAGGTGGGGGAAAAAAATGCTAATGGGCTTATTAGTTGATTGAACTAAATGAGGAAACAGCCTTAAAGAACTTACTTTGTTAGAAATGGCTTCTAGATTTCAGAGGTAAAAGTCTTATGGATCAATCTACACATGGGTTATTTTCAAGCCAGGGCATGTATAGAAAGATCACTTTGTAAACTGCAAAATACCGTAACAACTTTAGGTAGAAATTCCCAATTATAATGATAATACTAGGAATATTCCTAAACTGAAATTTGAAGTCTATAAGTGAGAATTAAAGAGTCAAGCTAACCAATGTATTTAAACAACGGCCTTCTCAAAACATAAAGGAATCAGAATTAGAATTACTCTACAGTTTCAATGTGTCTAGCAGAAAAATAAACAATGGAAGAATAAAGGAGGCAGAGTTTTCAGTGGAATGGATGGTTTTGTGAGATAGTGAGTTCTTGTCAAGAGGTATAAAGGAAAAGCTAGATGTCCACTTCGAAAGAATATAAAATGATTCTTGATTTGGATAAAAAGAAGTCATTAATACCATCAAGATCCCTCCCTATTGTAAAAGTCTGTTCTGATTAATTTATGTTAGGCAAACTTGACATCCAGTAAAAGGTCATATTTAAGGGTGTTAACATTATCTTTTTATATAGCATTGTCATTATATATGAGGTTTCTTCATTGGCCATGATATAATGGATAGTTTTTGTCTTAACTCGGGAAATCAACAACATAAAAGCTCTGGAGTTCCATTTATACATAATAATCTTATAGCTGTCTCAACACTAAACACAGCTTTCATTGCCAATCACATTATAAAACCGAAGGTATACTAGGCACTGCTCTAATTATCTTATCTGTTCAAGAGATTTCTACCCATCAAGGAACTATATATTGTTAACATAACACATTATGGACTTACGCATTCCTCCCCAAAACTGAGTTTCTTCAGAATGCAACTTTTTATTGATATACAAGAAAACCGCGAAATCTATTATTACCTTTTGCTTTTGACTTTCAACTACATGAATCTGAACTTCAGTCATATGTTCCTGGTAAAGTTTCTGAAGTCTGTCCAACTCCTGAGAAACAGTCTGCCAGAGTTGTACAGCCTGTGTTTTTTCCTATTAAACAAAAACAATTGAGAATTCATTAAATTATTACTAGGCTACTGCATAGTACAAATGTATCATAGTCTTTCATAGAATGAGTTCTTATATATAAATTCACACACAAAAGATTACATAAAGATAGTATAGTTGTAATAGTTTTGATATGAACTTAATAATTTAGAGAATAAACCTAAAGATGAAATTTCCTTATGTTGAAATTTTCTTTTTATTCAGATTTCATAGCTAAAATTAAACTCTTAAATCAGAGATATGGATTTAAACCATAGTCCTTGTTCCATAAGAAAGTGTAAGCATTAGAAACTACCAAAGAAGAAAACTGCTCCAGGTAAAATGAACGATTTTTTTTTTCTGACTGTCAAAGTAATAACTGTTTATTGTAGAAAATTAAGAAAATGATAGAAAAAAAAACACTTATAATTTTACCACCTGAAAAAATATTGCTAACATCAGGTATAATCATCTTTATGAATGTTAGATGTATTTATACTTAAAGATGTGATTTTAGGGGAGAATTTTGTAGTATTTTTAAACAAAATTGAAATCATATAGTGCAGTGCTTGTAATGTACTATTTTCACTTGACATTTTGTAATGAGAATTTTCTCAAGTCATTATTCTTTCAAAATTGCAATTCTCAAAGGGTTGTATGGGGATCCTTGAAGCAAAAATTATGTTCATAATAATATGAGGACATTATTTGCCTTTTCCACTCTTCTCATGAGTGTACAGTGGAGTTTTCCAAAGTTTAATGATGTGACATGTGATACTGTCATTACTCTGATGGCTACTGGAATGGATTCTTATGCTCCCATTGTTTTAAAATGTCTTAGTTTAATCTGTAATATGATAAGTTTTGATAGATATATAACCCACAAAAACACAAAGCTTTTTGTAGTCCTCAATAATTTTTAAGCATCCTGAGGGATCATGAGGGGACCATAAAGGTGTGGGTTTATTTCTGGGCTCTCTATTCTTTTCCACTGATCCATGCACCTATTCTGTGCCAGTACCATATTATTTTAATCATGGTAGCTTTGCAGTAGCTTGGAATCAGGAAACGTGATACTCCAGGATTTGTTCTTTTTTTCTCAAGATTGCTTTGGCTGTTCAGGGTCTTTTGTGGTTTATTTTAGCATTATTTGCTCTATTTTCATTGAAAAAACACTATTGCTATTTTGATGTACATTGCACTGAATCTGTGAGTTGCTTTGGCCAGAATGGCCATTTTGACAATATTAATTCTTCCCATTCACGAGCATGGGATAGCTTTCCATTTATTTGTGTCTTCTTTGTTTCATCACTGTCTTAGAGCTTTCAGAGTACAGATCTTTCACCTCTGGTTAGGTTTATTCCTAGGCATTTTATTCCTTTTGATGCAATTGTAAATGGAATTGTTTTCTTGATTTCTCTTTCTGCTACTTCATTGTTAGTATGTAGAAATGCAACAGATTTCTGTATATTGATTTTGTATCCTCCAACTTTACTGAATTCATTTATTAGTTCTAATAGTTTTTGAGTGGAGTCTTTAGGATTTTTCTCTATATAATACCATGTCATCTGCAAATAGTGACAGTTTTACTTTTTCATTACCAATTTGGATGGCTTTTATTTCTTTTTCTTTTGTGACTGCTGTAGCTAGGACTTCCACTACAGTGTTGATAAAAGTGACAGTGGGCATCCTTGTCTTGTTCATGATCTTAGAGGAAAAGTGTTCAGCTTTTGACCACTGGGTATATTGTGAGCTCTGGGTTTGTCATATATGTTCTTATGTTGAGATACATAATTTTATTCCTATTTTGTTTAGCTTTTATGAGGAATGGATATTGAATTTTGTCAAATGCTTTTTCAGCAGCTGTTGAGATGATTATATGGATTGAATCCTTCCTTTTACTAATGTGGTGCATCACACTGATTAACTTATGAATACTGTACCATCCTTGCATCCCTGGAATAAGTCCCACTTGATTGTGATGAATGATACTTTTGATGTATTTCTTAATTCAGTTTGCTAATATTTTGTTGAGGACTTTTACATCTATGTTCATCAGAGATATTGGTCTGTGCTTTTCTTTTTTTGTGTGTCTTTTTCTGGTTTTGGTATGAGAGTGATGCTGGCCTCATAGAATGAGTTCAGAAGTACTGTCTCTTCTAGTTTTTGAAATACTTTAAGAAGGATTAGTATTAGCTCTTCTTTAATTTCCTGGTAGAATTTACTTGTGTAGCCATCTGGTCCTGGACTTCTGTTTGTCTTAAATTTTTTGGTTTCCAATTCAATTTTGGTACTAGTAATCTGCCTGTTCAGATTTTCTGTTTCTTCCTGGGTCAGTTTTGGAAGATTATGTGTTTCTAGGAATTTATCCCCTTCTTCTTGTTTGTCCAACTTATTCGTATATATTTTTCATAGTATCCTCTCAGAATTCTTTGAATTTCTGTGGTGTTGGTTGTAATTTCTTTTTTGTTTTTAATTGTGTGTCCTCTTTTTTTCTTATTAAGTCTGGTGAAGAGTTTGTTTATTTTTGTTTATCTTCTGAAAGAACCAGATCTTGGTTTCATTTATTTTCTTTCTGAGTCTTTCTTTTCCTAGTCTCTGTTTCATTTATTTCCACTCTGATCTTTAATTATGTCCCTCTTTCTACTAACTTCGCATTTTGTTTGTTCTTTTTTCTAGTTCCTTTAGTTGTAAGGTTAGATTGTTTCTTTGAGATTGTTTTAGTTTCTTGAGGCAGGCCTGTATTGCTATGGACTTTCCTCTTAGAACCACTTTTCATGCATCCTACATATTTCGAACCACTGTGTTTCTGTTTTCATTTGTCTCCATGTATTGTTTGATTTCCTCTTTGATTTGTTCATTGATACTTTGATTATTCAGAAGTATGCTGCTTAGCCTTCATGTTTGCTTTTTTCTAACTTTTTTCTTATAATTGATTTCTAGTTTTGTATCTTTGTGATCTGAAAAGACACTTGAAATAATTTCAATCTTCTTAAATTTATTGAGACTTGCTTTGTGAGTTAATATGTGATCTATCCTGGATAATATTCCATGTGTTCTTAAGATGAATGTGTACTCCATTGATTTTGGGTGGGGTGTTCTGTATATATATTAAGCACATCTGCTCTTATGTGTCACTTAATGCCCTTATGTATTTTTTGTCTGGATGATCTATACACTGGTATTAAGTGGGGTGTTAAAGTCCTCTATTAGTATTGTTTTATTGTCAATTTCTCCTTTTAGTTTTGTTAGTATTTGCTTTATATTATTAGGTGCACCCATGTTGGGTGGATAGATATTTACAATTGTTATGGCCTCTTTTTGGACTGATCTCTTTATCATTATGTAACGACCTTCTTTGTCTCATTACTTTCTTCTGAAGTCTATTTTTATCTGATATAAATACTGTTACTCCTGCTTTTTCCTCCCTTTTATTTTCCTGAAATGTCTTTTTCCAACCCTTCACTTTGAGTCTATGTATGTCTTTAGATCTGAAATGAGTCTCCTGTAGGCAGTATATAGATCAGTCTTGTTTCTTTATCCATTCAGACATCCTAGGTCTTTTAATTGGAGCATTTAGTCCATTTATATTGAATTACCAAATGTATGTACTTATTGTCATTTTGCAAATTGTTTTCTGGTTGTTTTTGTAGTTTCTCTCTGTTCCTTTCTTCCTCTATTGTGATTTGATGATTTTCTTAGTGTTAACTTGAGTTCCTTTCTTTTTATTTTTTGTGTATCTATTATAGGCCTTTGGTTTGTTGTTACCATAAGGTTCACGTACAGCTTCCTATATATAACAATCTATAATAAGTTGACGGCCACTATTCAACATTTCCTGTAAGGCTGGTTTAGCAATGGTGAATTCTTTTAACCTTTGTTTATCTGGAAAACTTTTAATCTCTCTTCAATTCTGAATTATAACCTTGGTGGGTAGAGTATTCTTGCTGGTAGACTTCTCCCTTTCAGCACTGAATATTTCATACCACTCTCTCTGGCCTGTAAAGTTTTTGCTGAGAAATCTGCTGATAGCTTTATGAGTTTCCCTTATAGTTAGCTGTCTGCTTTTCTCTTGCTGCTTTCAAGATTTTTCTCTTTATCTTTTAGTATTTTAAATACTGTGTGTCTTGATGTGGAACTTCATGGGTTCATTTTGTTAGGGGCTTGCCACACTTCCAGGACTTGGATGTCTACAGCCTTTCCCAGTTGGTGAAGTTTTTAGTTATTATTTCTTCAAATAGATTTTCTACCCTTTTTTCTCTCCTCCTTCTGGGACCCCTATTATGCAAGTATTATTTTGTTTGGAGTTGTCACAGGACTCTCAGCATCTTCTCATTTTGAGATTCTCTTCTTCAGCTTGGTTACTTAGCACTACCCAATCTTACAGCTTTCTGATTGGTTCTCTGAAATCTGTAGTCTACTAACTATTCATTCCCTCTATTGCATTTTTCATGTTGGTTATTGTTTTCTTCAGCTCTGAAGTGCTCTTTGTCATATTTTCTCTATCTTTGTTGGAGTCCTCCCTGAGATTATCTACTGTTTTCCTCAGTTCATTGAATATCTTTATGACCACTACTTTGAATTCTTTATCAGATAAATTGCTTATCTCCATTTAATTTAGCATTTTTTCTGGTATTTTGTCTTGTTGTTTTGCTTGAATATTCCTCTGCCACCTTATTTCATCTGGGTCTCTGTTTCTTCCTTTGTATTAGATGTATCAGCTAGTTGATGCTTCCTGGTCTTGAAAGTAGTAGCTTTATGTAGTAGGCATCTTGTGGTGCTCAGATCAAAATTCCTCTGCTTGCTAAAGCCTGATTCTCTATTGTAGTTGAGCCATGGCTGCTATCAGTGGGCTGTGGGCAGGACTCACCTTTCTGCCTGTCTGCCAGTAATGGTGAATCCCCACAGCTAGCCTCAGCATGCCCTTTGTAGGACATCTGACCTTTCTACTGTTATTTTTTGTGGGTGGGATTGCCCTCTGCCTGTCCCTCAGCAATGGCTGACTGCTCCTGGGTCTAATGTACTGTGTGGGGCAGATAGGCAGGGAAATGCCAAGCTGAGCAGCAGGATAGGTGTTGAGTTTCAGAGCTGGCTCCCACAAGCATCTGGCCAACTGTATCAGAGAGGGATGGAAAGGTGTTGTTCACCTACCCTTTCTCCTCTGCAAAGAGCTCCCTCAGATCTCAGTACCTCCAGCACATTTCCTAAGGCTAGCAGATCACTCAAACTGTTGTGGTGGGTTTTAGGGGGACTGACAGAGCATGCCAGTCCACAGTGACCTGAGTCTCAGTCCCTGACTGTGTTCCAACTCTTCCTGGTATCCAGCCCCATTAATCACCAAAGCCCAATGCAATGGGGACTTATCTTCCCAGAACAGATCCCCAAGGCCAGGTGGGCCAGATTCTTAAACATGTATCCCCTTCCCTACTCCATTCCTCTCCTTCCCACTGTGGGCTGGGACAGGGGAAGGGCTTGGAGCATGACTGATCACAGCTCTGCCCCCTTTACCCTTCTCAATGTGGTCCTCTTCTTCTCCAGGTGTGTGATAAAAAAAAGATGATGATAAAAATAAGAGGTAAATTGATTAACTTACATATGTACTAGACATTTTACTTAGTGCTGCATGAGAATTAAGAATTTTTAATTACCATAGTAACTCCATATGATAATTATTATTATCTCAATATATAAATGAGGAAAGTGAGGTACAAAGAAGTTTCCCAAGGTCACTGAGCTAGAAAGCAGAATAGGGAGCAAACTCAAGATGTTTGACTAGAAGGTTCTGCCAAACCCTGGGTGTTTCATGAAAGCAGGAACCAATATTCTCCACAGTGTCCTCAACACTTAGCACAATGCCTGATATATAGTCACCTAGCAAATATTTATGAAATGAATGAAGATACTTGAATCAAACTCTCCATGCTTATTACTTTGGTAAAATATTATATAGTAAAGAACCCCCCTTTTTCTCTCAATTTCCTACTATAAATTGTATTTAGCTTTTATCTGTTCAGTTTGGATATTTAACTAGTCTTCATGTATACATACACAAAGGTCTTTCAATCTAGCGGTGGATACCAAAACAGTTATAAGTGTTTTATCAGACCTTTAAAAAACAAAATAAACAAACATGTATGTATTAGAAATAAGCAAAATTAACATTTGAAACTATTGTTTTATGGACTAATAACATTTTCTATTATTTATACTTTATAAAACTGACCACATTCTCATTCAGTTAAAATTTTATATTTATATACAGAGTACATTATAGATTTTGTCAGAAAATTTTTTATAGCTAATCTGCTTTTTCCTTTTTGACTGCTCAAACTTACACCTCACCAAATTTATGAAATGACTGATTCAAAATACAATAAAAAAGTAGGACCATCTTCAGGGACATAATATGAGACCAAATAAGATACAGATGGAGAAAGGCAAAGAAAAGGGAAGATAAAAGGAGAAAGGGTTGAGGAAGAAGAGGAAAAGCATAGTTTAAAAAAAAAAAGCGTAATTTTCAAGATTTAATCAAATTTATCACTGGAAAGTAGAATAATAAAAGTACTATAGAGAGATGTATTTTAGAGATAGGGTTCTTTTCTGTTGTATTTTGAAACTACAAGTCTCATCTAGTTTTGTACTCCACTTTCTTTTTTCAATTTGATTTTTTTCAGTTTTACTTAGGTATGATTGGCAAATAATCATTGTATATATTAAAATATAGAGGAGAGGGTTCTTTTACATATGGTCTATCACAGTCTTTTTCAGGAGTAGTAACAAATTGTACCCAGATTTTAATATCTGATTAGAAAGCATTTATAAGTCTAAATTAATTTATATTTATTTCTATGTAAACATTTATAAATCCTTCCTGATAATACTAGTCTGAAACACAATAAATAATATGTTTTTGTTGTTATTCTTTTTCTCTATAACTTTTTCAAATTTTCCCTTTAGACATTTAAAAAAAAAGTCAGTGTTAAATACACACTCCTTATCAAAGTAAATATAGCATACCTGATAAAGTATCACTTTTATAAGTAAAGAATTCTAAAATCAGACTTCCAAGAATTGAAAAATATGATTTTTCATACATAACTATCAAATAAAAATTGTATAAAGAATTTTGAATCACTATTTATAAAGAAGGGAACTGAGGCACACAGAAAGTAGAAGAATCGGGAATCAAATTCATACAAGATATAAGATATGTAGAATTTAAGATTTAAAATTTAAAATAAAATTCAACTATGTATAATCACAAAAAATTATAGTGTTGCAAACAGGATATATATATATATATATATATATATATATACTATAGCTTCTCAAATATCTCAATTACTAAGAAGGAGGAAAAAAGGAGAAAAAGTATAATTCTAGAGGAAGTGTAACTTTAGAAAAATATATGTATAATCTTTAAACACTGAAGAAAATAGTACCAGAAGAAAACAGAAAAATGAAAAATGTAAATACAGGTGAGTGGATAATTGACAATTTTTTTCTTTAAAACTTTTTTTTGGTACTAAAATATTTTTAAAAGACATAAAAATCATGTTGAAAACTTTATGATTCAATTAAAAAATATACTTCGCAGAGATATTTAAACCAAACAGTGAGGGTATATATTATACATTTTTTTTACCTTTTAATAATTCATATGAATTATAGAAAATCACTAAGTGTTAGTCTTGTTACTCTGTTATTATTATTCATAAATAATGATTAACACAGATTTTTAAAAACTTTATTTAGGATGTAATTAAAAAAATATGTATGTCACTCACTTGATTGGCTACTTGTAATTGCTCTTGAAGATTCCTGACTGTTTCATCATCTGCACACATATCATTTCCCATCTCTGTGCCAAAGGGAAGGGATTCCAATTGCTTTTCAACAGCATCTTTTAATTCACTGTGCAACCTTTGGAACAAACAACACAATAATTATCTAAATTCGTTTTAGTAGCAGAAATTACTGTTTCAGGGTTCAAAATAAACATTTGGGTCAAAAATCATTCTTCACATGAAAATAATTTTTAAGTAATCTCAAAAATTAGAAGTGTTTAATCACCATTAAATATTGTGCAATAAGAGTCAAAACAACTATTTCAGATTGGTCAGTATTCAATTGGTTATAATCAATTCAAGTATAATTCAGTTTCTCCTAGGGAGATTTAAATTTTTCAAAAAGGGGAAATTTGAGATACTATGCCTTATTAATTGGTGAAAAAAGCCATTCAAAAAAGAATTTAAAATATGATAGTGGTTTCATCTAGTCAATTAAGTGGAAATAGGATATTAAATCTTGCAGAATTTTGTTTTCTTCATTGTGTTTCATAAAACTCATTTTGACTTCTTACTAGTTTCAATTAATTAACAGAGTAGACTAAAACTTGCTGGTCATCAAATCAAGACTAGTGAGGCTTCATTTTTCAGCCTATTCTTACATAAGCTTGATCATAACTCTAAAAGCCATAAATTCAATTTTAATCTTAACATTATATTACTATATCACACTTTAAAACAACTACCAAGAAAAAAAAAAGGCAGAGGAAGGTACATCTTAAAAGACTGATTAACGTAAAATGATACAAACCTACAAGGAAAAATATCAGAAAAACTTGAAAATATGTAATACATATAATTATAATCAGAAAATATTATTTATAATAAGCACATCTCAAGGTAAAAATTTCCCAAGGAAATTGTATCCATCTTTCTAAAACAAAGAGGACAATTATCTATTGATACTACAAATCTCCTTTGAAACTAGAAAAATTCAATCTTAATTTTCAGAATATACTTACTGAAAAAATGTTCACATAATACAGTAAAACTTAACAAGATAATTAATTACCTTAGAGAAAACAAAAAATTAATGTATTCCCTAAGGCATGGACAGGGCTTGTTAATTATTCCCTAATTAAAAATGTTTAAAGTTCTGAAAGTATCAATAAAGGTTATTTCCAAATACAGTATTTTAAAAATATTTACCTTTCCTGAAATAAAATGATGTTTGCTGAAGAAAAAAATGTCCAACACATAAATATAACTTGAGTTTTTAAAAAGACAACCCAAGTTCCAGAGAATTCAAATACATAATAAGCAAGTCAAAATGCAAGAACCACAGGAAAATAAAAAGGAAGAAGTTCTGTCACATTTGTGTTGATAGTAAGAGGAGAAATCATATAAAGACTTGTAGAATAAACAATGTTATCCTTATAACAAGTCTTATAGTAAGTCTAGTAGCACCATACTTGTCTGCATAGCTGCTTTTTCTGTTATCACAATTGACCAACTGATCTCTATTTCCTAGTGCAAATTCTAGTAAAAGTCAATCTTATTATTTTAACTAATTGCAGAACTGATTTGCTGAGAGAACTGATACATAGGCCAAAGTTAGGAAAATGGACAATCTTAAGCAGCTAGATCAACTGCTGGTTCCAAGGTCACACATCTTCATCTGAGATCCTGGGTAGGTGGTTACTGCCAGAGCTATTGTCTGCAGGACCACCCTGCCTTAGTTTTGATAGAAGCAGCTGCCAGAATTATCTACTCTAGAGCCTCACTACACTAGCTAGAGTCTCATCCACAAAGTATATCCTCAGATACTGCTTTTTCTCCTACTTACCTCCTAATTTAGGTCTCTTGTAAGTGTTTATCATTAACAGAACCTAATTCATATCCTGAACTAGATTTTAGTTTTCCAGTCTCTGCAGTACAGGAAGGCATACAAAAAGGCGACTGGAACAAATGTTAAGTCAGTCTACCATATCTGCCTCAACCTGTTACTATAATTTCACAATTTTATTAAATATGACCCAACATAATAAAATAAAAGCACAAAAGAGTTATTTATTTCTATGAAACCTAAACTGAATATGAAAGGCTCAATAAAGATGAGTCATTAAATAAATGCCGGTGAATTAGAGGTAGATAAAATAATTATAAAGAGTCATGAAAATTATATATTGACATAGTATCAAAAGGAGATCAAAAGGATGTCTAAGTTTTCACTCTTCAAATAAACTGAAATCACAAATTATAAGGAATGAATTATACTAACATGGTTTATGTATTAAAGATAATAAAGAACTATAACTAGCAGGCTTACTCAAAGTAAGCATTATATAAAAAATTAAATGCACATGTATATTAAGTCAATGTCAAAAATGTATTAAGTATATATTTTTATGATTATCTATTTTACTGACTTTCAATCTATAGACCATCTACTAATCTAGAAGTTAAGAACACTTCTATATATTATGCTAGGTACAATGTGACAAAAAAGTAACAGCATTTCTGACCTCTTAGTGTTGACTATTTCATTGAAGAAAATATATTTCTGATGAAAGCTTTTTTTAAAAAACAATTGTCCTAGTAATACAATATAGTAGCTTTACATTCCTTACTATATACAGCTATGCTTTTGAAGTTATTATTTATGGTTTTATTATTTTTCTGTCTTAACACTTGCAGTATCACTTCAAAAGATATTTAAAAAGAGCACTTAGTATAATCATAAAAATATGAAAATAAAACTGAAATCATCTTGTCCAAATCCCTCATTTTAGAGATTAAGAAACTGAATTCCAGATAGATCAAAGTATTAAAACTAGGAAAATAATCCAGCCAGTAATTGCAGTAGTGAAAATATAACCAATTTTAACAAATAGGATATAGAAATTTGAAAAGATGACTTTTTAAAAGTTTTGATCTTTTAGGTAATAAAGATGAACTAAACACAATTCTAGCCCATATTTCTTTGAATTAAAATTTTCATTGACAGTAAGATGCATCATTCTTTTACATACAATTAAAAAGAAAAATTGCTGCATATTAAACATTGATATGCTATATGCTATTGCTAAATCTCAATTTTAAAGATTTTAAAATGAAGGGGTGTAGTGTTAGTGAATCATAAAATCAATTAAACAAGAGAAAAGAGAGAATAAGACAAATACATATAATTAGAAACATTCTAGGTAACTGCCTTGTACAACTTCTGTGCATGCATGCCCGTACCTGACAGACTTAATTTACCCTTTAAGTCCAAGCCGCCTTGGAGAAGGTATCCACACCACTGTCATGATGCAGAGCATTTCTCTTTGGGATTAATACAGAACTTCCTATTAACTAAAACTGTTGTCCCTTTCTTATGACCTTTCTATGAATCATAGATATTCTTTCCAGAACAACCTGGAATTTTCCATTTCTACAGTACAACTAGATGTAACCCTTCTAAAGTTAAAGTGTACCCCCTCCACTGTTTAAAATACCTAAAAGCTCCTTCTAAAGTTAAAGTGCACCCCCTCCATTGTTTAAATTACCTAAAAGCTCCCTATGCCATCTCTAGGAGGAGTTTAGTTTCCTTTGCAGAGCATATAAGACCCTATATCATCTGGTCCCTGCCTGCCATCTTAGTCTCATCGTGCATAATCCCCCTACATTCATTCATATGCTGAGATATAGCTACATAAAATGATCTGTTGTTTATTAAATACATGATATGTCAGTTGATGAATCACTCATTCTTAAAGACTCTGATCAAATTTCATCCTCACTGTAAAAGAAGGCATTATGTACATAAAATGTGGAGGAGGGGCAGTAAAAAAATTACTGTTAGAATGCATTCAAACATAAGTGACCATTAACACAGACTGCTATATATGTAGGATGTCATATACGAATTTCATTGTTCCACAAACCAAAGCCTATATATAATACACAAAAAAATCAAGAGAAAGGAATACAACCATAACACTAAAGAAAGCCATCATGTACAAGGCAGAGGGCAAGAGAAGAAGAAAGGATCAGACAAACACAACTGAAAAACACTTAACAAAATGTTATAAGTACATACTTATCAATAGTTACTTTTAATGTAAATGGACTATATGTTCCAATCAAAAGATACAAGGTGACTGACTGGATTAAAAAACAAGACTTTCTATATGCTGCCTACAAGAGACTCACCTCAGATCTAAAGACACACACGGACTGAAACAGAAGGGATGGAAAGAGATACTCCATACAAACAGAATTGAAAAAAAAAAAACTGGAATAGAAGCATCTATACCAGACAAAATATGAATGTATAGATTATCCAGACAGAGAATCAATAAAGAAACAGAGGCTTTGAACAACACAGTAGACCAAAAGCACTTAATAGATATATACAGAACACTCCATCCCAAAACAACAGAATACATATTCTTTTCAAGTGCACATGGAATATTCTCCAGAATAGTAACTTGTCCAAGGTCACATAGTTAGCAAGTAATGGAACCAGAAGGCAAACAGGAAATCAAGCCACAGAGTCCACACTCATAACCAGTATGCAATATGTATAAGATATCAAATAACAAAAATAAAAGTTACCTAAGATGACAATAAAATAATCAATAGTTATTTGTTCTAATAGTTGTTCTATCTAATACTTATTCTATTCAGTAATATCTATGTGAGCAACTATTCTTGGAAGTAGCTGTCAGCATCTTTTTTCTCTCTAAAAGTAGCAACTATTCTTATTATAGACACTTGGGCTTTCTCCTACAGGTACTTCTCTCTTCTAATTAATTCATACCATAACTCTAATAAATACCTTTCATTTTCCTTGATGACATTTTCAAGTTGTAGTTTCATCTCACCCATTTGTTTCTGAAAGAACAAAATATGATTGTATAAATATATTTTCCAGACAATCAAATCTGTATTAAGTAGTCCATTCATATGCAAGCAGTCAGAGTCCAGAGACTTGTCTACAGATAGGAAATAATTATTTTTTACTTCTAACTAGTAATACTAAACATAGATATTTTAATGATGCACAAAACATAATAAAGCATTCATTTTGAATAGAATATAAAAATTAACACATAAAGAAAGATTTATAAATGTAATTCCTGTGACATATAGATGTTTATAGAAATATATATAAATAAAAGACATTCATCAGTATGTCACTGTAACAAATACCTGATGATCCTCATACCTTGAATATATATCTCAATTCACCTTAGGTTAGGTAAAGCCCATGTAAGTGCTTGTATTTTAAAAAGTAAAATATTAATGGTGAAAATGGAAAGAGGTCTTTAGCAGCAATTCACTCAGTCTTTGATTCACCACCTTTATTAACTGTGTGAACTGTCCGGATTATAGAAGGCTGCTATGGTAAACCAACATGGTCATTAACATATACTGTAATAGGAGAGATGATTTAAAAAATCACTAAAATAGCAAATAAGAATAAAATATATAGTTTAAAGGGAATGAAATACAAATATGATTAATTCTCTCTGAGAAGATAAAGGGATTGTAGAATTTCAACAGGAAAGGAAGGGCATTTCAAGTAGGGAGAAATATGAGTAAAAGCAGAGGCAAAGAATACTAGATAACATAGGCCAAGTAGCTGGCTCTCAATAAGAGTAAATGGGATGGTGGAAGCAGGAAGGAAGCCAGTAAAATCACACTAAAAACGAAATTGCAACAACTTATGATATGTCCATTAGTCTTTCTTGGGTGTCATGAGCTAAAGGAGAGAAGCCAGGCCTGGAACGAACAGGTGGAACAGGCAGTGCTCCAAGCTTTTCTCTTTCCCTGTCAACCAGAAAAAGTCAAGGCAGCTTGGTTTAGGGTATGTGTTTGACAGCCAATTCTAACTACAAAGCTGGCTTGAAAGGTGAACTTTGCCTAGGTCCCTCCTGTGGATGAATCACAATTAAATCAAAATGGATGAATTCACTACCAGGTACCAGTTAATTGAGAACTGACCATACATGGAGTGATGCAATGAGAAGTAAAATTTGAAATGCAGGTGGCAGATCTTGAATGCCCTGCTAACCAAGAGGTTTGAATTTTATGTAGCAATTATCCCCATTTTGAAATTTAAAAAATGATCATTAAAAGTTGCAAAAATGTCAGTCTATCTTGAAAAATATATATTACTCAAATAATTCATATTTTTATATATTATATTATATGTATATATGTATTAGGTAGAATTAAAGGTGAATCATTACAGTGACACTAAAGATTCTTTACTGTAGAATATTTCAAAATATTTAATAGTTGGAAGGAAATGAAATCTCAATAGTATTTCTCACATCATCAAATTTTCTATTATTTTTACATTTTCTGGAAAAAAGCTTTCATATGGAGAATTATAGTGATACTTTTTTTGCTTTCAGGATATACTATTTTTTGACTGGATCAAGATAAATCACAAGAACTTGTTCTAATCAGTAATATCTATGTGAGCAACTATTCTTGGAAGTAGCTGTCAGCATCTTTTTTCTCTCTAAAAGTAGCAACTATTCTTATTATAGACACTTGGGCTTTCTCCTACAGGTACTTCTCTCTTCTAATTAATTCAGTAGTCACTCTTAGACTGAGAATGTCAAATGGAAAAATGAAGTTAAACACCTTATTAAATAGCTGATTAAAGAGATATATGAATTAGATTATAAGAAATTAAAAAATTTAGAACAGTTTAATTCAATATTACTAGCTATTCCCTTGTATAATAATCAAACCACACAATATGTCATTATAGCAATTTTGAGAGAGAGAGAATTCAGCAGAAACTTTAGACTCACAATCCTAAAAATGAAAGCATAATAATGCCATTTGGGCAAAAGAGCATTCTGTTGTTCTTTGTCAATTAGAAAGATTAAAAGACATTACTATGCTTGGCTCAAACTTAAATGACCACAGGATAAAGAAAAAACTTAAATGACCACAGGATAAAGAAAGCACAAAGTAAAGACCAGGAAAACAATTAAATAACTGATGATAAAACAGAAACTGCAGTTTAAAGAAATGCTTACTTTTGAAATTTGGGTCTATAGGATTACGTTAAAAGTTTATATATTAGAGGATTAACCTTAGAAATGAAAGTATAAATAATTTCAAGTGTAACAGAACAACCCAACTTTATTCTTAGAAGACATAAGCATTATGTGTTGTTTTAGTAAAGGTATCGATCAGTCCACTAATTTATAAGTAGGAGATTATTAAACTAGATCTAATCATCTTGTTCCAATAAACTCTGGTATTTATTCATTCATCAAAAATTGAGGGCTTACTATGTGCTAAATTTGAATGCATATGGTAGGATCTTTTGCTGGCCATGCATGAAGAGAAGAGAAAGAGAGATATAAATAAAGTTCTAAGTGTCTGCCACTTCTATAGCCCTATTATGAGGAAATCAGACTCAAGGGGTTGTTTTTAAAAATGTTGTTACAATTTCTTCCATTTGCATTAAATTAGTCAATCCTGCTGCTCTTATCATAAGTGAATTGATTCAGGGATTGGTATCTAAGCCAAACACAAAATAAATATATTCAAACTCTAAGAGAGGTCATCACCTCCTCATGGGTTTAGCTTGAGACATTCAGCCTTTACTTTAGAAATGCGTTTATTGTATGGTTAACCAACAATCAGAAAGGTCAAAATTTGGCAGGGGTGGATGATAAAAAACATTTTCAAATCAAAGAAACAGATTATAAATATTAGGCATACTCTAAAACTATAGCTCACTGAAACTCATATTGTATCCTGAACAATGCTGTGTTATTATTCTAGTTTTCTATGAGCCTACTACATATCCTACCCTAGTCTTATAAATTCTGGGATCCAAAAGCTTTCTCAGTTTCTACACTCCCTTCACTCCTAAAATAAACCTCATTACTAGGCGCATTTCAGACGAAAGTGCCACAGCTTATGCCTATATTAGAAGTGAATCAAAAGCATCTAAAATCTGATTTATGTAATATTTGAAATCGGAGGAAAAATACATTTTCCAAATCATGGGAAATACAGGTAGAATGAGGGTAAAGAGAAAGGTCTGAAAGGATATAAGATGATTTTGAGTTTTCCTGGGAGTAAAAATAAAGATGTAAACAAATAATAATTAAATGAAGAGATTGAAACATCAAGAGATGCTCCTGTGAGATACAGAAGCAAGGAAGCACTGTATTAAAAACAAAACCAAAGATAGGCTTTAAACACACACACAGCCAAGAATTGATTAGTTATAGCTAAATATTTTCTTCCTCATCAATTTTTCTGAAAATAAAGGGAGTCTATTTTTTTATAAGAAAATCTTACAAAAAAGCTTGATAACTATGATTTCATACCTGATAATACTGCAGTTGACCACTTAGCTCTTCCAGATGCTTATCATATTCAGTAATAAGAGGAGCTAAAAAGCTTAAGTAAAAATACAAAATTAAAAAGATGGCATATTCTTTTTAATCTAGTTTAATAAATATGTAACAGTGAAATAAACTGCACTAACAAGAGGGAAGCAAAGTCACCCCAGTTGAGATTCACTCCTATAGACTACAATACTGACTTTTTTTTTGGTCAATTCAATGACAGATCATTTATACCAAATTATAGCATACATAAAATAAACATTCCTAATACTAAAGGGATTATTTTAACAATGATTAAATATAATTAAGAAAATAATATTTTCCTGGTAACTCAACTGTATTACCTTTGGTTAACTACTGAGTTTTCTAATGTGCCATCTCCATCCCCTTTGAAGACAGCTTTCTGTAACAGAGAATATTGCATGTTAAAATGTTTTCTCATATCACCTTAGCCAAAATTGACAGTAGTTTAAAATTAAACACAATTAAAAATTTTATAACCTTAGAAAATGTAATAATGCAATTTTAAAAGAGAGAGAAAAAAATAATCATCTAAATTGATGAAAATGTATTTGGTAAATTTTAACATCCAAACAAAATAAAAATTCTTGGCAAACTAGAAATAGGAAGAACTTTATCAATTTGATAAATACATCAATTACTCTTCACGGTGAAACATCATAAGCATTGCATTAAATTCAGTAATAAGGCTTCTCAATATCACTTAAAATTCAACACTGTACTAGAGGTTCTATTCAAAGCAATCTGTTGTAGAGGTAGGGGATCAGAGGTTTAAAGGTTGATAAGGAAGATGCAGTACTATTATTATTTACAGACAATTTGACCATTTATCTTATATAAGGTAAATGGAAAACTCTTATTATCTACCAATTATTAGGACTAATAAGAGAATACACTAAATCATCAGGTAGAAGATCAACATTAAAAAAGTAGCTTTCCCAAATACCAGCAATAATTGGAAAATGTAACAGGAAACTATTCACTACTGTAACAAAAGGTAGTATTTGAGAATAAAACAAACAAAAATAGTCACAACTTTATTAAAAAATTAACTTTACTGAAGGACATAAAAGAACTAAATAATCAGGATACTATAACATATTCCTGGCTGTGAGGAACAGTGTATCAATTCTCTAAAATTCACTGAAAATGCAGTGTAATTCCAAAAAATTCCAATAGAATAATTTATGAAACTTGATCTTAAACAGGTAATCAAGTTCCTATGAATGAGTAAATGATGTGCAAGAATAGCTAAAATAATCTTGAAAAAAAGAAAGAAAAAAGAGGAAAGGACTTGTCCTTTTATATATCAAAACACTGTGATATTAGAGTAATTAAAACAACATGGTATAGACATAGTAACAAACAGAACAGCACAGAAAATCTAGAAATAAATTCAAGCATTTATGAGTATGTGGTATATAAAAGAAACAATGAGAGAGGAGATTAAAGATGGTGGCGTGAGAGGAGAGACAGAGGCTTCCTCCTAAAACTGGATACAATTAGAAAATTTAATTGGCGCAACTAATCCTGAGAGAGCAACAGGAAAGAGGACTGCGTCAGACTGCACACCCCTGGAGAAAAGAGCAGACTTCACCAAATGGGGTTCCGTACCAGAGCTGTGGCTCTGCGGGACCCGAGCCCCTCCCCCACCCCAGCTCACCAGCAGGAGGAAGAGAAACGGAGCAGGGAGGGAGGGGAAGGCTTGAGACTGCTCAATACCTAGCTCAGGAGATCTGCAGTGGGAGCACAAACCTACATTTCATGGTGCTTTCATGAGACTCGCATGACTACTGGGTTGGAAAGTTAATACAGGCAGAGTTCCTGGGGAGACTGGGACTCCGGCTGCTTGTGGAAAGCAGGGATCCATATCTGGCTGCTCTGGGACAAAAACTTATACCTGTGTGCCTGGCCCACTGGCTCAGGCAGTGGAGAAAGGCACAGCAGCCGGAAGGTGGGGAACAGCTCTTTCCTACCCCAAGTATCACTCCCCTGCGACCCCCAACATTGCTTAAAAGGCTCAGCAGCTCCAGAATAGAGCTTCTGGACACTAGCATATACAAACATAAAACGCCAAAGGAACCTTGTCCAGAGTAAAATTGTTAATACAACTCCCTAGAAAGATTTAAATGATATGGACCTTGTGACTCTTCCTGAAAGGGAGTGCAAAATAAAAATCATCAACATTTTAATGGAGGTACAGAAAGACATACAAGAACTCAGGAATGAATTCAGGTCAGAAACCCAATCTTTAAAGAACACGATGGAGGGTATTAAAAGCAGGTTGGATATGGTGGAGGAGACAGTAAATGAAATAGAAACTAGAGAAGAGGAATACAAAGAAGCTGAGGCACAGAGAGAAAAAAGGGTCTCTAAGAATGAAAGAATATTGAGAGAACTGTGTGACCAATTCAAGCGGAACAATATTCGCATTATAGGGATACCAGAAGAAGAAGAGAGAGAGAAAGGGATAGAAAGTGTCTTTGAGGAGGTAGTTGCTGAAAACTTCCCCAACCTGGGGAAGGAGATAGTCTCTCAGGCCATGGAGATGCACAGATCTCCCTACACAAGGGACCCAAGGAGGACAACACCAAGACACATAGTAATTAAAATGGGAAAGATCAAGATGAGGACAGATTGTTAAAGGCAACCAGAGGCAGAAATAAGATCACATACAAAGGAAAGCCCATCAGACTAACATCAGACTTCTCAGCAGAAACCTTACAGGCCAGAAGGGAGTGGCATGATGTACTTAATGCCATGAAGCAGAAGGGCCTGGAACCAAGATTACTTTATCTGGCAAGATTATCATTTAAATTTGAAGGAGGGATTAAACAATTTCCAGATAAGCAAAAGCTGAGAGAGTTTATTTCCCACAAACCATCTCTGCAGTCTATTTTGGAGGGACTGCTATAGATGGAAGTGTTCCTAGGGTTGGATAGATGTCACCAGAGGTAGTAAAATCATGGTAGGGAAGGTGGAGCAGCTGATTGCAAGGCAAATGCAAAATTAAATTGACAATCTGCAAAGCCAATAAAGGGATAGAGAAAAAGTACAGAATTTGATACCGAATATATAAAGAATGAAGGAGGAAGAAAAAGGAGGAGAAATAGAAAAGAACCTTTAGATTGTGTTTGTAACAGCATACTAAGTGAGTTAAGTTAGACTTAGATAGTAAGGAAAGTAACCTGGAACCTTTGGTAACCACGCATCTAAAGCCTGTAATGGCAAAAAGTACATACCTATCAATAATCATCCTAAATGTAAATGGACTGAATGCACCAATCAAAAGACATAGAGTCATTGAATGGATAAAAAAACAAGACCCATCTATATGCTGCTTACAAGAGACTCACCTCAAACCCAAAGACATGCACAGAATAAAAGTTAAGGGATGGAAAAAGATATTTCATGCAAACAACAGTGAGAAAAAAGCAGGTGTTGCAGTACTAGTATCAGAAAAAATAGACTTCAAAAAAAAGAAAGTAACAAGAGATAAAGAAGGACATTACATAATGATAAAGTACTCAGACCAACAAGAGGATATAACCATTATAAATATATATGCACCCAACACAGGAGCACCGGCATATGTGAAACAAATACTAACAGAACTAAAGGAGGAAATAGACTACAATGCATTCATTTTAGGAGACTTCAACACACCATTCACTCCAAAGGACAGACCCACCAGACGGAAAATAAGTAAGGACACAGAGGCACTGAGCAACACACTAGAACAGATGGACCTAGGAGACATCTATAGAACTCTACACCCAAAAGCAACAGGATACACATTCTTCTCAAGCACACATGGAACATTCTCCAGAATAGACCACATACAAGGCCACAAAAAGAGCCTCAGTAAATTCAAAAAGATTGAAATCCTACCAACCAACTTTTCAGACCACAAAGGTATAAAACTAGAAATAAATTGTACAAAGAAAGCAAAAAGGCTCACAAACACATGGAGGCTTAACAACACACTACTAAATAGTCAATGGATCAACGACCAAATTAAAATGGAGATCCAGCAATATATGGAAATAAATGACAACAACAACACAAAGCCCCAACTTCTGTGGGACGCAGGGAAAGCAGTCTTAAGAGGAAAGTATATAGCAATCCAGGCATATTTAAAGAAGGAAGAACAAACCCACACGAATAGTCTAACGTCACAATTATCAAAATTGGAATAAGAAGAACAAATGAGGCCTAAAGTCAGCAGAAGGAGGGACATAATAAAGATCAGAGAAGAAATAAACAAAATTGAGAAGAATAAAACAATAGAAAAAAATCAATGAAACCAAGAGCTGGTTCTTTGAGAAAATAAACAAAATAGATAAGCCTCTAGCCAGACTTATTAAGAGAAAAAGAGAATCAACACATATCAACAGAATCAGAAAGGAGAAATGAAACATCACAACGGAACCAACAGAAATACAAAGACTTATTAGAGACTACTATGAAAACCTATATGCTAACAAGCTGGAAAACCTAAAAGAAATGGACAACTTCCTAGAAAAATACAACCTTCCAAGACTGACCAAGGAAGAAACACAAAATCTAAACAAACCAATTACCAGCAAAGAAATTGAAGCAGTAATCAAAAAACTACCCAAGAACAAAATCCCCGGGCCAGATGGATTTACCTTGGAATTTTATCAGACATACAGAGAAGATATAATACCCATTCTCCTTAAAGTTTTCCAAAAAATAGAAGAGGAGGGAATACTCCCAAACTCATTCTATGAAGTCAACATCACCCTAATAATAAAACCAGGCAAAGACCCCACCAAAAAAAAAAAATTACAAACCAATATCCCTGATGAACGTAGATGCAAAAATACTCAATAAAATATTAGCAAACCGAATTCAAAAATATATCAAAAGGATCATACACCATGACCAAGTGGGATTCACCCCAGGGAAGCAAGGATGGTACAACATTCGAAAATCCATCAACATCATCCACCACATAAACAAAAAGAAAGACAAAAACCACATGATCATCTCCATAGATGCTGAAAAAGCATTCGACAAAATTCAACATCCATTCATGATAAAAACTCTCAGCAAAATGGGTATAGAGGGCAAGTACCTCAACATAATAAAGGGTATATATGATAAACCCACAGCCAACATCATACTGAACAGCGAGAAGCTGAAAGCTTTTCCTCTGAGATCGGGAACAAGACAGGGATGCCCACTCTCCCCACTGTTATTTAACATAGTACTGGAGGTTCTAGCCACGGCAATTAGACAAAACAAAGAAATAAAAGGAATCCAGATTGGCAAAGAAGTAGTTAAACTGACACTATTTTCAGATGACATGATATTGTACATAAAAAACCCTAAAGACTCCACTCCGAAACTACTAGAGCTAATATCGGAATTCAGCAAAGTTGCAAGATACAAAATTAACACACAGAAATCTGTGGCTTTCCTATACACTAACAATAAACAAATAGAAAGAGAAATCAGGAAGACAGTTCCATTCACAATAGCATCAAAAAGAATAAAATACCTAAGAATAAACTTAACCAAGGAAGTGAAAGACCTATATCCTGAAAATTATAAGACACTCTTAAGAGAAATTAAAGAGGTCACTACCAAATGGAAACTCATCCCATGCTCCTGGCTAGGAAGAATTAATATCATCAAAATGGTCAACCTGCCCAAAGCAATATACAGATTTGATGCAATCCCTATCAAATTACCAACAACATTCTTCAACAAACTGGAACAAATTCATATGGTTCAAAAATTCATATGGAAACACCAAAGACCCCGAATAGCCAAAGCAATCCTGAGAAAGAAGTATAAAGTGGCGGGGATCTCACTCCCCAACTTCAAACTCTACTACAAAGCCATAGCAATCAAGACAATTTGGTACTGGCACAAGAACAGAGCCACAGACCAGTGGAACAGATTAGAGACTCCAGACATTAACCCAAACATATATGGTCAGTTAATGTTCAATAAAGGAGCCATGGACATACAATGGGGAAATGACAGTCTCTTCAACAGATGGTGGTGGCAGAACTGGACAGCTACATGTAAGAGAATGAAACTGGATCACTGTCTAACCCCATACACAAAAGTAAATTCAAAATGGATCAAAGACCTGAATGTAAGTCATGAAACCATAAAACTCTTAGAAAAAAACATAGGCAAAAATCTCTTGGACATGAACATTAGTGACTTCTTCATGAATATATCTCCCCGGGCAAGGAAAACAAAAGCAAAAATGAACAAGTGGGACTATATCAAGCTGAAAAGCTTCTGTACAGCAAAGGACACCATCAATAGAACAAAAAGGAACCCTACAGTATAGGAGAATATTTTCGTGAATGACAGATCCGATAAAGGGTTGTCATCAAAAATATATAAAGAGTTCACGCACCTCAACAAACAAAAAGCAAATAATCCAATTAAAAAATGGGCAGAGGAGCTGAACAGACAGTTTTCCAAAGAAGAAATTCAGATGGCCAACAGACACATGAAAAGATGCTCCACATCGCTAGTTATCAGAGAAATGCAAATTAAAACCACAATGAGATATCACCTCACACCAGTAAGGATCGCTACCATCCAAAAGAAAAACAACAACAAATGTTGGCGATGTTGCAGAGAAATGGGAACCCTCCTACACTGCTGGTGGGAATGTAAATTAGTTCAACCATTGTGGAAAGCAATATGGAAGTTCCTCAAAATGCTCAAAATTGACTTACCATTTGACCCCGGAATTCTACTTCTAGGAATTTACCCTAAGGATGCAGCACTCCAGTTTGAAAAAGACAGATGCACCCCTGTTTATCACAGCACTATTTACAATAGCCAAGAAATGGAAGCAACCTAAGTGTCCATCAGTAGATGTATGGATAAAGAAGATGTGGTATATATACACAATGGAATATTATTGAGCCATAAGAAGAAAACAAATCCTACAATTTGCAACAACATGGATGGAGCTAGAGGGTATTATGCTCAGTGAAATAAGCCAAACGGAGAAAAACAAATACCAAATGATTTCACTCATCTGTGGAGTATAAGAACAAAAGAAAAACTGAAGGAACAAAACAGCAGCAGAATCACAGAACCCAAGAATGTACTAACAGTTACCAAAGGGAAAGAGACTGGGGAGAATGGGAGGGTAGGGAGGGATAAAGGCAGGGAAGAAGAAAGGGGGTATAATGATTAGCATGTATAATGTGGGGGGTGGGGGAAAGGGGAGGGCTTTGCAACACAGAGAAGACAAGTAGTGATTCTACAACATCTTACTATGCTGATGGAGAGTGACTGTAATGGGGTGTGTGGGGGGGAACTTGGGGTAGGGGAGAGCCTAGTAAACATAGTGTTCTTCATGTAATTGTAGATTAATGATAACAAAAAAAAATTTGTAAAAAAAAAAAAAGAGAGAGAAATTAAAGAATTAAATAATGAAAAAAAAAAGAAAATGATAACTGAATGAAGAAAATACTGCTTTCAGTTAATTCTGTTGGGTAACAAAATAAACTTAGATTATAGCACATACTAAATGGGAAAATAAATTACAGATGGATTAAAGATCTAAATTTTAAAAAAATTTAACAATTATTGAAGGAAAATACACTATTGACATTGGGATAAAGAAAGCTTTCTTAAACTCCCCAATTTCAGAGGCTTTTGCCTATTTTGTTTGCCAACATTCCAAGCAGTACCTAGCATACTTTCACTCAGAATACATTTTCTAGCTGGAAGACACCAGGAGTAAACCTAAAAATTGAAGGACTGACATATTTTTACAATATACAAATTTCAAACCTCTATATAGCTAAAAGTACCATAAAGAAAGTTAAAAGGCCAGCAACATTTTTAACATGACCAAAAATTCAGTATCTATCATAAAGTGTGGGGAAATACTCAAACATAAGGAGATGCACAAGGATGTGCAGTGCATATTTTACTATGTTAAGAATAGGAAAAACGTCTATTAATAGGATAAATGAAAAATAATACAACAGTATCCCTTATGTAGTTCAAGGGAATTAACATGATTTACATACATCAATGTGAACATATGAGAAAAACAAAGAGGTTACTTTTAGTAGTAGAGGGTAGGGAAAAGGACAAAGGGGAGGAGTGAGAAGGTCAAAGGGATTTTTAAGTGTATGTCTAATATTCTGGTTTTTTGAAGGGTAAAGGTATTCATGGTTACACATGTCATTAAAATTAATGAAAAAACTTAATTCAAAAAAACCTTTGAATTCTAAAGTTTCACTTAACAAATTTTCAACCACTTAACTCTATAATAAACACTTGTTTTCATACTATGTATAAGGGCCCACATTAGGCAGGGTAGGTAATACAAACACGAACAATTCATGGTCTTTACCCATAAGGTCAACTATAGGATTGTTAAGAGAGAAAGGCAAATAAACAATAGGAATAAGAATAAAGACATACTAAGAGAGCAGAAAAAGATGGCAGATAGGAGGATCCTGACCTCACCTCCTCCCACATAAACACCAAGATCAATCACATGTAATGCAACTCACTCTGAAGACTGGCAGAACAGGTCTTCCATAGCTATAGGCATAAAGAGAAGGCCACAAAGAGAAAGGTAAAAGAGGCAGAGATGCCCTCAAGATATGAAGCCCACCCCCTTACATGACAACCCACAACCACAGGCTCAGAGGATCAAGGGGATCAGATCAAGCCCCACACTGGGGACCCCTGGCCCTGGGCACCTGGACTGGGAGGAAGAGCCCCAATAAAGTCTCGCTTTGAAAATTAGCAGGACTTAACTCTAGGAGAACTGGAGGGCTACAGGAAACCAAGTCTCTACTCTTAAAGGGCCAGTGTGTTGTATCGGTCAGTCTGAAACCTAGCACAGAGCAGCAGTCTGAAAAGTAATTTGGTTATATGTGAAGGAGATTTATACTAATTTTAGGACATGTACTGGAAGCACAGGGATCTGCACAAGCTTTATCCAGGAATGGAAGTACTGATGGGTACAGTTTGTCTTGCTCTCCTTCAGCCTAGTTCACTGGATGCTTGCAGGAGCCAGTCTGACCCTTTCTATCTACCTTGCTAGCACTGCTTGCCCTGTCCCGGTGTTCCCCTGTGGACCCACCCCACCCAGCTCACCTATCACAGCAGGTACCCCTTCAGAGCAACACCTGCCCCACCATACCCAGCAAGCACCCTCAGTTGGGACTGGCATTCCCCCAGTGACCACTGGCTGGCCATACCTGGTGGGCAGCCCTGGCCAGGATCAGAACCTCTCCACAGTTGTGGCCAGTCATTACTGACAGCTGTGCTGAGGGCTACCAGTGTGCTCACAGCATGTGGCCCTGCTACAACAGGAGGGTGCATGCAGCCCACACAAGGGACACAACTGGAGCACCTGGTCTTGTGACCACAGGGATTGTGCTACTGGACACAACAGGATCCACTACTTTGGAAACCAAGAGATGTAGCTGATCTACCTAATACAGAGAAACAAACATAGACAGTAAGACAACATGAGGAGACAGAGAAATACATTTCAAACAAAAGAACAAGACAATATGTCAGAAAAAGAACTAAATGAAATGGAGATAAGCAACCTATCTGAAAAAGAGCTCAAAAGCTCAAACTAGTGGTTATAAAGATACTGACAGAACTTAAGAGAAGAGTGGATGAACTCAGTAAGAACCTCAACAAAGAGAAAGAAAGCTTTAAAAAAAAACTGAGATAAAGAAGAAATAACTGAAATGAAAACTACACTAGAGGAAATAAACAGCAGATCAGGGATGCAGAAGAATGGAATGATACTGTGGAAATAGGGTAATGAAAAGCAACCAATCTGAACAATGAAAAGAAAAAAGAATTTAAAAATGAGAAGAGGTTAAAAGATTTGCTACAACTTCAAGCAGAATACCATGTGCATTATACAGGAGTCCCATAGGGAAGAGAGAAATAGAAAGGGGCAGAAAACTCATTTGAAGAAATAATAGCTGAAAACCCTCCTAACCTGGGGAAGGAAACAGATATCCAGGTCTAGGAATTACAGAGTCAAAAATAAGATGAACCCAAGGAGTTCCACACCAAGACACATAATAATTAATATGGCAAAAATTAAAAACAAAGACAGAATTTTAAAGCAGCAAGAGAAAAGCAAACAGTTATGTAGAAGGGAAACCCCATAAAGCTATTAGCTGATTTCTCAGCAGAAACTGTGCAGGCCAGAAGGGAGTGTGGCATGATACACACAAAGTGCTGAAAGGAAAAAAAACCTACAACAAAGAATACTCTACCCAGTAAGGTTATCATTCAAAATTGGAATATTAAAGTAACACAGTTTCCCAGACAAACAAAGGGTTCATCACCACTAAACTGGCCTTACAGGAAATGTTAAAAGGATTTCTTTAAGTGAAAAAGAAAAGGCCATAACCAGTATAGTATTTTGAAAGAAAAAATTTCACTGGTAAAAGCAAACATATCGTAAAGGTAGTAGATCAATCACTTATAAGGCTAGTATGAAGCTTAAAGACAAAAGTAGTAAAATCAATTATATACAAAAAAATTAGTCAAGGGCTACAAAGAATAAAAAGACACAAAATATATCATATACATAAAATGTGGGTGGGGAACACCAAAATACTGTTTTTAGAATGTGTTTGAACTTAAATAACCATCAATTTGATCTACACATAGGATGCCAGTATGAATCTCATAATAACCCAAACCAAAAACCTATAATAGATACATAATTAATACAAAGAAAGAAATCCAACCATAACATTAAAGAAAGTTATCAAATCACAAGAGAAGAAAGGCACACAGAAGAACTACAAAAACAACAGAAAACTTAATAAAATGGCAATAAGTACATACATATCAGTAATTACTTTATATGTAAATGAACTAAATGCTCCAATCAAAACACATGGGTTAACAGAATGGCTGAAATACAAGAACCATCGATATGCTTCCTATAAGACAGTCAATTCAGAAATTAAGACACATACAGACTTAAAGTGAAGAGATGCAAAAAAGATACTCTGTGCAAATGGAGCAAAATAAAAATAAAATAAAGCTGAGGTCAGAATACTTATATCAGACAAAATAGACTTTAAAACAAAGACTGTAACAAGAGACAAAGAGGGCATTACATAATGATAAAGGGATCAGTACAACAAGAGAGGATATAGTAGGTGTAAATACTTATCCACCCAACATAAAAACAGCTAAATATATAAAGCAAATATTAACAGACATAAAAGGAAAGATTGACAGAATATAATAAAAGTAGGTTTTTTTTAACACCCCACTTACATCAATGGATAGATTATTCAGACAAAATCAATAAGGAAACAGAAGCTTTGAATGTCACACTAGACTAGATGAACTTAATAGATATATTAAGAATACGGCATCCCAAAACAGTAGAATACACATTCTTTTTAAGTGCACATGATACAGTCTCCAAGATAGATCAAAATATTCCAAAAAGAGAAGTGGAAAGAATGCATCCAAAATGATTTCACAAGGCCAGCATCACCCTGATACCAAAACCAGACAAAGACACTATAAAATAAGAAAACAGGCCAATATTCCTGATGAACAGAGATAGAGAAGTCCTCAATAAAACATTAACAAACTGAATTCAACAATACATTAAGAGGAACATTCACCACAACCAAGTGGGATTTATTCCAGGGATGTAAGGATGGTTCCATGTCAGCAAATCAATCACTGTGATATACCACATTAACAAAAGGAAGAATAAACACCATATGATCATCTCAATAAGTGCTGAAAAAGCATCTGATAAAGTTCAACATCCATTCATGATAAAAACTTTCAACAAAGTTGGGATAGAGGGCACATACCTCAACATAATAAAGGCCATATGTGACAAACTCAGCTAACATCACACTCAGTGGTGAAAAGCTGAACACTTTTTCTTCTAAGATCAAGAACAAGACAAGGATGCCCACTCTAACTACTTTTATTTGACACTGTAGTGTAAGTCATGGCCACAACAGGGAAAAAAAATGAAAGGCATCTAAATTGATAAGGAAAAAGTAAAACTGTCACCATTTGCAGATAACATGTTACTATACATAGCAAGACCTAAAGACTCCAACAAAAGCTATTTGAATGAATAAATGAATTCAATAAAGTGGCAGGATAGAAAATCAACATACAGAAATCTGTTGCATTTCTACATACTAATAACAAACTAGCAGAAAGAGAAATTGATAAAACAATCCCATCTACAATTGCATTAAAAAGAATAAAATACCTAGGAATGATTTTAACCAGGGAGTGAAAACCTGCACACTGAAAACTGTAAGACATTGATGGAAGAAACTGAAGAAAATACAAATAGAGGGAAAGATACATTGTGTTCATGGATTAGAATTAATGTTAAAATGCTATACTACCCAAAGCAATCTACAAATTCAATGCAATCTCTATCAAAATACCAATGGAATTTTTCACAGAACTGAAGCAATAATCCTAAAATTTGTATGAAATCAGAAAAGACCCCTATTAGCCAAAGCAATCTTGAGAAAGAAGAACGAAGTAGAATATATCATGCTCATGTATTTCAAACTATACTCAAAGGTATGGTAATCAAAACAGGATGATACTGGCTCAAAAACAGACACATAGATCAGTGGAACTGAACAGAGAGCCCAAAAATAAACCCATGCTTATATGGTAAATTAATCTACAACAAAGGAGATAAGAATATACAATGGGAAAAAGACATGGAAAAAGAAAAAAAAGACACGAGAAAGTATTTCTCTTCAATAAATGGTGTTGAGAACTTTGGAAAGCTACAGGAAAAGAATTAAACTGGATCACCTTTGTACACCATACAAAAATTAAACAAAAAACTTAAAGAACTGAACCAATCCATAAAAGTCTTGAAAGAAAAGAGGGAATAAATATTGACTGCAGCAATTTTGTTCTTGATATGTCTCTCAGGCAAGAGGCACAAAAAGCAAATATTAGCAAGTGGAACTACATCAAACTAAAAAGTTTTGCACAGTGAAGGAAACCACCAAGAAAAGAAAAGGTAACCTATTATATGGGAGAATATATTTGCAAATGATATAGTTAATAAAGGATTAATATATAAGATACATAAAGAGCTCATACAATTCAACACACACACAAAAAAACAAATGAAAAATGGGGAAAGGACCTGAATAGATTATTTTCCCAAAGACAACAACACATGAAAAGATACTTATCACTAATTATCAGGTAAGTGCAAATTAAAAGCACAATATCATCTCATCCTAGTTGGAACAGCTAGTATCAAAAAAAAAAACAAAACAAGAAATAACAAGTGTTGGCAAGGGTGTGGAGAAAAGGGAACCCTCGTGCACGTGCACTGCTGGCAGAAATGTGAACTTGTGCAGCCACTATGGAAAGCAGTATGGAGGTTCCCTCCAAAAATTAAAAATAGAAGTGCCATATGATCCAGTAATTCCACTTCTGGGCATTTACCCAAAGAAAGCTAAAATACTACTTTGAAAAGGTAAATGCAACCCCATGTTTATTGCAGCATTATCTAAATAGCCAAGATATGCAAACAACCCAAGCCCATAAATAGATGAATGCATAAAGAAAATGTAGTATTAGATACAATGGAATATTACTCATATATATATATAATATAATTCAAGTACCACATATATGTATACACAAAATAATGCACAAATTATAAGTATACCACTAAATGAATTTTCACAAAATAAATATACCAGTGCAACCAGAACTCAGATCAAGAAACAGAATTCAAGCAGTCTTCACTTTGCACAGTAGGAACTATGTTAGCATAAATTTTTGCATATTGGTAATAGTGTCTTAATTTTGTGTTTCATTTCTGTGGAAACATTAAATCAAAGCAAGGATACAATTCCAGTACATGCACGATTCAGATAACTTGGTACATGCAAAGTGAAATCTGCCTATATGACCAGCAAACTCAAATCCCCCAGCTGACCTCTTCCAGTCACTACACCCAGTCTTCCAATTGTAACTACTATTCCGACTTCTAACAGTAGAGATTAGTTTAGCCATTTTTTTTTATTTATAAAAATGTAATCAGTATATACTCTTTTATGTCTGTCTTCTTTTGGTCAAATTGTTAATGAGAATTATTCTTGTTGCAAGCAATTTTGGTTCATTCATTTTTATTGCCATATAGTATTTTATTTTATGAGTACACCACAATATATGTATGCTTTCGGTTAAATAAACATTCTTATAAATGATAGTTTGGCATACACATTTCTGAGGGGTATACTTAGGAGTGGAATTGATAACTCATAGGGTATGCATTAGTTAGTTTTAATTGCAATTGTATCAACTTTCTAAAGTGATAGTACAAATTTACTCTCCCCCAGGTAGTATGAGTTGTTCCACATCATACTCAAGACTTGGATTTATGTCTTTCACTTTAGTCAGTGGGTGTGTAGTAGTATGTCATTGTAACTTTAATTTGTATTTATCTGATAAACAGTGAAGTTGAGCACCTTTTCATAAGTTTATTGACCACTGTGAAGTGCCTCATTAAGTCTTTTGCCTGTTTCCTTTTGTTACTGATTTGTAGACATTCCTTATATATTCCAATGAGATTTTGCCACAGTTTGCAAATACATTCTCCCTTTCAGTAGGTTGCCTTTTTCTTTACAAGTGGTGTCTTTTAAAAAACATAAACTCTTTTATTTTGAGAGAGTCTGGCTTATCTGTTATTTACTTTATGATTACTGTTTTTGTGTCCTGTTAACAACATCATGCGTATTGCAATTGATAAAACTTATTTCCCTATGTTTTCCTCTAAAAGTTTTATTATTTTACCATACACATTTAAATCTATAAATAATCCAGAAGTGGTATTTGGGAATAGTATAAACAAGGACCAAGATTCATTTTTCTTCTATATGGAAATATGGCATCTATAGAGCTATTTCTGAAATCTGTTTAGTTGGTTTACTTGTCTCTCCTTAGTCAATATCACACTGTTTTAATTTAAAGCTTTACAGTAAGTCTTGTTATCTGGTAGTATTTCTTTTCCACCTTTTTTGTTCTCTAAAGTTATTTTAGCTCTTTTTGGCCTTTTCCATATAAATTTTAGAAACAGCTTGTCAAGTTCAAAGAAAAAAAAATATCCACTGGTATTTTGATTGGGATTTTTTGTACACAGTTAAGTCTTGCAATCTATGAACATAATACATCCTAACATTTATTTTCTTCTTCTTTAATTTTTATTAGTATTTTATAGTTTTTAAGTCTTAATGAACTTTTCACTAGAATTACTCCTGAATATTGAATGTTTAATCTTGTATGCTATTTTAAATACCATCAATATAAATTTCACTGTCAACTGGATGTTGCTATTTGTGGAAATAATATTAAATTTGTATTTTTGCCTTGTAAACAAAGACACTGCTAAATTCATTTATTAAGCCTGACAGTTCAAAGATTTTTTTGGATTTTCTATATATACAATCTTATTTTCTGCAAATAATGATAGTGTTATTTCTTTTCTAGTTTTTATATCTTTATTCATCTTCCACAGACTTCAATATGACACTGAATATAAGTGATTTTAGCAGGCATCCATGCCTCATTCCCATACTGAGGGGCAACACTTTCAACATTCCACCATCAAGTACAATGCATATATAGAATGCCATACACCATAGCATATTTACAGGGATTAGGACATAAACATCTTTAGGTGTCAATTTTTCAGTCTATGACAATCACTAATTTAATTTAAAAAATCAAAGCTATAATGAGATGTTACTACATATCTTCCAAAACGAGTAAAATAAAACATAGTGAAAAGTCAAATACTGGAAAGTATGCAGGAAAACTGGATCACTTACACATTGCTGGTGAAATGTAAAATGATACTCTGGAAGACCACTGGACAATTTCTTTAAAACTAAATATACAACCTGGCATTTATTATAGAGAAATGACAACTTAAATGAGCATGTTCACACAAAAAGCTGTACACAAAAATTTAGCAGCTTTGTTCAAAGTAGCTCAAATTTGGAAACCAAATGTCTTTAAATGGGTGAATGGTTAAACAAGCTGTGGTACATACTTACCACGTTATATAACTCAAAAACACAAAGGAATTAATTATTAATACATGCAAACAAATGTCCCAGAAATCATGCTAAGTGGGGGAAAAGAGCCAATCACAGGTTCCATACTGTATTGATTCTATTTTACATAATAACATTCTTGAGAAATGACATTTATATGGAGAACAGGTTAGTTTTCAGGGTTCAGGGATTGGAGAGGTGGGAGGCAGATGGCTGTGGCTATAAAAGGGCAACATGAGGGATCTTTGGGTTATGGAGCTATTCTGTATTTTAAATCAATATTAGCATCATGGCAGTGATATAGTACTATATTGTACTGTAGCTTTGTAGGATATTACCATTGCAGAAAACTGGGCAAAAGCTATATGAAATAACTCTATTATTTCTTATAGTGACATATAAAACAATCAATAATTATTTCAACATAAAAATTTAATTTAAAATATTTAAAACTTGTGGAACAGTACTTAAAAGAGAGGTTTATATAATTAATTACATGTATAGGAAAAACAGAAAATATAGAAAAGCAGAGCAAATTAAACCCAGAGAAGGGAAGATGAAAGAAAGGACATAGAAATCAATGGAATAAAAAATAAACATATGATTGGGAAAAACAACAAAGCTAGAAAATTGGTTGTATTAAAAGATCAGTAAAGTTGATAAACTTCCAGCAAGGTGGAACAAGGGAAAAAAAGAGAGAAAACAGATAATGAGGATCAGAAGAAATATCTGACATCACTGCAGATCCCACACACTTTACAAAATGATTATAAGAGGATATTTTGAACAACTTTTCTGCTACTGCTTGCTAAATTAAATCCAAACTTTTCAACTTAGCCATCAATACCCTCCTCTACCATGTTGATAAACCTACCCTTCCTAATGTTATTTTCCATTCCTTCTCTTATACCTGCCAAACACATTATAAAAACTAAAGAATGCTTTATTCCCTAAATAAAATTCCCACTTTCTCATCTCCTTTAACTCATCATGCCCGTGGGTCCATATGTAATGCTCTCCCATCAACCCCCCTTTGGTCCCCACTCAAGTTCTTTCGAAATCCTATCTACTCAAAAGTTCTCATCAGATATGATACATCCTTCAGGAAATGTTCCCTGATCTCTCCAACTGTACCTGACCTCCTTTTTTTCTCCTTAATACCCATATTTTGTATTAATGTTCTTAAGATACAAATAACATACCTTTTACCTAGTTATTTAATATGGGTCTTATCCCTTATCTTTATTAGTCTTTAGGTTACTATGAAATGGTAATTTTATTTTACATACCTTCATATCACTAAAGCCCCTGGCATAGTGCTTTACATAAGCTCAATATATTTTAGTTATGCTGAATTCTGTAAAGACATTGCTCCAAACTATTTTCTAATGATAGCTCATAAAGAAAACAAACATAAGAATGATTAATCAATAAATAAAAGTAATTATAAAAGTTTTAAGGTCCTGAAAATGAATGTAATAAATTAAAACATTAGAAAAATATTTGAAAGAATAAAAATATAGATTCAGCAATCCCTTCTCACTTGCTAGTAAAACTTTTAGAATAAGAGATTGAATTAGTTGACAATTTCAGGCCTAGTAGAAAATATCAGGTAGGGAGAATAAGACTGAAATAGACTATAAATCATTTATAAATATTCTTTTCATATTTCCTAAAAAAATGTTTAACTATAGTAACTAAAAGAAACATTAACAGAATTTTATACATCTTGAATTTTGAATAATGGATACTGTACAATTTCTATTTATTTTGATCCCAAGGTTACCTCCTGAGATGATAATGGTGTATCACAGAAAGAATATCAATAATATTGGATTATAGTTGAATAAGCAAATTTCCTAGACATTCTTCTTTCTCTAATTAAAAACTACACTAAGTATTCTAATTACAATTCTGAATGTTTAATTTTCTACTGCTGACTTTAATCAGTATCCTTGGCTTTCAAATATGAAAATGACATCATTTCCTCCATTCTTTGGAGGAAAACAAAGTAAAGGCTGGCTAGCATTTTGTGAAGGTATTCTTGCACATTTTAGAGGGTTGCAGCAAATCACTTAAGCTTTTGATTCATATCATGAGGAGATTTTCATCATTTATCAATAAAGGTTGATGTATAGCATGAGAAATTGCTAAACTCTTGCAGTTAGACTTTTAAAAGTGCTAAATCATTGATTTTCTAATACCACCATGGAATGGTACAAAATCAACTCTTCAAGGTTTTACCTGAGTATTCATCAGATGGAGAGTCCAGAACTACACCAATACAATAGTCACAAGACACATGATCTATTTAAGTTTAAATTTCATTTATTTAAAATTAAAATTACAGATCTGTCAGTTGTACTAGCTTAATTTCAAGTGCTCAAAAGCCTGTGACTAGTTTCTACTGTATTAGAAGTACAGAATTATATATTTCCATTGTCATAGGAATTTCTATTAAACAGCCTTGGTCTAGAAAGCTAGTAATTTGACTCAACTTGAACAGTACGGGCAGTTTGTTATATATTGACTCATATTAGTTAAACTCATGATCAACAGGACTAGCCTTATTATTCCTTTCAATATAATTTTCAAATAACTATTATTTGCTTATAGTTGGAACCAGCTCCTATACAAAACATGACAAATTCTTTCCTGTCTCAGGGCTTCTTTTTTACCTATTCTTAGACTCATTCTTACTTTCAGTGGAAGCTTGAATGTTACTGACCTTTCCACCAAAAACAGGTCTCAGACTAAACTGCATACACATTAATTTCTATCTCAGTGCCCTGTTTACTTTTTTCATAGGATATCAACATTTTAATTAATTAATTAATATATCTTCCACTGAAGTAGATCCTTTGACTATTTTATTCATAGCTCTGTCCCGAAAGCCTACCTAGCATAGGCAAACAGTCAAGATTTGTTGAATTAATAAATTAATGTTCATTGAATCAATGAATACATTTACACTATGACTGTCTTTCCCCTCCAGAACAAACTCATTGTTCCTTGTCACTATGCTTTTATATTTATTCCTTCCTTCTTCTTCTTTCTAGTTTATGTGTTTCCTTTCTTTCCCAGAAGACTGTCTCAAATTTTTTAAAAATCTAAATTTTGGGTTCTATGGGTAATGAGTAGAGAAGTTCCAGGCTAGAAGAGGGTGATATTTTCAGGAGAGCTTTCAGAGAAAATAAACTTTTTAAAAATATTCCACCCTGTCCTTCCAGCAAGTACAAAGAGAACCAAAACAATAATCCCACCCCTCACTATACACATGTATTAGTGTGGCATACACTATAAAGAAGATTTAATTTGCCTGCATATGAGAAAAGGCAGGTATTTAAGAAAAATATATATATATATAGGAGGAAAGAATTGAGAAAAGAGGGAAATTTTCCACTCACCTTCTTGAATAAAATCTTCTAATATTTGTCTCTACTACAGTGCCCACTACTACACCCTAAGAAAGCAATGTCATGTGAAATACTTTTTATTTACATAGAAAACACAAAATAATCAAAGATAGTAATCACAAAATAATAATAAATTTCACAACTACCCTCAAGGAACATTCAAGAAACTAGCTGTTATTTAAAATATCTTCAGGAGGTTTTACATAATCATAAAGGGAAAATATTTTTTTTTAAATGAGTGAATTATGAAAGTATAATGAACAAATATATTAAATATACAAGCTACTCAACATATTAGAAGACTCTTCCAGTATAAATCCAAAGAAATTATACACCATTAGTTATTATAAAGGTATCATGCATTTACCTAAGAAATAATACTACATAAAAAATTTTGAAGCAATTCACAAAACTTACCTTGATTCAACAGAAGCCTAAATGATCACTGTATAATAATATGCTTAATATGTTTAACTTGTCACTTATAACATGATATAAAATCATATTTAAAGTTCCAACTTGAAATATAAGAAATAAATATCAAACTTCTGCAGTTTTATTTTTCCAATACTAGAAAAAGATTTAATAGAGTATGTGCATTTAACATAAGTCCTTGCAATTTTGTTGTACCTAGTGTGAAAAGGAAGGAGGGCATTTCACTGGGATTTTATCTGGAAAAATAGAACTAAAAAGCATGAATTATTTGTATTTCCCAAGCTGCAGATCAGACTTTTTTACACTTCAACTTTCACTGTATTTCCTAGATAGAGCTCAAATGATGTTGGAACATAAGTAGGAAAGAGGGAAGGAGAGGAAATATATAATTCCATTAATTAACAAAAATTTGTTATCTACCAACAAGAATTATTCACAGAAAAGCTGTGTTCAGAAACACAACTGAACAAACAGGATGAACATAAATTTATGAAGGATTTCTGTTGTATCAATGTCTAAGGTTATAGTAACGAAAGGTCTGAGTCAGCACTCCTGGGTCACATGTACCCTTTGATAATGGTTTCCTCCTACTTCTATATCTTCCTTTACTACAAAACAAATAGGAAAATAAATAAATAAGTAATTCCTTCTGAACATTTTTTCAGAAATTAGAATAATGTTTCTGGGGTAAAGAACACCCAAGGGATACATTATATATGGCTAAAGATGTGGGCCTTATTGATGGAAAGCAGATTAATCTCCCTCTCATGTTCTCATATTGCCTCCCTTCCCACTATTGCAAACCATACAATGAAAGGTGAGACCCACAGGAACTAGTCTTGAGATAGTAAAATGTTCTGAAGAGATGGTGGACTGCAGAGGAACATTAGGCAGTGACAATATACTACCCACTAAAAATAAGAGAGGAATCAAGATTTGATTGTATGACTATACATCAAGGAGCTATAATTTCACCAAAGAGTACACTATTGAGTAAGAAAAGACTTGTCTCTCCTTGGTATGTTAGCATCCCTGTAGGCTTTAATTAATTATAATCACAGTGTCCAAGGCAAGTACATTAAAGGGCTATCCAGAGTCACTGTTTTATTTGGTGAAACTATCTTTCATAATCAAGTCAGCCACAGTGTGCAATAGATATGATACAGTATCAGTCTGAGAGGTCTTCCCAGGCTTTAAAATGAATCTTTGTTTGAAGATTCAGATTTAGGCATATTCTGTAAGACACTAAGCAGAAGCAGAAGAACTTAAGACTCAGCAAAATTTAGAGGCTATTGGGTTATGAAAGATTCTCTATCACCTACCCAGTTAATAGTTCTTAGTTAAGTATGAGCAACAAAAATAACATAAGAAAAATAGTATCATGACTAACATACTGAATAGTGGATGGATAGTTTCAAGACCCTTTGGACTATGAGTTTGGTCTTTGGAAATAAAAACACAGAGCAGTAGGCTAAATGTTGAGTGTATGCTGGAGTAAAAAATACAAGGATAATTATACTCAAGTCAATGAAATAAACTATTCCTTTTGTAATACCTTAAAAACAACTTCATTTTTAATACCTTTAAAATTTTTCAGTTTTAATTACAAGATTAACCTATTTCAAAAGCAAAAATCTTCCTTTTTCATTCAGTAGAGAGCCGTTACTAATCTAGTATCTACTGCTTTTCTTTTAGCATTCTGTAATCAGTCTATCAATATTAGTCAAAAAATTATTTTTATTTTTTAAATTTCAAATTTTGTTTCTGCTGCAGACATTTATTGAATCATCTATTGCACCAACACTACATTGTACTTCACAGAAGACTGGCCAGCCACAGACAAAATAAACCACCACAGACCAGCTTTTGAAGGGTTTTTGGCTTCTTTGCATTCCAACGTTTAGCAAACAGAGCAGTTATAGACTTTTATTGCAAATCTAAGGTTCCATTTCTTTATGTGGCATTCTGGCAAGGGAGATTCACAATTGTATTTTAATAGTCTGTCTAAACTGGAGTCTTCCCACATGTAAATATTTGACTATACAAGTGTGTGCCAGGTGATGAAAGAACTGATAGCTCTCCTGAGCTTGCAGATGATCCAGGCAATCCAGATGATTGCAGGAACCTAGGCAGCCCTACTAGGGAGAGCGCTGAACCACAGGCACCTGCTCTGAGAAGTGGCATCACCTGAGGAAAGAACCATGGCAAAAGCCGAGTAGTAGAAGTCTGAGCATTAAAGAATACTAACCCCTTTCTCTAAAGCAGCATGTAGGTGTGGAAAAGGCAACTGTTAAAAGAACTATAGTCAGACTTGGAAATTTTACTAATTTCATTTAAGTAAACTGTGTCTGTCTCCAACTGTGTCATGCTCCTCAAAGCCCAGAAAATGAGGAAAACAAGGAGAGATAATTTACCAAGTACAAGAAGCACAAGACCAATGCCCTAATCATGTTATTTTTAGAATGAATAAAACAAATTTTTAACACAATATTTAAATAAAAACATGGACCCAAGGAAAGAAATATTTAAACCATTGCCATATACTGTTTTAAATTAGTTCATGCTCTCATAATTTTGAGAATTCAGAAAATCAAAGTTTACTACTGTATGTTATCAAGAAAAATGTTAGGATGTTTCAAATTTCCAATGAACTTTCATTTTGGAACTCAGACATCTTACTACAATACATAATATGTAAGCTCCAATTTTGGGAGAAAAAAGGAAATTTCTATGGTCAAAGAATTTATATTCATTAAGCAAAAACAAGCTTTCCTCCTTATAAGAACTAAAGGTCTAAACAAAATTTCAAAGCATGTAGGCAACTGCACATAATAAACCTAAACAGAATTTATTTTGCATTCATATTTATGTAGACATGTTTACAATCAAATCTGAATATAGTTTGTTATACCTTAATTAATTTTCATACCTGTACTGATGAGTATTTGGAAAAATTTTCCATTTGATACCACCTAGGAACTTCACTTAGTCTTTGATCTGAAACAAAGAGAAAAACTAATTTGTAGTTCAGTGGGTAAAGTTCACTATTTAAAAACTAGAAATAAGGTAGTTATTATTTGATATATCCAATGTAAAATTGCTAGTCTCCAGTGTTTCTCAAAATAGAATGAAGCATCAATTTCAACACACCACTTTGGAATTTAAGAATAGGCTCATATATACACCTAAGTCAACTAACTATGGCCAATGGAAGAAAAGAAAAACAGATGCAAAGAACTAATTTTTCTAACTTTGCAAATTTTAATTCTCAGCCTCTCCTAATATCCACATTACTCTTAGAAGATGTCAAATAATAATTTCCTTATTTTAAAAACCTTTGCTTCTAGAAGTTAAAATAGTTGGAAAGATAAGTTGTAGCCATATTCTTTAAAATTGTAAAAATATGCTGAAAATTCCAGGACAAACCTGAGGAGGAGAAACTAAAGGACAAGGAATCTAAATTAAAAAAGAGTAGGCAAGGAACAACAGAAAAGAATGTCCAGAATAAAGCCAAGGACTCTCAATAAGTATAAGGTTATATTTTTATCCATATCAAGAAAAGAAATGTAAAATAGAACACAGCATCCAACAATGTACAAAACTCATTCTTTCAAGATCACATGGAACATTTAAAATTGATTATTTGCTGGCAATAGAGCAAGTCTCAAGAACTTTCAAAGTAGTGAAGCCACAGAGAACACATTAACTGACAATACCATAATTAAACTAGAATCAATCACCAAAAAGAGAAAATCTTCATACATTTTGAAGGTCAACAATTACTTTTCAATAACCTATGAATCTCAAGAGGACATACAAAATGAAATTGAAAGTATTTTGAATTGAATGACAGTGAAACTATAATACTTCAAAATTGGCTTAAAAAGAAATCTGTAATTTAACTGCCTATGCTAGAAAAAAAGGCTGAAGTCAGTAAACTACAAAATCATCCCAAAAAGTTAGAAAAAGAGGAGTAAATTAAGCCCAAAGAGAGTCAAGTGAAGGGAGTAAGATAAGCCTCCTCCTCCAAATAAAAAAAAAAGAAACACAAACAAAAAGACAATCATTTCAAAAGTTACAGAAAAAGAATCTGATGAAATTCAAGATATAGCCATGATAAAGTCTTAGGAATTCAAGAATAGAAGGGAACTTCTTTAATATAATAATGGATTCCTACATAAATGCACAACAAAAGTCATGCAGGTGAAAACGTTGAAAACTTTCCCTTGGAAATTGATAATGACACAAGGATACATTTATTGATACTCTGTTGGAAGGCTAAGTTAATTTTAAGGCAAGTAAAAAAAGTAAAAGGCATATAGACTGAAAAGGAAAAATGTGTTATCTATATGAGTATGTATGTGGTAAATCAAAAAGAAGATTATTGTATACAAGGTCAATATATAAATATTAATCTTATTTCTATATATTGACAACATAAAATTAGAAACAATAAAGGATATAATTTATAATACTATAAAATATCAACATCTAGGAATAAATCTAACAAAAGATGTGAAAGTTACTTGCACAGGAAACTGCAAAACATTCAGGGGAAAAATTGAAGACCTAAGTAAGTGGGGAGAGGTACTCATGGCTTACAGAGGTCAATACTGTAAAGATATCAATTCTCCCCAAATTAATCCACAAATTAAATACAATCCCAATTAATCTTCCAAAAGAGGATAATGAAGAAATTTAAGAGTTGATAGGTAGAAATGCAAGAAGAAATTCTAAGATCATTTTTGCAAAAGAACACAGGGAAGGATCTGCTCTACCAAATATCAAGATTTATAAGTAACAGTCATTTAGATGGTGTTATAGTCATATAACAATAAACAAAATTGACCAGTGGAATCCAGAATCTGGTAATGTACTCATGTATATATGAGCACTTGAATTATGATCAACAATATTTTTCTAAGTGGTTCTATGGCAACTGAATACGCTCATGCAAAAGAAAAGCGTCATCCACAAAAATCAACTCTAGGTGAAATGAAGATCTCTGAATGTTAAAACAATACATTCTAGTTGATAACAAAAAGAATATCTTTATAACTTTAGGGTAGGGAAAATTTTTTTAACCAGAACACAAAAAGCACTAACAAAAAAAGAAAAAAACTGATAAACTGGGCCACATTAAAATTAAGATCTATTGTTCATCAGAAAGAGACCATTAAGGGAGTAAAAATGCAAGCCACAAACATGGAAAAGATACTTTCACACATGTAACTAACAAAGAGCTATATATCTAGGATATATAAAAAAACAATTGATTAAAAGGCAGACAACTTTATAGAACACTGGTAAGAATATGTTCCAAGCAAAAGAACAAGACAAACACCAAAAAAAGTGTTAAATGAAACAGAGCTAAGCAATCTACCTGATAAAGGACAAAGTAATGGTCATAAACATGCTCGCTGAACTGAGGGAAAAAATAGATGATCTCAGAGAGAACGCCAACAAAGACACAGAAAATATAAAGAACCAGTCAGAGCTGAAGAATACACTAAACAAAATAAAAAATACAATAGAGGGAATGAATAGTAGACTAGAGGAGACAGAAGAATTGATGGATGAGCTAGAAGACAGGGTAGTGGAAAGCAACCAATCTGAGGAAGACAGGCAAAAAGAATTTCTAAAAATGAGAACATACTAAGAGAGCTCTACAACTCCAAACAATAGTTGCATTACAGAGTGCCAGAAGGCAAAGAGAGAAAGGAGTAGAAAGTCTATTCAAAAAAAAAATACCTAAAACTGTCTCCATCCTGTGGAAGGAAACAGCTGTTCAGGTCCTGAAAGTGCAGAAAGCCCCTAACAAGATGAACCCAAGGAGGTTCACACCAAGACACATAGTAGTTAAAATGGCAAAGGTTAAAGAAATGGAAGCAACCTGAGTGTCCATCAGTAGATGAATGGATAAAGAAGATGTGGTACATATACACAATGGAATATTATTCAGCCATAAGAAGAAAACAAATTCTATCATTTGCAACAACATGGATGGAGCTAGAGGGTATTATGCTCAGTGAAATAAGCCAGGCGGAGAAAGACAAGTATCAAATGATTTCACTCATATGTGGAGTATAACAACAAGGAAAAACCTGAAGGAACAAAACAGCAGCAGAATCACAGAACCCAAGAATGGACTAGCAGTTACAAAAGGGAAAGGGACTGGGGAGGACAGGTGGGAAGGGAGGGATAAGGGGTGGGGGTAGAAAGGGGGCATTAAGATTAGCATGTATAATGTGGGGGGACATGGGGAGGGATGTGCAACACAGAGAAGACAAATAGTGACTCTACAGCATCTTACTACACTGATGGACAGTGACTGTAGTGGGGTTTGTGGGGGGGACTTGCTGAAGGGTGGAGTCTAGTAAACATAATGTTCCTCATGTAATTGTAGATTAATGATACCAAAATTTAAAAAATGCTAAAGGTTGAAGATAAACAAAGAACTTAAAAGCAGCAAAAGAAAGGCAGTTACATATAAAAAAAAAACCCTTTAGGCTATCAGATTTTTTAACAGAAAACTTACAGACCAGAAGGTAGTGGCATGAATTATACAAAGCATTGAAAGGGAAAAATTTATAAGCAAGAAAACCCAGCAAGATTATCATTCAGAATTAAAAGAGAAATTAAGTTTTTTCCAGATAAATGGACATTAAAAGAATTCACCACCACTAAACTGGCCTTATAGGCTGTGCTAAAGGGATTTCTTTAGATGGAAATGTTTATACATTTAAATGTTTATCATCAGTGAAAACAAACCTACAATAAAGTTAGAAGACCAATCGCTTATAGAGTGAGTATGACATTCAAAAGGCAAAAATAGTAAAAAAAAAATCAATTGTACATAATATTAGACAAAGGATACACAACATAAAAAGATGTAAATTATGACATCATATACATAAAACATGGAAGGGGAACAATCGTTAAAAAGTTGTTCTTTTAGAATGTGTTTGAAATTAAGCAGCCATCAAACTAATACACACTGTTATTTATATGGGAAGCTATGTATGAACCTTATGGTAACCACAAACCAAAAGCCTATGTAACACATACACAAGAAAAAGAGAGAAAGGAATCCAACTAAAGCAAATGATCAAATCATAAAGGGAGAGAGGAGAGAAAGAAAGGGACAGAAAGGAACTACAAAAACAACTGGAAGACAATTAACAAAATGGCAATAAGTACACACCAATCAATAATTACTTTAAATGTAAATGGACTAAATTCTCTAATCAAAAGACATAGAGTGGCTGAATGCATATAGAAACAAGACCCATCTATATGCTGCCTACAGGTGACTACTTTTAGAAGACACTATAGACAAAAAATGACAGTATGGAGGAAGATATTCCATGCAAATAGAAGTGAGAAAAGAGCAGGAGTAGCAATATTTATATAAGACAAAACAGACTTCAAAATAAAGCAACAAGAGACAAAGAAGGCATTACATAATGATAAAGGGATGAGTCCAACAACAGGATATAACAATTGTAAATATCTACCCACCTAACATAGGTGCACCTAAATATATAAAGCAAATACTAACAGAACCAAAAGGAGAAACTGAGAGTAAAGCAGTAATAGTAGGGGATTTTAACACCTTCTTCTCCCACACACACTTACATCAATGGATAGATTATCCAGAAGTAAAATTAATAAGGCAACAGTAGCTATGAGTAACATATTAGAGCAGATGGGTTTAACAGATATATACAGACAGCCCACCCAAAATCAATAAAGTGCACATTCATCTTAATTGCACATGGAATGTTCTCCAGTATAGATCACATATTACCTCACAAAATAAGTCTCAATAATTAAGAAGACTGAAACTGTTTCAAGCATCTTTAAAACCACAACAATATAAAACCATAAATCAGTTACAAGAAAAAAACTGGAAAAAACACAAACATGTGGAGGTTAAACAACATGCTTCTAAATAATCAAGGGATCAATGAGCAGATCAAAGAGGAAATCAAACAATACTTGGAGACAAATGAAAACAAAAACACAATGGTTCAAAATATGTGGGATGGTTCTAAGAGGGAAGTTCATAGCAATATAGGTCCACCTCAACAAACTAAAACAATCTAAGAAAACAAAAATCTAACCTTACAACTAAAGGAACTAGAAAAAGAACAAAATGCAAAGTTAGTAGAAGGAGGGACATAATTAAAGATTAGAGCAGAAATACATGAAAGAGAGACTAAGAAAACAGAAAAAAATCAATGAAACGAAGATCGCGTTCTTTCAGAAGAAAAATAAAATAGACAAACTCTTTGCCAGACTTATCAGGAAAAAGAGGACACAAAATAATAAACAAAAAAACAATATCACAGAAATTCGAAGACTTCTGAGAGAATTCTATGAAAAATTATATGCCAATAAGTTGGACAACCAAAAAGAAATGGACAGGATAAAATCCTAGAAATATACATTCTTCCAAGACTGACCCAGGAAGAAAAAGAAAGTCTGAACAGGCAGATTACTACTACTAAAATTGAATTGGTAATCTAAAAACTTCCAATAAACGAAAGTCTAGAACCAGATGGCTACATGCATGAATTCTACCAGACATTTAAAGAAGAGCTAATACTAATTCTTCTTACAGTATTATAAAAACTAGAAGAGGAAGGAATAGTTCTGAACTCATTCTATGAGGCCATTATTACTCTAATACCAAAATCTGACTAACACACTAAAAAAAGTACAGACCAATATCTGTTATGAACATAGATGCAAAAATCCTCAACAAAATATCAGCAAACTGAATTAAGAAATACACCAAAGGACAATCAAGTGGGATTTATTTCAGAGATGCAAGGATGGTTCAATATCCATAAGTCAATCAGTGTGATACATACACCACACTGATAAAAGGAAGGATAAAATTCATATGATCATCTCAATAGCTGTAGAAAAAGCATTTGACAAAATTCAACATCCATTTCTGATAAAAACTCAACAAAATGGGCAGAGAGGCTACATACCTCAACATAATAAAGGCCACATATGACAAACCCACAGCTCACAGCATACTCAGTGGTGAAAAGCTGAACATTTTTCCCCTAAGATCAGGAACAAGACAAGGATGCCCACTCTCACCACTTTTATTCAACGCTGTTGTGACAGTCCTAGACAGAGCAATCACACAAGAAAAAAGAACTAAAAGGCACCCAAATTGGTAAGGAAAAAGTAAATCTGACACTATTTGCAGATGACATGATAGTATATATAGAAAATGAACATGTAGTACAGTATATATATAGTATAGTATAGCATAGATAGTATATATAGAACAATGAACTAACAGGAGGAGGAATCAAGAGAACCATTCCATTTACAATTACATCAAAAAGAATAAAATATGGAGAAATAAACCTAAGCAGAGAGGTGAAATACTTGCACTCTGAAAACTGTAAAATGTTGATGAAAAAAATAAAGGCGACACAAATAAATGGAAAGCTATCCCATGCTCAAGGATAGGAAGAATTAATATTGTCTAAATGGACATCTTTACAGATTCTGTACAATCTCCCTCAAAATACCAATGGCATTTTTCGATGAACTAGAGCAAATAATCCTAAAATTTATATGGAACCATAAAAGACTCCAAATAGCCAAAGCATTCTTAAGAAAGAACATAGCTGGAGGTATCACTTTCTCTGATTTCAAGCTACACTACAAAGCTACCGTTATTAAAATAGTATGTACTGGCACAAGAATAGATGAATGGATCAATGGAACAGAATAGAGAATCCTGAAATAAACCCATACCTATGTGGTCAAGTAATATATGACAAATAAGGCAAGAGTACACAGTATAAGAGTGCTGGGAAAACTGGACAGATACATGCAAGAGAATGAAACTGAATCACTGTCTTACATCCTACACAAAAATAAATTCAAATGGATGCCCACTCTCACCACTTTCAGTAATCAATAATTCTTTTCTGGATACTTCTCCCCAAGCAAGGGAAATTAAAGCAAAAATAAACAATGAGGACTAACTATATCAAACTAAAAAGCTTCTGCATAGCAAAGAAAACCATCAATAAAACAGGAAGGTAACCTACTATATGGGAGAATATATTTGCAAATGATATATCTATTAAGGGACTAATATCCAAAATAAATAAAGAACTTACACAACTCAACACCAAAATCACAATAATAATAATGGTAATATTAACTCAATTTAAAAACTGGCAGAGAACTGAACATTTTTCCAAAGAGGACATCCAGATGGCCAATAGGCATATGGATAATCAACATCACTAATCATCATGAAAATGCAAATGAAAACCACAATGAGGTATAGCCTCACACGAGTCAGATTGGTTACTAGCCAACAAAAGAAATAACAAGTGTTGGTGAGGATGTGGAGAAATGGGAACCCTCAAATTGGTCCAGCCAGTGTGGAGGTTCCTCAGAAGACTAAAAACAGAAATAACGAAACAACCCCGCAATTCTACTTCAGGGAGTTAACATGAAGAAAACAAAATAATTGATTCAAAAAGACAGGTGCACTCCTATGTTTATTGCCAAATTATTTGCAATAGCCAAGATACGGAAACAACCAAAGTATCCATCAATACATGAATGGATGAAGAAAATGTGTTACATACACACAATAGAATATTGCTCAACAATAAAAAATAATGAAATCTTGTCATCTGCAATAACACAAATGTAACTAGAGGGTACTATGCTAAGTTAAATAAGCCAGGTAGAGAAAGACAAATTCTGTATGATTTCAATTACATGGTATCTAAAAAAAACCAAACAAATGAACAAAAGAGAAATAGATTCATAGACACCAAGAAGAAACTGGTGGTTGCCTAGGGGGAGGGGACTGGCTGGAGTATGTGAAGTGGATGAAAGGCTGGCAGGAATATGTGAAGTGGATGAAAGGCATAATGAGGTACACTTATGGTATGAATTAGTCATGAGGATGAAAATACAGCACAGGAAATATAGCAAATAATGCAATGTCATTGAATGTTGACAACATTTATTGTGAGCATTTAATGTAGAATAAAATTGTTTTTTTAAGTGGTAAGAAGACTTAAATGAGAACTTCACAGAAAGGTTATGGAGGTGGCCAAATATCATTGAGAAGCTGCTCAACCTCATTAGGCATCAGGAAAATACAAATTAAAATTACAATTAAATAAAGAGCTAAGATTTTTAAAAAATGGTGATAATGGGAAATAAAAAAAACTCCCACCTTTAAAACATACACATAACTCTTAGTAGTAATATATCCAACCAAAATGTGCGCACTTGAACACCAAGAGCCATGACAAAAAATGTTAACAGCATTATTGTCAATGGCACCCAAACTGGAAACCACAAATATTCACCAAAAGAAGAGTGGATAAATGGCGATAAATTTAAAAACTCTAATAGTGTACAGTAATGACTATTTTTAATGCAAAAATATGGATAAACCTCAACATGTTGAATGAAGAAGTCAAACAAAGAAGGATACAGTTTATGATTTCATTTATATGAAGTTCAAACACAGGCAAAATTAAACTATAGTGACAAAGTAAAGGTACTGGCTATCTTCAATTATTTTGAGGACACAGTAGAGATTATGATTATAAGAGAGCTTCTCAGGTCCTAGTAATGTTCTATTTCTTGACCTGGGTTGTGGTTACATGAGTTTTGAACTTAGTAGTAATTCACTTAAGCTTTATGTTTGTTTCTATATTGTTGTGAATATGTTAAACAGAAGCAAATATACATATATATGCAATATGTGTTAACTATATATACATATAAATAAAAATATATATATAATGTCCACATGAATAATATATACATTCTACATTGGGAACTTCAGACAATAGTTTCTTCCTTGAAGGTACAAATTATTTAGTGGAGAAATATGACAGATATGTGATTCTGATAGGGGAACAAATAATTATGGAATATTAATAATGTAAATGGTTTTCAACTTTTTATTGTATTTAAAAGAAATTTCCACAACTTTCTGTTGTTACCTGCAGAACTTTTTAGATAGTATTGGACACATAGAACTTTTCCACCAATATAGTATTCTGGTTTCTATCAGTCTCAAAAAAAAGACTGGAGTTATGGCCATGGATAAAATAATTCAAATGCCAGCTACTTTTTTTTTTCCCCTGATAGGGTTTTCAAATAAGAAAAAAAAAGTTTTAGTGATTAAAATAGCTTAGAAGTCAATTGCAGAATAATAATAACAGGAACATATTCAATCTTCAAAGACTGATTTTACTCTGGATAAAATTTTACTGTAACTTAAATCTATTTCCTTCATTCATTCAACAAGTATTTATTACACTGTTTTTTAATTTGCATTTTTTGGATTACTGATGAGATTGACATTTTTTCATATTTTTAGTAATTCTTCAGGTTTTAATTTTTTTTAAATGGCTTTCTCATATTCTTTAACCATTTTTCTGTTAGTGTGAATATATTCTTGTGAAGAATATTTCTAAGTTCTGGATGCTAACCAACTCTCAGTTTCTTTTACTGTAAATATATTCTTCCCTCTGTAGTTGGGCTAGTCATTTATTGATGATATCTTTTGTGATGTCCAAGTTTTAATTTTTAATTTAGTATATTCATCTTTCCTTCCAGTCAAAATATGTATGTTTGTTGAAAGAATCTGCCCATGTGCTGAGATCTGAAAGATACTCTCTTAAGTTTTTTCTTAATGTTTTAAGAGAATTTAGTCCTTTAATCAATGTGGATGATGATATTTCTATATAATGTGAGAAAGATATCTTTACCATTTTTTCTCTCCTATTTGGAGAGCCAATTATTCTAGCACCATTTGCTGAACACTCTATCCTTTCCCATTTATTTCTTATTCCTGTTCTTTTAGATAACAAGTGTGCATGTATGTATGTGTCTTTTTCTTGTTAATTTAATCCACTGATCTATGTATTTATCAATCTGGCAATATTTAATAATTGGAGACTTTTAAGAAATCTTAAGAGCTGGTAAAATGAAATTTCCCACCTTGACAGTCTTTAAAACTCTCTGGGCTATTCTTAGCTCTTGCACATAGATTTCAGAATCATGTTGTCAAAACTAGGTTTGGGATTGCATTTAGTCTACCTATCAATTTGTGGGAGAATTGACATATTACTATAATGAGTGTTCTAATCCATAAATTTGATATGTTTCTCCATTAACTAAGCCTTCTTTTATGTATGCAATAGTTTTCTAATGCTAACTATCCTCCTACTGCTGGGATGAACTCAATATGGAGACAACTGTATGTGCATGTATATATCTACAAACCCACATATATTTTCATTGCTGGATTTTATTTAATATTTCATTTGGAATTTTAATTTCTACATGCCTAAGTGAAATAGAGCTGTAATTTTTCTTTCCTACTAGTGTCTTTTTTGGGTAGTATTTAAGAACACAGACACTGAAACAAGACTGCTTCGGTTCAAATATCAGCTCAGTCACTTAGTTGTGAATTAAACTTGAACTTGTGGTGGCACTTAACCAGAGGGTTGAGATATTATCTATGGTTACTAAACAGTTGGCTAAGAGAACTTCAAAGGCAAGCTAAACAACTGATTCAAGGATGAGGTATTACTGGACATATAATAAAGGAAAAGAGGGGCATAACCATATTAACCTACTGACAAATTCTATACTGTTTCAGAAAATTGAAGAGAATGAAATATTTTCCAAGTAATTATTTGCAGCCCTGTGAATGCCCTAGTTTAATGACTTGAAAGACTTTCCAAGGTCATAGCACAAAGAACAAAAATGTAGGCAGAGATAAGCAGACTCTGTGAGTTAAGGAGTAGGAGCTCAAAGTCAGAGGAGGCCAAGTAACTAGAATTAGCAGGACAAAGTATGGGAGAGAAAGCAGCACACAGAGAACTCTTGTTATATGAAATCTATGGAGGCTCTCTCAGGTAGGCAACACAGTACTGAGTAGCTCGTTATCTATTAAAGAAATTGAATTTGTGGTTTAGAATCTTTAAAGAAAACTTTAGGTCCAATTGACTTTACTGCTAAGTTCTATGAAACTTATAAAGAAGAAATAATACTAATTCTATACTCTTCCAGAAAATTGAAGAGAACAAAATATTTTCCAAGTAATTTTATGAGGCCAGCATTGCCTGATACAAAAACCAGACAAACACATTATAAGAGGGAACAAAGATTTTATGAACACAGAAAGTTAAACGTTTTCAAAAAAAAGTTTTAGAAAATCAAATCGAACAATGTCTAAAAAGGATAACACATGACCAATAAGAATTAGTCCCAAAGGTAAGGCAGGCTTAATATTTGAAAATTAATCAATGTAAATCACCCTATTAACAAACTAAAAATGAAAAAAAAGCTGATATCTCAATAAATGCAGGAAAAGAATTAGAAAAAAAATATCCAGCATCCATTCTGATAAAAATTCTTAGAAAACTAGTAATACAAAGGAGCATCCTCTACCTATTAAGAATTCTAGGAAAGGAAGGAAATTCAAGGTGGTGGTGTGAGAGGTGAGACAGAGATCTCCTCCCAAAACCACATATATTATGAAAATATAGTTAATACAACTAATCCTAAAATAACAACAGGAAAGAAGGCTGAACCAGACTTCATACACTTGGAGAACAGAGCAGACCTAATGAAGCAGGGCACCAGCACAGCTGCAACCCCCAATATCACTCCAGGGGCTGAGGAGCTCCAGAGACTAGAACTTCTGGGCTCTAGAGGGTACAACATACAAATATAAAATGACAAAGAAACCTGGTTCAAACAAAAATCTCACAAACACCAGAAAAAGGAGAAAATGAAACTGAACTCACCAATCTTTCTGAGAGATCAAAATAAAAATCATAAACATGCTCATGGAGGTACAGAAAAATATTCAAGAACTCAGGAATGAATTTAGGATGGAGATTCAATCATTAAGAAATTCCATATCTGCAATGAAACATACAATCGAGGGATTTAAAAGCAGGTTCAATGTAGAAGAAGAGACGGTAAATGGAATAGAAATTAGAGAAAAGAAGCTGAGGCACAGAGAGAAAAAAAGGATCTATAAGAATGAAAGAATACTGAGAACTGTGTGACCAATCAAATGGAACAACATTTGCATTATAGGGGTACCAGAAGAAGAAGAGAGAGAAAAGGGATATAAAGTGTCTTTGAGGAGGTAATTGTTGAAAACTCCCCCAATCTGGGGAAGGAGATAGTCTCTCAGGCCATGGAGGTGTACAGATCTCCCAATACAAGCGAACCAAGGAAGACAAAACCAAGACATATAATAATTAAAATGGCAAAGATCAACGATAAGAACAGACTTCTAAAAGCAGCTAGAGAGAGAAAAAGATCACCTACAAAGGAAAACCCACCAGGCTATCATCAGACTTCTCAGCAGAAACCTTACAGGCCAGAAGGGACTGTCATGATATATTTAATGCAATGAAACAGAAGGGCCTTGAACCAAAAATACTCTACCCAGCAAGGTTATCATTCAAATTTGAAGGAGGAATTAAACAATTTTCAGATAAGCAAAAGCTAAGAGAATTTACTTCCCACAAACCACCTCTACATTGTATTTTGGAGGGACTGTTATAGATGGAAGTATTCCTAATGCTAAATAGCTCTCGTTAGGGGAAATAAAACCATAGTAAAGAAAGTAGAACAATTAATTACTAAGCAGATGCAAAATTAAATCAACTACACCCAAAGTCACTCAAGGGACAGACAAAGAGTACAGAATAAGATACCTAATATTTATGTAAAGAATAGAGGAGGAAGAAAAAGAAAGAAAGAAAAAAAAGAACCTTTAGATTGTGTTTGTAATAGCATGGTAAGTTAAATTAGACTGTTTAGATGGTAAGGGAATTAGGCTTGAACCTTTGGTAAGCACGAATATAAAGCCTGCAATGGCTATAAGTACATACTTATTGATAATTACCCTAAACATAAATGGTCTGAATATACCAATAAAAAGACAGACAGTCACTCAATGGATAAAAAAACAAGACCCATCCTATGCTGCCTAAAAGAGACTCACTTCAAACCCAAAGACATACACAGACTGAAAGTAAAGGGATGAAAAAAGATATTTCATGCAACTAACAGCGAGAAAAAAGCAGGAGTTGCAGTACTTGTATCAGACAAAATAGACTTCAAAACAAAGAAAGTCACAAGAGACAAAGAAGGACATTATATAATGATAATGGGGTCAGTACAACAAGAGGATATAACTATTATAAATATCTATGCACCCAACACAGGAGCACCTGCATATGGGAAACGAATACTAACAGAATTAAAGGGGGAAATAGAGTGCAATGTGTTCATTTTAGGAGACTTCAACACACCACTCACTCCAAAGGACAGATCAACCAGACAGAAAATTAGTAAGGAGACAGAGGCACTGAACAACATATTAGAACAGATGGGCTTAATGGACATCTACAGAACACTTCATCCAAAAGCAACAGGACACAAATTCTTCTCAAGTGCTCATGGAACATTTTCCAGAATAAATCATACACTGGGCCACAAAAAGAGCCTCAGTAAATTTAAAAAGATTGAAATTGTACCAAACAGCTTCTCAGATCACAAAGGAATGAAACTAGAAACAAATTACACAAAGAAAAGGAAAAAGCCCACAAACACATGGAGGCTTAATAACATGCTCCTAAACAATCAACAGATCAATAACCAAATGAAAACAGGGATCAAGCAATATATGGAGACAAATGACAACAATAATTCAACACCGCAAAATCTGTGGGATGCAGCAAAGGCCGTGCTAAGAGGGAAATACATTGCAATGCAGGCCTACCTCAGGAAAGAAGGACAATCCCAAATGAACAGTCTAAACTCACAATTAACGAAACTATAAAAGGAAGAACAAATGAGGCCCAAGTCAGTCGAAGGAGGGACATAATAAAGATTAGAGCAGAAATAAATAAAATTGAGAAGAATAAAACAATAGAAAGAATCAATGAAATCAGGAGCTGGTTCTTTGAGAAAATAAACAAAATCTATAAACCCGTAGGCAGACTTATCAAGAAAAAAAGAGAGTCTACACACCTAAACAGAATCAGAAATGAGAAAGGAAAAATCACTACAGACACCACAGAAATACAAAGAATTGTGAGACAATACTATGAAAAATTATATGCTAACAAATTGGATAACCTAGAAGAAATGGAAAACTTTCTAGAAAAATACAACCTTCCAAGGCTGACCCAGGAAGAAACAGAAAATCTGAATAGACCAATTAACAGCAAGGAAATTGAAGTGGTAATCAAAAAATTACCTAAAAACAAAACCCGTTGACAGATGGTTTCACTGCTGAATTTTATCAGACATTTAGTAAAGGTCTAATATCCATCCTTCTTAAAGTTTTCCAAAAAGTAGAAGATGAGGGAACAATCTCAAACTCTTTCTATGAGGCCAGCAACACTCTAATACCAAAATCAGGCAAAGACATGATGAAAAAAGAAAATTGCAGACCAATATCCCCGATGAACACAGATGCAAAAATACTCATTAAAATATTAGTAAACTGAATCCCAAAATACATGAAGAGTATCTCACACCATGATCAAGTGGTATTCATCTCAGGGATGCAAGGATGGCAAACATTTGAAAATGCATCAACATCATCAACAACATAAACAAAAAGAAGGACAAAAAACACATGATCATCTCCATAGATGCTGAAAAAGCATTCAACAAAATTCAACATCCATTCATGTTTAAAAAAACTCAATAAAATGGGTATACAGGGCAAGTACCTCAACATAATTAAGGCCATATATGACAATCCCACAGCCAACATTACAGTTAACAGAGAGAAGTTGAAAGCTTTTCCTTTAAGATCAGGAACAAGACAAGGATGCCCACTCTCCCCACTTTTTATTCAACATAGTTCTAGAGGTTCTAGCCATGGCAATCAGGCAACACAAAGAAATAAAAGGCATCCACATTGGCAAGGAAGAAGTTAAACTGTCCCTGTTTGCAGATGACATGATATTGTACATAAAAAAAACCCTAAAGAATCCACTCCAAAACTACTAGATCTAATATCTGAATTCAGCAAAGTTGCAGGATACCAAATTAATACACAGAAATCTGTGGCATTCCTATACACTAATGATAAACTAGCAGAAAGAGAAATGAGGAAAACAATTCCATTCATAATTGCATCAAAAAGAATAAAATACCTAGGAATAAACCTAACCAAGGAAGTGAAAGACCTATACTCTGAAAACTACAAGACACTCATGAGAGAAATTAAAGAAGAAACCAGTAAATGGAAATACATCCTGTGCTCACGGATAGGACAGGATAGGAATAATTAATACTGTCAAAATGGACATCCTGCCTAAAGCAATCTACAGATTCAATGCAATCTCTATCAAAATACCAACAGCATTCTTCAATGAACTAGAGCAAATAGTTCTAAAATTCATATAGAACCACAAAAGATCCTGAATAGCCAAAGCAATCCTGAGAAGGAAGAATAAAGCAGGGGGGGGATTATGCTCCCTGACTTCCAGTTCTACTACAAAGCCACAGTAATCAAGACAATTTGGTACTGGCACAAGAACAGACCCATAGACTAAAGGAACAGACTAGAGAGCCCAGATATAAGCCCAACCATATATGGTCAATTAATATATGATAACGGAGCCATGTATATACAATGGGGAAATGATAGCCATTTCAACAACTGGTGTTGGCAAAAATGGACAGCTATATGCAAGAGAATGAAACTGGATTATTGTCCCCCATATACAAAAGTGAACCTGAAATGGATCAAAGACCTGAATGTAAGTCATGAAACCATAAAACTCTTAGAAGAAAACATAGGCAAAAATCTCTTGAATATAATATGAGCAACTTTTTCCTGAATGCATCTCCTTGAGCAAGGAAAACAAAATCAAAAATGAAAAAATGGGACTACATCATGCTAAAAAACTTCTGTTCAGCAAAGACCACCATCAGCAGAACAAAAAGGCATCCTACAGTATGGGAGAATATATTTGTAAATGACATATCTGACAAGGGGTTAACATCCAAAATATATAAAGAATTCATACGCCTTAACACCCCAAAAGCAAATAACCCTATTAAAAAATGGGCAGAGGATATGAACAGACACTTCTTCAAAGAAGAAATTCAGATGGCCAACAGGCACATGAAAAGATGCTCCACATCACTAATTATCAGGGAAATGCAAATTAAAACCACAATGAGATATCACCTCACACCAGTTAGGATGGCCAACATAGAAAAGACTAGGAACAACAAATGCTGGTGAGGATGCAGAGAAAGGGGACTGCTGGTGGGAATGTAAATTAGTTCAACTATTGTGGAAAGCAGTATGGAGGTTCCTCAAAAAACTAAAAATAGAAATACTATTTGACCCAGGAATTCCACTTCTAGGAATTTACCCTAAGAATGCAGGAGCCCAGTCTCAAAAAGACATATGTACCCCTGTGTTTATTGCAGCAGTATTTACAATAGCCAAGAAATGGAAGCAACCTAAGTGTTCATCAGTAGATGAATGGATAAAGAAGATGTGGTACATATACACAATGGAGTATTATTCAGCCTTAAGAAGGTAAGAAATCCTACCATTTGCAACAACATGGATGGAGCTAGAGGGTATTACGCTCAGTGAAATAAGGCAGGAGGAGAAAGACAAGTACCAAATGATTTCACTCATCTGTGGTGCATAAGAACAAACAAAAACTGAAGGAACAAAACTACAGCAGACTCACAGAACCCAAGAATGGACTAACAGTTGCCAAAGGGAAAGGGACTGAGGAGGGTGGATAGGAAGGGAGGGAGAGGAGGAATAAGGGGCATTACGATTAGCACACATAATATGGGGTGGGTGCACAGGGATGGCATTATAGCATAGAGTAGACAAGTAGTGACTCTACAGCATCTTACTTCGTTGATAGACAGTGACTGCAATGGGGTATGTGGTGGGGACTTGATAATGGGGGGAATCTAGTAACCACAATGTTGTTCATGTGATTGTAGATTGATACCAAAAAAAAAAAATACTAGGAAATACCTATAGCTAGTATCTAATTCTGAAAGACAGATACTTTCTCCCTAAAATCAGGAACAAGACATGGATGTCCATTCCAACCACTTACGTTCAACACCATACTGGAAATTCTAGCCAGTACAGTAAGGGAAGAAAATGATATGAAAGGCATTGAAATTGGAAAGGAAGAAGTAAAGTTGTGTTTTCACTTACAGACGAAAAGATTTTCTATGTAGAAAATGATGGGCTTTAAAGGAAACCTACTAAAACTAGTAAGTGAGTTTGGAAAGGTTGCAGGGTACAATAAACAAAAGTAAAAAAACCCACAGTATTTCTATATACTAGCAATGATAAATCAGAAATTGAAGGTAAAAGAAATAGTACCACTTAAAAGTTATCAAAAACAGCTATACATAGAGATAAATCTCACAAGAAATGTGCAAAGCCTATATACTAAAAGGTACAAATACACTGCTGAAAGAAATTAAAAGACATATCTATGTAGACACATATCTTTTCATTGATCAGAGGAGTCTATAGCATTAAAATATGAATTCTACATAAATTGATCAATAGCCAATAAAATGCCTACTAAAATATCAGCAATTTTTTAAGAAATCAATAAGTAGTTTCTAAAATTCATATGAAAGTGCAAAATAAATAGGGCAACCAAAACAACTGTGAAAAAGAACAAATAGTCTAACACTATTTGATTTTAAGACTTATTATAGAGTTGCAATAATAAGACACTGAGATATTGGTGTCCAGATACACAACAGCTCAATGGAACAGAAGAGGCCAGAAATAAATCTACACAAATATGGACAACTAATTTTTAACAAATGTGCAAAAGTAATTCAATGGTGAAAGGACTCTCTTTTCAATTGGGCATCAATATGCAAAAAAATTAACTTTGACCCTTTTTTGCATCTTATACAAAATTTAACCCAAAATGGATCACAGATCTAAATATAAAACCTAAAACTACAACACTTCTAGAAGAAAACATAGAAGAAATCTTTGTGGCTTGTGTAAGGTAAAGATTTCTTAGATATGATGCATATCCATAAATGAACAAATTGATAAATTGAACTTCATCAAAATCGAAACTTTCTGCTCTGTCAAAGAAAATGAAAAGAAAAAATGAGTCCATCCTCACTGCTCATAATCCACAGTACAAGAATGAATTCATTTCTTAGCTTGAGCATCATTACCCAGTTCTTGTCCCACAACTCAAGTGTCCAGCTAATCCCCTTTATAGAGTGGGGGATATTCCCACTACAAACCTGAGAAATAATGCTAATATTGTAATATCATTATAGTGTTGTTAATGATTTTAGATATATACTGTGCACTTAGTATGTGCTAGACACCATGCTAATTGCTTTATTTGCATCATCTAATTTTTACAACCTCATGAGGGTTGTTGCGCTATTATATTCATTTTACAAATGAGAAAACTGAGGCATTAAAAAGCAAGTAACTTTCCAAAGGTCAAAGATCTGGAAAGAGAAAGAGCTAGGAAATGAGCCCATACAGACTGAATCCAGAGGTTGAGTTCTTAACTACTGATCTATAAAGCTTCCAAAACGAAACCTACCACTTCTTTTCCACTTTCCCTGTTCCTCAAGCCAAAGACCTGAGGTGCTGTGTACCTCTTTTTCTCAAATCCGCTTATCTCTAATCTCACTGTACCTACCCGAATTCACTTCTACCAGTTGGATAGCAAGTCACCCAACTGCATTCTGCTATAATGCGTGTTCCTCATAACATAGGAGGCTTTCCATACTAGGCTTTCCAAATCACAATCTGATCATGTCACTCTCAATTGAATTCCTACAGTGGTTTCTATAATCTGTGTAATGGTCCAAATCCTTTAACATAATAGCTGACAAGGCCCTTCACCATCTAGCCCCATGCTTTCTCTCAGCAACCTTGCCTATCTATGTAAACCATATTCAATTCAGGCCAACTTCTTGCAAGTCAAAGCATATTATTAATCTCCTCAAGCTGCAAATAGTTTATTTTGGATGCAAACACAGTTATTTATCTAGCAAATTCATATTAGTGTTTCAATTTTCAGTTCAAATGGCACCTTTCTTGACTATAGTTAATAATAACCCTGTAATAGTAAAGAAAGTATTTGTTTAGCACTACGTTATCAGCTACTATTCTAACTCCTTTACATATTTTAACACTCATTTGATCATTCCAACAACCCTATGGAGAAACTGAGGCAAAAGAGTTACCAGTTGCTGCCACTTCAGTGTATTTATGGAATTCTTCTATTTCCCTCCATAAATTAAACTCGGAGGGTGGGTAGAACTGGCCTTTCATCATTGTAGCAGCTATGCTTGTGTATCTCCTGGCATATAACTGAAACAGAAGCTCAATAAACATCTTTTGAACAAGTGGCTAGAGCTGTACCTCTAGGTTCTAACAACACACCCGGCAACTCTTCCTGGCTATCAGCCCTCTAATTTCTCCAGAGTATGCGAGGAGCAAAACAAATATGTTTAATGTCTAGCAGAGTCCCTGTAAGCTTAAGGAACCTACATGTATTTACAGACGGATTCTTGTTAAGTATATACACATCCTCATATATACCAGGCTTTTCCCACAGCTAACTTTTAAGTTTTTACACATTTCATGCTCCCACCAGGCATTAAAAAAAATTGGTCAACAATGACATTAAGCAGTACATAAAAGAATTCTCAAAAAAGGAATATGGAGCTTACCTTGATCTCTCAGAAAGTCGACTTCTGTGGCCATTTCCATACAATTTTAGTTTGGAGCTTTCACAACCTCTACTTTCCTCAAAAAGACACAGAGCTCGCTGTTCGGGACGACAGAACAGAGGCAACGCTGCGGAGGTTGTCAAGCACTCGAGCTATGTAATCAGCATCCTACTCACGCGGCGTCAACAGCCCTGCCGCGCCTCCTTCTCCCGAGTCCCAGCCGAGGCCCTCGCTCAGGCGACAGGCTTCCGAGGTCAGGTTTGCTGGGGACCCGCCAAGTGAGTTCTGTCCCACGTTCACCCGAATTCCAACCCGGTGGGACGGAGACGCGGGTGGATACAGGCGTCCTGAGGGTCACTCGGGGTCGAGTCGGGCAACGTAAGAGAGCGCAGAGGGTGCCAGCGGGAAACCGGTAACGAAGTCCTTCGCAGAGGCGGGGGCGACTCCAGGAGAGCGGTGAAGCCAGGGGCCAGACGCGGAAGTCCACTTGGCCCGCCCGGCGACTTTGAAACCGGTGCCCTGGATCGCTCCTTGGAGACAGTGACGCCGCCAGCGTCATCACGCAGGCGTTAGTGCTTACGCCATCGCGCTTCCTAGAGCCCTGGCACGCTATTGGCTAGCTGTCAAGCGATGGGTGGGGCTGTGAGAAACTGGATTACAGCGGGCTGAGCAGTCCGCCGGTCGGCGTGCAAGGTAGCGCCCTTATGTCTCTGGGTGGGGGGTCCTAGTGGTTTTGTTGTTATGTTTTTTGTATTTTTTGTTTTGTTTTTTAAAGAAAACTCTCTAAATGTAAACGTAAGTAGGGCATTAAATACTTATTTTAAGTGCCCCCAGTATCTTTGATACGTAGAACTTCTGGACTGGAGAACCTGGGAGCCAAAACAGGTGGACGCAAAGCATGCAGGTTTCTGCGGCTGGGGGTGGAACCCAGACTGGCGTCTTCAGAGTTCACCCCCAAGGCTCACGCTGGGGGGATTTATGAGTATGGACGTGTTAATGTCCAGAAACGACTCGTCCTGCCCCTCGTGGGTCTTTGGAGAAAGGAGACAGCCATTAAAAAGATTATCTCTTTTGCCAATAAGGCATGTATTTAGAAGTACTCCAAAGATCCTGCAAATTCAGCAGTTACTTTTTATTTTTTAATTTTTTAAATCAAGGTATCATTGATATACACTTACGAAGATTTCACATGAAAAACAATGTGGTTATTACTTTCACCCATATTTCGAGTCTCCCTCATACCCCATTGCAGTCACTGTGCATCAGTGTAGTAAGATGCCACAGAGTCACTACTTGTCTTCTCTGTGCTACACTGTCTTCCCCCTGAACAACCCCCCCACACCATGTGTACCAATCATAATACCCCTCAATCCTCTTCTCTCTCCCTCCCCGACTCTTCCCCTTTGGTAACCGCTAGTCCCTTCTTGGAGTCTGTGAGTCTGTTGCAGTTTTTTTGTTCCTTCAGTTTTTCAGCAGTTACTTCTTTACGATCAATTTAGCTTCCTCAAAAAGAAGGAAAGACAGAAGTTACAATTTTTTGAACAAAAAAATTAATCAAAACTTTACATTTGTGGATGGATTGCAGTTCCCATTTTGTCTGGATTTAAACCTTATCTTTTTTAAAACAGTTAACATTTTAGGAAATATCAGTGCTAGGCAATAAAAATGTTAACTTGAAGCTACACACAGCTTTAATACTTTTTAATAGATTATGTGTTCTTATGGTTTGATGTAGTTTCACCCATGGCATGTCATGGATGTAGTTCAATTTAGCTTTCTCTTTAACGGTTTAAATTTTGTTGTCCTGTACTCATAATGTTATATAAAATAAGTAATGTTAGCAGAATGTATTAAATTCTGAAGTCCTTTTATGAGCATCAACAAACTCACTGTTAAGAGAATGAGAGATGGTCCCTTCCTGTAAAGACTGGTGTTACATACGAAGACATATGTAATGACCATTAAAAAGTTTATTTTAGCCTTGAGGGAGTGAAGATTGAGCTTAACCTGTTTTTTAGTGGCCATGAAGTTAGCACAAAGACTTGTTGGAAGGAGAAAATGAGTGTGCAAGTTCCACTCTTCTTTCCAAGTGCATAGCTTTTTCTTCGTGAACTTCTCACCAACTTTTCCAAGGACTTGCTAGTTTCTTCTCCTACAGTGAACCTTGTATATTGTCATGCTGTGGTTTCACTTAGTATTGAACAAGTAGTTGCAAACTTTACGGTTACACTAAAAGCTGATAAGATATATTTATGTTGGTGAAAACAGAGTACCTTCTGGATATGTAAAATCAGTGGTTTTTGCATTGCATAAATTAAATATCTGAAATTGGAATTTTTATCTCTGTACCCAAATTACTTGGTGTATAAAATTCAAATTCAATACGAACTATAGTTTTGGGGCTTGGGTTTTGAAAACCTTTGGGGGTCACTATAAGATTTTACTGGTTCAATGTTTGATTTTCAATATAGAATTTTCAAAATAATTTTCATATTTAAGAAACAAACTGTTAATGTTTGCAATTATATTTAAAGTATCCACTCTAGTATTTCTCAATTTTAAAATTTCCCCTGTGTTCTCTCCCCACTTCTCCCTAAGTAGGTGCTTCCTTAGTGTTTATTTCATGCTTCCTCCTGCAGTCTTTTTCATATACTCTGTCTCCATCATAGTACCTGGAATCCACTAAGGGCTCAAATACCTGATGAAGGAATTAAAGAATTCAGTGAATGTGCATGGAAAGTATTATCATAATCGAGTATGAGGAATGAGAAATGAGAGAGAGAAGTACTTAGCATATGTGTAGCTGTTCTTTAGTCACTATTTCATGTTTTTAAATTAGATATATTTCTGCAATAGAGAAAACCCTTGAAAATTGATAGATTTCACCAATATTAATTTATTCAATAAATTGACATTAAGCACCCAGTACTACGTGAAAAACATCATGAAGAATACAAAGTTGGAAGTTTGAGCCAGAGTTAAAATTGTATCTAACACTCTCTGATATAATCAAATGCCATTAAAAGTGATTTTAAAAAACTCTTAATAATTATGTTTATTTTACCAGCCAAGGAAAGCAGAGTCTGGAAATTGTAGCACTCTTTCTAAGCTTGTGTTTTTTATTGTAGTATTGGTTGAAAGAAACACATATGAAATCTCCCAAATTTTTAAGTGTCTAATACAGTGTTGCTAACTATATGCACATTATTGTAGAGCAGATCTTCAGAATTCTTTCATCTTGAATGACTGAAACTCTGTTCCTAATGAACAACTCATTTTCCTCTCCCATCAAAAGTGGTGTTTTTTATAAAACAAAAATAATCGTTTTAGTTAAACAAACATAAAAGCTGTTTTTCCCCCAAGGTACTTTAAAAAGTATATTATAAGCAGAATATATTTAGGCTGAGTGATGTGAAACTGCAATCTTCTGTAATTTCATATGATTTAGTTTAATATTTTACCTGCAAATACTTTTTGGCAGTATTTAATGGTAACATACAAATGTAATATCTACTCTCAAAGTTTGGGAGAACATGATGGTAACTGTACTTAAACATGTAGATTATGCACATTATCCTCAGACTAGCCAAGAAATTCAGGAGCAGTGACTCTTTGCTGAATTTAACCAACAGACCCCATAGAAATTTTGGTCACTCAGCAATCAAATACAGAGTGGTTCTATTTATTTGGCAATATTGTAATTCTGTCAGTTATTACTTTTTCTTGAGAAATGTAAATCTTTATACAAAATTATATTATGAATTTACATCTAATCCTATACAGAAATTATAAGACCACAATATCTTGGGTGAAAGAGATACTAAATGAAGGAAAATAGGTTGAGAGATGCTGAAACTGCTAGGATAGTTAAGACTGAACCAACCGGAACCATATTGTATATCTTTAGAACACTTAAGTATATATTAAGATCTCAAGGGTCAGTTAGACTATCCTGTCTCATAGTCTAGTTTTCTATAAGAAAACCACTTCAGAAACATGTCATTTTAACGGTATTAGCAAAAAAACAGTTTCTTAGGCAAACCTATATACTTTAATAATAATAACTAATCTTTTTTGAGTACTTTGTGACAATCATGGTTCTAAGTGCTTTATGTATATTTATACACACTTAATCCTCACAAAAACCTTTTAAGGTAGGTGCTTTTTAAAAATCCTGTTACAGTAAGTTACTGATGATCACAGGTGGAAAGTGCCTAAATTGGGATTTGAATCCAGGTAGTCTGACTCCAATACCCCAATCATTAACCATTGTTTATATACCTCCTAGTGGCGTAATTTATTTTACAGCTAGGACAGTATTATTTACAGCTAGTGTAACATGATTCACCGTTTTTTGCTTGTGTTGCCAATTAGCCTCTAGTTGCGTTAAGTGAATTATTGCTGTACATGTCCTACTGTGATCTTAATGATTTACAGTTGATTTTCAGATTGTTGCACGATACCTTTATTGCTGAGTTTCCCTTCCCACTCTTAGGAAAGCTCTCAAACGTCAGTGGAATGATGACAAATCTTAAGAGGTTCACCGGGCGGTCCTTAAAACATTTTTCTTGCCTAGGAAAATAGGTGTCTCTGCTTCATCTTCCAAGTCCCGCCCCTAGAGTGTGTGGGCAGATGGGCGGAGCCTAAGTCTAAGACCCAGGCCTGGATCTCGGCGGAAGGCAGGGAGCGAATACTGGATTGAGGAGAGCTTCCCGGTGTGTTCTCTTCTTCCTGCGCTTTCTTCACTCTGCCATTCCTTGCACCTTTGCCCAGTCTTGTTAGCTATTTCTTTGGTAACTTATTTTTTGGCTGCCTCCTTCTACTGGCTCACTTCACTGCTGCTTTCCTGCTGACTTCCTGGTTTTTCAGTTTCTGCGCGGGGGTGCGGGTCGGGGGCAGATGCAAACTGAAAAGATATAATTACTGTAGAAACTAAAGAAAATTTCGTGAATAGAGGAATCTGGAGATTTTCCTTACAAACGTTCTTTTGAGGAAGCACCCTTCCATAACTTGTGCCTTTTAACCTTTGTGAAATTTTGTCCCTCTCCTGGGCTCTTAATGTTCAGGGGTCCTGTCTACTTTCTCTTTCCTCCATTTCCTTTTAAAGGCCTTTCTATAGGACAGATGAAGCATGAAAAAAATTTTTAAAAATATTTTTGACTTTTTTTGGATGAAAGTGATTTAAGAACTGAGGTTAAAATTGGAAAAATACAGTTTAATGAAAAACATTCTTTTAAGAAAGTCTAAACAGCCAACAGTAAAATTGCAAAATAGGATGGTGATTACCTTGAATGAATATATTACTTCTGTAATATTCATTCTAGCTTTTTAGAAATGTTCAGTATCTATAACATCAAAAAAAGAACACTTAGTCACCATTCTCTCTGAGACCCAGCCCTAAATGGACTTTAAAAAAGATTTTATATTATTCATTTATTTTTGAATAGTAATGTATGTCTATCATAGTAAAAAATTCAAATAGGTTAAAAAAAAGTGATACAGTCTAAGTCTCCATTCTTCTCCTGTCTCAGGCAGATAATTCTCTCCAAACAGACAACTACTGCTACCCATTTGTTTCTTGTATATGCTTCCTGAGATAGTGTATGCATTCACAGGAATATATGCAGTCTTCCTTTCTATTAAACAAATGCACACCTTTGGCACCTTGCTTTTTTCTTCATTTAATGTATTTTAGATGTGATAGAGAGCTGCCTCTCTCTTTTTAAGAGCCGAGTAGTATTTCATTCTATGATACAGCATAATTTCTTCACCAGTCCTCTCCTGATGGGAATTTAAGTTGCTTACAATATTTTATTGTAAACAGTGTTGCAGTGAATATCTTTATACTTACGTCATTTTGAATATGAGCAGATATAATAATTCCTGCAACTAGAATTGTTGAGCCCAAGGATATTTGCATTTTTTATGTTGATAGAAATAAAGGATTGCTCTTGACTGAGGCTTGTGCTAGTTATGCCTCAGCATCAATATGAGATTGTTTCTCAGCGTCATTATCACAGCATGTTATCAGACTTTCTGATCAGTGGCAACCTAAGTGAAAACTATTGTTTTAGTTTGCATTTCTATCCTGAGATTGAACGTTTTGCATTTTCTTTCTGTGAACTGGCTATTCATATCTTTGTGCATTTTTGTTGAAATGTTAGTCTTTTCATTATTGATTTCTAGGAGCCCTTAAAATACTTAAGGAATTAGTTACTTGTCAGAAATATGAGTTGCAAGTATTTTTTTCCAGACTATTTTTTTATTTTTGTAAGGGTGGGCTTTTTTATTTTTTTGGTGGGGTAGGCACATGTCTGCTTTTAATTTTGTTATTTTTATTTAGCCAAATACATCAATCTTTTCTGTCTTCTGGGTTTGGGGTTATATTTTAAAAGGCTTTTGCTACTGTAAGATCATCTTTAAAAAAAAAATCCTTCCACTTTTTTCTTTCTTATTTTTCTGTTGTTTGATTTTTATGTTTAAATCTTTGATTCACTTAAAACTTATGTTGGTGTAGGGATCCAACTTTATTAAATTGGATTGCAAAATAAATCAATTGATAACCAGGTTGGTTTGCTACATGAGACCTGGTTGATTAGTTACATGTGCATCATTGCCAGCTCCCCATAGACTTCTTATACTTTATTTCCCTAGCACCTGTTATTGTTAGGGGAGAGGTCGGTTTGGCTTACCAGGGGTGGAAATCCATCTGAGGCACAGCACCAAATATGTAGGTGGGGAGAGACTGTGTATTTTCATTGGTTCTTGTACCCACCACAACAAAGAATTGAAGGGCAGAGACACAGTAGTAAAGCAGAATAAAAGTTTTATTTAAAGTTACTTAGAGAAAATGTGCAGGTGACCTCAGGGAGGAGAGGTGCCTTGAAAGGTTTTAAGTTTTATTTAAAGAGAGAAAGTGTACACTCAGAGAAAGTGGGAGTTTGGGCTACTTCAGAGAGAAGTGCATTGAAAGATTGGGAAAAAAAGTTATGCATTTAGTACAGGCAACCGCAGAAAGAGGAGTGCAGTGAAAGATTGGGGGTTCCCCTTTTAAGGACTTTTCCTTAAAAGTGACAGAGTGTGGGTGTGGACTTGTTAAGTGGTCTCAAGATGTTTATCTTTGATGAGACCTTAAATTTCTTATTAGGCCTCCCATAATTCTGCAAAATTAGCTTAACACAAGAAATTTACAGCTCTGGTCCCTTCCCAGGATAGCAGCTTCCTGGTTTGGGAGCATATTGATTCAGACTGTCTGCCATGCCTCCAAGGTGGACTGAGTTATTGTCTGTTTGCTAAAGAGTATCTTAAGTTACTTCTTAACTTCTTGGATTTTTTAAATGCAATTTTAGCTTTAAGATGGAATATTCCTGTCTTTATTATGCTGTTTATAGGTGGGCCTTTTAGCAGGCTAGAGTAAATCTTACAATGACATGATCTAATTGACACAATGAAGACATGGGCTATGCTCAGATACTTTTCTTTATCTGGGGAATATTCAAACATTCGAGCTTTAACTGATTAACTCTAACTCTGAGTCTTTTCAGGCTTTCTAGTTTTAACTGGTTAACTTTGAGTCCTTTCTAGTGGGTTTACTGACCTTATTTTCTTCCCATCCCTCTCATATCTATTTTCCTGCCTAACAGTATGGTATCTAAAATAGAGTAGCTAATAAACTTTTGATAAACTAAATTGAAAGGAAATTGCCATTGTTACAGTATGTAGTGTTGGAAGAAATAATGATAATGTCTACACAGTTGATTTTTCCTGCACAAAACCTTAGAATCATGAAATTTTAGATCCAGAGAATAGAACAGTTACTCATCAAGTAAATAATGAGTTCCTATTACTTGCATTCTAGCTGGGGATGGGAAGACAATAAACCAGTATGTCATTTGGTATAAGGGCTGTGAATCAAAATGGAGCAGTGTATGACAAGTAGACAATGACAGAGATACACACTAGCTCAGGTGGTGATGGACATTGACAATTGAATTGTCTCTACTTCATATGAGCACATGTGCAAACAAAGATATTGGAAGTTGGTTGGGGTTAAGCCTCAGGAGACCGTTTCAAGTATTCCCAGGCAGTTGAAATGATAATCAGTTGTCTCTGAGTCTACATTATCTTTAGATTTGATTGTAAACCAGTGGGCAGGGCTGTACGTTTGGTTAATTTTGTAATAAATACTATACACACATAGATTGATATAAATATTCTTTAAGCAAATTAACAAATTTTATCTAATCTTTCCGATAAGAAACTAAAGTTACTTTATGCAATTAAAGCCAAAGTTACATTCTGCCCTTGGATGTGTCATTGCAGGCATTCCTCCTGTAGTGGAAGTGTAGTCAGTATTTCTTGAAGTGATCCTCAAACAATGTTCAAAGAAATCTTAGGGGGAAAGGTAGAAGGACCCAGTAAAACAATTGGGGTACCACTACCTTATACTCTCAGCAAGAGTAGCTCTGCTCTTATCTTTTATTTCTTCTCATTTTCTAGGTAAGACTACATTTTGAAGTAATTTGAATCCTATAAAGTGTACCTCATGCTGACCATGTGATCCCCTGTGTCAGTCCGGGGAAAGGAAATCCCGGGGCAAAATACCCCTAAAAACCAAAATCAGTCAAAGGGAGAAATAAAGTTTAAAACCCGTTTATTTCTCACAAACTGCAGTCCCAGCCCGTCTTTCTTCTCTGCTCTAGCAGCCACCACACTGACCCTCTCCCTCACCTCTCAGGTACAAATAAGCCCTCTGTTGCCCAAGTAATCACCCATTGATATGGAGATGAACTTCTCCACCCCTGAGGAAAGATGCAAATGAACTAAAGTCGTACTTCTTTCCACCTCTGAACACCTATTGATATGCAGATATACTAAAGCCAGGCGAGATACTCTGGAAATGCTACAATTTTACCCACACCCTGTGTGTGCATGGAAGTGACAGGCCACTTAAGAAACAAATCACTGGATATAGACTAATTCAATTTAGAGATGATAGCCTGAAAGAGCTGGGAATTGAAAATTCCCTAGTGGAAACCTATTGATTAGGATAGGGGTCCCTATAATGTGTGTGACATTTTTGTGGATATAGTGGTTGTATGGAGAATGTGTGACTCTGCCAAAACATCCTAGTTGCTGAGCTATAGTTTTCCAGGATTGCAAAGAACTGTCAAGCTCCAAGTAAGGAGAATAGCATATTCTCTCAGCATATTGGTGCCAGAATCAGATTTAATCAGTATTTCTAACATCTTTATTTTATTTCTTCCTGTGTGCTGCAAGAGGGTACTTGCTAGTACCAAAAGGTTTATACATTTGTATTTGAAGACTGTGCCTTGATATTTCAACTAAAGAAAATAAATTTATTGTTGAGGTATTTTATTCAATGTAAATCAGGACTACATTCCACATAAATCAGAATCAATTTATACAGTCATCACTCACTGAGCTTATTTCAATAATGAAGGATATAAATTGCTGAACTTATCCTCTTCAAAAATGCTATTAGTTGCAGATGGGTTGCAATACTTCTTAATTTTATTTATTTCTTAATTTTATCGGTTGTCTATTAAAATTTGTTTGTCATGTAGTGAAAATTAGGAAAAGTTATGGTCTTGCCTAAGGGTTTCAGCCCTGGACAAATTCACTCTGGATTTGGTGAGGCTGAAAAATAACAACGGAACCTTGTGGGGGTGAAAGGGTTTATACCCAGCTTTATTCTCCTGGTGTCAGTTCAAGTACTAGAATCCCATCCACCTCAGGGCAAGTCTGCTTGCAGCAAGCTGGTCTCTGCCTCTAGGCCTCTCCACTGCCTTGCAGCCCTACAGCACTGAGCAGAGCTCTTTATATAGGGTCAATAATAACTCATTGCCCATATGTGTGCAAACCTGCATCTATGATCATTGCATGTGAGCAGTGGACGAACAAGACCAGGGTCAGGTGAGAATCCTGGACATGGAATTTCCATTTTCCCTACAGCTACATACTTTAGGAAAAAGTTTTCAGAGATCTTGGATTCCTTGTGAAACAAAGAGTTTATATATTTGGATATACCAATGCTTGGCACATAGTAGATACTCAATACATGTTTATTGAAATCAGTTTCAAAATTTAATGACTTTACCACTTGCAGTAAAAATAACATGAAGCAAGGCAATGCATTCAAGGACTTAAGGCAAATTACAGTCTGGAGATATCATCATTTGCTAATCATGTTTATCTTCTGGATAAGACATAAGGACTTAGTATAATTTGGAGAGGCACCACTCCTATAATAAGGTTTTAATCTCCCTGCAGATTCCTGAAATATGTTCATCTAGGAAAACATGGCTGAAATTAGTTCAGTGTCGGGGTCCGGGTATTGCCTCTGAGGTTTTGGGGCAACGCAAAGAGCAAAGAAGGCAGCGGGAGTCGTCATGGAGGGTGCTCAAACAGGCCACTTTATTCTGCACACAGCTGTACTCATACTGCTATGCTGCTAATTCACGGTTACATAAGTATTTTAAGATGTGCGTGAGTGTGGCCTTCATGGTCAGGCATCTGGCCTTCAAGGCCCTTATCTAGCTCCTTTCCCATGGGTAGAACAGGCTTCTCAAGGCCAGGCATATCTGGGATGAAACAGCGGGCAGCTGTGCTCAAAGAACAAAACAGTAGGGGAAGGGTGGCGGGTGAGGGGGGGGCAGTGGGGAGGGGATTCTTCCCTACATTCAGTTTCTTGATTCACCACCCACATGACCTTGGACAAGTCTGTTTCTTTTGTAACGAGGATAATAAATTTGTTCTGCACATTCGTTGGGAAATTAAATGAAGTAATGTTTATAAAATGCCTGAACCATAGTGTTCAATAAAGTATAATATATGAAAATAATACTATATCCCTCCCTTTAATTCTTAGAGAAACAATCTAAAATACAAATACTGCTTGTGTCAAGAGTACTTAGTTCATTTCAAAATTTAAATGATGGTAGATTCTTTTTCCATTTTTCAGTTGGAGAGAAGGGATTAACCTAGCAAGTGGTCATTTAACACTTGAAACATCAAAAACTGAAAAGGCTAAGAAAATCTATAGTCTGAGATCAAGGAAGACAGTATTAAACTCTGCTAACCTTCAAGTGGTTGGAGCTCCTCACCCCACCACTTCACCAAAAGAACAGGTGTTAATAGCTATCCTGCTGATTTATGGCTTTTATTTTTTAAATCAAATTGAATTTTATTATAAAGTTCTTGTTTCCCAGGGGATCCAGTAATTCAGACACCTGCACATTTTGCAATAAAACACAAAGGATGACATATAAACTCTAGTGCTTATAGTTGTTAAGAACATGAACAATTTCTTCAGTGAATTTAATTACAGATTTAAAAAATGACTTTTATACACTCTTTGCAAGGTAATTGAAGCTGGATCTAGATTTAAAGTCTCAAAGCTTTTAGGATGCAACTACCTACTTTACTGTAAAACTTTTGTGTCTGATTTGCTGCAACACAAATGGGCTTTTGGCTCTGAGAACCTTGTTCTCATCCCTCTGCTGCCTTCCTGCCTGCTATTTGGCACCAGAATTTTAATTTCATTTCTAACTAAGGAAACATATACTGTTAAAGAGTTTGTTTTAATTTTTTTTTCCTTTAACATCTTCAGATGAATTTCAAAATTGAACACACTTGGGATGGTTTTCCAGTGAAGCATGAGCCAGTGTCTGTCAGGCTGGATCCCGGTGATGGAGGAGTGATGATGGAAGTTAGAGCTCCGTTTTTCAGTGATCCTCCAGCCCCACTTGCAGAATCAGGAAAGCCTTTCAATGAACTGTGGGATTATGAAGGTAAGTGGAAGTATTGTATTTTATTGCAAACATAAATCTTTTTATAATAACCTCTCATAGAACTATTATTGTATCTTGCTGTAAGGAAGTGAGTGCTTCTGAGCAACTGACATGTGCAGTTTCTGATATTTCCTACCAATCTCTCATTCTGACTTTTTCACTATTACCTGTGTAACTTCAACTATATAGCTAGGACAGTGAAAAATGGCAATTACAAATCCAGATTTTTAAATTGCTGCCATATTTCCTTCCTTGACTTCTGTTACCTATTTTAAGAAGAGTTCAGCATTCCTATTTTGGCTTTAAGTATCTTAAAATTGCCACTTCAACCTAATAAACCTTCTTTATGGAAGTTTTGGAGTGTTTTACTTATTACAGGAAAACCATCAACTTCAACATGAAATGTAGTTTTTATTTTATATTGACAAGTAATCTCACAGTCAAATGAAGGCTGAAAGACATGTCATTAAATTACATTGTTTCAGGTTTGCTAGGAGATCCCCTTCTAATAAACCCTCCTTAAGCTACCAAACTTACCTTTCTGAAAAACTTTTTGATGCCATTCCTCAGAATACAACCATTACTTCTCCAAGACAAGTTCAAACCCTTCCTATAAGCCTTCAGGGTACCCATGAATTGGACTATCATATCCAACCAAAAGCTCTTGCCTTCTGAAATGCTAATGGTCTTACTGTCTGTGTACATTCAAAGTTTCTCATTCTATTCCCCTTGCCTCTAGTTCACATAGTTAAAGGTCTAATTCAGGCTTCATTTCTTCAAATAAATGTTTGATGACTCCTCTAGTCCATACTAACATCTATTTCCTCTATACCATTTGTAGAGCACGTTTTTTGTCCATATTAACTTACTATATGTAAATATATGTTGTCTTTTATTGATACAGAACTTGTACACCAGCTTCCTGCTGGTGTGCACACCAATATGGCCTCTGTACTGGGGTACTGCAGACACCAAACTCACCAAGTCCTAAGCTCAACTCATCCAGTTCTCTACCTTCTTACCCTAATTGCCTAATCTTAATCAATGGCACTATAATACATCAAATCACCAAATATGGAAATGTGACATCTTTCCAAGATGTCCTTCTCTCTCACTCTCCGTATTTGGATTTATTTAATCATGTCCTGTGAGTTTCACCTTATGAATATAATTCCTCCTAACTCAGTAACTGCTTTTCATCCCTACCCTCCCTGCCATAGGTTAGGCCTTTGTCATCTTTATCTGGGCTGGGTCAGAGTCTTCTAAATAGTCTTTTGTCCCTTGAGTCCATCCTTCACTTGGAATCCAGAGTGATCTTTCTAAAATGAAAACTCACACTATTATTCAGCTACCTAAAAGCTTTCTGAGTCCCCTTGTCCTCTCAAGATCAATTTTACCGTTCTCATACTACTCTTCTTTCTAGATTTTCCATGACCTAGGCTCTTATATTCTTTGTAGCATCACTTCTTCCTACAATGAAAGGTTTGCCTACTAAGTTGAACTGCTTGTCATTCTTTAAATAAGCCACAATATTTCCTAATCATGTACCACTGATCACACTACCTGCCTTAGAATGAATGCTCTTGTCATCATACTTCTATAGTAGCAACCTGTACTTCCCTCCATTCTGAAATTTTTATTAAAACTATCCACTTTAGCATCTGAATAGATTGTGAGCTTAATCAAGGTATTTCCAGAACTTGATGCAGTGTTTAATACAGAGAAGCTGCAAAAAATTATTGTCAGGTGATGATGGAAAATAGTAATTAAATGTATTAACATTTTCCAGAGAAACAAGATCAGTAAGGTGTGTGTGTGTGTGTGTGTGTGTGTGTGTGTGTAGTAGAAAGAGAGATTTATTTTAAGGTATTGGCTCATGTGGGTGTGGAGGCTGGCCAAGTCCCGAATTTGCAGGGAAGGCCAGCATGATAGGCCTAGGGAAGAACTGATACTGCATTTTGACTTTGAAGGAGATTTGCTGTCAGAGTTCCTTCCTGCTCATGGAAGGTCAGCCTTTTTTCTATTAAAGTCTTCAACTGATTAGATGAGGCATCCAGTCACATTATGGAGGGTAATCTGCTTTACTAAAAGTCAACTGTTAAGTATTAATTTCACCTAAAAAATACCTTTACAGAAACATCTAGAATGTTTGACCAAATATCTGGATACTATGGTCAAGCTGACACATACAATTAACTATCCCAGAAGACATTCTAGTTTGTTTAAGCAAAAGACTTAGAAAGGGACAGTATGATTCTCAATTGTTGATGGAACTATAGCTCTATCTTAGATATTTTACTGTTATAAAAACAAGTGGGAAACTGGAAATAACCTACATGCCTAACAAAAAATTAGTATGTGAATGAATTATAACATTCTGTAGGGTGAATACTATGCATTGATTAAGGAGAATTAGGTATCTATATGTTGGAAAGTTTTTTTTGTGAAGAAAGCAGATTGTAGGCAAGTATCATTCCATATTTAGATTTTTAAAAATCTATGCAGGTCAAATGATAAAAGGACAGAAGACATCTGACAGGTTTCAGAGCAAAGTGGAAAGAAAAGGATTTTGACTTTTCATATATGTTTGTATTATTTTAATCATTTATAAGAAGCATGTGTTACTTTCATAATCAAACAACTTTTAAAATAACACACGCTCAGAAAATTCCAAGAAATTACAAAGAAAAGAAAATCACCTACTTGTATTCCACTTATCAGAGATAACCAGTCCTAACATTTTTGTGTACATTTTGAAGACATCTGGGTAGAGGCACATATGCATATTTTTATTTCATGTGCATTTGGTTATTGCTTAACAGTCTACTTATCAGATATCATGGATATCTTCCTGTATCAAAAATATTTAATTGCATATTTGATTTTAATGGCTGCATTATATTCTATTGCATGGAATACATAAATTCCATAATTTATTTAACAGCTGTTCTGTATAATAGGTTTATTTATATAATAGGAGGCAACCATTTAGATCATTTCCAATTTTTGAGCCATCCTTTGATGAATTATACTTAGTTCCTTTCCCAGTTGTATGATTTTTGCCTTAGGATAAATTCCTAGAAGATAAATGCTCAAAGTCTGTATAATAATGATTTCTTTACAACCTCATCAGCACTAGGGTTTATTAATATTTTTAATTTATGGTAGTCTGCTATAGGAAAAAAGTAAATCATTTATTTCCTATATATTTGTTCTTCCAGGCAGTGTTTTTTTATTTTCTTTTCCCCTTATTGGTGATAGAGTTATAATGAAAAATAATGAATGAATTCATTTTGTATTCTGAAGGAATAAACAAATTATTGTTGAAGCAAAAATAAATTTCTCAATGTCATATCTTTGTTTTCTATAGTTGTGGAAGCATTTTTCTTGAATGACATAACCGAACAGTATTTAGAAGTTGAACTTTGTCCGTAAGTATAAAATGTTTTTTCTAATTCATTACTACATAATTTGGACACATTATTTTCTAATTATAAATGAGAGTCATAATAAAAGCTCACTAATTCCAACTAATTAGGGGAAATGCTAGTCTGAATCTGAATTATATATAATTCCTTATTTTCAAATAAATGTGTAATTTAGAATAGTTTAAGAATATTATGTTGGTGGTATTTTCAGTTCACAGAGTAGTTGGCTTTCTAATAAATTCGATGATAATGTTTTTTTGCAAATTGAAAAATCAGAAGTAACATTCTTTCTCATTGTTATGTATTTCCATTATTACATATTAGCTATTAAGAAATAAAGGGAGACATATAGATATAATGAATAGTTCTTGTTTATGAAAATGTTTCCTTTAAAGGATTTTTTTAAAAAACCAGATTAAACTTTAATTTTATGTATTATTTAATTATATAATCATGTACATAATTCTTCCTTTATTCATCATGCATTTACTGAGTGTATGTTATGTTGCTTTGTGTTCAGTGCCAGAGATAACTAAATCACGTGTGGCTTTTCCTAGACTCATTAAAAATATTAACCTTGGACTCTTTTCAAATTTAACCAGTCCCTTGGGAACCCTGCTCACCTGGTTGGCAGTTTTTTTCCTGTAGATGTGAAAAAGTAAATTTATGCCCACCTGTCATGTAAATTATAACAAATTTAAATTTGTAGCATATTTGATAATGAAATTTTATTTTATATTGCCATTATTCTTTTTAAATGACATTTAAATACTTCTCAATATCTAATATCTCTGTCTTGGTATGCTGGGCAGAGAGTCCCAAACAATTGATTTAAGTGAGATTTTAGATATACATTTCTTTTCCTATATTTTGATAACTCTTATGTGGAAAATGTAGCTGTTTGCAATTATATTTTTTGGAAGAATAATCATATATCTTTGTGTATTACCTTCAACTAACATGCACAAATTTTTTATTAAAAAATATGATTAATTCCTATAAACTTTCATGTGAGGTAAAAAAATTTCAACTGTTTTATGGTTATTTTCACCATACAGATGAGAAAGCTAAGGCAAAAAGGTTTAAACTTGATTAGAAGATAGTCAGGAACTAGCATCTCCTAGAATTCTAAAGTTTCATTGTTTAATTTTGTTAGATGATAATATCAGTTTATTTTTGTAAAATGATGACTTAGCACTAGATGAATAGGTTAATTAGATTCTCTTCCGTTAAGAAATTATACAATAACTATTATGTATAAAATTAATAATTCTAAAATTTAAAAAGTCCTCAGAGTAGTTTGGTCTCCTATGCATTAGGACAGTTAATAATCAAGAATCAGGGTTGTGCCTCAGGCAGTCAACTTCTGTGACAGTTAATTAACCTCTATGAAAGCAGCATGAAGAATATTGTTATTTTAATTTGTTAAAACTATAATTCCTCCTAGGATATTCTTAAGATTGCATAATAACAATAAAAAAATTCAGAGAACTTTAAATGGAAAAGAATGCTTGTCTTCTGTTAGAATAGTTTACTGAAGAAAATTCTCCCCGAAATGCTCACAACAAACCATCTGTGTAGCAATGTTTACATATAGTCTTATCGAGATACAGTACATTTGCTTCACGTAACTACTTGAAATTCGATTCTTAATGACCTGGCTAATCCCATTTATGCTCTTTTTAGGGTTTCCTTTTGAGGATATATTATGTTTCTCTTTGAGAGTGTGACATCAGTGTCTGAACTAATGATAGGAAGCAGGAAAACAAGCAATAGTTATATGAGAAAATAGATACAAATTATAATACTCAGCCTGTTGACTAGTTTTAAACAATCTGTACTTTTGTTTTCTATCCTCCTAATGAGCTTCAAGACAATTATTTTATAGAAGGTTGTTCAATTCAGACTTGGAAATTGGTGCCAGCTTCCCATAGGACACTTTAGTTTTTGTAACTGGTTTTATTATTAACACCAAATACCATGCTATCCCCCACCCCTTTTTCATACCTTGTGTCATCTAACCAAATTGAAGTATTTTGTAAAATTTCTTATTTAAAAAGAATATATGAAGAGATCTATCTATATACAAGTAGCTTTATGCATTTGACAGCAATTATCTGGAAAATTGTAAACTCAAAGATGCTGTTTCTAAGTAACGGAACACACTGGATCTCCCTATAATTATCCAGTATTCATATTATATCTTAAATTATTTGTAAGTTTATGGGCACACACATTGAAGATATGAATGAAAGTGAAGAAAATAACATTTGTTTCTTTCAAACAATCATGATGAACTTTAATTTTGTAGCCACGGACAGCATTTGGTGCTTTTACTCTCTGGAAAAAGAAGTGTTTGGAAAGTAAGTGTATAAAAATATGAGACAAAATCCATAAGTATACCATATATTTATGTGCTATCTAGATTTAGCTTTTGTGTTTCACATGTTTTTTGTAGCAAGAACTTGCTCTATCATTCAAAGTATCTAGAGGAGAGACAAAATGGGAAGGCAGAGCTTATCTTCCTTGGAGTTATTTTCCACCAAATGTAACAAAATTCAATTTATTTGCAATTCATGGATCAAAAGATAAAAGAAGCTATGAAGCTCTTTATCCTGTACCTCAAGATGAACTGCAACAAGGACAAAAACCTGATTTGTAAGTAGAAAGTAAATGAAGATATGTTCCAGCCATCAGAGTCTTTTAACTAGTTCTTGGTAGAGCAGTAGTAATATTTTTCAGTCAAAGGTATGTGTACAAGCACCCAGTAGAGTTCTCTGGTTCCTGCTGGTCCTCAGCAAATACTTGACAAACTGACTTTGGATAGACATATCTTCTCTCACTGCTGTTAGGAGAGCACTTATGTTTCCATAGCGATATGAAAAAGTCTTGCTTAGTATTGCAACAGCTGGTATAAAGGTATGGTTGCAAATTCATTTCTGAAACCTTTCAGAGCTAAATGGATAGAGGCATCCATGTTTCCTATTTATGAAGGGTTAATAAATCCTTTCCCTTGCTGCTTGAGAATCTGACCTTCAGTGAATCTTCTAGCTCTCTTCTGGTAACCTCAAAAGGATAAAAATATCAACTATATTTTAGGCAACACTACTGAAGATAAAAATGACCCCTAATTGGTAAATGGCATCTGGACTGAGAGGAATTATGAATAAACTATAAATATCTGATGGGGACAGTATGGCTTTGGGATTTTCCATTAACAGTCATGTTCCTATGGGAACTTTGGAAATTATGTCTATGGAGTGATTGCAAGAGGTATTGGCTCCCGTGGGGCTGCAGGCATGTAAGCCAGGCATGTAAGTCAGTATCTCTTACACTTACCCATTTTGAGTCTTATCTCTTTACACCTGAAGCTGTCCCCTAAGGGGAATGTAGCTCCTGGCCCACCTTATGAATGCTTCATGGACTGCTACAGACACTACTTACTTAGGGAAGAAAACCAGATGCTGTCCTGGGACAAGCTGAGATTCCTGCTCTGTGTCTGTGTAGGTGTGGCCAAGACAGTCTGGTGAGTCTGCATGTGTGGAAGAGCCTAACAGAGACATCCTAGCTGGCATTGCACCATGGCAGACTGACTTTCTTGACTTTTTATCCTTGGGAAGTACCACAGTGTCCTTTCTAACCCTGTTAGCCTTCTCCTTCCTGTTTCACTTACTTCACTCTGCTTCGCCTTTCTCTCTTCCAGACTAGTCCTTTATTCTCCCTGAAACCCTTTTCCCTTTGCCCTCATCTTTTCTTCCCATGCCTGACCCCTTCTAACTAGCCTCTTTGTCCCTTATTTTCCGTTGTCCTTCATTGTTGTTTCCTTAACCTCTTGACCTAACAGTTGTTCAGCCTGGCCAGGTGAGCAGAATGGGACAGGGATCTAGGTGCAATCTCATATCAAGATGGCTTGTTTCTCGGGCTCCTCACCAGCTGATGCCTGCCTGTATTCAGGCTCCTCATTATACATTATTGGAGGTTTAGCCTAGGTAAAAATATGATTATATCATTGGCCAGGGCAGAGTGATTTCCTACAGAGCTGAGTTTCATGGAAGCATATTAGCTAAGCCTTTCTTTCCTCAAAAAGTCACAATAGAAGGCTTTATGGTTAAATGGTTTTCCTAGCAAGAAAACTAGGATTAACACTCATTTACATAAACATCTCTTGCTGTGGCAAAGGAGTCTACCCTGTAATCTATGGAGCTGAAACTTTTTAAAACAATTGTTTATATGACTGATATAAATTATATCAAAGTTTGAATGTAAACACATCTGTAAAAGTATAATATGCTTTGTTAAAGTTAGATGGAGCGAGTCGGGTTTTGAGGGTTGATTTTTATTTCTTCCTGTGAGGAAGCTATCTGTGGAATTGAAAGGAGAGTGCTTTGTGTGAATGAAAGTTTTCAGAGTCAAACATTTGTTAGATTGAGAAAAATGTACACAAAGAATACATCTTACTATTGGTATGCTTAAAATAGAATGTTGTCTTATCAAAGATGTGACAAATAGTCCTTCAGGGCAACTATTTCACAAATGCATAACCCATTTCAATTCCCACCTTCTTTTTCTTTGTGTTTAGCCATCGTCTTGAATACTTCAAGCCTTTCACTTTTAATACACTACTTGGAGAAGAATGGAAACAACCGGAATCAGACCTGTGGCTAACAGAGAAACCTGATGTATAGGAGCATAGTAGATGACTGTATCAATCATTTATTCTCTGTATCTTTTAAGGTAAACCAATAAATATAATCTTCAATATACATATCATGAACACATTTTTCATCAACAAATATTTTCAGAGAGGTCAGTGAAAATTATAGTATCTCTGTGGCAAATTATATATGAGTTAACAAGAAAATAGAAAATTTGTAGATGATTTTATCTATAAAATTAAAGTTTTTCTCATATCACTTAGTCCAGGAGCCATCATGTCAATGAGTTCTACCTTCTGCCTTGCATCACCATTGATCCAAATATCCCTGACTCTGTCAACTAAAATCATTATTTTTCTTCCCACTTCCCTAAACCTCAGCCTGAGACTGGAACATCTTGCACATTTTTTAACTCCATGTAATATATAATAATTCTATTCTTGGAATCTTCTGTCTGTTCTTGAAATGAGTAGAAAACAATGACCTATTTCAGTTAAACAGTAGATCACATCTGTTAAGGCATCATTAAGATTCATATGTTACTTAGCCAGCTATTTTTCCTGACTTAGACTATGATTCCAGAAGGAAATGGAATGAGGTACTGTAGAATTTGGACAACAGGTTCTACTTTCATTTGCAAATAAATGACATTTTCTAAATGCTGTTAAATGAGATGTCAAAATGTCTTCATTTTGTTTTATAAACATCAAACACTGCTGGTCTAGAATGTTCCAATTTTGTTATTATATAGTTCAGAACTTGAAGCCATGTGGTAGTGGATCATCTAAGAATTCCACCAAACTTGATCCTTCACCAGCATTCTTAACTCAGATATTGGCAGTCCTTCAGAAGAATCTTTATTACTTGTATGGATACCTAGTTGCCTACCTAGCAATATACTTATCCTCTTCTTTACTAATAGGATGTGAATTTTTAGGGGCTCTCCTCAAAAACTACAGTTTCCCAGATTCCTTTGCAGATAGAAATGACACTATAGAACAGGTTAATGAATGTAAGCATAAGGTGTTAGGTGGGGCTTCAAGAAAAGATGCTTTAAAGATGAAAGACTCAGCTACCATATCCTTTTGTCCTTTGCTCCTGAATTGCAGAATTGTGACCTAAGTTAACACACTAGCTAAATTGTGTCAATGAGGAGACAATCCAGGGATAGCTGAGTAGTAAGGTAAAGGAACCTTGGTTCCAAGCAGCACAATGTAGTAATATGTCATTCATTATCTGGACTACCTACCTATGGACTTCAAATTTCAATCCACAGGAGAATGGATAAACAAACTGTGATAGACAATGGAGTACTACTCAAAAAATAACAGACTACTGATACATGCAACAACCTGGATGAATCTCAAAAACATTATACTGAGCACAATGAATGAGATACAACATATTGTATAATTATTTTTATATGCAGGCCAGATATAGGCAAAACAAGTCTTTAATGATAGATACCAGAACAGCAAATCCTTTGGCTAGGAGCAGGGGATCCAGATTACCTAGAAAAGGGGCAAGAAGGTATTTTCTGGGGTGGCTGAAATATTTTGTATCTTGATTTGGCTGATGGTTATATAGTTGCATTCATTTGTCAACATTTACCAAGATGTATATTTAAGATTTGTGATTTTACTATATGAAAATTATACTTTATTAAAATATTGTTATCAAATAACCTGTAAATTAAGTGAAGTTAACTTCAAGTTTATATTTTCTACTGAACAATCATTAGTGCTAGTTAAATGTGGTTATTAACTAAATCTCTTCATTTATTAAATATGCTCTCTATCTGGTATAGGATAAATGCTGACTTTTACAAAAGGCACTGTAAGTAACTTCATAATTTCATATCATGGTGGCAGTGTTAGGCATCTTTTTGAAATTCAGAAAATATTTTTGAAATTGACAGTAGCAGCTAATTTGAAATGATAACAATATGCCAATTTGGGATAGGAAAGAAATATTTAAAATAATCTAGGCTGATTTATGTATAAATTACCTGAAATAATTTCATAAATGCATATAAATCTATCTGAAAAAATAAGATATATATAGAGTGTCCTGATTTGAGAAGTGAATCAATCATTTTAAATCATAGGTTCAGCTCTAAATCATAACTACTTATAATATGGGGGAAGTAAAGCACAAATATTCTAGATATAGTCAAATCATATAAAATATTGAATTTGAAAGTTTTGGCTTGTAAACTTTCAAAAACCTAGTATATATCTTTTTTTAATCTGTTTAGATGTTTTTAAAATGTCTCTTTTTTTTTTTCTGGATAAGAAATACTTTCCTTTTAATACCAAGCAAGCAAAAACAGGTTATAAAAAGTTTTCTCTTGAGAGGAATGTGCAATTCAACCACAGAATTTAAGAAAATTTGTCCATTAGTAAGAAACAAAAAATGCACCCTATAGAAACTGTGTTTGAAAGTGGATGTTTGTAATGGCTGTTTCAAATTTGTTTTTCAACTTCAAGACCATGAAAAAATAATTATTCCTTTTTTAATACATTCATAAGTGCATTTTCTTGCTGTGTTTTGAACTGTTCACCACAGTATCATGCAGATTCTCTCTTCTCACCACCTAAATAGATTACACAGTGTGTGTATTTATTCAGGTGCTTTCTTCTGCTTTTCCCAGCTCCTGTAAAGTGTAAGTCAGTCCAGAGGAAAATATACTTTTTGTTTTTATCTCTCAAATACTTCTTTTGATATTCAAACATTTTCTGGCACAGAAAAAAAGTATTTAAACTTTTCTCATCCTTTTCCTTCAACTTCTTAACATGTTAGACTTTTGGGCAGAAGATACTGAATATATTTAATCTGATATATATACAGAAAAAGAAGATAACCAGTGATGAAGCATTTACAGTAAGCCCTCAACACTTCTACTCATGCCTCAAAGCCCAAGGATCATCTCTTTCCTGTAAGATAAATTCCAGCCAAAATAAGCAGGCAAAGAGAGGCAACAAAGGGCCAGGTAGTTTATTTGAATGCAAATACCCGGGTGAGATTTCCCCAGTCTATAGAAATGGAGGCTGGGGAATTTGCACGTAAGCAGACAGGCAGCAAGTTTTTAAAGAAGGTAGGGGGAGGCAGAGCTTAGATTTACAGCGGTGCGAGGATTGGCTAGCCCAAGGCACATTTTTCAGGTTGGGAGGAGGCAACAGCTGGGGACTTTGGCATGTCAGTGTCCGATGTGCTTGCTCTTCCCATCAGTGCCCTCAGCCTTACATTTCAGCCTTTTGGTTATAATGGGCGCCAACTCGATTTGGCTACTTCTGGCTGAGGAGGGGCAACATGGGGGGCGTTTAAGGCTGGTTGACGGCTGGAGGCTCAGTCGGGAGGGGCGAGTATTTGTACAGCAACAGTTGATTGATTTTTATGTGTGTCATTTCTGCTATGTGCTGTTGAAGGAACTTAAAAACACATGGACCAATAAGGAGTATGAAACAGATTGCTGCAACAGGGCCTAGGAGAGGCACTAACCAGGCCATAATAGGGGATTGAAACCAGCTGTATATGGATTATTATATGATATGCCGGTTCCTTGGAGTTCCCTTTTTAGTTCTTGTAGTTTGTGAACATTTTGCTCTACGAGTCCCGACTCATTGATATAGTAACAACACTGTTCCCGGAGGAATAGACAGGTCCCTCCCTTCTCTGCAGTAAGGAGGTCTAAAGCGTGGCAGTTTTGGAGGGTTACTTGGGCCAAGGAGGTGACTTGCCTCTGGAGGGATGCCAGAGAGGCTGCAGATGCTTGGACAGCTACTTCGAGCCGTCGTTCTAGTTTTTCTAGGGCTGTAATACTGTAACCCAGGGCACCATCGCTCACTCCCATGGCTAGAATGGAGGAAGTGAGGGAGATTCCCATCACTAAAGGCAGGAGGACTGCTCTCTTGTGACGGGATTCTAAGGCCCAGGAGTTGGTGAGCTCAGCTCCCCTGTACAGGGTCAGCCTAGGGACTATGGTGACTAGCAGGCAAGAAGCATTTGCAAAGTTGGTTTCGTATAGGGTCCCATTGCACCACAGGAAAGTGCCTGGTGGGGAGCAGAGAAAGGAAGGCTGCTTATAGTGATGTCTTGAGGTCACATTTGCTTCAGGTGTTTTGAATAACGGTACCTCACCAATAAGTTTGGGCTTTGAGGGAGGGCTTGGGGTGCAGGGTAGGCCCTCTCTTAGTGGTATCTGAACTGCCACCACAGGGGTTTCTATAAGGGAGGTGCAGAGGAAGCATTATTTAAATAAACACCACCTGTAATGCCCTCATTCCAGCAATTATGTAAGGGGTCCTTGATGTTTAAATACCTCTTTGCCCAGGGTGCCCAGCGTTTAAAAGTAAGCATATGATGGCTATTGCCCAGGTAGCCTTCTACCATCCAATTCATGACACAGGAGGCCCAGGGGCACCCAAAATTTTCTTTGACCCACTGTGTTCTGCACTTTCCTATTTGCTGAAAGGTGAAGCAGAGGCCATGTGGGTAGGTGAGTCTCCATCAGGGCACCAAACTCGGTTAAGAGGGAGGGCAATTATGGGCTGACAATTGTTAACTTCACAAAAGGCTGTCCCAATCGTCCCTTCTACCTGCCCATTTTTTTATGGTGTATTGCTGGGTGGCTTCAAATCGATACCTGATGGGAGAGGGTGAGACTACTCCACTATGTAGGAGGAGGAGTAGGACGAGGAGCCCTTTGGAGTTGGATCCATAGAGGTCCAACTTGTTCTGCTTGCCAAACATCATTGGGAAGGGGGGCTCTTTTTAGTCGGGAAATATGGTACCACGCAGGGTGTCCTGATAGTTTGGCAGCAGTGGGGGTTGTGAGGATTACAGTATATGGTCCTGTCCAATGAGGCTGGAGCGATCAAGGCTGGAGTTCTTTTAGAAGTACCTCATCTCTTGCCTGAAGGAGATCCACGTCCTCTGGGTTGTCAGATGACGTGGGCTGGGGTAGGAGCTGGTCTGCATGTTCTCTGAGAAGATGTCTCAATAGTGAAACATCAGGAAGGTAGGAGGCTAAAGGAGGAGAGGCAGCAGGCAGGCTTGTGTTCAGTAAGAAGGGCCTGCCATACATTAGCTCAAATGCACTTAGCCCAACAGGTTCCCGGGGGGCAGCATGCAGTCGAGTGAGAGCGATGGGGAGAAGATTGGGCCACAAGAGCTTTACCTCTAGAGACAGCTTAGTTAGTTGGTCTTTTAGGAGACCATTAGCCCTTTCAACTTTACCTGACGATTGGGGGTGATAGGGTATATGGAGGTTCCAGGTGATGCTGAGAGTCTTGGCTGTTAGTTGAGTGACCCGAGAGACGAAAGCAGGCCCGTTGTCTGACTGTAGTGATGCAGGCAGGCCAAAACGGGGGATGATATGTACCACTAACGTCTGTGCCACTACCGAGGCTGTTTCTTGGCTGGTGGGGAAGGCTTCAATCCACCCTGCCAATAAGTAGCGAACCATGCGATCCCGGCATGCTTCACCCTCGGGAGAATTATAATCCCATGGAGGTTCTTGTAGAGGAATAGCTTCTCTGCCCATAGGTTCCCACTCATCTATAGCATGGGCCTCATTGGCACAGTGCTGTGCCACTGACGTGACATGGTCATATTCCTCCGGGGTTAGAGTGGATTAGAGGACTACATGTACATCATGCCAGGTGAGCTTGTAAGCTCGAGTATGATATTTAAACTGTTTAGCGAACATTACGGGGTTGGAGGAAAAGGACCCCAATCGCTGTTCTACTTGGGAGAAGTCTGCCAGGGAAAAGGGAACATGAACCTTCACTACCCCTTCAGCTCCTGCTACCTCTCTCAGAGGAGCCATCACATGAGCTTGAGACTGCTGTGACTTAGAGCGAGTTACAGGAGGGCTAGACCATTTGGGTGCCAGCTGAGGCGAGTAAGACGGTGGCAGGTTTGAAGGAGGGGACGGAGGAGGCGACCTTGGTAGTGGGGGATACAACCTGGGAATCGGTGCAGAACTTGAAGGCAGGGGACTAGGATATGGGGGAGTTTTATCTGAAGTGGAGTCGGCACCTGTGGAGTAAAATGGTGGTGCGACCAGAAGAGAAGGGAAACAAGGTGGAGGAGAGACTGGAAGAGAAGGAGAACAACGTGGAGGAGAGACCGGGAGAGAAGGGGAACAAGGTGGAGGAGAGACCGGAAGAGACTGGAAGGAGAACAAGATGGAGGACATGAACAATGAGGAAGGGAGCTGGCCCCCGCAGTGGGCCTGGAGGAGCGGGAAGGGGGGTAGCCGAGATCCTCCACTGAGTCTGTCAGAGAAGAGCCTCCCAGTAATAGGAGTGGTAGAGATCAGTGGTCCTTGGCGGAGGCCTGGGCTAACAAAACTTGGGAAGGAGTACACTTAACACATAGATCTGGGCGGGTGTGCAAAGTCCAAAAGGCCTGCACATAATGGGATTTCACTCCACTTTCTGCTCCGGTGGCAATAATTAGTTAAGTCGGTGAGGAGGCCAAAATTGAAAGTTCCCTCAGGGGGCCAGCGAGATTGGTTTTCCAAGGGATACTGAGGCCAGGCCTGAGAGCAAAAGAAGACTGACTTCCGTTTGCAAACTTCCTGGGACAAATATAGAGTAGCCAGATTAGAAATGAGACACTGCAGTGGGGTACGAGCCTCTGCTTTAGAGGGCTGGTTCCCCATGTCTGCGCCACTTCTCAACTAATCCCACTGAGAGGAGTGCCCAGCATCCCAAGCGCGCCAAGTCAGGGGAGACGGTCTGGGAGCCTGGGTGAGGGACATCTTCCCCACTGCAGGGCCAGCGGCAAGTATCCCGGATGCCTGCAATGGATGGGCTGAATGCCCAAACCTGGACGTATGCATGATTTCTAATGGACCAGGTGAAACGGAGTTAGGAAGGGAAGCAGACCAGGGGAAACTGAGGGACTCACTGGAAAATAGTCCACTCAGTGGAGAGTAGGCTGAGGTCCCCGGTCAGGGAAGGAGGGAGCGGGGCTGCGGGTGGCTGGTCAGGGCCCCGCACTCATGCTCCTTCCCGGGATTTTGGCACCAAATGTAAGATAAATTCCAGTCAAAATAAGCAGTCAAAGAGAGGCAACAAAGGGCCAGGTAGTTTATTTGAACGCAAACACCCGGGTGAGATTTCCCCTGTCTATAGAAATGGAGGCTGGGGAATTCGCGCGTAAGCAGACAGGCAGCAAGTTTTTAAAGAAGGTAGGGGGAGGCAGAGCTTAGATTTACAGCGGTGCGAGGATTGGCTAGCCCAAGGCACATTTTTCAGGTTGGGAGGGGGCAACAGCCGGGGACTTTGGCAGATCAGTGTCCGATGTGCTTGCTCTTCCCATCAGTGCCCTCAGCCTTACATTTCCCATTGAAGTTTCTGTAGTATTTTTGTCGGTCCCTTCCCTGTCTCTGACCCGCAGATGAGGGAAGAGATGTGATGAGTCATCGAAGACCTGAAAGGACCAGCCAGGGGACTCAAGGCGTGACAGCACAAGAGTGGTGCTGAAAGGGCATCTCTCATATTTATTGATTAAATGATTGTTAACAACAATAAGATTCTTTATAGGGGACTCAGTGCACAATCATTAATCAAGTCCAACTCTCAACAGTCTGCAATCTTCTGAAGCATAATGAACAAGTTCTCACATGGTGAACAAGTTCTTACATAGGGAAGAATGCAAGAGCACTCATATCACAGAAACTGTTTCTGTTGTGACTATGAATAATGAACTATAAACAATCAAGTCAGATGATTATCCATATGATTTTTATACTTTATATATGAATTCCCACAATTTTAGCATTTCTTTATTAGAGCACTTATCCCACTATGCTTAGAAAGCTGTTCTGACCCCACCTCGCATCCTCTCAGCTTAACTTCTTACTCCAGCAGCCAGCTGCACTCAGAAAACTGACACGACCTTGCCTTCGCTGCACTGCCTACCTTGCTTCCGGCCCCAGGGCTTTACTGCTCTATCAGCGATGGGATGCCTGCAAGAATGAGCCATTCTCACACATAACTACCCTGGATGTGGGAGGGAGCTAACACCTCATAGGGTAACTCCTAACCAAGGAGGACAGGAGTTAGTGGATACTCTTCTTTCTCATCTCTCAGGTTGACAGTTCTGAGGTCCCTTCTGCACAGCCCCTCAGAAGGTCCCTAAAGGGATCATACTCCAGGTGACCATAGCAGTGGCCAACTAATAACACATCTCATATTGCCTTTCCCTCATTTCCTGTTTTTTCTTCCTAATTCCTTACTCCTGTATGGAATCACTTTACCAAATCAACCTACATGCAAACCCTTGTTCCAGGTCTGTTTTATGGGGAAACCTAAGATAAATCAATTGCTTCCTGAAGTAGACCATCAGGAACTGTATCAGTCATGGGATATTCAGAAATTGGTAGTAGTGATGACCCTGGTGTTGCAACACAGTTACTAAGACTTTCCATGGCTTGAGGAGTGGGTAATGGTCAAACATAGATGTAAGTGATAGGTAGCACTTGGCACAGAGGCAGTGGTAATGGTAAGGTTGCTTTAAAAAAAAAACACAATTCTGACATTGTAATAATTTTATTTGCTATTTCTCCATTAATAGAAAATAACAATTTGGAGAGGATTCTGGAAATATGGTAGAGTAGGAAGCACCAGGAATCTGTCTCCCCACCTAGTCGCAATTGCACTGGCAGAACTGTCTTGATATAACCATTTTAGGACCCTTGAGTCTGTTGAAGGAGTTGACTGCTCCTTGAGAAAGGCTTTAGAAGCTTTTTAAAAAAGGAAAAAGCCAACTACAAACTCAAGGCACACTATGAGCATCAGAAAGGTGCATGTTAACCTTTGAATAAGTCCCATTTCCAGCATCTGAGGGCAGACCAGAAAATCTAGCTCAGGATTTGACGGTAAGAGTAGCTACACTACAAAAATCTTGAATCCCAGATTTTCCTTCCCTCTCTAGGCTGGCAGAGGCAGCTCTGTTACTCTTGTAAAGGCAGTTGTTTTCAATTTGCCTAGATGTTATCCCCAAAAACCTCACCTAAGGCAGGTGCCTCATAAATAATGTTTGTTCTCAAAATATGCTATCTCTTCGCCAGACTGAAAATGAGGTTCAAACTGCAGCACAGTTCAAAGGGTAGTGGGTCTAATAAGTACATGCTGTGGGAAGAAGATTCATACACACTGAAAGGGTACAGGACCTGGAATTGGAGAGGCACATGTTGGAGTGGGTCTAATTATTTTGCTAGAGAAGGCGATATGTGTGGCTGGAAAGGGAAAACTCTTTATTGGCATGGGATGTTAAACTTGGGGCTTAACATCTTGACAAGGACACTGGGACTTAATACGTTGCTGGGACCTCTTGAACTTGGATATAATGGTGGCTTGTGATACATGACAGAAATGCTTAAAATTGTCTTGGAATATTAAGGAAAGAAAGGTCAAAAGTTTGGAGAGATGTGAATATTAGAATGTAAATGTACAATATTGTATGGGACCAGAGAACCCACCATCTGACTGTTCACCAGGAGGGGAATAGAATAGAGCAGACTCTAGAGGGAAACATCATCATTCTTGAGAAATTCAGTGGTGACCTACATAACAATAGGTGGCCCCTATAGCCCAGGACAGAGTAGGGAATGTTTCCATAGAAGTGGGGTGTCTAGTTCAGTGGGTATGATAATTTTCCAGAATATCACATTCCTGTGGAGATGCTAACTAACAAGAGCCATGTGAATGTAATTACTGTAATGAGCAGCGAAGGTGGAGTGGCACTCAGAATGCATTAACATCCGCTATCCATGACTACAACTAATAGTCCAAGGTGTACTTAAGTGTGATATGGGTAGCCACCCAACTTCACTTGTATATTAGAAAAATATTGACAGCTGGTGAGCAGAAGTCTGTTTTTAGCTTGTGGAATAGATCATTTTGATTTGTCACCCTTTCTGTACATTTAATTGAGATTTCAAGCCCAGCCAACTTATAGAGAAGCTGGATCCCCTTGATAAAATAAGTTTCCAGTTTCCAAGAATATACAATAAATATTATTCTAATTCTTCCCCAGAGAAATAGGTGGCCATTTAATCAGAATAATTCTAGTCTGAAGAAAGGTGATTACTAAGATGTTTACAGACTGTTGAATACAGTGAATTCAGCCACTGAGCTGACACTAATAGTAAGAGACCTAATCTGAATGCCATTATGGCCCTGTGTTAGAATGGGGCACATGGAAGCCAAATGATCAAAGTGATCAAAGAAGTCTTGGCCAAGAACATCTCATGTCCAACCTCCCCACCCCTCTGAGGGCATTTCCAGGAGCAAGAGAGATGTTGCAGCAGTTTGGGCTATGGTAAAACTGGCCCTGTCACCCAGTAGATCTGATTATGCTAAAGGTATCTGTGGTGAGTAAGGATATGGGATAGTCTCTGGAAAACCCCAATAGGAAAAAAAGAATGCAGACTCTAGATTTCTGAAGCAAGGCTTTGCCCTGTGTTCTATGAATATTTGAAAATAAGTTCCTTCCATACTTCTGGGTCCTAATAAAGGCTGAGCACCTCACCATGGGATACATAAGTGACTATGTGACCATAACTACCTATCATGAAATAGATATTATCAGACATACCAAGTCACGACAAAGAAGAGGACACAGCAACAATCTACATATGATGGAAATACTACTTCTAGGATCAGGTCTAGCACAAATAAATTTCATGAATAGGTGTCCCAGAATCCCAAGCCACTTACCTCTGTTGCACTGATGCCTTTCCCTCAACACCCATGGCTTCAACCACATAACTGCCAAGTAATAAAGGAGAGAAAAAGCCAAGCTTGATGGGTATCTTAATGTGTTGGTACATGCTGAGAGTGGACAGTTGCAACACTACAAGCCCACTCCGGAAAAGTCCTGAGTGACAGTAGTGAAGGGAAAGCCAGTGGGCAGATGGGTGAGCAATGTACTTTGCCATTCGTTTGTACTGGGGAGAAATTCCCTTAAGTACAAATATTAAGGGTCCCTGGCAAATGGTTTGGCTAGTTGGTTGGGGCAAGGTTTCAAGTTAAGAGTCAAGGATTTGGGGGGAACAGGCATGTAGATGAACCTAACGAAATGGGCACAAGACATGAGGATGTCTGTGTTTCACATCAATTCCCACCAGAGAAAATCCACTGTCCATCTGAAAACTAGATGAATAGAGTGACATATCCGGTGGATGTCAGACTGCCTCTGTCTTCAGCCACTCTAGAGCTTGCATGATGGATTAATAACCATGTTGACTGGGATAGAAGCTATGCATGGACCCAGGGGCATGTATTCCTTCTTACCATGCTTGAACAGTGTTAACATCACTTGACTGCCCAAAATCTCACAGCCCAGACTAATTCTAAGACCTTGACTTGGCACCATTCCTTGACGAGTCTTACCAGTCTTGATGACAGATTGATTATATCAGGCTCCCATTTGAGAAAAACAATCCATCTGTGCTGTGACCAGCCTCTGCTGCAGACCTGGATTTGCTTTCCATGCCTACAGTGCCTCTGCCAGCACCACCAGCCACAAAGCTTATAGGATGCCTCACTGCCTGTGATAGGTTCCTGTTTAGTATCACCTCAGACCAAGTGATCCATTTTATAGTATAGGATATATGAAACAGTGGTTTCCATGGAATCTACTGGTCTTAACCATACACTGCATCACCTTACCATCAGTATACTGGAAAGCAGCAAACCTAAAAGAATGAAAAAATGGCCTATTAGAGGCATTCAATGAGTATACACTCAGAGATGGCTCTCTATAAGGTTGCACTGCTGCTCTTCTTCAGGCTGTAGTATTTGCACTGAACCAATGTTTTAAGAACCTGAAGGTGGAAACTGGCAATCCTCTATATCACTCACAATGATGCAAATATGCTCTTCTGGACTGGAGGTAAAGTGAGAAAGCTTCCACAATGTGACCGCATAAGTGTTCCACCTGAAGTGAACCTGAAGCTATGAAAGCACCCTGGCCATAATGGCTCATCACCTCAGCTATTCATTAGGCAAATACATGCATGATACTGGATGGAGTTTTAACCATCTGGGCAGGATGCAGTTCTTCCTTCCTAGGTGATCCATTGAGGCATCTCTTGGTGCTTCAGTGTTAAGTGATAACCTGAAGTGGGCAATGTAGCAACCACCGCCTGAAAAGTAAAACAACGAAGGATGCTGACCCTTTGAGGATGAAGGTCTAAATCATCTCATCACGTAAAGAACCTGAACCCATTGAAGTGCTTGGCCAAATGTGAAGAAAGTATCGAATCTGTGATCGAGGAGGGAGAATATAAATGTCAATCACAGATGTGAAATCAATTGCAGCAGTGGAGATTGTAGATTATTCCATTAAATATTTTGCATTAAGTCTGTATATGGTAGCTAGCCACTACCTTGAAGACTATGTGATAGATTGACTCACTGTGGAACATGTGTGGCTCTGAGTGCTGCTCCAAGTGTGCTGTATTGCATAGCCTTTGTGTCTACCTCACATCTTCTCAGGTCATCTTTCAAGCCCACCTATTTCACTCTTTGGCAGCACCTTCTGTTGTACCACATATTTCTTGCTTTTTGTCTTGGTGCTTTCTGACAGTTCAGCTACATGGAATACCTGTAAAAATCTGCTTAGCTATTCTGACATGTATACACACCTACAAGTTCAAGGGAATTAACATCCTTGATCAAACGGGGACCGGCGTCAGTGGGTAAATACTCTTCTATCCTTTGGACAGACAATGCTGAGGTGAATTTCATAGAATTCCTCAGGGGGCCTCTGGGACTAAGCTTCAGTTGCTTACAGCAGTGATCAGTTCGAAAACACAACCTTATATTAATTGATCCTATTTAATTTTTCCAAGATCCCTATTCTCATTCTTTTAGAATCACATTCCAAAATTAATGACTGGCACACAGCCCTTTTCTCAGGCTCTGATTTTTGGGGGAGCCCAGGCTAAAGTACTCTGCACTGTAATTATTTCTATGTATCGTTGTTGATTCTGAAGGGTCTATGTCTACAAAAAATAACACAGAGCTGAGCATAGTAAACGGTCAGTGAGTGTTTATTGGAGTTAAAAATTTCATAATTTCATGCATAGGTAAAATTCTGGGATAATCTCCTTTGTGATATTGGTTTTAATGAGGGAAAAGAGGGGAAGTGGCGACACATTCACACATCAGCTGTTTCTTGTATCTCTTTGTATTTGTCTTTTACTTACTGCCATTGGAAAATAGACTGGAGATACAGGACTAGTTTGACTGGGAAAATGGTTCTGTATTTAGGAAATTAAAAAGTTCTCATTTTTTCCATAATCATAACTCAGACTTCAGTAACCTGCAAGTAAGATATTTTATTCCTGTTGCACAAACCACTTTCTAGTCCTAGACAAAATAGACAAAAAGGAAAGGATCTATGTCCTATTAATTTATTCTAGTTCATCAGTGCCTATAATAAGTTATTTACGTAGTACACCGTCAATAAACATTGATTACTAAATAGAATTTCTTTTGGAATTCCTCTAGCCACTCCTGCTTCTTCTGGTCTCTAAACATGAGGGTTCCCCCACTTCCTTTGGTCTGCCCCAAGTTCCATTCCTTCCAATCCTCTCTATACAACCACAACTTTTCCTTTAATCCTCATCACAGTCAAATATTTTACTTCATTAAGTGCTGATTTTTATTAATTATTGACTTATTAGGTTACTTACCTCATTAGGTTAATTTACATTATGGTATTTTGGACTTAAGTCCAAGAGGTAGCATTTGCATTTTGAGATGAGTATATATTTGCATTGAATCTCCTAACTGAAGATATATATGGGGAGCATATTTTAGTTTGGTCATCATTCTTGGGCATTACCTATTTTCTGATAATTTCTTATCCTAATTTTTCTATACAAAAGCAAAACTTATAAAATTGACAATTATAACCATTTATTATCACCAACTCTCATTTTTCACTAAGGAGTAGTAAAAAGAGTTATCACTAGAGATAGGATGATGCATGTATGAGGACTATAAGACACCTGAAATTATTCATCTATGTAAAGTGAGGGCTATCTGTACAAATTTCAAGATAAATAGCTAGTAATTAAAATATTATTTTCCATATAATGGGATCCATGGGTAAATTTTATGCTGATATTTATAAATTTAATATGTCATTTAAAAGAGAAAGAAAATATCAAGCAATATTTCATTTTACCATTTGTATGAATAACAATAATAATGGTATCATTGGCTATTGAGAGAACCTTGGTGTTTTTCTGTTAATTTTTTACTTTATGCACAAAATTCACAGAGAATGCAGAGTTTAGTAAAAACTAATTTCTTCTGGTAGCCTATCACCAGCAGTATCTACTGAGTAGTATTTCTGAATATAATACATTGAAAACCCATGTTTCTAATAATGCCCTAAGGCACTGCAGTACCGGAATACATCCTTTGAAGAGATAGCTTTGCTGAAATAGAAAAACAAACCATAAATGGACGCAGTCCAAGTAAAAACTGTACTAAATACAAATGTATGTTTGGGAATAAGATTTGAAAAATGTCCTAAAGAAAAAAGATAATACCACAGGTAGTAAGCTTTGGTTATGCAACATAGAAACACCAAATATCCTATATTCCTATACTAGTCTTGTCTGTTTTTCTGGTTGCCTGGTTTTGTGCAAGATCACTTCATTAGTAATACCTAATACTTATTGAATTCCTATTATTTTTCAGGAACCAGGCAGAAACTTTACATTTAATTTTGACAGCAACCTCAAAAAAGGCCATATATTCTTGGAATGCTTATTTCTGAAGTTCAGAAAACTGAGATCTTCAAAGCTTAAATGTCTTGCCAAATGTCACTTAACTAAGGAGTAGTAGACTTGAACCCAGGGAGTTTGATTCCAGAGACTGGGCACTTGTTAACTATGCTATTGCCTCTCTGGGTCTTGATTACTTATCTGTAAAATAAAGCTACTGAACCAAGATCTTTTACTCCCTAATTCTATAAATGAAAGTAACATGGAAGAAAAAAAGGTTCATAAGCTCTTCACTTTTATGTGGCACCCTCACAGAGAACATGAGTGTTCAAGCCACTCCTTATTTATTAATAAGTCACTTGCTAACAGAAACACATTTTTTCCCCAGGTGCCTCTGAGGTGTCACTTCCTGCAGTGGTGTCACACCTGAATATTGTCACTGCAGCAATTGTACATTGGTTTCGCAAGTGACTAGTCTGAATGCACATTTCTCAAGTCATGGTTAGAGAATGAACTGCAGCATAGTGGAATATTAGAGGGGAAGAAAACTCAGGTTGCATCTATACTAAATGCTTTTTTTCTTACTTGTTTTCTTGGTCAAAGGTTAAAAGACAAGTTTCAGAAGATATGAAAACTGGCAACCGAACTTTACACCCTTGAAAAACTTGGAATAGCTATAATAGCCTTTTATCTCCATGTATCAGGAACTGAGGCAATTTAGCAGTTATTCTAAATGACCTTACAATCTACCTGTGCTGAAACCTAAAGGTTATGAATGCCTGCTTTCCTAACCTTAATATTTTATTATTTGCAACAGTGACCACGCATCTTTTTTCTTTTCCATGAGGACCATCTTCCTTCAAAAATAATGAGGCTAAGTGACTTGTATCAATGACTTTTCAAACTGTAGGTTGCTACCCCACTGGGGAGTGGATTGTGGAATCTACAAAATGGGTTGTAACGGACAAATAATTAAATAGAATTTATAATATCAGAGTGCATCACATTTATTGAGTGTATATATTGTTCCAAGAATTTTGTTCTTATTAGTCCCAAAAGTTCAACAATCTATCAGTTTAGAGTGTTTACAGAGCAGGAGCTTTAAACAATTTCGTTGTTCACAATAATATCTTTTGGATTAACTAGCTAACATCCAAAAGATTCTAAGTGATTAGTGACTGGAGAAGATTTAGAGAGGAACCTCACACTTAAACCCATCTCCAATGCAGCTTAAAAACTAAGGAAAGAAATACCTTCTACTTTACTCTTCCATTTGATTTTATTTATAAATTAAAAAACCGAGAAGATAGATGATAGATGATTGATAGATAGATAGATAGATAGATAGATAGATAGATAGATAGATAGATAGATAGATGATAGATGGATGATAGACAGGGAGCCTCAAATTTTAAATATATTTGTTGGAAGTGGCCCCTTTTTACAGTATGTAGGTCCTTTTCTAATCAATAAATTAGGATGCATTGGGTTATAAGTAAAAGTAAGCACATAACCAGATTAAACAAGGAAATGAGGTATGCCAGATTTCTGCAGTTTGATGTAAAGGTTGACAATTTTACTGTGTTTTCAGGTCTCTAGCTCCATTTATATGTGGTTTTCTTGCTCTGCCATCTTCTAGGTCATCTTCATCCAAAGACAGCTTTCCTTTATGTATACAAAATGATGGTGGGTGTCATAGGTCCTACAAACCACAAAATCCAGCACAAGAGAAAATGCTCAATGATTTATGACACTATTCTAGATATTTTCTTCATATTTCAGAAAAATATAGAGGTTTCTGCAGTCCAGATTTTGATAATTTCATGCTTTCACCTGTCCCCTCCATTTTCTGTGAATTGCATATGGAATCTTGATTACATTCAGGTTCAATTTTTGGTAAGAATATTTCATAGATGGTGTTGTTTTCTTCTGTCAGAAGATGCATAATGTCTGATTATCTCCATTTTGTGATGTTAGAAGCCATTGATGAACATGGCATAAATCCATGAGTTCATTAGGGCTTGTAAAATGTTGATAATCCAATTTTATCATTACTTAAATATTTCTTAGCTGGAATACTTCTAAAAAAAATTATCCCAATTATTTGGATACCAAGAAGCACTACTTTTATAGGATAAAATACTTGATTCTTTTCTTTTAGTTAGCAGTTTTCTGAAAAACTGATTTTCTATCAGTCTCCAAAATTGACCAATGAGACTTTTTAAGCTACCTTTATGAACTCATGAATTTAAAAATACTTGTATATCAATCAATTGCAGCTGTCTCATTGATGGTCATGTGTTCCTCTGGCCAGTGGGCTTCTCTTTAAGTTGGCTCCTAGGTCTTCTGGTATGATCTTAGTAGTCTTTAATAACTTACTTGCTTTCTGGTATGATAAGATATTCCAGAATCATCATGGACATTTTCTGCTATATACATAGAACTAGCCATTTCTTCAGTAGGTTTTGGTTTCTCTTAGTGGCAAATAATATTTAGACACCACTATTTGGACACCTGGAGTGCCCAAAGCTAATAGGTTGCATATTTTTTCTAGTTCTTTTAAAGAAAAATACATCATGATTTCATATTGATACTTCCTACTTAATCTCATAAATCTTACATCTATTTACTTTCTAGTATGATCGAAATTGGTTTTCAGTGATTTCAACATAATTTGTCATTTACTTTTTTCCACAATAGACAAAAGATGACTCTAAATAAAATAACACTATCAGCAACAATATGATTACTGAAAAGAGTTTAAAGGGTATATTATTTTTGTTTTTGCTATTCTTTTTGGCTTTAGAGTATTATCCCATCAAGGATACACAGCCAAATTCCTGTGTTTAAAGTCATTTAAAAGTAGTTTGTGTGTATTATGCCACCAAACTCAATACAAAAGTAGGTTCATTAGTTCCATTCCCATTTCAATTTTGAGAATATTTTTTCAAATTTAAATCATTAAAGATATTTATGAGGTTCCAAGTTCAAATCTACAAATCAAGATATACCCAGAGAGGTCTGGCCCCTATTCTAGTTTACTATAACCCATTACCTCTCTCCCCTCATAGATAACAATGAACAAAATTTATTGTTCATACTTCTATTTTTTAATATAATCAAATATTTATAAATAGGTATATCCTCTTCTTTTGTCTTAGAAATAAATGTTAGTATAGTGGAGCTAACAAAAAGAATCGCACTGTCAAATTAGACTGACATGTATAAAGGATCTTACTCAGGTTTACTAATAATTTCAAGGACATAGATAATCAAAAAGCTGAGGCAAATCAGAGAAATCTAGTTTATCTTGTGTGACTACCTTGGTCTTTCTTGTCTGCCTTGGACACCTTCTCTGGCCAGTAATAGATGAGGTCTTCAAATAAGGTTTGTGGGTAACTTCACATAACAAGGGGGTGGTTATTTAAGTCATGAAACATCTCTACTTTATATTTAGATTGGTAAAGGGCTTATGTGACATTTTCCCATGAGCCCATGCCTCATAAATCCATAGATTCTAGAGACAATCTTGTTAAGAGAATTCTACAGATAAGAATATTTCTAGTAGCAAATATCTTTAATTTAAGAGGTCAGTTATCAGCATGTTTACAAGAAGACTGGGACACCTGTCTTTTTTTATTTCCCAGAGAATGTTCCCTTGGTAATTGAAGAGAAACAGATCACAGGCTAGTAGCTTTAGTAAGAATTCCTTATACAAAATGGCGAAGACAATGACTATACTGCTTCATAGGTCTTTTAAATTTCTTTAACCAATTCAGTTACTCTTTTTCCGTCTTTATTCACAGTTATTTGAATCTTTTTATAATGTGTTGATGGAAGCACTTAACTTGAATATATAATTTTTCTAAAGCCAAATCACTGCCTCCTTTGACCAAGTTTCTGTAAGTATTACATCTGTTGTGAGATTTAATTCTTCTTCCCCAAATATCTTTTCATCCTGGGGAATAGTTGTTTTCACAAATCTTGCTTTTTATTTAATTGTGTAAATAAATTTACAAATCCTTTGTTGCACTATATGGTTATACGAGAGATTAAAATAATGTTTGGCACACCATATATCAGTTAATATTACAGGATCATTCTATTCTTTCACAACACAAATGACTTCTCATGTAGCACACTACCCATTATAGGAGAGGTGACTCGAGTCCATTGTTTAATAAATTCTGATCTCATTTGGTTTGTTCAAGATATGAAAATACAGGTTTTTACAGGGGTCATTATATTACATCTACCCCTGCTAGGGACATAGGTTGCTACTGTATTTGAATGCCCCAAAGTCTGTAAATATCCAAGTGCTCCTTTGAGATCAGGAGCCTATTTCTTCTCCTACTGCTGAATTAGCAGCTCTCAACTCTGCCAGATTTGAAGACTTGCCCTTTTCTTCTCCCCTCATGGTTTTTTCTGTCATGCACATAGCTGCCAATTTCCAAACCATAACACACCCCTCAAGCCAGGAACTCTCATCAGTGAATCAGGCAGTTGCTTTGGCTTGGCTGGTAAAGAATCACAGGGCTTGAACCACAGAGCAATGTGGGAAAGGGAGATCTTTGGCTGGTTCTCTTATTGGCTGAATGAGCAACTTGCTTATTTATTCAGGGCACTCCCCCGGAACTTTCCACCTGAGTGTACTCTTCCATAAAGCATTTCATTTTGGTCAGTGAGCTTCGCTGTGCAGTCCCCCTTCTCTATTCAACATCTTTCTGACATCATGCAAAGCATGATTCATATCTAGCCTCAGAATTATTTGATGACCTGTGGTGGGGGCAGTTTTGACCAATACTCAGTAACAAATTAGCACCTGTCCTTCAAATGGGTTTTAATGAACAGCTGCCTCAGTTAGTTTTCAAGTCCAAATCCAAGAGGTCTTTGCTGGGTAATTCTATTTAATTTCTCCTAAAAGCTTCATGTCTGCATTTATTCTAGGAGGCAGATATAAATGCTGAGCTTTTGAATCCTGAGGCCTTTGTGGGGCCCCCTGTACCACCATCCTTTGTAAATCTTTTAATCCTTGTTTCTTCTCAGGACCCCACTTGAAAATAAGATTTTATTTTTGATGAGTTTGTGATAGGGGCTAGTGGTATTCTTATAGGAGCAATGTGGTTTCCCAAAACTCAAATAGCCCTCCCCGCAGTGAGTTTCTTGCTTGTTGGAGGAGTCTGTTAGAGATAATAACTTATTTATCACAATTTGAGGACTGTCTCTCATTGCTTCAGAAACTTCTCAGATGGGATGGACTTGAATTTTAGCTAGATTTATCACCATCCTCCATTTGTCATAAAAGATGACTATGGTTCTTACCTCCTCTGGACCTTCTTCCTCTGGGGAGTCAATTAACATGATAACTTCTATGGAGTACACTAATTTGCTCTTAATGGTTGTTAAGTCCAAGTCCTGACTCACTAGGTTATGGTAATATGCCAGGAAGTTTACTGTATGCTGTGCCAATATAACAAATTTACACTGATTGCCATTCCATGAAAATGCATACTGTGACTGGTGGGATTCTAAACATGGGATTGAATAGAAGGCATTATTAGTTAGATGCAAAATGGCATACCAGGCCCCCTTAGCCTGTTGCACTTCCTATATAGTTTTCACTACATTAAGTGTAATTGAAACAATCAGAGGAACTACCTTGTTTGATCCTTGAAAGTCTATTGTTTACCTTCAGGGCCCTTCTGCCTTGTATAGTACCTAGGTCTCTTAAAAGGAGGTTAATGGAAATCAAAACTCCCACCTCAACCATTTCCTTAATTTGAATAGTGATCTATTGTTGCCCTCATGGAATTTTGTATTGCTTGATGTTTACTACTGAAGAGGATTCAGATAATTCCAAAGGTTCTTCATTTAGCATGGCTAATTACAACTGGGTGAAGGGTAGACTTAGGCAGTATTGCCTGTAAGAAGGGCAAAAGTAACATGTCCCATGTTTTCAGCTAGAAGGCTTAACATCAAAGGGGCTATATTTTAGTCAATAAACATTTCCATTTTGTATTCAGATTATGTATGATATTTTCCTCATGTGACATTTTCCAAGAACCCATATCCCATAAATCTAAATAGTTTTTTTATCATAAGAAATCTTAAACTAATCAAATACATCCTTCCTAAAAGCATTCCATAGATAAGGAATCTCTTGCTAGCAGACATCATTAGTTTGCCTGATTTGTCATGATCTGGTTTACAAGGAGATTTGGCTAGGTCACTTTCTACCTAGGACACCCCAAAGAAGAAAATAGGTTGCTGTTCTGCTGTTCAGTTATTTTAAAAACTCTTGTATTCTTGCCAATATATCTTAGCAATATATTCCTAGGAATGATGTTTTCTGAGTCAAAGGGTAAATGCATATACAATTTTGCTAAAAGTACAGAATTTCACTCCATAGGGAAATTTGCATTTCCACCATCAAAGTATAATAGTTCCTGTTAACCCACAGCTTCTCCAACAGAGTTATGTTATCATGCTTTCCAGATCTGGTTACTCTGTAAGATAAGAAACGGTAGCTCAGATGATTTGCATTTACCTTATTATAAGCTTGTTAGAAATCATCCTTTCAAACATTGAATTTGACAATGTTTGTCATTCCCTCCTAGATATCCCCCACTTTTCTCAGAGATAACACTTTCTCAGTTCTCCTATTTCTTTTTGGCTAGTTCCTTCTCTTTACAAATTTTAAAAATGGAATTTCCCCAGGCTCAGTCTTTAGACCCCTCCTTTCTGTGTATTCCCTCCTTTGGTCACCTCAGCCAATATTGTGATTTAAAATAGGGAATATAGTCAACAATGCTATAATAACTGTATGGTAACAGATGGTAACTGCACTTACAGTGAGCATTTCATAATGTATATAGTTGTTGAATCACTATATTGTACATCTGAAACCAATATTATCTATCAATAATACTTGATAAATATACAATATGTGTGCTTGAAAAAATACAATATGTGTGCTAATAACTCCCAAAAGTATATCTTCATCATCCTAATGTGGGCTTGAAGACATATACCTCTTAATATTGCCACTAACTTGTTTAATGAGCATCTCACATTTACATGTCTAAAATGGAACTTTTTTCAGCCACCATACCTGATATTCTTCAAGCCTATCTGATCTTAAATGGCAAGTCTTCCTGTAGTTCAGTACAAAAATTTATTTGTCATTTGACCCATATCCAATCCATTTGCAAGTCCTATCATACTCACTTTTGAATATATCCAGAATATCACGATTTAACATCTTCATTACTGTCACTCTAGGCTAAACCTATCATCATCATCTTTCTTGGGTTATTGCAACCTTGGATTATTGCAACAGCCTTTGATCTGGTCTCCCTGCTTCTCCACTTACCCTACTCCCGCACCTTCCACCAAAGTCTATTCTTTACACAGAAGCCAGAATGTACTTTTTAAAAGCAACATTATTGAGGTAAGATTTACATAAAATGAAATGTGCTCATTTTAAATGTACAATTTGATCACTCTAAAATATTCCCCATGCCTGTCAGTAGTCAATACCTGCTCCTACCCTCAAACCTAAGTAACAGCTATCTATTTTCTGCCCATATAGTTTGCCTTTTCTACAACTTTCTTAATTTCATATAATTTCTAAATTTCATGTAATTAAAACCATATGCTATGATTCCAGTTCTATGTGTCTAGAATCTGTCTGGCATGTTTTAAAATTTATCCTGGCTGTTGGATTCTCACTATCAGTAATTCTTGAAGTGGCATTTTGAACCTGTTGATCATAATGCTTTTCTAGGATATTGTTTCTTACTGCTTTTTGCCACTAGATGGAAGAAGCAGGTTAACAAAATGATATTTTTGGTGCTTCATTCAACTCTATCCAGAAACAACCATAAGACTGTGTTTAAAATATTGACAGTCTCAGCACTCTTTTATTTATGCTCTTTTACTGCGGTATTTCTTTTCATAGGAATACTGGATCTAAGAGCTGTATTTTTTTGGTGTTTTCTGTAGAGATTAATTTTCTTTTTATTATTTTAAAGGACTGGACTTTACAAAAGTAACCAAGGAAGATAACAATTGCCAGGTAGAAGAGGAAAGGGAAGAATTATTTAAAGATATTGGTAACAGGTATGTCACAAAGTAATTCTTCATAGGCAATATTGTCCAAGGAAGCACACACCCATGTAAATGTCCAACCTCATTTATTTAATTATTCCTTTGTGCCACAAATGCTAACTGAGCAATTGACACATTGAAGACACTAGACTAGATGCTGAGAAACACACAAGGGGTGAGTTAGGTACAGCATCTGTTTATGAGATTTTTACATTCTCCCAAGAGAGTTAAGCAGGAAGTAAGCCATATTCATTTGTGCATATACTTAGAATAAGGTAGAAATGGGTAAATATCAGAAATACAGATGCAATATTTTGGACAAACAGAATTGGTAGGGAGGGTGGATTTGGAGTAGCATTTTATTGAGGAGATCAGGGATCACTTTCTGAAGAAACTGAAATTAAAATGGATCCTTGAAGTGGGAGGGGCAGAGACAGGCATTGCAGTGATTGAGGCAGAGTGAGCACAGGCACAGAGGCAAGAAATAGTAACTTACAAAAAGTATTTAAAGATAAAAGGACAGTACCTTCTAAAAAGCAGTTTAAAAGTTTGCAAAGGTAGGAAGACATTGTAATTTGTATTTTTTAAGCAGCTGATAGATACAGGAAATATCCCCACAAGTAAAGTACCATGTAAAGGAGAAGAGTGGGCATTCTAGAATAGTGAAGCTTCAATTTAGGAACAGATCACTCAATATGAAATAACCTGGAAGTGGGAATACTAGTGTCCATCTGATGCCAGTGTTTTATTAAATGTAGGCTTACTGTGCATGTAGGTCTGTAAATTGATGGGAACACTCCATAATAGAATGACAAATTCTGACTTACGAAGGCAGTTTCTGGTGGCTTCTATTTTTCATCACTTTTACACATGTTTAAAGGAACACTAATGTGGTAAATGGTGTTATTTGACTCCAAAGAACCAATATTTAACCTTTAAGACAACACATAGTACCACCTAACCTGATACCTGGTAGTTTACTGATACGAATGATCAAAGAATTCTATTCTAACTGCTATAGGCAATGGGCTTGAACCCTATAATGAGTGGCTATAAAATTGTCCAGCTTTTAAATTCAACCACAGAATTTGATTTTATGACCTCCTATGGAACTGTAGCTACAGGTTAAACTAAAGGTTATGAAGTAATATTTCCTTTTTGTGGTTCTGAACTCACTGCCTTGTAATTTTCAGAAATGATCTTGTTTTATAGTGGGACAAGCTTTATAATTTTGTATAGCTCAATGAAGATCTTGTAATTTTTTCTTTTCCAAATACAGATTCAATATTATTCATATAATAGTATTTGTATCTAGTTCATTATAATTTTAACTGCTAGAAATGGATATAGAAGACCTTATCTAACTTGAAGCCTTGTTTTTCTATTTTGTTCTATGCCTTGCTTACAAATAAGGTTTAATTAAAACGTAAATATTGTTTTATATCTTAATGGGAGTAAAAATGTTATTCATTAAATTCTATTTAAATTTGATTTTGTATGATAGTACATAGGATTACTAGATTGCTCAATATATATATATTTATATACTTTTATATATTTATAATTTCAAATGAATAAATTTAGATTATAAACAACCTTACCATTTTATTCTGTAATGCAACTTTGTATCAATAGCTACACAATGTCTATTTTCCTGAATTTAAAATAGTAATCCTAGTGATTTTAAGATAAAATATTAGCCATGTTTGGATCTCATTAGGTACAACTAATAATTTTATTTTGTTGATGCTTCGTATACTTTATAAAATATAAGCTGATCCCCCTACAAGGAGATATCAGTTTGATTTTATAGCTATTCTGCCCATCTACAGTTAAAATCATAAAATCACAAGTCAGTAGTAGTATTAGATATTTAAAAAATAACCTCAAATGTATTTGTCAGAGGATAAAGAATGGCTATAGAAACCTATGTAAATTACTGTCTTTCTTTTATGGCTGCATCTACCTAAGCAAGGTAAAGAATAGAGGTAATTATTTGAAAAAACTGGGAAAAAAATTTTAAGCCCAGTAATTGAAGAAATGATAGTGCAAGGAGCTTTTAGTCTAGTTACCCAGACTGTGTATTTACATTGATTCTATTGACTCAACATAATTGCATAACTTTCTAACTCGTTACCCTATAGAAGCAGGAAGAATATCTAGAAACAAAATTCTCTAATTTGATACAGCTTCGCCCTAACTTTGATGCAGCTTGGTTTCCTATTATTATCACTTGAAAATCATTGATGGTTTTTCTATGAAGAATTTTAAAAGAGATATCTATCAACAAGATGGCAGCATAGGAAGATTCTGAACTTAACCTCCTCCCAAAGACATACCAAATCTACAGCTACACATGGAACGATTCTCTCTGAAAAATAACTGAAAACTAGCTGACAACAAAGGATAAAAGGGCTACATCAAGATGGTAGAAAAGGCACAGAAATGGTCTCACCAAAAACGCCAGCCCCAGTGTGGTGACTCACAGTAGGGAGGGTATCTCACAGGTCTGGAGCTTCTGCCTGAGGAGCAAGGGATGTGTACCCCACATTGGCACCCCATGCCTTGGGACCTGTACTAGAGAGATGAGCCTCCAAAATGCCTGGCTTTGAAAACCAATGGAGCTAATGTCCAAGAGACCCAAAGGGTTGTAAGAAACTGAGATACTACTTTTAAAGGACTTACATGTGGACTCACTCACCCTGGGATGCCCCACAGAAGCAGCAATTTGAAAAGTGCCTGGACTTTATGAGAAGGAGATTCATTTGCTAATCTTGACACATATGCCAGAAGAGCAGGGGACTTTTGGGATTTTCTGTGGGGATGGAGGTGTTGGAGGTCACAAGTTTTGCTCTTTCCCTCTCCCTTGCTAGCACAGGTGATCATGGGCAGTTACAGCATTTTCCCACCACCTTGCTGAAGCATGCAGACACAGCACTCTCCTACTGCCTCATTAATACCTGTGGGCATGTCCAGTCAAAGCACTCTCCCTTTGCTGAAGCCAGTGGGCGTGTACAGTCCGTACAGGGTATGCCCCTTGATCACCTGAACCTGTTGATTCTGGGGTAGGGAGGATTGCTTGCATTTCTGGGCTCCAACAACTGTAACACCTGGAAAAATAGTTCTTGGCACCACCCCCCCACACTCCCCCACCACCACCCGAGGATACTTCATAGACAACAGACTAAAATATACCTACAGTCTTCCTGTGAAAAAGGCCTGTTTACTTGACCAGGAACTTCAGCATGAGGGATAGGCTTCAGGCTTGCCATACATCTAGAGGCTATGGAGGAGCTCTCCCACAACTTAGACAGGGAGACACTATCTTTGCATTCTTCCTTTTCCTTGCTATAGCTCACAGGTACCACACAGAAAGGAGCTTGTTATACACTCACTCTTCTTTAGTCCGTATTTTTTCAGTTGTTGGCCACAGACACCTCCAGATCTTGTCTGGTAGCTAACAGGGTTTATGATTGTGGTTCCATAGGACTGTCCTTATCTGCATACTTTAAAACTTGCTGCCTCAGGATCTGACTTTCAATCAGCCTGAAATTAGGTTGTGACTGCTATCCTTCCCTTTGGAGCACTGATAGACATACCCTCAGTAACTGGGAACTATCAAGAATAAATCAGGCTGCTTAGGCAATCATGAAGGTTTGAAAAAACCAAGAGATAGAGTAGGGTAGAATAAGGTTCATTTCTTCCAGAATGCCCATTCCTTCAAGACTGGGAGAGGTAACTATTCTCCTGATGCATAGAAACAAACAGAGAGAACAAGCAAAATAAAGAAACAGAGGAATATGTTTCAAAAGAAAGAACAAGATAAAACCCAATCAAAAGACAATGGAATAGAGGTAAGTAATCCACCTGATAAAGAGTTCAAAGGAATGATTACAAAGATGCTTACTGAACTCAGGAGAATAATGGATGAGTACAGTGAGAGCTTCCACAAAACAATAGAAAATATAAGAAAGTACCAAACAGAAGACACAGAGATGAAGAACATAATAACTGAACTGACAAATACACTAGAGGGATTCAGGAATAGACTAGGTGAAGCAGAACAGATCAGCAGCTAGAAGACAAGGCTGGGGAACTCACCCAAAACAGAGTAGGAAAAAAAGAATTTTAAAAAGTGAAGATAGCTTAGGGGACCTATGAAACAACATCAAGTGGAATAACATTCGCATTATAGGGGGCCCAGAAGGAGAAAAGAGATAAAGGGGTAGAAAACTTATTGAAGAAATAAAGGCTGAAAACTTCCCTAACCTAAGGAAGGAAACATACCCATGTCCAGGAAGCTGAGAGTTCCAAATAAGATATACCCAAATAGAGCCACACCAATACACATGATAATGAAAATGTCAAAAGTTAAAGATAAAGAGAGACTCTTCAATAGTAGGAAGAGAAAACACCAACTTATTGTGTACAAAGAAACCCCCATAGACTATTAGCAGTTTTTCAGCAGAAATTTAGGAAGCCAGAGGGAAGTGGGATGGTATATGCAAACTGTTGAGAGGAAATTAAAACATCTAACCCAAAATACTCTATCCAGTAAGATTATCATTCAGAATTGAAGGGAAGGTAAAGAGTTTTCCAGACAACCAAATGCTAAAGGAGTTTATTACTACTAAACCAGCTTTATGAGAAATGTTAAAGAAACTTCCCTAAGTGGAAAAGAAAAGGCACTAATTAGTATTTAGAAAACATGAGAGTAAAACATCACTGGTAAAGGTAAATATATAGTGAAGGTAGTAAATTAAACACTTATAAAGTTAGTATGAAGGTTAAAAGTCAAAAGTAGTAAAATTAATTATAATTACAGTAATTAGTTTAGGGATACACAAAATAAAATTATGTGTGACATCAAAAACATAAAACATAGGGGAAGAGCAAAATGTAGTTTTAGAATGCATCCAAACTTAAGTTGCTATCAACTTAAACTGTTAATATATAAGCTATTATATGTGAACCTCATGGTAACCACAATGCAAAAACCTATAGCAGATATACAAAAGGTAAAGAGAAAGGAATCTAGACATAATACTAATGAAAGTAAATCACAAGAGGAGAGCAAGATAAAAAGAAAGAAACAGAGAAAAATTGCAAAAACCTCCAGAAATCAATGACCAAAATGACAATAAATACAAACCTATCAATAATTACTTTAAATATAAATATACTAAAATCTCCAATCAAAAGACAAAATGGCTAAATGGATAAAAAATGAGACACACAGACTGAAAGTGAAGGGATAGAAAAAGTTATGTCATGCAATTGGAAATGAAAAGAAAGCTGGAGAAAATATACTTGTATCAGGCAAAATAGTCTTCAAAACAGATTAACAAAAAACATTGAAGGACATTATTTAATGATAAAGGAGTCAATCCAATAATAGGATAGAAATTTGTAAACATTTATACACCCAACATAGGGACACCTAAATATATAAAGCAAATACTAACAGACATAAAGGGAGAAATTGAGAGCAATACAATGAGGAGGGAACTTCAACACCCCACTTACACTGATGGATGGATCATCCAGACAGAACAATCAATAAAGAAACACTGGCTTTAAGTGACACAGTAGACATATGGGTTAATAAATATATACAGAACATTCCATCCAAAAGAAGCAGAATACACATTCTTCTCAAGTGCACATGGAACATTCTCCATCATAGGTCATATGTTAGGCCACAAAACAAGTCTCAGTAAATTTAGAAGACTGACATCTTATCTAGCATTACTTCTGACCACAATGGTATGAAACTAGAAATCAATTACAAGACTAAAACTGGAAAATCACATTTATATGGAGATTAAACAACATGCTATTGAACAACAAATGGGTCAACCAAAAAATCAAAGGAGAAATACAAACATTCCTTGAGACAAATGAAAATGAAAATACAACACACCAAAATCTATCTACAGGTTTACTTTAAGAAATAAAACTCTCAAATAAACCATCTAACTTTATGCTTAAGGAACTAGAAGAGAACAAGGAATGAAGCCCAAAGTAGAAGGAAGGAAATAAATATCAGAGTGGAAATAAATGAAATAGAGACTAAAAAGACAATAGAAAAGATCAATGAAATTAAGAGCTGGTTCTTTAGACAGATAAATAAAATTGATAAACTGTTAGCTACATTCATCAATGAGAAAGAGAGGGCTCAAATGAATAAAATAAAAAAGAGAAGTTACAAAGGACACCACAGAAGTCCAAAAGTACATAACAGGCTATTATGAACAATTAAACACCAACAAATTGGACAACCTAGAAGACAGAGAAAAATTTCTGGAAACATACAATTTTCCCAGAGTGAATTATGAAGAAATAGAAAATTTGAACAGACTAATTACTTAAGGAGATTGAATCAGTAATTTTAAGAAACTGCCAAAAAAATAAAAGTTCAGGGAAGATGGCTTCACTGGTGAATTCAATCAAACATTTAGAGGTTTAACACCTATCCTTTTCAAACCATTCCAAAAAAAATGAAGAGGAGGGAATGCTTCCAAACTCATTTTATAAGGCTAGAGTTACCCTGATACCAAAACCAGACAAGGACATCATAAAAAAATGAATATTGCAGGCTAATATCCCTGATGAGCATAGATACAAAAATATTAGCAAATTGAATTCAATAATATATTAAAAGGATCATAAACCATGGTCAAGTGGGATTTATTCCAGCAATGCAAGGATAGATCAACACCTGCAAAGCAGTAAGTGTGATATGTTTCATTAACAAAAGGAAGGATAAAAACAGTATGATTAACTCAATAGATGCAGAAAAAGCATTTGTTAACATCTGACATCCATTCATGATAAAAAATTCTCAAGAAAGTGGTTATAGAAGGAACAACCCTCAACATAATAAAGGCCATATAAGACAAGTCTATAGTTAACATTATATTCAATTGTGAAAAGCTGAAATCTTTTCCTTTAAGATCCGGAACAAGACAAGGATGCCCACTCCTACCACTCTTATTCAACAAACTACTGAAAGTCCTAGCCAGAGAAATAAGGCAGAAAAAGAAATAAAAGGCATCCACACTGGAAAGGAAGAAGTAAAATTGCTACTATTTGCAGGTGTGCTTATACATATAGAAAGCCATAAAGACTCCACCAAAAATACTATTAGAATGAAAAAACAGATTTAGTAAAGTTGCACAGTACAAAATCAATATACAAAGATTGGCTGTGTTTCTAGAAACTTACAACACAATATCAACAAGAGAAATTAAGAAAACAATCCCTTTTACAATTGCATCAAAAAGTATAAAATACCTAGGATTAAACCAAAAAGGTGAAAAGCCTGAACAGTGAAAATTATAAGAAATTGATGAAAGAAATTGGCAAAGACACAAATAAATGGAAAGATATGTTGTGCTCATGGATTGCAAGAGTTAATATTGTTAAAATGTCTGTATTACCCAATTAAGTGCAATTCCTATTAAAATTCCAATGGCATTTTGCACAGATATAGAACAAATAATCCTAAAATCTGCATGGACCCACAAAGGACCCTAAATATCTTGAGGAAGAGCAATACATCTGGAGGTTTCATGCTTCTTGGTTTCAAACTCTAGTATAAAGCTATAGTAATGAAAACACTATGGCCTAAATACAGACACACAGATCAATGAAACAGACTTGAGAGCCCAGAAATAAACCTATGTGTATATAGCCAATTAACTTATGAAAAAGAAAGCAAAACTATGAAAAGGGGGAAAGGGCAGCCTCTTTAATAAATAGTATGGGAAAACTGGTCTGCCACATGAAATGGAATAAAACTAGCCCACTATCTTACACTATACTAAAAAGTTAACTCAAAATTAAAGACTTAAATATAAGAGCTGAAACCTCAAACCACCTCAAAGAAAACACAGGCATTAAACTCTTTTGTATCAGCCTTGTCAATGAATTTTTGGGTCTGAATCCAAAAGCAAAGGCAGCAAAAGCAAAAATAAGTGGGACTACAACAAATTAAAAAGTTTCTGTACAGCAAGGGAAACCATCAGCAAAATGAAAAGGCAACATTCTGAATGGGATAAAATATTTGTAAATTATATATCTTAAAAGGACTTAATATCCAAAGTATATAAAGAAGCCACACAAATCAATAGCAAAAAAATCAAACCATTTAATTAAATTGAGCAGAGGACCTGAGTAGCCACTTGTTCAAAGAAGATATAAAGATGGCTAGGTCATGAAAAGATGCTCAACATCACTAGTTATTAGGGAAGTGCAAATTAAAACTACAATGAGATATCACCTTACATATGTTAGAATTGCTAGTATCAAAGAGCAAAAAATAACAAGTGTTGGCAAGGAAGTGGAGAAAAGAGGACCTCATGCACTGTTGGTGGTAATGTGAATTGGTGCAGTCACCCTGGGAAACAGTATGGCTGTTCCTTCAAAAATTAAAAATAGGACTACTATACAATCCAGCAATTCCAGTTTACAGTATTTATCCAAAGAAAATGAAAACACTAATTCAAAAATATGTGCACCCTTATGTTCATTGTAGCATTATGTACGATACCCAATATATGAAAACAGCCTAGGTGTCCACGGATGAATGAGTGGATGAAGAAGATGTGGTATATGTTTACAATAGAATACTACTCAGCCTTACAAAAAAATAAATCCTGCCATTAGTGACAATATGGATGGTCCCAGAGGGTATTGTTTTAGATGAAATAAGTCAGACAAAGACAAATACCATATGATTTCACTTATATGTGAAACCTAAAAAAAAGAAACAAATGAACAAATAAAATAAAATACAACAAAACTCATACATACAAAGAACATGTTAGTGGTTGCCAGAGGGAAAAGGGGTTGGGAGGTGGGAGAATGTGTGAAGGGAGTAAAGAGGTACAATTTTCTATTTATAAAGTAAGTTGTAATGTACAACATGGCAATTATAGTCAATAATATTGTATTGGGTATTTGAAAGTTGCTTAGTGAGTAAATATTAAAAGTTCTCATGACAGGGAAAAATTTTTTTGGTAACTCTGTATAGTGATGTAGCTACCTAGACGGTGGTGATCACTTTTCATGTATACAAATATTAAATGACTATTCACCTGAAAATAATATAGCATTATTTGTCAAGTTTACCTAAATTTACAACATGAGAAAGAAATCTATCAAGAAAAGGTTATATAAGTAAATAAAGGATGTCTGTTAAGAGGGTTATCTGCTCTTTTATTAACTTTAAGAAGTTTATTTCTTCCAGTTTAAAATATTTACTTTTGTCTTTCAGGAGTCATAGCAATTTTGGTCAAATAACATGTCTCTGTTACTACAAGTGACTCTTTTGTGGAAACTTGACTTAAAAACAAACAAAAACTCATCAGGCTAAATGCTGTTCTCTGTAGTAATGGCATTAAGTGGGAATTTTACAGACTAACAGAAAGCAGACTTTAAGCTGTTGAGTATTTGGAAAACATCAAGCTGTTTTAGAAGGGATTTAATATCAGAATTATAACAGCAATTGAGCATAAGGATACCTAAACTGTTGTGTATGGTGTTATGGGGCTTTTGTTTCTTTTTGCATTTAAGCTTTTCTTTACATAAAAGTGGGTTTAATAGGGAAGATATCTCATTTAAGAAGTTTTGTATCAAAGGATACTTGAATACTAGCATAAAAATATGGTTCTTATTTATGCATGTTAATTTCTTATTTAGTTCCATAAATTTTATGGTTGACATTTGATATATCTAAATGATAGAGCAAAATAACTAAAACTTCCTACATAATTAAGATTATTTTGACATTTTAAATTGTTACCAAAGGTGATTTTTTTACTGTAATTTGCAAGATGCCAGAAGAGTGCTTTGACCATTTTGAGATATTAGAATAAACATAATCTTTTTATAAAGAAAAAAATTCTCAACATACTACATTAAAAAATGTTCTGTAACTGGAGAATTAAAGATGGCAGTGGGAGAGATGAGACAGAGGCTTCCTCCTAAAACTGCGTATAATACAAAAATATAATTAATACAACTAATCCTGAAAGAGCAACAGGAAAGAGGACTGTGCCAGACTGCATACACCTGGAGAAAAGAGCACACCTCACAGAACAGGGTAACGTAACAAAGCTGTGGCCCAGTGGGACCCAAGCCCTTCCCCAACCCCAGCTCACTGGCTGGAGGAATAGAAATAGAGTGGGGAGGGAGTGGAAGCCTGTGACAGCTGAATACCTAACTCCGGAGATCTGCTCTGGAAGCACAAACCTACATTTCATGGTGCTTGCATGGTACTCTCATGATTAGGGGGATAGAAAGCTAATACAGGCAGAATCCCTGGAGAGATTGAGATTCCAGCCACTTGTGGAAAACAGGGATCCATATCTGGCTACTCTGGGACAAAAGAAAGGCTGGCAGTCTGAGAGACTTCCTATAAAGGAAGCCCTTAGGAAGAGGGCTGCTAAAGGGGCAAGGAGTTCACAGAGCTTACTGCTCAGGAGAAAGGATAGGTAGACAAAATGGTCTGGGGGCACTCTGCCCAACAGGTTTGGAGCTTTCACGATCTTCAGGTATTCCAGCTCCCTGGCTTACTACACAGCTCCAAGAACCCCCTCCATGATATGCAGGCTACTGCACCTTTCTGCTGGTCAGCTCCACCTGGCTGGCAAACTGGCAAACCCTACCCTGGTGTTAGGCCAGCCAGAGGAAATATCTGTCTACAGAAAATACAAATGCAAAGCATAGAGGCTTATACCTGTGTGCTCGGCCCTCTGGTTCAGGCAGTGGAGACAGGCATAGCAGCCAGGAAGCAAGAAACAGCTCTTTCCTCCCTCCAGGCACCAATGCCACTACTCTGCAATCTCCGCCATTGCTTCAGGGACTGAGCAGCTCCAGAGAGTAGAGATTCTGGACACTAGAGGGTGCAATATATAAATTTGAAATGCCAAAGGAATCTGGTTCAAAGTAAATTTATGAATACAACTCCTGAGAAAGATTTAAATGACATTGACCTAATGAATCTTCATGAAAGGGAGTTCAAAATAAAAATCATTAACATGCTCATGGAGGTATGGAAAGATATTCAAGAACTCAGGAATGAATTCTGGTTGGAGATCCAACCATTTAAGAGCACTATGGAGGATTAAAAGCAGATTAGATATGATGGAGGAGATGATAAATGAAATAGAAACTACAGAAGAAGAATACAAAGAAGCTGAGGCACAGAGAGAAAAAAGGATCACTAAGAATGAAAGAATATTGAGAGAACTGTGTGACCAATCCAAACAGAACAATATAAACATTATACAGGTACATGAAGAAAAGAGAGAGAAAGGGATAGAAAGTGTCTTTGGGAGGTAATTGCTGAAAACTTCCCCAATCTGGGGAAGGAGATAGTCTCTCAGGCCATGGAGATGCACAGTTCTCCCAACACAGTGAACCAAGGAAGACAACACAAAGACATACAGTAATTAAAATGGCAAACATCAAGGATAAGGACAGACTATTAAAAGCAACCAGAGAGAGAAATAAGATCACATACAAAGGAAAGACCAACAGGCTATCATCAGACTTCTCAGAGAGAACCTTACAGGCCAGAAGGGAATGGCACGATGCATTTAATGCAATGAAGCAGAAGGGACTGGAACCAAGATTATTTTATCTGGAAAGACTATCACTTAAATTTGAAGTAGTGATTAAACAATTTCCAGATAAGCAAAAGCAGAGAGAATTTACCTCCCACAAATGATCTCTACAGTGTAGTTTGGAGGGACTGCTATAGATGGAAGTCTTCCTAAGGTTTAATAGCTCTCACCAGAGGTAATAAAACCACAGTAGAGAAAGTAGAAGAGCTAATTAATAAGCAAATACAAAATTAAATAAACTATCACAAAAGTCAATCAAGGGATAGACAAAGAGCACAGAATATGATACCTAATATATAAAGAATGGAGGAGGAAGAAAAAGGAGAAGAAAAAAAAGGACCTTTAGATTGTGCTTGCAATGGCATATTAAGTGAGTTAAGTTAGACTCTTAGATAGTAAGGAAGTTAACCATGAACCTTTGGTAATCATGAATCTAAAGCCTGCAATGGCAATAAGGACATACCTGTCGATAACCACCCTAAATGGAAATGGACTTAATGCACCAATCAAAAGACATAGAGTCACTGAATGGATAAAAAAACAAGACCCATCTATATGCTGCCTACAAGAGACTCACTTTAAGCCCAAAGACATACACAGACTAAATGTGAAGGAATGGAAAAAGATATTTCATGCAACTAACAGGGAGAAAAAAGCAGGAGTTGCAGTACTTGTATCAGACAAAATAGACTTCAAAACAAACAAAGTCACAAGAGACAAAGAAGGACATTACATAATGATAAAATGATCAATCCAACAAAAATATATAACTGTTATAAATATCTATACACACAACACAGCACCTACATATGTGAAAAAAATACAAACAGAATTAAAAAGGGAAATAGAATGCAATGCATTCATTCTAGGAGACTTTGACACTCCACTCACTCTGAAGGACAGATCAACCAGACAGAGAATAAGTATGGAGACAGAGGCACTGAACAACACATTAGAACAGATGGATCTAACACACATCTATAGAACTCTACACCCAAAAGCAGCAGAATGCACATTGTTCTCAAGTGCATATGGAACATATTCAAGAATGGATCATATACTAAGCTACAAAAAAAGCCACAGTAAATTCAAAAATATTGAAATTGTACCAACCAGTTTCTCAGACCAAAAAGGTATGAAACTAGAAATAAATTACTCAAAGAAAATGAAAACTCCCATGAACAGTTGGAGGCTTCAAAACATGCTCCTAAATAACCAATGGATCAATGACCAAATAAAACCAGACATCAAGCAATATATGGAGACAAATGACAATAATGATTCAACAGCAAAGAAAATCTGTGGGATGCAGCAAAGGCCGTGCTAAAAGGAAAGTATATTGCAATACAGGCCTTCCTCAGGAAAGAAGAACAATCCCATATGAACAGTCTAAACTCACAATTAATGAAACTAGAAAAAGAAGAATTAATGAGGCTGAAAGCCAGTAGAAGGAAGGATATAAAAAAGATTAGAGCAGACATAAATAAAATCAAGAAGAATAAAACTATAGAAAGAATCAATGAAAGCAAGAGCTGGTTCTTCAAGAAAATAAATAAAATAGATAAAGCACTAGCCAGACTTATCAAGAAAAAAAGAGAGTCTACTCACATAAACAGAATCAGAAATGAGAAAGGAAAAATCACTACTGACACCACAGAAATGCAAAGAATTATTAGCGTATACTATGAAAAATTATATGCTAACAAACTGGATAACCTAGAAGAAATGGACAATTTTCTAGAAAAATACAACCTTCCATGGCTGACCCAGAAAGAACCAGAAAATCTGAACAGATCAATTATCATCAATGAAATTGAACTGGTAATCAAAAAACTAATGAAGAACAAAACCCCTGGACAAGATGGCTTTACTGCTGAATTTTATCAACCATTTAGTTAAGACCTAATACCCATCATCCTTAAAGTTTTCCAAAGAGTAGAAGAGGGAATACTTCCAAACTCTTTCTATGAGGCCAGCATCACTCTAATATTAAAACCAGGCAAAGACGGCAGAAAAAAAGAAAATTACATACCAATATCCCTGATGAATATAGATGCAAAAATCCTCAACAAACTATTAGCAAACTGAATTCAAAAATACATCAAAAAGATCATCCATCATGATCAAGTAGGATTTATTTCAGGGATGCAAGTATGGTACAGCATTCAAACATCCATCAGCATCATCCACCACATCAACAAAAAGAAGGACAAAAACCACATGATCATCTACATAGATGTTGACAAAGCATTTGACAAAATTCAACATCCATTCATGATAAAAACTCTCAACAAAATGGGTATAGAGGGCAAGTACCTCAACATAATAAAGGCCATATTGACAAACCCACAGCCAACATTATACTTAACAGAGAGAAACTGAAAGCTTTTCCTTTAAGATCAGGAACAAGATAAGGATGCCCACTCTTCCCACGTTTATTTAACATAGTAATGGAAGTCCAGCCATGGCAGGCAGACAACACAAATAAATAAAAGGCATCCAGATTGGAAAGGAAGAAGTTAAACTGTTCCTGTTTGCAGATGACATAGTATTGTACATAGAAAACCTGAAAGAATCCACTCCAAAACTACTAGATCTAATATCTGAATTAAGCAAAGTTGCAGGATACAAAGTTAATATGCAGAAATCTGTTGCATTCCTATACACTAATGATGAACTAGCAGAAAGAGAAACGAGGAAGTCAATTCTATTCACAATGGCATCAAAAAGAGCAAAGTACCTAGGAATAAACCTAACCAAGGAAGTGAAAGATCTATATTCTGAAAACTACTCATGAGACACTCACGAAGACACTCATGAGAGAAATTAAAGAAGATACCAATAAATGGAAACACATGGATAGGAGGAATTAATATTGTCAAAACGGCTATCCTGCCTAAAGCAATCTACAGATTCAATGCAATTCCTATCAAAATACCAACAGTATTCTTCAATCAACTAGATAAAATCATTCTGAAATTCATATGGAACCATAAAAGACCCCACATAGCCAAAGCAATCCTGATAAGGAAGAATAAAGCTGGGGTGATTATACTCCCCAACTTCAAACTCTACTACAAAGCCACAGTAATCAAGTCAATTTGGTACTGGCACAAGAACAGACCCATAGACCAATGGAACAGACTAGAGAGCCCTGATATAAACTCAACCATATATGGTCAATTAATATACGATAAAGGAGCCATGGACATACAATGGGGAAATGACAGCCTCATTAACAGCTGGTTTTGGCAAAACTAGACAGCTACATGTAAGAGAATGAAACTGGATTATTGTATAACTCCACACACAAAAGTAAACTCAAAATGGATCAAAGACCTAAATGTAAGTCCTGAAACCATAAATATCTTAGAAGAAAACGTAGGCAAAATCTCTTAAATATAAACACAAGCAAATTTTTCCTGAACACATCTCCTTGGGTAAGGGGAACAAAAGCAAAGATGTACCAATGGGACTCCATCAAACTAAAAAGGTTTTGTACAGCAAAGGACACCATCAGCAGAACAAAAAGGCATCCTACAGTATGGGAGAATATATTTGTAAATGACCTATCAGACAAGGGGTTAACATCCACAATACATAAAGAACGCACATGCCTCAACATGCAAAAAGCAAATAACCCGATTTACAAATGGGCAGAGGATATGAAGAGACAGTTCGCCAAAGGAGAAAATCAGATCACCAAAATACACATGAGAAGATGCTCCACATTACTAATCATCAGAGAAATGCAAATTAAACCACAATGAGATATCACCTCACACCAGTAAGGATGGTCAGCATCAGAAAGACTAAGAACAACAAATGCTGGTGATGATGTGGAGAAAGGGGAACCCTCCTACTGTGCGGGTGGGAATGTAAGCTAGTTCAACCATTGTGGAAATATGGAGGTTCCTCAAAAATCTGAAAATAGAAATACCATTTGACCCGGGAATCCCACTCCTAGTAATTTACCTAACGAATACAACTTCTCAGATTCAAAAAGACATATGCACCCATATGTTTACTGCAGTACTTTTTTTTTTTCACAATAGCCAAGATATGGAAGCAACCTAAGTGTCCATCAGTAGATGAATGGATAAAGAATATGTGATACATGTACACAATGGAATACTATTCAGCCATAAGAAAGAAACAAATCCTACCATTTGCAACAACATGGATGGAACTGGAGGATATTATGCTCAGCAAAATAAGTCAGGCAGAGAAAGACAAGTGGAAAATGATTTCCATCATTTGTGGAGGATAACAACAAAGCAAAGTTGAAGGAACAAAATAGCAGCAGACTCAGAGACACCAATAAGGCACTAGTGGTTACCAAAGGGGAGGGGTGTAGGAGGGTGGGTGGGGAGTGAGGGAGAAAGGGATTGAGGGGTATTATGTTTAGTACACATGGTGTGGGGGATCACAGGGATAATAGTGTAGCACAGAGAAGGCAAATACTGAATCTGTGGCATCTTACTACACTGATGGACAGTGACTGCATTCGGTATGGGTCTGGACTTAATAATATGGGTAAATGTAGTAACCATACTGTTTTTTCATGTGAAACCTTCATAAGAGTTTATATCAATAATACCTTAATAAAAAATTAAATATAATATATAAGAGAAATAAAATAAAATATAAGAGAAAATTCAATATGGTAATATACAAATGTCACAAAGCAGTATATAATAAATTTTTTAATGAATGGTACAGTTAATGTATTATAGAAGTTCAAAAGATTGCATAATCACCATAAGCTGGATTATTGTAGAAGGCTTCATAGAGGAATTGACATTTTAGTTAGGTCAAAAAGGGAGGTTTTGGGCAGGCTGAAAGAAAGGAAAATTCTATGTGTTCAAAGTTTCAAATTATTTGTTAAAATGAGCAGACTTGCTTGCTTGAAGCAGAGGTTTCTGGAAGGACAGTAATTGAACATGGTTTGGGAGCAACCAGTTAATGACCTTGAATAGCAGCCTAACAATTTTGGGCTTAACTTTGCAAGCAAATGGAGCTACTAATCTTCTTGAATATAATGAAGTGACATAATCAAAGTGGTGTTTTAGGACCACCAGCCAGGTCATTGTGCATGAGATAAACAGGATCAGAGAGACACTGTCAACAGGAACACCATCTGAAATATTTTAATAGCCTAGATATTCCTCGGAAAATGATGCTGAAGATGAAAATGAAGGGACATATTTAAGGAACATCCCTGAAGAAGAATAAACAAGATTTGATAACTGGGGGAGAAAAAAATGAAGATGTCATTGATGACACCAGGATTTAAATTTTAGCTTAATTGAGCATTTTAAAGCTTTTTAAAGGGGTTCATTGCATTTTCGGTTGGAATATAGAAAAAAGAAAACATAAAGGAAAGCTTTATTTTTTAACCCTTAGTTTTCCTCCTTTCTATAGGATTATCCTTTTTTCAAATACCACTCAGCACCTGAAATACAACAATTACCTACGTTTATTACTTGAACTAACATTTTCACAAGAATTGCTAACACTGTTTCATAATTTTCATAACTGCCTATCATATATACTACTAATTCCAGGTTACACAATTTTTTTACTCCTGTTTTCTATGTCACTGAATTTTCAGATACTCAAATAGAGTAGCTTAAAGTATCTGGAAACTCAGAGTAGTAACAGATATTGAAAGTGAGCACTGCAATATATATGACATGTGCTCTTCATTTCTCTCAGCTATGGCACTCAAAATAGAAAAAAAAAATTTACCTTCATACTTCCAGAATCCATCAAAATGCTATCCTGCTTCCCCTGGTGGTGCTGGAGAATCATCAAAGAAAGGAAAATTATCTTCTATCAGTAAGCTTTGAGCCTTAGGTTTAAACTTGAGAGTCACAGGCTTGAGCAGCACTGGTAAACTGTCCCATGTCATAGTAATTACATATTCCAACTATCAGAATGAGATAGAAGAGTAAATACCATGATATAAGTAAGGCAATGTGTTTCTTGCTTCCCTGGTCCTGAACAAATTAAACTGAAATAGCATTTTCTACTAATATCCTCAAGGCAATCAGCACCTTATTACATTTTAGAGAATTCTGTTAATTGCAGAAAACTGTTTTTGTGTGGTAGTCACCATAGAAAAGTTTATACCAAAAAAATATTTTGAAGAAATGCTTTTTGTTACTTAATATATAGGCACATTTATTTATGAGATATTTACAATGTTTAATGATATGAACTTGTTTTTATTCACTCCACAAAAAATTTTTGTGGACATACAATGTGTACAGCTTCTCATGAAGGCTTGCAGAGAAAATCCAAAAAGCAGATGTGATGCCTGCCCTAAAACAACATATCTTTATAACATATAGAAAGACAAATTGCACACATGAAAAAAAGGACAGGTCAACAAAGGAAATATTTAGAATCTGATTGGATAATATAGAAAAGTAACAGAAACATGGATATAGTGATTGGAGTAGTCAGAAAATGGTTCCTGGGACCTGAACTGCACAAGAAAAGAAAATACACAGGTTGAATGTAACTATCTTGGATAGGTATTTTGGATGTTTATATTGCCTAATTTAATTTCAAGCATTTTGAAAACTGAAAATAATGGCATCAGTTAGTCAGCATTTATTGTTCATATTCTATACTAACTGCTGACTTTTTTTCATTTATTTATTTTTTATAAAATTTTATTAAGGTATTATTGATATACATTCTTATGAAGGTTTCATATGAAAAACAATATGGTTACTACATTCACCCATATTATCGTGTCCCCCCACATACTGCACTGTAGTCACTGTCCATCAGTGTAGTAAAATGCCACCCAGTCACTACTTGTCTTCTCTGTGCTACACTGTCTTCCCCATGATCCTCCCCACACCATGTGTACTAATCATAATACTCCTCAATCCCCATCTCCCTCCCTCCCACGTGCCCATCCCCACCCTTTCACCTTGGTAACCACTAGTCCCTTCTTGGAGTTTGTTAGTCTGCTGCAGTTTTGTTCCTTCAGGTATGTTTCGTTCTTATACTCGAAATGAGGGAAATCATTTTGTACTTGTCTTTCTCTGTCTGACTTATTTCACTGAGCATAATACCCTTCAGCTCCATCCATGTTGTTGCAAATGGTAGGATTTGTTTCTTTCTTATGGCTGAATAGTACTCCATTGTGTATATGTACCACCTCTTCTTTATCCATTCATCTACTAATGGACCCTTGGGTTACTTCCACATCCTGGCTATTGTAAATAGTGCAGTGATAAAACACAGGGGTGTGTAAGCCTTTTTGAAACTGGGATCCTACATTCTTAGGGTAAATTCCTAGGAGTGGGATTCCCAGGTCAAATGGTATTTCTATTTTTAGTTTTTTGAGGAAACTCCATACTGCTTTCCACAATGGTTGAACTAGTTTACATTACCACCAACAGCGTAGAAGGGTTCTGCTTTCTTCACATCCTCACAAGCACTTGTTGTTCTTAGTCTTTTTGATGCTAGCCATCCTAACTGGTGTGAGATAATATCTCATTGTGGTTTTCATTTGCATTTCCCTGATAATTAATAATGTGGAGCATCTTTTCATGTGCCTGTTGACCATGTGAATTTCTTCTTTGGAGAAGTGTCTGTTCATATCCTCCACCCATTTTTTAATCTGGTTATTTGCTTTTTGGTTGTCCAGGTGTGTGAATTCTTTATATATTTTGGATGTTAACCCCTTGTCAGATATGTCATTTATAAATATATTCTCCCATACTGTAGGATGCTTTTTTCTTCTGCTGATGGTGTCCTTTTTTGCACAGAAGATTTTTAGCTTGATGTAGTCCCATTTGCTCATTTTTGCTTTTTTTCCCTTGCCTGAGGAGAGGTATTCAGGAAAAAGTTGCTCATGTTTATATTCAAGAGGTTTTTGCTATGTTTTCTTCTAAAACTTTTATGGATTCATGACTAACATTCAGGTGTTTGATCCATTTTGAGTTTACTTTTGTGTATGAGGTTAGACAATAATTCAGTTTCATACTCTTGCATGTAGCTGTCCAGTTTTGCCAAAACCAGCTGTTGAAGAGGTTGTCATTACCCCCATTGTATGTCCATGGCTCCTTTGTCATATATTAATTGAACATACATGGTTGGACTTATATCTTGGCTCTCTATTCTGTTCCAGTGGTCTATGGGTCTGTTCTTCTGCCATTACTAAATTGTTTTAATTACCATGGGTTTGTAGTAGAGCTTGAAATGTGGAGTGTAATCCCCCCAGCTTTATTCTTCTTTCTCAGCATTGCTTTGGCTATTTGGGGTCTTTTGTGGTTCCATGTGAATTTTAGAACTATTTGCTCTAGTTCAATGAAGAATGCTGTTGGTATTTTGATAGGGATTGCAATGAATCTGGAGATTGTCAAGATGGCAATTTTGACAGTATTAATTATTCCTATCCATGAGCAGAAGATGTATTTCCATTTACTGGTATCTTCTTTAATTTATCTTATGAGGGTCTTGTAGTTTTCAGGTTATAGATCTTTCACTTCCTTGGTTAGGTTTATTCCTAGGTATTTTATTCTTTTTGATGCAATTGTGAATGGAATTGTTTTCCTCATTTCTCTTTCTGCTAGTTCATCATTAGTGTATAAGAATGCCACAGATTTCTGTGTATTAACTTTGTATCCTGCAACTTTGCTGAATTCAGACACTAGATCTAGAAGTTTTGGAATGGATTCTGTAGGGATTTTTATGTACACTATCATGTCATCTGCAAACAGGGACAGTTTAACTTCTTCCTTGCCAATCTGGATGCCTTTTATTTTTTGTGTTGTCTGATTGCCGTGGTGAGAACCTCCAGAATTATGTTAAATAAAAGTGGGGAGAGTGGGTATCCTTGTCTTGTTCCCAGTCTTAAAGGAAAAGCTTTCAGTTTCTCATTGTTAAGTATGATGTTGGCTGTGGGTTTGTCATATACGGCCTTTATTATGTTTACATACTTACCTTCTACACCCGTTTTGTTTATAGTTTTTATCATGAATTGGTGTTGAATTTTGTCAAATGCTTTTTCAGCATCTATGGAGATGATCATGTGGTTTTGGTCATTTTTTTTGTTGATGTGGTGGATGATGTTGATGGATTTTTGAGTGTTTTACATCCTTGCATCCCTGGAATAAATCCAACTTGATCATGACGGATGACCTTTTTTTTTTTTTTAGTGGTTACTTTTATTTTTATTTTTATTTTTATTTGAGAGGGCATCTGTCATATTTATTGATCAAATGGTTGTTAACAACAATAAAATTCTGTATAGGGGACTCAATGTACAATCATTAATCAACCCCAAGCCTAATTCTCAACAGTCTCCAATCTTCTGAAGCATAACGAACAAGTTCTTACATGGTGAACAAATTCTTACATAGTGAATAAGTTCTTACATGGTGAACAGTGCAAGGGCAGTCATCACAGAAACTTTCTGTTTTGATCACGAATTATGAACTATAAACAATCAGGTCAAATATGAATATTTGTTTGATTTTTATACTTGATTTATATGTGAATCCCACATTTCTCCCTTATTATTATTATTATTATTATTATTTTTAAATAAAATGCTAAAGTGGTAAGTAGATGCAAGATAAAGGTAGAAAACATAGTTTAGTGCTGTAAAAGGGCAAATGTAGATGATCAGGTGTGTGCCCATAGACTAAGTATTAATCCAAGCTAAATAAGGGCAACAAAACATCCACGGATGCAAAAGATTTCTCTCAAAACAGGGGGTGTATTTTTGAATTCGGTTTGCTAATATTTTATTGAGCATTTTTGCATCTGTGTTCATCAGGGATATTGGTCTGTAATTTTCTTTTTTGTGTGTGGTCTTTGCCTGGTTTTGATATTAGAGTGATGCTGGCCTCATAGAATGAGTTTGGAAGTATTCCCTCTTCTTCTACTGTTTGGAAAACTTTAAGGAGGATGAATATTAGGTCTTCAATAAATGTTTGATAAAATCATCAGTGAAGCCATCTGCTCCATGGGTTTTGTTCTTAGATAGTTTTTGATTACCAGTTCAATTTCTTTGCTGGTAATTGGTCTGTTCAGATTTTCTGTTTCATCCTGTGTCTGCCTTAGAAGTTTGTATTTTTCTAGAAAGTTGTCCACTTATTCTAGGTTATCTAGTTTGTTAGCATATAATTTTTCTCTAATTATTCTTTGTATTTCTGTGGTATCTGTAGTGATTTTTTCTTTTTCATTTCTGATTCTGTTTATGTGTGTAGACTCTCTTTTTGCCTTGATAAGTCTGGCTAGGGGGTTATCTATTTTGCTTATTTTCTCAAAGAACCAACTCTTGCTTTCATTGATTCTACTGTTTTATTCTTCTCAATTTTATTTATTTCTGCTCTAATCTTTATTATATCCCTCCTTCTACTGACTTTTGGCCTCATCTTTTTCTAGTTTTGTTCATTGTGAGTTTAGACTGTTTATATGGGATTGTTCTTCTTTCCTGAGGTAGGCCTGTACTGCAATATGCTTTGCTCTTAGCATGGCCTTCACTGCATCCCACAGATTTTGCACTGTGAAATTATTATCATTTTTCTCCATATATTGCTTGATCTCTGTTTTATTTGGTCATTGATTCATTGGTTATTTAGGAGCATTTTGTTAAGCCTGCATGTGCTTGTGGGCTTTTTCTTTTTGTGTGTGTAATTTATGTCTAGTTTCATATTTTCATGGTCTGAGAAGCTGGTTGGTACAATTTAAATATTTTTGAATTTACTGAGGCTCTTTTTGTGACCTAGTATATGATCTACTCTTGAAAATGTTCCATGTGCTCTTGAGAAGAATGTGTATTCTGATGCTTTTGGGTGGAGTGTTCTGTAGATGTCTGTGAAGTTCATCTATTCTATTGTGTTGCTCAGTGCCTCTGTCTCCTTACTTATCCTCTGTCTGGTTGATCTGTTCTTTGGAGTGAGTGGTGTCCTGAAGTCTCCTAAAATGAATGCATTGCATTCTATTTCCCCCATCAATTCTCTTAGTATTGGTTTGACATATATAGGTGCTCCTGTGTTGGGTGCATAGATATTTATAATAGTTATACCCTCTTGTTGTACTGACCCATTATCATTATGTAATATCCTTCTTTGTCTCTTGTGACTTTGTTTGTTTAGAAGTCTATTTTGTCTGATACAAGTACTGCAACTCCTGCTTTTTTCTACCTATTATTTGCATGAAATATCTTTTTCCATCCCATCACTTTTAGTCTGTGTATGTTTCTGGGTATGAAGTGAGTCTCTTGTAGGCAGCATATAGATGGGTCTTGTTTTTTATCCATTCATTGTCTCTATGTCTTTTGATTGGTGCATTCAGATCATTTACATTAAGGATGGTTATCAATAGGTATGTACTTATTGCCATTGCAGGCTTTAGATTCATGGTTACCAAGGTTCAAGGGTATCTTCCTTACTATCTTACAGTCTAACCGGTTTTGCTTATCTGGAAATTGTTTAATCCCTCCTTCAAATTTAAATGATAATCTTGCTGGGTTGAGTATTCTTGGTCCGAGGCCCTTCTGCTTCATTGCATTAAATATATGATGCCATTCCCTTCTGGTCTGTAAGGTTTCTCTTAAGAAGTCTAATGATAGCCTGATCGGTTTTCCTTTGTATGTGATTTTTCTCTCTCTGGCTGCTTTTAACAATCTGCCCTTATCCTTGATCTTTGCCATTTTATTTATTATATGTCTTGGTTTTATCTTCCTTGGTTCGCTTGTGTTAGGAGATCTGTGCACCTCCATGGCCTGAGAGACTATCTCCTTCCCCAGAGTGGGGAAGTTTTCAGCAATTACCTCCTCAAAGACACTTTCTATCCCTTTTTCTCTTTCTTCTACTGGTACCCCTATAATACAAATATTCTTCCGTTTGGTTGTTCACACAGTTCTCTCAATATTCTTTCATTCCTAGAGATCCTTTTTTCTCTGTACCTCAGCTTCTTTGTATTCCTCTTCTCTAATTTCTATTCCACTTACCATCTCTTCCACTGTATTTAATCTGCTTTTAAATCCTTCCATTGTATGTTTCATTTCTGATACTGTATTCTGTAATGATTGAATCTCCATCCAGACTTTCTCCCTGAGTTCTTGAATATTTTTCTGTACCTCCATGAGCATATTTATGATTTTTATTTTGAAATATCTTTCAAGAAGATTGATGAGTTCAGTTTCACTTGGTCCTTTTTCTGATGTTTGTGGGATTTTGGTTTGACCCAGGTTCCTTTGACATTTCATGTTTGTATGTGGTGGCCTCCAGTGCCCAGAAGCTCTCATCTCTGGAGCTGCTCAGTCCCTGGAGTGATGTTGGGGGACATAGGGTAATGGCACTGGTTTCTGGGGGTTAGAAAAGAGCTGTTTCCTGCTTCACGGCTGCTATACCTGTCTCCACTGCCAGAACCAGATGGCCAAGCATACTGGTATAAGCCTCTATGCTTTGCACTTGTACCTGCCATAGGTGGGGCTTCTGGCTGGCTGGCCTGATGCCAGGGCAGGGGTCATCGGTTTGTGAGCCAGGTCCAGCCAGCCAGGAGAAAGGTGCAGTAGGCTGCATATTGCGGTGGGTGGGCCTTGTAGCTGCATTGCCAGACCTTGGGTTGGAGCTCCTGAAGCTCCTTAAAGTTGCAAACCTGCTGGACAGAGTCCACCCAGACAATTTTGTCCAACTTTCCTTTCACCTGAGCTGTAAGTTCTGTGAAATCCTGGCCCGTTTATCACCCCTCTCACTGTTAGGAAGTCTCTCAGACTGTCAGCCTTTATTTTCTCCCAGAGCAGCCGGATGTGGATCCATTGTCCACAAGCTGCTGGAATCTAAGTCTCTCCAGGTTTTCCACCTCTCTTAGCTTTCCAACCCCACTAATCTCCAGAGCACTATGCAATGTAGTTTTGTGCTCCTAAAGCAGACCTCCAGGGCTGGATGTTCAGCAGTCCTAGGCGTCCACTCCCTCCCTGCTCCATTTCTCTTCTTCTCACCAGTGAGCTGGGGTGGGGGAAGGGCTTGTATCCTGCCAGATCATGACTTTGTTATGTTACCCTGTTCTATGAGGTCTGTTCATTTTTCCAGGTGTATGTAGTCTGGCACAGCCTTCTTTCCTGTTGCTCTTTAAGGATTAATTGTATTAATATTTTTGTATTATATGTGGTTTTTGGAGGAGACCTCTGTCTCATCTGTCACGCCACCATCTTTAATCCCTCTCCCAGCTGCTGACTTCTATGTAATTTTCCCAAAATCTACTATGTTGTTCTTACCTAGGTATTCATTAAATACTTATTAGGTGTTAATCAACTAATAAACATTTTTTGTAAAACCACCATATGCCTTTTCTGTGCTAGATGTTAGAACCACAAAAACAAAGTCACTAGACTTTGCCATCAGGTGACAGTCTAGCAGAAAAGAGGAGTGCGAGCAACACATCTGAAACCAGGGAAAGTGCTTTAATTGAAGTATGGAGGCACAGAGCAGGGAGCCTCTAATTCTGATGGTAGGAACTGGAAGAGGATAGTGTTGGCAAAAATGACACAGAATTTATAATTGAAAGATGTGCAGGAACAGAACAGGAAAGGAAATAAATATACTGTAAATGGAAGGAAATTGCATGAACAAAAGCACAAAGCCATGTGAAAACTGAAGGGAGATGGGAGATGACATATAAATGGAGCAGAACATGCCTGATGTAGGTGGGAGGGTCTGGGATAAGGGGCACAGATCCTGGAGACTAATGTTAGAGTTTATGCTGAAGCCATTGGGAACCACTGTAGGTTTTTAAGCAGTAAATTTACTGACAAGTTTTATCTATTAGAAAATCACTCTGGAGGATGTATAGAAGAACAAATGTGCTCCAAGAAATTTGAAGTCTTACTCAAAATTTATTTTTCTATCCCAATATCTTCTAACAAGAAATGGTAAGCTTTTACTTTCAAAGTTATAGTCATTACTTCAAATGATTCTTGTGGAATGTCTGTAAGAGAAAAGAATATTCAAGAGTAGAACTGAACTCAATTCAATAAAAATGGAACTCTTTTCCCTCTCTAAAACATAATACTTCTTGAATTTCCTAGTGCTAGATACACTCATGTCTTCTCAATTATTCATTACTCATTATGTAAAGAAAATTAACCAAAGTGATTCTGACTGAAGGAAAGCAAAATTTAGAGGCAAGAATAAATTACTGTAAGCATAGAATGCTACAGATCTAAACAGCTATTTAGAAAACTACCCTATCATGAAAGCAAAAGAAACTTATTTGCACAAATGTTTAAAACTCTATATACTCAGTGGTATTATTTCTATTTTCCTCCTAAATATTCTCAAATTATGTCTAGCTCTGAGCTATTTTTGGTTAGGAAAAGAGTAAAAATATTTTTTTCTTTTTTTAAGTTTGTTATTAAGATATTATTGATATACACTCTTATGAAGGTCTCAAATGAAAAAACAATGTGATTACTACATTTACCCATATTACCAAGTCCCCACCCATAACCCAACACAGTCACTGTCCATCAGTGTACTAAGATGCCACAGATTCACTGTTCGCCTTTTCTGTGCTACAGTTTTCCCCGTGATCCCCTACAACATATGTACTAAACATAATACCCCTCAATCCCCTTCTCCCTCCCCACCTGCCCTGCCACACCCCTCCCCTTTGGTAATCACTAGTTTCTTGGAGTCTCTGAGTCTGCTGCTAATTTGTTCCTACAGCTTTGCTTCATTGTTATACTCCTACAAAAGAGGGAAATTATTTGGCACTTCTCTTTTCCTGACTGGCTTATTTCACTGAAAATAATGTCCTCCAGCTCCATCCATGTTGTTGCAAATGGTATGATTTGTTTCTTTCTTATGGCTGAATAGTATTCCATTGTGTATATGTACCACACCATCTTTATCCTTTCATCTACTGATGGACACTTGGATTGGTTCCATATCTTGGCTACTGGTAAATCGTGCTGCAATAAACTAGAGGTGAATGTGTCATTTTGAATCTGAGAAGTTGTATTCTTTAGGTAAATTACTGGGAGTGGGATTCCCAGGTCAAATGGTATTTCTATTTTTAGATTTTTGATGAACCTCCATATTGCTTTCCACAATGGTTGAACTAGCTTACATTCCCACCCACACTGTAGGAGGGTTCCCCTTTCTCCACATCATTACGAGCATTTGTTGTTCTTAGTCTTTTTGATGCTGGCCATCCTTACTGGTGTGAGGTGATATCTCATTGTGATTTTAGTTTTAATGTCCCTGATGATTAGTGATGTGGAGCACCTTTTCATGTGTCTGTTGGCCATCTAAATTTCTTCTTAGGAGAACTATCTCTTCATATCCTCTTCCCATTTGTTAATCGGGTTATTTGCTTTTTGCGTGTAAAGCTGTGTAAGTTCTTTATATATTTTCGATTTTAATCTCTTGTTGGATATGTCATTTACAAATATATTCTCCCATACTGCAGGATGCCTTTTTGTTCTATTGATGGTGTCCTTTGCCATACAGAAACTTTTTAGTTTGATCTAGTTCCATGAGTTAATTTCTGCATTTGTTTCCCTTGCTTGAGGAGATGTGTTCAGGAAGAAGTTTATCATGCTTATATTCAGGAGATTTTTGTCTATGTTGCCTTCTAAGATGTTTATGGTTTCATGACTTACCTGGAGGTCTTTGATCCATTTTGAGTTTACTTTAGTTTATAGGGTTAAACAATAATCCAGTTTCACTCTCTTGCATGTAGCTGTCCAGTTTTGCCAACACCAGCTGTTGATGAGGCTCTTTTCCCCATTATATGTCCATGCCTCCTTTATCATATACTAATTGACCATATATGGCTGTGTTTACATCAGGGCTCTCTAGTCTGTTCTGTTGGTCTATGGGTCTGTTATTGTGCCAGTACCAAATTGTCTTGATTACTGTGGCTTTGTAGTAGGGCTTGAAGTTGCGGAGCAAAATTCCCCCAGCTTTATTCTTCCTTCTCAGGATTGCTTTGGCTATGTGGGGTCTTTTGTGGTTCCATATGAATTTCAGAATGATTTTATCTACTTCGTTGAAAAAAACTGTTGGTATTTTGATAGGAATTGCATTGAATCTGTAGGTTGCTTTAGGCAGGGTGGCCATTTTGGCAATATTAATTCTTCCTATCCATGAGCATGGGATGTGTTTCCATTTATTGGTATCTTCTTTAATTTCTCTCATGAGTGTCATGTAGTTTTCAGGGTATAGGTCTTTCACTTCCTTGGTTAGGTTTATTCCTAGGTATTTTGCTCTTTTTGATGTCATTGTGAATGGAATTGTTTTCCTCATTTCTCTTTCTGCTAGTTCATCGTTAGTGTATAGGAATGCAAGAGATTTCTGTGTATTAATTTTGTATCGCACAACTTTGTGAATTCAGATATTAGATATAGTAGTTTTAGAGTGGATTCTTTAGGGTTCTTTATCATGTCATCTGCAAACAGGGACAGTTTAACTTCTTCCTTGCCAATCTGGATGCCTTTTATTTATTTGTGTTGTCTGATTGCAGTGTGTAGGTCTTCCAGTACTATGTTGAATAGAAGTGGGGAGAGTGGGTATCCTTGTCTTGTTCCCAATCTTAAAGGAAAAGCTTTCAGCTTCTCACTGTAAAGTATAATGATGGCCGTGGGTTTGTCATATATGGCCTTTTTTATGTTGAGGTACTTGCCCTATATGCCCATTTTGTTGAGAGTTTTTATCATGAATCGATGTTTAATTTTGTCAAATGCTTTTTCAACATCTATGGAGATGATCATGTGGTTTTCGTCCTTTTTGTTGATGTGGTGGATGATGTTGATGGATTTTCGAATGTTGTACCATCCTTGCATCCCTGGAATGAATCCTACTTGATCATGATGAATGATCTTTTTGATGTATTTTTTAATTTGGTTTCCTAATATTTTGTTGAGGATTTTTGCATCTGTGTTCATCAGGGATGTTGGTCTGTAATTTTCCTTTTTTCTGCCTTCTTTGCCTGGTTTTGGTATTAGAGTGATGCTGGCCTCATAGAATGAGTTTGGAAGTATCCCCTCTTCTTCTATTCTTTGGAAACTTTAAGGAGGATGGGTATTAGGTCTTCACTAAATGTTTGATAAAATTCAGTGGTGAAGCCATCTTGTCCAGGGTTTTTGTTCTTAGGTAGGTTTTTGATTACCAGTTCAATTTCATTGCTGGTAATTGGAGTGTTCAGATTTTCTGGTTCTTTCTGGGTCAGCCTTAGAACGTTGCATTTTTCTAGAAAGTTGTCTATTTCTTCTAGGTTATCCAGTTTGTTAACATATAATTTGTCATAGTATTCTCTAATAATTTTTTGTATTTCTGTGTTATCCATAATGATTTTTCCTTTCTCGTTTCTGATTCTGTTTAAGTGAGTAGACTCTCTTTTTCTCTTGATAAGTATGTCTAGGGCTTTATCAAATTTGTTTATTTTCTCAAAAAAAACAGCTCTTGCTTTCATTGATACTTTCTATAGTTTTATTTTTCTCGATTTTATTTATTTCTGCTCTAATCTTTAATATGTCCCTCCTTCTACTGACTTTTGACCTCATTCCTTCTTCTTCTTCTAGTTTCATTAATTGTGAGATTAGAATGCTCATATGGGATTGTTCTTCTTTCCCGAGGAAGGCCTGTATTGCAATATACTTTCCTTTTAGCATGGCCTTTGCTGCATCCCACAGATTTTCTTTGCTGTTGAATCATTGTTGTCATTTGTCTCCATATATTGCTTGATGTCTGGTTTTATTTGGTCATTGATCCATTGGTTATTTAGGAGCATGTTTTGAAGCCTCCAACTGTTCATGGGAGTTTTCATTTTCTTTGAGTAATTTATTTCTAGTTTCATACCTTTTTGGTCTGAGAAACTGGTTGGTACAATTTCAATATTTTTGAATTTACTGTGGCTTTTTTTGTAGCTTAGTATATGATCCATTCTTGAATATGTTCCATATGCACTTGAGAACAATGTGCATTCTGCTGCTTTTGGGTGTAGAGTTCTATAGATGTGTGTTAGATCCATCTGTTCTAATGTGTTGTTCAGTGCCTCTGTCTCCATACTTATTCTCTGTCTGGTTGATCTGTCCTTCAGAGTGAGTGGAGTGTCAAAGTCTCCTAGAATGAATGCATTGCATTCTATTTCCCTTTTTAATTCTGTTTGTATTTTTTTCACATATGTAGGTGCTGTGTTGTGTGTATAGATATTTATAACAGTTATATATTTTTGTTGGATTGATCATTTTATCATTATGTAATGTCCTTCTTTGTCTCTTGTGACTTTGTTTGTTTTGAAGTCTATTTTGTCTGATACAAGTACTGCAACTCCTGCTTTTTTCTCCCTGTTAGTTGCATGAAATATCTTTTTCCATTCCTTCACATTTAGTCTGTGTATGTCTTTGGGCTTAAAGTGAGTCTCTTGTAGGCAGCATATAGATGGGTCTTGTTTTTTTATCCATTCAGTGACTCTATGTCTTTTGATTGGTGCATTAAGTCCATTTCCATTTAGGGTGGTTATCGACAGGTATGTCCTTATTGCCATTGCAGGCTTTAGATTCATGATTACCAAAGGTTCATGGTTAACTTCCTTACTATCTAAGAGTCTAACTTAACTCACTTAATATGCCATTGCAAGCACAATCTAAAGGTCCTTTTTTTTCTTCTCCTTTTTCTTCCTCCTCCATTCTTTATATATTAGGTATCATATTCTGTGCTCTTTGTCTATCCCTTGATTGACTTTTGTGATAGTTTATTTAATTTTGTATTTGCTTATTAATTAGCTCTTCTACTTTCTCTACTGTGGTTTTATTACCTCTGGTGAGAGCTATTAAACCTTAGGAAGACTTCCATCTATAGCAGTCCCTCCAAACTACACTGTAGAGATCATTTGTGGGAGGTAAATTCTCTCTGCTTTTGCTTATCTGGAAATTGTTTAATCACTACTTCAAATTTAAGTGATAGTCTTTCCAGATAAAATAATCTTGGTTCCAGTCCCTTCTGCTTCATTGCATTAAATGCATCGTGCCATTCCCTTCTGGCCTGTAAGGTTCTCTCTGAGAAGTCTGATAGCCTGATGGGTTTACCTTTGTATGTGATCTTATTTCTCTCTCTGGCTGCTTTTAATAGCCTGTCCTTATCCTTGATGTTTGCCATTTTAATTACTATATGTCTTGGTGTTGTCTTCCTTGGTTTACTTGTGTTGGGAGATCTGTGCCACTTCAAGGCCTGTGAGACATCTCCTTCCCCAGATTGGGGAAGTTTTCAGCAATTACCTCCTCAAAGATACTTTCTCTCTTTCTCTCTCTCTTCTTCATCTGGTGACTCTATAATGTTTATATTTTTCCGTTTGGATTGGTCACACAGTTCTCTTAATATTCCTTCATTCTTAGAGTTCCTTTTTTTTCTCTGTGACTCAGCTTCTTTTTATTCCTCTTCTCTTATTTCTATTTCATTTATTGTCTACCGCACCATATCTAATATGCTTTTAATACCCTCCATTGTGCTCTTCAATGATTGGATGTCCAACTGGATTCATTCCTGAGTTGTTGAATATTTTTCTGTACCTCCATGAACATGTTAATGATTTTTATTTTCAACTCCCTTTCAGGATGATTCATGAGGTCGGTGTCATTTAAATCTTTCTCAGGAGTTTTATTAATTATTTTACTTTGAACCAGGTTCCTTTGGTGTTTTGTATTAGTATATGGCACTCTCTAGTGCCCAGAAGCTCTACTCTGTGGAGCTGCTCTGCCTCTCAAGCAATGTCGGGGATTACAGGGGAGTGGTATTGGTGCCTGGGGGGAGGAAAGAGCTGTTTCCTGCTTCCTGGCTGCTATGACTGTCTCCATTGCCTGAACCAGTTTGCCGAACACAGAGGTATAAGCCTCTATGCTTTGCATTTTTAGTTGCCCTGGACAGGTTTTCCCTCTGGCTGGCCTAACGCCATGGTAGGGTTTGCCAGTTTGCGAGCCAGGTGGGGCTTGCCTGGAGAAAGGCGCCATAGGCTGCATATCACAGAGGGGGTCCTTGGAGCTGTGTATCCAGCCAGGGAGGTACAGTGCCTGAAGGTCATGAAAGCTCCCAACTTGTTGTGCAGAGTGCCTCTGGACAATTTTGTCTACCTGTCCTTTCTCTTGAGCAGTGTGCTCTGTCCAATCCTTGCCCCTTTAGCAGTCCTCTTGCTGTTAGGAAGTCTTTCAGACTTCATGCCTTTCTTTTGTCCCTGAGCAGCTGGATATGGATCCCTGCTTTTCACAAGTTACTGGAATATCAGTCTCTCCAGGAATTCTGCCTGTCTTAGCTTTCTAACCCCCTTAACACAAGAGTACCATGCAAGCACCATGAAATGTAGGCTTGTGCTCCCAGAGCAGATCTCCAGAGTTAGGTATTCAGCTGTCACAGGCCTGTGCTCCCTCCCTGCTCCATTTCTCTTCCTCCCTGTGCTGAGCTGGGGTGGAGGATGAGCTTGGGTCCCACCAGGCCGCAGCTTTGGTACCTTACCCTGTTCTGTGATATTTATTCCTTTCTCCAGGTGTATGCAGTCTGGTGCAGTCCTGTTTCCTGTTGCTCTTTCAGGATTAATTGTATTAATTATATTTTTGTCTTATATGCTGTTTTAGGAGGAAGCCTCTGTCTCACCTCTCACTCTGCCATCTTTCTTATTTTCGCTTATATTTTAGAGTGATGTTTAGACTTTTATGTATGTCTCTTATTTATTATATTTAAAATTTCTTGAAGGCAGGAATATGTATTTCTGTTCCTTGCGTGGATTTACAGGAAAGCTAGTAAAGCGTATGCTTCAGGGCCGCTTAATTGCATGGATTCCTTTGAAGGTCCTAATTCTAATTTTGTTTTCATAATTTTGTATCTCTTTTCTCTTAGGGTCCTCCCAAATTGTGTAAAAGTCTGCCCCACAAACTCTGGATCTAACCCTGAAGGGGAATGATAACTAAAAATTAATATTTATTATGTGTTTATGTTAAGGCACTGTTTTGCTATATAGTATTTCTGTTTAGCTACAGCTAGAATGAACTCCCCCTCTCCACCCTACCCAAAACCAAATATAATTAATTTTATTAATTTTCTGATTTTTAATAACAAGGGATACAGAAATCTAGCAGAAATAAGTGCACACAAAGTAGGAGAAAATACAAAACCTCTCTGGGCAGCTTCCTTTGGCCCCTGAATTCTCTGTAGTGACAGTTCTAGCAGGGATCAGTCATTAGGGTGTGAGAAGCTGATTTGTTATGCTGTTATCATTCAAGAAAATGTTACACTAACAGTAATGTGTCCTTGACCAGAAATATTTGGAGATATTGAATTCTCCTGGCTCTCAAGTCACAGTTGGTATATGAAGGTCATAGTCTCATCTGGTTGGGGGCTGGGGAATGGAGACACCTCAGTGCACAGGATGTCATGAGTGGACTCTGTCCCCATTTTGATAGCATTCTGGCAAGTGCTTTATAAGTACGCATTTAATCCTCACAGTACTTCTGTGAGATAGGTATGGTAACTTTCACCATTTTACAAACAAGGAAGCAGAGGCTCAGAGAAGTTTACTATCTTGTTGAAGTACTCAGATCCAGATTGTCTGGTTTTAGAAGTAGAATTTAAAAAATTGCCTATTGAATTAATTAGTTTTCATTACCTTTTTAAAAAAATATTTTGAGATCCTATTTTTATGTATTTAGATCCCTCAAGTCTGTTCACTGACATTAGTTTTAAAAAATATGCTAAGCAGAAAAAAAATTTTCCAGTGAGAAAATGTTTGGAGAACACTGTAAATAAACTCTGTCTCTTGGAGAGTCACTATGTGTATTAGCATATCAGTATGTCCAAACCCTTCAAAAGAGAAATCTGTTTCATATTAATAACCCAACATATCACAGACATATTTGTCCACTGTACTTTGCTTTAACAGGAATATTAACTGCAACAGTGAGAGCCACCATTTATTGAGTACTTGCTATGTACTAGACACTATTAGAAAGACTTCATGCATTAGTCCTATGACATAGGTACCACTTCTATCTTTATTTCACAGATTAGGAAATTTAGGCATAAGGACTGTTAAGAAAGTTGCTGATGGTCACATAAGTCAGATAGTCATATTTGGAATTCAAGTAAGTTCTAAGCTGCCTCCCACCTTTACCTATATGTACCTATCTGTAGAGATTCTATGGAGTTAATGTTTCAATGAAATCACTTTGGGAAACAATTAGAACAGAATATTTTGGATGGACAACAGATAAATTGCTTTAACTTTTAATATTCACAAGGTCTGAGATGTTAACATTGAATTTCTAAAATAGCAATAATGTTAAGTGTAAAACTTGCATTTGATAAGGTACTAGATTTCCCTTTTTCAGAATGTGACTCTTTACAATGTTTACTTTCTTGACTCTTTCTGGATTAAACTTCTCTATATGATGATTATTTTTTATTTGCAGTTGTTAGACAGCAAGACTAAACAGTACCTTGAGGTGGAACTCAAAGTTTTCCTTTAATGCATACTAAGGCTGCTCGCTGCTTTAGGCCAGCTTTCCAAATAGATTTAAAAATCATTACTCTCAAACATTCGATTTAGTTTGCAAAATATGTATGAGTCCCACCCAGATTTGTTATTGTTGACCTCTTACAACATTAGAAGCATTAAAGTAGATTATGAGTTTCCTCTGAAATGCAATATCACACAGGTGATTGAGATTGTGATTTTTTTAAGTCTGACCCAGTTTCTGATTTAAATTCATCAGACTGGTGCCTTTTCATGAAACTTGGCTCATCTCAGAACTTCAGGGATCTTCTAGCATAATAATTATATTTGTTAGGATATTTATGATCTTAATTCAACTTCACTATGTAAGTTCTATACATACATGCACACAAACCACACAACTCCCACCTCTTATGCTTTATATTCTTTGAGTCAACAGAAAAGTTTAGAAGATAATTTTCCAATGAGATGAGTTCTGAGCTCCTAAGCCTTTGTTGTAAACTTTAAACTTAAAAAATTTTAAATAATCTATTCAGCTTTGTCCAAGGAATCACCTGTTTCTTCACAAAGTCAACACAGGGTATATGGATTTTTCTGGCCCTTATTGTGCTGGACAAACCATACCAACCTGTAAAGATGCTCAGTCAAGAAGTATAATTAGAGATGCATTGCATTGCAATAGCTTTAAAGAAAGAAATAATTCCTTAGATAGTCATTTTGGATAGTTAAATACAATTTTACTACACTTAAAAAGCACTTACCATGTTCAGATATTTGAATCACTTCACATTCTGCCTTTTGAAAATGGTATCCTGAACTGTTCTCTGTCACAGCCATTAATCGGAAGATGTTCTTCACTTGCTCAAATTAACCTCATCTACAGATTTCTTACTGTATCTTTTGGTAAAAGTTGTTCCTTAAAATGCTTATTCATTCTGTCCTCACAAAGCTTGTTTTGTGATTTTCCTAGATGCAACAAATTAACAGAGTCAGTTAGGTGTAGCTGAATCACTGAACCTGTAATTTAAAAAAAATCATTTCATGTGCTTTTCTCCTTTAATAATAAAAGGAAATCATGTGCATTGTAAAACACTTATGAAACAATAAAAGATACAGACAAAAATAAAAATCATCTGTACTATTACTATCCAGAATAAGTCACTATTTACCTTGAATAGCCAGGCATCTCAATGGCTGACCACGGACTGCAGATTTTTTTTAAGCTTGCAGTGTGTTTTTACAGTTTTGAATTGAATTGCTTATACTCAAAGTGCTTCTCATAGTTAAAGACATGCCTCGTCCTCTGTATATTTGAGCATGAGATTTTAGAACCTTTAGAATCACAGTGCAGCACTTCTTTTCAAGTACATTATCATATTGTAGAAAATAAGCAGAAGCAATCAGCATTAGATTCTTTCAATCTCAAGACCCAGGTTCCCAGTCAGATAATTTGCTTTCCATTGCATTTCTCCTCCTTAGAGGAAAAAGTGGAAGCAGCACCATGCTATTCTTGGCTCTGGCACCACTGACATGGTTAAAATCCTTCATCAGTTTGCATGCATACACCTGAACTTTTGTGCATCTATCAGGCAGTTCTGGTCTTCATTTCTTTCACTGAAGCAAAGTGTGAGATGATAAAATGAGTGAACCAATGAGGCGTTTTAAAGCAATGTATTGTTGCCAAGTCAAGGTGGTGAAACCTAGGATCTGTCTATTGCAACATCAGTTGTTTTAGATAACAGCATTAATAATGACTAACACTAATAGAATGCTTACATTGTGTCAAATGCTATTCTAAGCACGTTTCATATTTCAAATCCTTTAACCACACGGTGTAAACCATTTTACAGGTGAGGAAACATCTCTGTTGAATAACAGGACCAACGTATCATAGCTAGAAAGTGGAGAGTCTAAATTTGAATCCAGACAGTATGGCTACAGAGTATGTACTTTTTAATCCTTGCATTATACTGCCTCTGTTAATAACATAATAATCATATTAATGTGAGTAGCTCAGATAATTTCTTCAAAATGAATGTTATTTTCTTCATTCATTGTGGGGATATTCACATCTCAAAAAGTAGTTTCAATAAGCAAACGCAAATATTTTGTAGTGTTAATCATATAAATGCACACATTAAAAATAGAAACAAAACAAAAAATATAGTGCCCAGAGTTGAAAATCTTCAATTTTCATAAGACTTGAAATATTTTGATTTATAAACTTTTACTGTACATCTATATATTTTGTAAGTAAGTAAAACTGAAAGTCTCCTGTATTCATCAGACTTCCTAGTTGGCCTGTCTCAGCTTGCATCAATGCAAAGACTGCAGTGATGTCAATGGATATTTTTCTCTTGCTCTTTTCTTACATCCTGAAGTCCTACACCCACTGATTCATCTTTACATCTCTTCCACATCTCTGTGTATTGGTCTTATTCTTTCCTCTGTCTTGCTAATGGGTTTCATCCCCGGGCAAGTTCACTATGGATTCAATGTGACCAAAGGATTGACAGCAAAACGTTCTTTGGGGTGAAAGGGTTTATTACCCAGCTTATTCTCCCAGAGGTAGTTCGAGCACTAGCGCCTCTGCCTCCGCCCAGAGCACTGGGATGAGCTCTCTATATAGCACGATAATAGCTTATTGCCTAAAGGTGTGGAAGAAGTAGCCTAGCAACAGGCCAGTTACATCATCAGGTGGTTTAAGTTCAGTGAGGACACTGGCCATAGGAACCCCAACTTCCCCACAGATGGGAAGGGACTAAAATCAAGACTACCAGTTAGGAGGTAACTGTAATCTACATAACTTTGCCTATTAAACATATAGAAAAGGAAAAGGATAATAATTATACCATTGTGGTAGAACCTGCACTTATGGACAAAAATCAGTTAGAAAACTTTTTTTCTACACTTGGAAGATTATTTCATATCTAACTTTAGCTATTGTCCCATATTGCTGTGGAACTTGGTGTAAGTCCATTTTGGAGAACATGACACACTCCTGCCTAGCTGTACTAACTTCTTCAAAGGGCAAAGGCAAGCTCCACCAATGGGCTACAGCCCACATTGCCATTTGCCCTGCATGCAACAAATGCTGATATAACCATTGGGCTACATCAGAGGCAGGGTTTCCTTCTAACCAATGGGCAGAGTTCTGGGCTGTGTGGCTTGCGATCAGCCAGAAGCCCTCCCCTAGAGTTGTCTGCACTGACAGCTGGACTGTCTATTGGGGCTTGACCCTGGAGACTCCATTGAGTGGACGTGGCCTTGGACCATTCAACACATGGACCAACGATGGCTGGTTCTTCTGGCATCTTGGGGACAAGGCCTGGAAGCTAGCCTCCTGTGTATTCCTGGAGTAACAGCAGAGTGGCCGCCAAAGGTCACAGTAGTATGTCCTGAATGGCCAGAAGATAGTAGCATCCTACTGGGGAGTTTTTTAGGATCCTGGCCATAGGAAACCCAACTTCCCCACACTCCACCCCTCCAGGATTCTCGCCTTACAATCTACATGCTTTCAATCTTCCGCAATGTCCCTGTGCGAGGAAGCTGGAGCTCTGTAACCAGATTCCACAATAGCAACAGAGGATAACAACAACTTAGAAGTAACAAAAATTAAGACAGCAAGATTTTGATACAGGTAACAAAAATTATGATGATCCTCAAGCCAGAGGAAGTTCCTAATAACAAAAATTATAATAATCCTCAAGCCAGAGGAAGTTCCAATCCACAAAGACTTTAGGGGTGATAAGACACATGTTTTAATGCCACCATCATGGGCAAATCTTGTCCATCAGGTAGGATGCATGCAAGAGAATGACCCTGTGATAGGACTGTAGGTTTGTATTGTTTAGTATTAGTCACCCACCGAGTCACAGCCAAAGCTATGTGTGGGTGCCTAGCATGTCCCCTCAGAACTGCCTTCACCACATGTACTCTCAGTCTGAACTCACCTGCAGTGGCCATGCAGCCATAGACTCTGCAGGATATCAATTCCCAAATTATACTCAGGTATAGGAGATATCTACACAGTATACTCTTTTGGGGGTAGATGACCTATTCCCAAAGGGATTTGGGCTTTTTTTCACTTGGATAGCCTTATCTATGTATCCATCTATGATAGTGGGGGTCCTGGGGAACCACTCAGGGTTACTATGAATCAGTGAACATTCAGCCCCAGTGTCCACCAGAGCCAGGACACATTGTATGTTCACTGGGGACCAATGGATAGCTATTTCAACATGTGGCCTCCTGTTCCCCCCCTGGTCCCTCAGGCAAGATACCTTGACCTTCCCCTCAGTCAAACCATGTTCCCCAATCACCTTCTTGTGTGGGCTCAAGTGAGGTTGCCTCACTCTCCAGCAGGAAGTCTTGCAAACACACAGGCCAGACTCGTGGCCCTGTCTCTGATCTCTGCGCCTTTGGTCTTAATGGCTAGAACTGCTACTCTGGTTTCAGCTGTTGCCATAGCTCTAGTAAGATCCTATTTGACTTCCCATCTAATTTCCTTCCATTTGTTCCTGCTCATATTAAATCAACCCACATCTGGGTCCTCGTAACCTTCATGGGGCCCTGTAAATTCTTCTTGTGAGTAATAGGTCTTATTTCTTTCCAGATTCTTGATGCTTCAGCCTCTCCTGAGTCTGCTACTGTATGTGTCACCTTGCTTATGGGATGCCCTAAGTGAGGGGAAAGAATGGCCACTAGAGACCCAAAGAGGGATGTAGGAGCAATTTGAAGTACAATATTTTTCATCCCAGTAGTGAAAATCTCTTCATCTGTGCCATAATTCTCTAGACTATAGATGGCATTTCTTATGCCTAGCTCTCATAGCACCTGTTGGAGTTCAGTATATGTCTGCCATCTACCAGGAGAGGATGGTAGATCACCTGGATTGGGCCACACAGCATGAAGTGCAGTCATAATCCAATCGAGGAGGGAGTGACTCCTGGGGTCTGATTTGCATTTTCTAATTGCTGCACTGTCAGGGAAGACAGCTTTCCCATCTCTGATCCCGACCGGAACCATTCCATCCACCCTTAAGTCCCAAAGATGCAGGAGCCAAGCTGATATTGACTCCGAAGGCTTCTGCCTAAACCGGGAGCCCAAATCCACCAGTTCAGCCTGAGTACAGGGGCGGACCATAGAGTGCTCCATGACCTGGGGAGAGGGCTGCTCCTCTCCTTGGGGAACTTGCAGCTGCTGAGTCTTTATTTTCTTTACAACCACTGGGCGTGCTTTCAATACAGGAAGTGCCAGTGCTTCTGGCACCACCACTTTATCCTTCTCCAGCCCCTCCATTATTGGGACTGATAGCACCTTTTTCTCCCCTCCCCCAAGTGCCTCCTCTGCTACAATCTGTACCTTTTCTACTGTGCCTTGCAGCAATGCTACCTCAGTCTTCAGAAGGTCTCTTACCTTCACCTTAATGCTTCGCAGCTGATGTTCTCGTGCCACCTCCACTTGTGCTTCCCTCAGGAGTTTGTCTTTTTCCTTGATGGCTTCTTCCTCCTTCAGAACACCTGGCAGCACTGCTGTCTCATCTCCAATGGCACCTTGCTGCCAGCGCTCTGATGCTGCCTCCTCTTTTATCAGTGCTATCTCTTTCTTCAGGGAATCCACAGAAGTTTGCAGTTCGCGTTCTCATGCCACCTCCTCTCGCATCAATGCCATTTCCCTCCTCAGGGAATCCACAGAAGTTTGCAGCTTGTGTTCTCGTGCTGCCTCCTCTTGTATCAATGCCATCTCTTTCTTCAGGGGATCCACAGAAGTTTGCCGCTCACATTCTCATGCAACCTCATCTCAAATCAATGCCATTTGCATCCTCAGGGAATCTACAGAAGTCTGGAACTGGTGCTCTGGTTTCAGCTGTTGCCATACCTCTAGTAATCCACATAAGTTTGCAGCTCGCATTCTCATGGTGCCATTTCTTGCGTCTCTTCTGTAGACCTTTTTAAGACTCTGATAAACACCCAACCCACAGTCCCCGCTGCCTCATGGGCACTCTGCTTCTAAAAGGATCTGCTTACTGTACCAAGGGCCACCCCTACTGCCTCAGGTGTCACCTCCACTTGCCTCCAGTCTTGGGGTGGGGCCCAGGCCTCTAGGAGGAAAGCCACCTCAGACTACATACCCATTGGGGGACGATCCACTGTTTCCCCATTCACAGGGGCAGCCCACTTAAGCACCACTTCCATGTCTTTTTCCTTGGTCAACAATGAACCCTGCTGACTTTTGCCAATTGTCTTGCCAATTGGTTCCAGCCCCAGGCAAGTTCACTATGGATTCAATGTGACCAAAGAAATTGACAGCAAAACGTTCTTTGGGGTGAAAGGGTTTATTGCCTGGCTTGTTCTCCTGGTGGTAGGTCAAGCCCTAGTGTCCCTGCCTCCACCAAGAGCACTGAGCTGAGCTCTCTATATAGCACAATAATAGCTTATTGCCTAAAGGTGTGGAAGAAGTAGCCTAGCAACAGGCCAGTTACATCATCAGGTGGTTTAAGTTCAGTGAGTATCCTGGCCATAGGAACCCCAACTTCCCCACCCTTCTTATAGAGAAGGGCTTCCTTTAAGAGGTGGTAGTGAGGGACATGACTCAGGCCATTTAAAATTTGCAGCAATCCTGATTTAGGCACTTTAAAGGATACAAATGCTTTTTTCTTTCCACTTCATTATATAAGGAGGCTGTGATATGGTAATTGAGAGCCCTGACAAAATCACAAATGTAGAATGTACATGGGAAGCTAAGGGGTAGTTCTCCAAAGGCAATAAGGGTTTTGAGAAAAAGGAAGGAAAGTTTGGTAGAAAGTGACTGGTGTCCATCATGTCACCACATCTCTAGTACAGTCATTATATAACTCTAAAGGTGGGTTATTCAAGTTCTTCATGTTTTCTTTTTACTTTTCTATTTGGAGCCCTGTCTTTGACAAAATTTCTGAATTTGCTGAACTGGAAAGACAAATATGCAAAAGCTATTTTGCCATACACCAGGAACTCTTAAAATATGTTGTTGGGAGGTAAGATTGAAATTGTTAACATTTAAATTTCTTCTATTGAAATTACTTATCTGGTATAGTCCCAAGGTTAATAAGAAAATCAGGAGTTTATTATTTTGGGGTTTTCCAGTTCTTATGTATTAAGAATTCTCTGAGTGTCTAACAGGTATGCTTAATTAATTTACCATATTTATTCCCAATTTTAAGATTTTGTTATTTAGGTTATATAGAGAGGTATGTATTTTGCTGTAAGTATGAACTATATAATATTACTGACCTTGTCATTCTGAGGCAGGATCCTGAAAGGAACTAGGTAATCTTGATGTGTTAGAAGTCCCACTTCATTTAATCTTAATAGAGCAATCTTCCATGTAGGTTCTAATTCTTGAAGTAAATGTCTGCAATAAAGAAAATGAAATAATTTTAATATTAAAAATGTCTTGATTACCGATTCATTTATTTAAAACATATTTTTTTATTTAGTACTATGTTCCAGGCACTGTTTTAGGCACTAGAGATACAGTAATGAAAAAAATAGGCAAAAATTCTTTTCCTCATGGAATTTTTATTCAGTGAGTCATAGTGTATAGATTATAATAACAGTGGTTGTATTATTGGCATTATTCTATAGATACTATATGATTAAATTATACATAACATTTATTGAGGGCTTTTCATATACTAGGCTATGCTAAGTACATTGCACATAGTATCTCAATCTACACCTGGGAAATAAATGTTATTATTTTACTCATTTACAGGTGAGGAAACTGAGGTATAAGAAACAGGTGTAATAAATTGCAGAGCAGGGATTCAAACACTGAATGCCTGCATTCCTGACCACAGCATTGTGATCCCTCTGATGCCCAGAGCATTGGCAGCTGCAGAGTAGGGCCTCAATAAGTGATCATGGAATAAAAGTATTTCTGAGACCCACTTACAACAATGGCATTGTGTTAGCTGCTAGAGACAGTGCAAGGTGAGCATGACATAGTCCTTTACCTTACATGTTTTATTTAACCTTATTAATAAATTAGAGGGAGCCATTAACTAAGATGTTTATAAAGTGGCAGAATCTAGAGCAGATATAAAGATAAGTATGGCAAAAATTAACAGACATTATGTTATAACTTGGGCTAGTAAATTACTCCATGACTGTAACATGAATCCATCAAGCAGTCTGAAATTGCTACTATAAATGACAAACGAGAGCAATTTTCAATTCCAATCAAATTAATCTCAAAATCATGAGACATAATTTTATTTCTATACTCTGATCTGGAGCACTCCCTTCAGAGCATCAAACATATTTCTTTAAATGATGATGTGGTTATTGTTTTTAAAGGAGTGGGACATGTGAAAGTTGGTATTGTATAAAAACCATAATTAAAGCAAATTTTTTCTCTAGTTACTCAGTGTATTTCTCAGTAACCTATTCCTTGGCTATAAATTACTCAGTTCTAAAAGTCACATTTTCTTTACTCTTTCCTCTTCTTTGCCTTATTCTCTTCAGCCCTTTTGTCCTGTCTCCTACTCTCTCTCTTGCCTCCCAGCTTTCCCTGTACTATCTGGCATAGAATATCAAGGCTTGGTGAAACTTTAAGGGCCATCTATTCCATATTAATCAGTTCAGAAATCTCTCCTTCCATGTTATGGGTGGAGTACATTATCCAGTCTTGTTTGGAATAATCTAGTCTTGGAAGTACAGTAACTTCTAAAGAATGCCACTGTTAGTAATTTTCTATATTTAACTGAAACTCACTTCTATACACTTGCTAGATGCTATTTTCTTTTTTTGATATTTTTAGTTTTGCCTTTTAGATTAACATTTCTTATTTTTAATAAGTTTTACTTCTCATCTATGTGGTAAGTTTGGCCAAAACTGAACTGTGGCCACATCTAGCTGCAAGGGAGGCTGGGAAAAAATAATTACCTCTATCCAGAAGTCACAGTCCAGTTAGGCCCAGTGGCTTCTATTATTAAAAGATAGCAGAGGAGGATAGATACTGATGAACAGTCAGTAGTAAAACTTCATGTTGAAAATGGGAAAAAAGTGAAACAAACACTATGTTCCATGTTCTTTTATATGATTGTTAGTCAGGAGCAACCACAAGAGATGCAGGGGAAGCTCAGAAAAACAAAATTTACTGTATTTATGGGTCTAGAAACAGGAGGTATGTCATGCCATGAAGGGCCACATGGGAAAGCACTAGCGTGGGTGAGGAGGCAGAAGGAGCAGGAGGGAGGGGAACACCTGGCCGCCACCTTCACTGGAGTTTCTGCGACAAAGGCAAGGCAGAGCAGGTAAACACTTTAGGATTGGCTAGTTCGAATACTTTGTGTGGGCTCCAAGCTCTAAGAGTGTTCCGTAGTTGTTTTGTACCTGACCTTAGGATAATTAAGGCAGAGGAATTCTGCCTCCTGAGTTGTGTGGCCAGGTAGAGGAGGTAAGACCCTATAGTGGTTATTTTGCATATCAAAAACATGTGCCAGGCTGGGCCCTTTGTTATCTCTAAGAACTGGTGAGCTCAGGGAGGGACCATCTCTTCCCAGCCAGAAAGGTTTTTTTTAAGATGTCAGAGATATTAATATGTAGAAGATAAAAAATGCAAGTAATACACACCACTGTAAGAAATTAAATATTTTAGGTCAAACAGTGCTATATTGATTGTCATTATTTTTTATCCATTATTAAAATGAGATAAGAAGATAAATAACATTTAAATAAATAAAGTATTAAAAATCTGCAATTTAACTTGCCTATGTTGGCAACTTTCAACGCTGATGATTTAACTTTAATTTTTATATTAAAGACATCAGCATTGGGAAACTGACTTCTTAAGGGATATTTCTAAGATGTTCGTTCCTGATCATTTTTGATGAGAGTTTAATTTCTGACCTTGTAAATATGACACATGTATGCAGACTTTGGTTGACATGCACACACCTCTTGTGTGAAAGGAAATAAATTGACTGTGGGCTGGGTACATGCTGGTACATTCCCACTGCGTGGAATATGTTAGTGTATAATGTGCAACATGTTGGACATTATTAACATGAATCCAAACAGCTGGTCCTGAAATTGATGTTCTTTTATGTGGCAATTAACTTCCTGTTAATAGAAATCCAGCTGAAAATTTTATGTGAAGTTTAGATTTATAGACAATGTTTAGCATACCTTTAATAATAGGCTTTTAAAAAGTTGGAGGCATTTATACAATCTACACAAATGAAAAAAGACCAATCTCTTCCTTTTAACTATGTTAATGCAAGCACTCTGTGTCCCCCCATCATTCGTTCTTAACTCCTATCAGTTAAGGAGCCTGCAGTTTTCTGAGAATGAGCTATTGAGAAATCATGAATAAGATTAGATAATTAAGAATGGACGACATTTTAATTCGAAAATGCCTGAATTATTGGCCTAATTTTAATTCTATTATTATGAATCTCTTTTTGTTCACTTGGGCATGGACAGTGCTCAATGCAGCTGTTTTCCAATGCTGATGCATTTGCAGTGAGTACTACGAATCTTTACTCAATCAAATTGACTTTTGTTTTCCAATGACTATATTTTTAAATGCAGGTTTAAATTAGTTTTTGGAAATTTGAATATTTATATACTTGGTGTTTTACCCTCAGTTTCTTCTCCAAAGTTATGGGAAAAGGAAGCAAAACAAAGTTCAAGGGCTTGAGTAGGGCTGATGTGCATGAGGCTACTTTTTAAAAAAATGAATCACTGGTTTGGATTGTTTGTTATGGGGGGGTCATTAATAAGACTTGTTTTACATGTGCTCTTGCATATTGAATTTAATAATGATAACTGCTCTTTTGAGAATAGAGATTCTATTCAGCTCCTTAAAAGGTGCAGCAGAGAATAGCACGTACTTAGGTTGGAAAATCTTATATATACTGAGGACACTTTCAACAATGAAAAAGCAGAAAAAATCTTAAAGTGAAATACTTCAAAACAACTGAAAGGTATGGAAAATAATGACTTTCAACACCTGTACTTAACATTCACCACCCAGACTTGACAAATATTAAAAAATAAATTATAGATACATGCAATGCCCGCCTCTTACCACTTTTTCTTCTTCCTTTTTTCCTTCTTCCCGTTTCCAGTTTTTTCAACTTTCACTATTCTAAAGTCAGTCTATTTCATTTCCATTGTATTTTCTTGCCTTTTCAACATGTGTGTATGCATACAAACTTTTATTTTATGTATTTTAAAAGTTTATGAAATGATACATCTTAATAAATTGAGAAAAGATGTTAACTACGATGTTTTTTAAATGAGAGTCTAGGGAAGATATGTATAAACATAGCAAAAGTCAAATAGTAGCAAAGGCATATATTTTGCAATAGTCACTCATTTTAATTGTGACATTTTATCCTCATACATAAAATTCTCATGTTCCTCAATTGGTGGACAAGCAGAATGTTTCCATAGATTTTTTAAAGTAATCTTATTATTTTAACCAATTATTTGTAAAAAATGCACTCGGTATAAAAATCAACAGAATAGCTTATAGGACTAAGTACAATATTCCTTTGCCCAATTATTCCTCACTTTAGTCTTGTTTCCTTGGGCAGCTGCTTTGAAGAGTTTTAGTTGTCTTTTCTGGTTTTCATATTTAAAGTTCTAGGTCTGTGTTTTGGTGGTTTGTTTTAATTATTAAGAAAAGAATATACAATAATATGAAGTATCTTTTTTTTTCTAATAGAAATACACGAGACATAAGTTTTCTGTTAAGGATATTTCAGTCAAAAGTGTGTGCTAAGAAGGCCAAGATTAGAGGTTTGATGTATATGTTGGCCAGTTATTGTTTGTGTTTCATGACTATAGCTTACAACTAACTTTTGCTGGCTTTTCATTGTATATTCCATTGGTTTCAAACTTTTCAGAAAATAGGGAAGCAAGGAAAAAACCAGAAGCCTATTTTAAATTTGCTGACAGTGGTAGAAATAAAGGATTTAGGAACTGAATTAATAACCTGTCTATAGAAAGTGTAACAAAATATTGAAGAATTCTTATCCAACTTTAGGACACAATTCTTAGCAAGGGACCACCTGAAGAAACAGATGTTCTAATCACTGGAATTTACAAAAAATTGCACATCCTTTTAGGATGGCTTGTTTTGCTTTGTTTTGTTATTTTAAGTTTTGGAGCGAGGGGAGATAACAAAGATGTAACACAAGGTCTATTGGATATTTTGTTTAAGATAAAGTCCTGGGAGACTTTCTGAATTGGAAGACAGTAATATTATTGATCTTATACTGTAAAATATTTCCAAGACTATTATTTCAAAGTAGTAGTGAGTAAAAAAGTTTATAAGGGCCAAGTGCTGGCAATTTAAAAAACAACAACAACAAAAAAAACAAAACAAGAAAGAGTGTAGGAAGATAATATTTTTTTTCCAATAATGAAAGAATAATTTATAATTTATCATCTCTCATTTGTTTCCCTCTGAATCATGACAGATATAGCCCTACTTTTAAAAATTTATTTTATTGTGGTATGAACAAAAAAATGAAATCCACACTCTTAAAATTTTAAGTATGCAATATGTTATTTTGAAAAAGCATTCAACAAAACTCAACATCCATTCATGATAAAAACTCTCAACAAAATGGGTATAGAGGGCAAGTACCCCAACATAATAAAGGCCATATAAGACAAACCTACTGCCAACATTATACTTAACAGTGAGAAACTGAAAGCTTTCCCTTTGAGATTGGGAACAAGACAAGGGTGCCCACTCTCCCCACTTTTATTCAACATAGTTCTGGAGGTCCTTGCCATGGCAATCAAACAACACAAAGAAATAAAAGGCATCCAGATTGGCAAGGAAGAAGTTAAACTGCCCCTGTTTGCAGATGACATGATATTGTACATAAAAAACTCTAAAGAATCCACTCTAAAACTACTAGATCTAATATCTGAATTCAGCAAAGTTGCAGGATACAAAATTAATACAAAGAAATCTGTTGCATTCCTATATACTAATGATGAACTAGCAGAAAGGGAGATGAAGAAAACAATTTCATTCACAACTGCATCAAAAGGAATAAAATACCTAGATTCCTAAGCAAGGAAGTGAAAGACCTATACTCTGAAAACTACAAGACACTCATGAGAGAAATTAAAGAAGATACCAATAAATGGAAACACATCCTGTGCTCATGGATAGGAGGAATTAATATTGTCTAAATAGCCATCCTTGCTAAAGCAATCTACATATTCAATGCAATCCCTATCAAAATACCAACATAATTCTTTAACAAACTACAGCAAATAGTTAAAAAATTCATATGGAACCACAAAAGACCCTGAATAGCCAAAGCAATTCTGAAAAGGAAGAATAAAGCTGGGGGGATTTTGCTCCCCAACTTCAAACTCTACTACAAAGCCACCATAATCAAGACAATTTGGTACTGGCACAAGAACAGACCCATAGACCAGTGGAACAGAATAGAGTCCAAATATTAACCCAAGCATATATGGTCAATTAATGTATGATAAAGGAGCCATGGATATACAATGGGGAAATGACAGCCTCTTCAACAGCTGGTGTTGGCAAAACTGGACAGCTACATGCAAGAGAATGAAACTGGATTACTGTTTAACTCCATACACAAAAGTGAACCTGAAATGGATCAAAGACCTGAATGTAAGTCATGAAACCATAAAAGTCTTAGAAGAAAAAATAGGCAAATATCTGTTGAATATAAACATGGTCAACTTTTTCCTGAACACATCTCCTCCTCAAGCAAGGGAAACAAAAGCAAAAATGAACTAGTCGAACTACGTAAAACTGAAAAGCTTCTGTATAGCAAAGGACACCATCAGCAGAACAAAAAGGCATCCTACAGGATGGGAGAATATATTCGTAAATGACATATCCAACAAGGCATTAAAATCCAAAATATATAAAGAACTCACATGCCTTAACACCCAAAAAGCAACTAACCCTATTAAAAAATGGGTAGAGGATATGAACAGACACTTCTCCAAAGAAGAAATTCAGATGGCCAACAGGCACATAAAAAGATGCTCCACATCGCTAATTATCAGGGAAATGCAAATTAAAACCACAATGAGATATCAACTCATACCAGTTAGGATGGCCAACATAGAAAAGACTAGGAACAACAAATGCTGGTGAGGATGTATAGAAAGGGGAACCCTCCTACACTGCTGGTGGGAATGGAAATTAGTTCAACCATTGTGGAAAGCCATATGAATGGTTCCTCAAAAAAGTCAAAATAGAAATACCATTTGACCCAGGAATTCCACTCCTAGGAATTTACCCTAAGAATGCAGGAGCCCAGTTTGAAAAAGACATATGCACCCCTGTTTTTATCGCAGCATTATTTACAATAGCCAAGATATGGATGCAACCTAAGTGTCCATCAGTAGATGAATGGATAAAGAAGATGTGGTCTATATACACAATAGAATATTATTCAGCCATAAGAAGATAAGAAATACTACAATTTGCAACAACATGAGGAGCTAGAGGGGATTCTGCTCAGTGAAATAAGCCAGGCAGAGAAAGACAAGTACCAAATGATTTCACTCATCTGTGGAGCATAAGAACAAAGCAAAAACTGAAGGAACAAAACAGCAGCAGACTCACAGAACCCAGGAATAGACTAATAGTTACCAAAGGGAAAGGGACTGGGAAGGGTAGATTGAAGGGAGGCAGAAGGGGAATAAGGGGCATTACGATTAGCACACATAATGTAGGGGTGGGGGCATGGGAAGGTAGTATAGCACAGAGAAGACAAGTAGTGACTCTATAACAAATTACTATGCTGATGGACAGTGACTGTAATGGGGTATGTGGTGAGGACTTGATAATGGGGGGAATCTAGTAACCACAATGTTGCACATGTGATTTTATATTAATGATATCAAAATAAAATAAAATAAAATTAATGTTATTGTTGACTCTAGGTACAATGTTGCATAACAGATCTCTAGAGCTTATTCATATTGCTTAAATGAAACTTAATACCTATTGTTTAGTAACTCCTGTTTCCAATTCCTCCAGGCCCTGGCAAACACCATTCCACTCTTTGTTTCTATGAATTTGAATTTAACTATTTTAGATACTTCATGTAAGGGGAATCATACAGTATTATCTTTCTGTGACTGGTTTATTATTTCACTTAGCATAATATCCTCAAGATTCATCCATGTTATTACATATTGCAGAATTTCCTTTTTTCTAAAAGTTTAAATAGTATTCGATTATATGTATATGCCATATTTTTCTCAATCCATTCATGGAAGGCAATTATCTTAACAGAAATAGCAAGACATAGTAAAGATTTACTTACCTATTGAATATTCTAAATCAGCACTGTCCAGTGGAAATTTCCATGACAATGGGAAATGTTCTGTGTATGTTCTGTATATAAACATGGCAAAAGTCAAATATTTTTCAAAGTCATATTTTTTTGGCAATGGTTACTTAAATTATGATATTTTATTCTAACACATAATTCTAAAATTATTCTATGTATGTTCAGCCTGAAATCGTAATCACAGTCACATGTGGCTTTTGAGCAGTTTAAATGTGGCTATTGCCACTGGGAAACTAAATTTTAAGTTTTGTTTGATTTTAAGTTATTTGAATTTAAATTTAAATTGCCAGGTGTGGCTAATGGCTACCATTTTGCACATTGAAGTTCTAGAGAAAGTATCACATAGATAGAGACATGGCATCTTCTTTTTTCTTTTAAATATAAATGTGCTTTTCAATCTTTAAGGTGTTTGAGAAAATATAATTAGCATTCCAGTTATAAAAGTGGAAAGGGGAAAAAAGTTATAAAAGAATGTAGTAAAGAACCAATATATGCATTATTTGAGAAATACTTTTTATGAAACATGCTGAGGATTAATAACATTAAATTATATATATATATATATATATTTATATGTATATATAATGATAAAAATAAAATATTCAATATACTCTCACTAAGCTACATAAAGATGTTCTGCTAACTCAACATCATTAAATAGTGTATATATATATTTATATCACTGATACATGATGAACATATTTTATAAGAAATAAAAGCACTCACATCAGCTCTGGAAAGATATGGTATATCTTAATATTAATGAAGATTAAGGAATAATTTCAAATTGTGGTGATCTTATGCACATTTACACTATCAGCAAAGATGAATTCAGAGCAGTTATGATAGAGGAAAAAACAGAGGTAGTGAAAGAGGGAACGGCCCATTAAGACAGTTAACGAGTCTCTTGGGAGACAGGATACTGCTTGATACAGTGTGAAGAAAGGGCAGAAGAACGAATAAAACAGTTCTTGAATTGTTCTTTGGAACATTTTGCATTAGGATAAACCAGGATAGACAAATGCCTGCTTTCACTAATGTGAATTTGCTTTGTGCAGTGTTCAAAAAATGGAAATGTATTAATTGACAATTGATATTGTTATAAAGTAAGACAAAAAGATTGAGAAGGAAGTTTTTACAAGGTAGGTGATGAACATTGGAGTCAAGCAGATGTGGGTTCAAACTCCATCTCTGTTACTTACCCGCTGTGTGACTTTGGATGAATAACCTAATATTTCTGACATTCAGTCCCTTATCTGTGCATTGGAGAGAATAAAAATAGTCACTTCCAAAGTTTTTGAGATAATGAATGTCAGGCACTATACTATATGTTTTGTGCATAAAATAAGCCCTCAAATGGTAGTTAACATTAACTGTTGATGAAAATATAAACTAGAAGAAACAGAGCATTGCAAATTCCATGTAGTATGTTTCAAGTATGGTGATGAAAATATGTCTTAGAAAATGCTTATGAAAAAGAGATACTATCCAAACACAGATGAATGGAGGTGTGGAAAATTTCTGAGGAAAAAGTGTGAAATTTATGAATTTGAAGTAAGGAGATTATTAAGTAAAATGTGAAAATTTTATTATAAGTTAAAATCTCAGGAGGAAGGCAACTGAGATGTAGAAAATGCAGCTTTCAACAAAATGGAGATTTATGGTGTGGGAACTAGACTGAGTTGATGAGAAGTAGAAGTGGAGAAAATGGTTGGTTGTAGGATGCCCAAATGCTCTTCAGTTTTCTGGAAACAAGGCAAAGATAAAATAATCCATCATGGTCACTGAGGCTGTACATATAAAAGGGATAAACTCCATAAAGACTTATCTGAAGGCTTTTTACATTCTATAATATTCCTGGCATGAAAGAAGAAATTTTAAAGAAGTGGTAAGAAATCAGAAATCATGAGATACTTACATTTACTTTATATCTACTATTAAAAAGCCTTCTCCTAATCTGTCTCCAAAGTATTCTCTGAAATCTTCCCCTGTTTGATTTTAATAGGAAAAATCTACACTTTAATCTCCTTTTCTAAAATGGTTTATTTCTTAAACTCTTGTATTTTGTTTTTTATATATTGAAGTTGTCTTGGTCGACAGATGTAAAGGAATCTCATTTTTCTTGTTTTTATGCAGATATGATATTGACGACTACTCCTTTCTTCTCGAGATGCTTTTCAGGATTCTCCTAGTTCTCCTCTGATCAGTCCTTTATGATCTCATTGTTTTCCGTGGTCCTCCAAAGATGTCATGTCTTTGTTTTCGCTGTCAGGTCTGTTGTCTTCTCCCCTATGGCCAACTGATCCTCTCCCATGCCTTCAACTTTCATTTCTATTCAAATTTCTCCAATATTTATATATTTGGGCCTAAGTTCTCTCCAAAGCTTTGGTTCTACCTTCCCAATAAAGTTTACTGGATATCTGCTCTTGGGTGTCCTGCCAGCTTAAAGTTAACATATCTAAAACTAACTTATCTATTCCAAGGTTTTGGTTGTGTCCACCCTATATCTAAAATTGCACCATTATTTTCTAAATCAGTAAGACAAGAGAAGAACACAAGAAATTTCTGCCATCTTTGATTGTTCTTGCCCCTAATATGTAATCGTCAGTTTCAGTGTCTTGTAACTATTCAGAGTTTGAAATGAAGCAGTCTGTGAAGGATTGGGAACAACCACTGCATAGAATTGATATATATAGAATCAAACTTAGCAAACAGTGATTAGAAGATCCATTAGAACCCTAGGCATTCTGTGCTGGTAGGTCAGTTATGTAAGGGAATGAGTATTGGAAGTAAAGTCTGGCTGGACTGTTAAAGTAGGAAGTGATGCTTCAAGATGGATAGAGGAAAGAGCCATGGACCCAGGCAGCCGGGTATTCACATTATCTCTAATCTCTTTGACAGCTGCAGTGCTTGAACCATGTCTCTCAAAGTGGGCTCTCTTCTGTATAACTTTGTTAAGAGTTCAGTGGATAGCAATACCTCTGCAAACATCCTTGAATATCCTGACAGCCTTCTAGTGCTATTTGATGTACATGGGATGAGAGAAAAACATTTAGTTAAAATTTATAGATATGATTTCTTTAATTTGCTTTTTTTCTTGCTACAAAAATTTTGAAAAATATAATGGAAAGGAAATGATTTGAGAAGCAAACTGGGCCAGAATAATGTGTAGTGAAGTACTGTATTTTGTCACTTTCCTGCCTTTTCTAACTTGACGCTACGTGTTGTTAGTTGCTTTCCTAAACCATACTTCCTGGCATCTCCAGGTTAAGTTCTGGTCATTTGTTTTTTGAACTGCCTCCCCATCCCCAGTGGACTGATAACAATACAGTAAGATCCATTTATGCAATATCTTTTTTTTTTAAGTAAAGCAAATGGATTTTTGCATCTTGCCTTACTGACAAGTTTGCAAATTGCCAATCTTTGCTCTTTTCTCTCCCTCCCAATTTTTCATGGTAGTAATTAAGGGCTGTAAATTTCACTTTATCATTTGTGTTAGAAATAGTAGCATAAATCATAGTAATAGCACTATTTATTTCAGTAATGCCAGCCTGCCTGCAAATCATTTGTAAATTCGTTCCATGGATGTACCTCTATCAAATTAATCAAAATACCACCTGCATACATTTCCTAAGCTTATTTCAAAGGCTTAGTAACAGTGAGGAAGAAAGACCATTGTTGACCTTTCCATTATTTATTTATTTGTATTCTAAATAGCTCATGCATATGTTTTAATTTTGAACCCTGGCTAACATCTAACTGAGCAATTTATGTAATGCTTTTTTAAAAAACGCAGGTTGGAATTTGTGCCCCAAATAATATACTTGCCAGATGGTTCTACTGGGGTCCATATGCAGTAATAATGTTTGATTGGACATAAAATTATATACCATTTAGGAATTTGTGAGAAGTAATGCTTTTGTGCTGAAAAAGGATTTTTTTCAATTCAGCAGAATTCAATATGAGGAAGTTAGGCAACAGCCACTTATGTTTGTCCCTTTGCACCCAGGAAGGTGGTATCAGTGTGTCATTCTGAATATGGAGGAAAAGAGAGACTCTTTCCTGAGGTGCATTCCTTATGTTCTTCATCATGTTTCCTCCCTGGAACAACAGTTAAGACAATTCTAGTTCATGCAAGGCTGGCTCTGGTGCACAGTTTTTATAACATGTGTTTTATCCTGGATATGGTGTCTCCTTTTAGGGATTTCCTGATGTACAATACTCATGTCCAGATTGCTTCTTACTTATTGGTCTGCCCTAAGAGGGGAAGGGAATTTAAATTTAGTAATGGCTTCCTCTTAGTTTTATCCTGAGTCAAACATTGTCAGGGGGAAAAAAAACCCAGGTTATTTATTTTAATTTTACATTTGGAATTACAACAAATGAGACAAAATCAAGTTCTAGGATTATGGTAATAAAAATATAGTAATAAATGCAATATATAACTACATTTTTATATACACTTTCCTCCTATTTCTGTTTCTGGTATGTAAACTGGGTTTTGAGAAATCATTACCTGTGTGTAGATTCAATTTCGGTGAGTTTTATTCATTGTAAGATCTTCAAGGTTAACATAAGAAATCAGTAATAGGTACAGAGAGCTCAACTTTCATAAATAGTTTGCCTTTCTATCTAATGAAGAAGATAAAGATGTTTCCTTTAAATTTTTAATAGTTGTGTCTAGTTTTAGTTTCTGTATATTTTCCACTCTTACCTCTCTACTATTTTATAGTCTATACTGAAGACTTCCCCCTGGGAAGTCAGAATAGTCTTTAAAGGAAATCCACTCACTCTTCTTTCTCTTCCTCTCTCTAGACGAATTTGTAAGTAATTGGCAGTAACTTACTTTGAAGAATTTCTTTTATTAGAAAGGAAGAGACAAGAGAAACAGATTATCTTAAATCTTGCTATCCTCTAAAGAAATTAGTTGAAATATTTTATTTCTGTTGTAGCAAAATCAGAGAGCTCCAGAGTTTGATACATTTTGAAATACTATTGAATAATTGTTTCAGTGACCATTTTTCAATTTAGTCCTAAGTATATATGTAATAACTCTCATGGAGAAGAAGCTTTGGAAAGCAATGGAGTAAAATGTCAGGATATTAAGTGTACATGTTTTAAAGAGTGACAGTCTGATTATTATGGACTCTTCCATGTGTGGAAGAAGCTAGTGTTAAGAACATCTGAAAGAACACACACAGAATAAATAAATGGTTTATATATAGAACCATATATGAATACATATATTCGTAAGTGTATTTGTAAATATGTTTAAGTTTAAAGCATGTTTCCATTTATCTAATGTTGCAGTAATCCATTCTACTATATTAATATGGGAGAGAATAAATTAAAATTACTTTAGCCACAGGGAATTTTTTACTCTGTTAGCTGTACTCTATTCATGGAACTTTAAAACATTTTAGTGTTGCTTATTAAACAAAGATAAATGCAATAAAATTAAATGTTGAAAGCCATCATCACATTTCATTTAACAATAAACCTGTGGTTAACTGATAATCAAGTTCTCAAAGATGGTAGAATAAACTTTCTATTCATTTCACCTCTCTTCTCTCCTAAAATAAATGATTTTTAGTCTGTCAACAAGCATGAGAAATTTCTAGCTAAAGACCTTTCTTTCTCTAAGGTCCTGAAAAGAGGGGCTTAGAGTGAAAAGTGCCATAACTACAGTAGTAAGTGCATTCTACCAAAGAATAAATAAAAATTGCAAAGCCTGACAGTGAAGAATACAGAGAGGAATTCAAGTGACTAAACCTCAAATAAAGGATTATTCCTGTTTGTGAGGAACCTATTCCAATAAAAAATTGATCTAGGAACCTTTGCATACAAAAGCAGCTGGGCAGTTTCTTGAGCTGTAGGGAAACTGCAGCCAAGACCAGTAATCCTAACTGGTCAGTGATCTGCCAACAGGTCTTCAGGCTCCAGCAATGGACATTTGCCTTGGCCTTTTTCTGCAGTTATTAGGCCCTGAATCTATTTATTCAGAGAGCAGTGCCCTAAATGACACTCACACTGACATTAAAATAAATCTGGTACTGTATTTTTTACAGCTCTACTAACTTTACCATTTGACTTTCTATTTTGTAAAAGGGAAAAAATGAAAATAGAGAAATGTGAGTATATTATTTGTTAAGTGGATGCCAACCATTAAAATCCAGTGATGGAGGTCACAGAAATGAAGAGACAGATTTGCCGAATTCTTAAAATGTTTTGGCTCTGTCGTATGTAGCATAATCAACAGTGAAAACTGGAGCACTCAGTTTTGAAGTTGGAAAAGGGTATGTGCACCTGAGTATTGAGCAAATTGCTACTGAAAGTTGTGTTTTAAAAAATGGGTTTGATTAATGAAAACAAAATTATTTAAATATACTTATTCTTTATTAGGCAGAAATTCATTCATTCATTGAACTTTGATTGAGTACCTTTTACGGACCAGGCTCTGTATTAGGGGCAGGCCATCCAAGGCCAGTATGTCACCTCTGCTCTCTTGGAGCTTTCACTCCAATGATGTGTATTCACTTTTCAAAATGTTATGCTAATTTAGTTCATATTGATTGGATTTCTTACAAACAACTTCTCTCCAAAATTTTGAGTTTGTTTTCTTTATATCTACTTTAAGTATCTTTGCTTCTATTGTGACATACAAAATGGCAAAGAAAAACAAAACAACAAACAACATGGACGCATGCTCCTGTACTGGAAGTCTGCTAAATAAGGAAATCTCCTTGGCTCTGAAAAGAAGAAAAAAAAATCCTTCTATGTTAAAGACTTTACCTTTTCTCCTAGGATGGTTCTTTGGGTTTGAAGTTCATTGAACTACTTGTACCACCTGCAAAATCTATCACAATGTTATCAATTTTCAGATTTTTAACTTTAGGTATACAGTTCTATAGGATATTATTATACAGGTTTAAATAAGAAGAATTTGATCTCTAAAATAGGGCTTTTAAAACGCATTGAAGTTCTCAATGTCAAATTTCAGATTTCTGGCTCAGGTTTGCCTGTATTTAATATTATAAATTCTACTCTAATTGAACACTCTTGGCATTATGTATGGGGCTTGACAAATATGGGGGCTTATCAAAGGATTAATTTATTCAATAAATAGTTTATGAGCACATACCATGGATAGTGTATTGTTCTTATGACTGAGGTTATGTACATGAATAAGTCAAAGCTCCTTCCTTCAAGGAGCTCATATTTCAGGGAATATTTAGACCACAAAAAGTGCAAGTGAAAAAAATCCTAATGATTCTGTCCCACAGAATGAGCTATCTGTGTTCAGAAAATGAAATACTGCCATATGGGACTCAATAACACATGCATTTATTCTCTTAACGGCTATCTAGTGTCCATCTAGGCATCTAGGCATTGTGTCCATGCAAGGCACTGTTCTAGGCATTGGATCTTCCCTTAATATTCAGATTCAGAAGAACTTGAATGGATCCCAGGACTTGGTATTTTTATATGTACCTTGGGTGAGTTTACAATCAGAAAATATTTCGAGATGACCATTTTAGTCAATTCCTTTTGGATATAAATGCCCTTAGCTGTGTTTGTAATAAGAACTACATGGCAGAAAATTCACAGTGGGAAGCAATGACAAACACACTATGGTGATGCCTTTTATTGTGTGTTGCTGATTGATAGAAGACTATTGTGATCTCCATCAGGCAAGTTGATGACCAGTCATTGTTTCAGGGGAAACACTGAAAAGCCTCCCTTGTTTTTTCCTGGAATCAAACTCCAACTGACTTGAAAAGAAACTATGCAGGAATGCCTCAGTTAGAGCTAAAGCTTTTCTACAAAGCAACTCTGGTTCTACTCAAATATTTAAATAAACCCTGCTTTGAAATTATAGAATTATTCATCATAAGCCTAGAAGTTACTGGCTGGAATATTTTTAAGAGTTCGATTTTAATGTTGCTCCTGAACCACATTGAATTTTTTTCTAATTAAAACAAATTTAACATGCAACTTAGTTGGAGAAACTGGAGTACACTCTGAGAGGCAGGCTGGCTGGTGCCACTACAGTGTGGGGAAACAGGGAGCTCTCTTTTGTGGTAGTACATAGATGGCACATTGGTTCCCTCCCGCAGCTACTACAAGGAATTTTGTGCCTCATCACTTAGAGCAAATTTAAACCATTTGGCAGGAGAATAACCAAATGGTGTGAGGTGGAGGAAGGGATGAAGGGCAAAGAGCACAGAAATAGCTACTTATTTCTTAGGATCTTGCCTGCTGCCTGATATAACAGGAAGGTCACTTGACAGTCACTCTGGGCAGCAGGAAGGATGATGCTGTGAAAAATTAAGGGTATGTTAAATCAACCACAGTTATAGGGTTCCCTGTGAATAGATGACTTCAGTGATACTCATTTATTCATTCATTGGTCTGTTGCTTATTAGTCATTCAACCAGTGTTAAATGTGCTTGGCATTGGAGACATGCTAGCGTACAAGACAGACATTGTCTTTGACCTCTTAGAATTATATTATTGTGGAGCAGGAGGGAATAGCAGATGCCAAATGAAAAGGTTATTCAGCTGGATAATGATATACTGCTATAGACTGAGTTCTGAACATTAATCAGTTTTTCTGCAGTGTTTTCAGCAAATTAAAAATGGCATCCTGTTCTTCTCTTGCTAAATGGGTAAAGGAATTTAATGCTTTGAAAGATGCATGCCTCAGGTGTCTGCTCATACTCAAAAGTCTCTTTTGTGAATGTAACTGAAATATAAGGTCCTTGAAGACAAAAGTTTTGTTGACCACATCTGCCCATTTCTAAATGTGCTACCACATGGCAAACATTTAATAAATATTTACTGAATGACAGTACAGAGCTTGATACAGTCAGGAATTAATTTAAGTTTCTTGATACAAAAGCAAGTGGAATGAGGAGAGGAATAATGGTGTTATATTTAGATCCTAATGCTTGTTGGAGTTTGATGGGCTCAGATTTATGAAACTATCTTTCTGTGAAAACTGACTTTGGAAAAATAACATCCCAAACAATTAATGCTTGGTTCTTGTGATACACTTATCACCTTAAAATGAATCAAGAAATTCTAGCCATAAGGGAGAACTCTGGTGAATTCCTGTTTAAAAAGAGGTCAAGCAAGTTACTCAAGTTGTACTGGCAGTAGAATAGTATATAGCATTCCAATCATTTGACAATATACCCTCTATTTTAAGAGTTCCCTTAAAAAAATTCTAAAAGGGAGACAACCATTGGAAGCTCTAAGGAGTTAAGGAGCTTCAGAGCTTCCTTGGATAAAATTCCTCGTGTACTTTTTTCTCCAGAGGCAGAAATCACTATGATCAGCAGATCGTGTTTATCAGAGACCACAGGTACTGGTCTGTGGGCCTCTTCATAGAAGTTGTCAGTTGTGCTGTGGACATCATTGTAGCAGTTCCCTGAACATTTTTTTTTTAATTAAGATGTCTTGATTTCTGAGGGAGTAGGTTTGGAAGAGCAAAGAAGGCAATTTGGCTCTTGATAATCACAGTTTTCCAAATGGGTAGTTCTTAGAATGAGATTGTCAATGATTCTGGCTGACTTCAGTTAATGTTCATTAGGGTTGACAGGATCTGCTTTGGGAATGGGGAGATAAAGTTTATGAGGAGACAGTATGAATAAAAAAGGAGTCCAATATTCTCTGGGACATAGATGGTTTCCCAAACCTATCCCTTTTATGCCTTATCCCTGTTAAAAGATTATATTAATAAGCATTAATAAGGAGATGAACAGTTTAAAAAGGTAGAAATTGATGTCAATTAAAAACTATAAAAAATGCAAAACTGATAAAATCATAAAATAATTGTTGATGATTGAGTGAATAAGACCAATATAATGAATATGATCAGCTTTTGGAATCATGAGAAAGAATAAAATTATTAACTCAAGCAGGTGGGGGCATATGAGATCCATTAGAGATTGTTTCTAGTTGACTCAGGTAGGGTTCCTTGGGCTAAGGTGGCTGCTTACTAGGTCTCTGGAGTCTGGGTTAGCCTGCAAGGGACCAGCATAGACATTAACAACTTACAACAAGGTTTGGGCTAATAAGCAAACAAAGCAGTTTCATGTCCTTCTCCTTAGAGCTCCAAGCATGAAGAATGGATGCCCAGGTCAGGGGCATCATTATGGCCTTTAAAAATTAACTGTTTGCACAAGTTGAATCTGACATTTTATATGTTTTATAGCAGATCACAAAACACTTTCAACTCTTTATAAATAAAACTATGAAAGGGTTCAACACTCAGTGGCATTACTAATGAGTTTGGAGCCAAGGAAGCATGACTGACAACCTTGCCTTACAAAGCCATTAGATAATTTTTGTTTAATTTAAATCTTTGTTCTGTTTATTTAATGCATTAAATCTGCCAATTTAAAATTATGCTGTTTTGATTATTTCCTCCAAACTATGATAAAAAGAGCAGAGTTTACAATATAAAGTCAACATTACCTGGAAACAGTGGGATGAGATTGCATTTCTTCTTTGGTAGTATTTTCCACCTGGTAGTGATAAAATGAATTATGCAATTCATGGGTCGGGAATTGGGAGAATTTGTGAAGTTATTTATTCAGGAGCATAGGTGAATAGATTGAGAATGGATAAGTCTAATTTGTGAGTATGCAATAATAATTTGATTATATATGAACTTTCAGCTTTTAATGACAGTAAGTTGTGAGAGGGAGAGAAGAGCTTTAATAACTCTTCAAGTTTCTTAATATCCAATAAAGATCTTTATTGTATTTATGATGATAGGAATAAGTGGCCCTATTCACAAATAAGTGATTTATTTATGAAATTTACCCTACAACATTTTCCTCTTATACTATATGAGTTATAGAAACTAAAAATGCCAAGGAACAATTATAAATTATCTAAGCTTTAGAATTAAACTTTAAAATTTAATTACTGGAGCATGGTAGAATTAAATCTATCTTGTAGGCTTTCTTATACATTACATTACTGTCTTAACAAATCCAAATCCAAATATAGTTTACCTTTTGAAAATATCCTCTTTGTATTTTATGAATATTTGAGGTTTTTAGTTTGATGGCTGCTCATTTCAGATACTTTATATTTTTTCGAGATACTTTAAGCATTCATCATTTTTTCACAGTGCCTAAAATTAAAAAAAATTGAATGTGCATAAAAATTATGAATATATAAGTATATTGCATGTACATATAGTTTTTGGTATTCTTTATGTATAGCACAAGTGAGTTATTGTCAGCGTATTTGTTTGAACTACTTTTTTTTCAGTGCTTTTCTCTTATATTTCTTTTTCTTTTCTTAATTTAAGTATAATTGATATATAATATTATAATGGTTTTATGTGGACAACATAATGATCCAACAATTACATACATTATGAAATGTTCACCATGATAAGTGTAGTTGTCATCTGTCACCATACAGTTATTACAATATTGCTGACTATCTTCCCTATACTGTACTTTTCATCCCTGTGACTTACTTATTTTATAAGTGGAAATTTGTAAGTTCATCTTCACCTATTTTGCTTATCACCCTTACCCCCCACCCCATGTCAACCACCAGCTTTTTCTCTGTATTTATGAATCTATTTCTGTTTTGTTTCTTTGTTTTCTTTTGTTAGGTTCCACATATAAGTGAAATCATATGAGATTTATCTTTCTCTGACATATTTCAGTTAGCACAATATCCTCTAGGTCCATTCATGTTGTTGCATTCATTATGTTTACAGCTGAGTAATATTCCATTGTATATATGTATCACATCTTTATACATTCATCTATCAGTAGGCAGTATCATCTATAAGTTGCTTCCATCTCATGACTATTGTAAATAATGTTGCAATAAACTTAGGGTTGCATATATGTTCTCAGATGAGTGATTTTGTTTTGTTGAGGTAAATTCTCAGAAGTGGAAGTACTTGGTCATGTGGTATTTCTATTTTTAATTTTTTGAGGAACCTCCATTCTCTGTGTTTAAGCTAAAAACATAATGTTAAATTCTACAGTGGTGAAGATATTTCTGGGGAGAGCCAAATAATAAGGTATGTAGCTTTCTTTCCATTTACCTTGATATGAGAATTCTAGAACCGGGAGGAGAAAACAGCATGAGTATTTCATTCATTTTTTTTTAATTTTAATTTTTATTATTATTATTATTTTATTTTGGTATAATTAATCTACAATTGCATGAAGAAAATTGTTTAATAGGCTTACCCCTTCACCAAGTCCCCCCCACATACCCCTTCACAGTCACTGTCTATCAGTGTAGTAAGATGCTGTGAAAATCACTACTTGTCTTCTCTGTGTTGCTCAGCCCTCCCCGTGCCCCCCACGCACTATACATGCTAATCGTAATGCCCCCTTTCTTTTTCCCTGCCCTTGTCCCTCCCTTCCCACCCATCTTCCCCAGTTAGGTTTTTTGTAGACACTTAACAGTAGACATCTCTCTATTGCAGTTCCTTGCTTGGCAGTCCAGATGGGATGCTCTCCCAATGTGTCTGTGCTTGTCAAGGATGGAAGATGGTGACAGAAAAAGCTCGAAAGTGTGGAATGTATGCAAAGAACATTGGTTCACAGGCTTCTTCACAGGGCTCAGAATCACTGCACTGTGACCTTGACAAATGATGCAAGGACCGGTATATTTCATCTGCAACTAAGTGGTGCTAGTGCCGCACTATAGATAGAGCAGGCTCCAGGGATTACATATAACCCAAAGCATGCATTTTGTCTACCAATAGGCTGGGGCTCAAGGACAAATTTTTCAGTGAATTATTTCAAAGCTTTTAACTAGAATATCAAACCTCAAAGGCATACAGAATGTTAGAGGTAGGAAGAAGCAGCTGTCTGGAGGGAGTAAGTTAAAAAAAGAACACATAGGACAAAATAGTACTCAAGTGAAGGGGACAGATCAGGATTGGGGGGTGGGGGCAGCAGCAGAGGAGCTGGAGTCTCCCAAGTGCCCCATCACCAGAACCAGAATGGCCCTGCTCTAGGGACATCTGCTGTGGGAGAGATGGGCTCCTCTGTACCCGTCTGCTGTCCCAGGTTGCACCAGTTCCAGACCCCTTGCTGGACTTGGAAATTTCATCAGGTGTTCTCTGCCTTACCTCCACTGCAAGTGAAGCTACCAGTTCCCAGGCTGATCTGGAAATGTGTGTGAACTAAAACACATCCCCTGCATGGGAAAAACTTTGCAGTTGGAGAAACTGGACTTGGGTTTCTTTTCCTCCCCTCCCCTCCCCATTTTTCCTTCTCTGCCTTTCCCTTCTTCCCTTCCCTTTCCTCTCTTTCTCTCTCTCCTTTCCCCCCTCCCCTCTCATGTACTCCCCTTTCATCCTCTCTTCATTTTTTTTTGCTGCCAGCACTCCTACAACTACTCAACATGAAAAAGTGGTCAGAATAAAAATGGTAATCATTGTAATAATGAAAAAACAAAAATGTGTAATCAAAGGATGCTGCCTTGCCTATGTCTGTCTATGATGATTCCTACTGGATCCATGACAAACTGGTCTATCCAGGACTAGTGAACCTTTGGTTAATGGTCAGCCAGTCAGTGAGGTATGTAACAGACATCACTATATTCTTGACTTTCCTTGCCAAACACAAAGGGCAGCTTTGGGAGTCACAGAAAAGTCTTCGGACTATAGGCACAGAATAGGAAATTCTGAGGCCCTAAAATGATACTCTGTGCTATTAATATTCCAAAAAAATTTGCTAAGGTTGTACAGAGACTTTTTTTTGTATATTAATTGACCACATAAGCACGGAGTATTTACGGGCTCTTTTTTCTGTTCCATTGATCCATGTGTCTATTTTTGTGCCAGTACCATACTGTTTTCATTATTACAGCTTTGCATTATAGTTTGAAATCAGAGAGCATGATACCTCCCCAGCTTGTTCTTTCTCAAAACTCAATAAACTTTGGTTGTTAGGGGTCTTTACTGGTTACATATAAATTTTAGGGTTATTTGCTCCAGTTCTGTGAAAAAATATCATTGGTATTTCAATAGGGATTACATTGAATCTGTAGATTGTGTAGTAGGAACATTTTAACAATATTAATTCTTCTGATCTATGAGCATGGAAAACATTTCCATTTTTTGTGTTATCTTCAGTTTCTTTCATCTATGTCTTATGCTTTTCAGAGTACAGGTTTTTATCTCCTTGGTTAAATTTATTCCTAGGTATTTTATTCTTTTTAATGCAATTGCAAATGGGATTGTTTAATTATTCTCTCTGCTAGTTCATTATTAGGATATAGAAATGCAACAGACTTCTGTATATTGATTTTGTATCTTGTAACTTTGCTGAATTCACTTATTTGTTCTAATAACATTTTTTTTGTGTGGAGTCTTTAGTGTTTCCTATATATAGTTTTGTGTCATCCACAGGTAGTAACAATTTTACTTCATTCTTACCAATTTGGATGTCTATTATTTTTCCTTTCCCAATGGCTATGGCTAGGATTTCTACTACTATGTTGAATAAAAGTGGTGAGAGTAGGTATCTTGTCTTGCTCTGATTTTAGAGGAAAATATTTCAGCTTTTCACCATTGAGTATAATGTTAGCTGAAGATTTGTCATACATAGCCTTTATTATATTGAGGTATGTTCTCTCTATACTTTGTTGAGAGTTTTTAGCATGAGTGGATGTTGAATTTTATTAAATGCTTTTTTTCTGCGCTTATCGTGATCATATGGCTTTTATTATTATTTTTTATTAGTGTTATATCACATTGATTGATTGGGGATATTGAACTATCCCTGCGTCCCTGAAATAAATCCTACTTGGTAATGGTGAATAATCCTTTTAATGTATTGTTGAATTTAGTTTGGTAATATTTTGTTGAGGATTTTGCATTTATGTTCATCAGGGTATTGGTCTGTAATTTTCTTTTTTAGTGATATCATTATTTTCACTGATGAAATATGTGAAATATCTTATTTTGTGTTATTATTATTACCTGGGTAATACAGGCATTGTAGAATAAATTTGGAAGTTTTTTTTTGCCTCTTCAATTTTTTGGAATAGCTTGAGAAGGATAGGTGTTAGCACTTCTTTAAATGGTTGGTAGAATTCACCTGCAAAGCCATCTGGTTGTTTACTTTTGTTTGTTGGATGGTTTTTGATTACTGAATCAGTTTTGTTATTAGTAATCAGTCTATTCAGATTTTCTGTTTCTTCCTTGTTCCTTCCTGGAAGATTGTTTGTTTCTAGGAATTTGTCCATTTCTTCTAGGTTGTCTGATTTGCTGCCATATAATTTTCAAGGTAGTCTCTTACAATCAGTTGTGTTTCTGTGGTGTCAGTTGTAACTTCTAATTCATTTCCAATTTTATTTATTTGAGTACTCTTTTTCATGATGAATCTGACTAATGGTTTATAAATTTTCTTTGTCTTTTCAAAGAACCAGTTCTTAGTTTAATTGTTCTTTCCTATATTTTTAGTCTCTATTTCATTTATTTCCACTCTGATCTGTATTATTTCTTTCTTTCTATAACTTTGGTTTTGTTTGTTGTTTTTCTAGTTCTTTTAGGTATAATGTTAGATTGTTTATTTGAGCCTTTTCTTGTTTCTTGAGCTAGGCCTATCACTGTAAGCTTCCCTCTTTGAACTGCTTTTGATGTGTTCCAAAGATTTTAAAGCATTGTGTTTTTATATCCATTATTCTTTGTGTATTTTAAATTTATTCTTTGACCCATTGGTTGTTTAGCAGCATGCTGTTTAGCTTCCAAGATTTGTGTTTTTTCCATTTTTTTTTGTAATTGATTTCTAGTTTTATGCCATTGTGGTTGGAAAAGATGCTTGTTATTATTTCAGTCTTCTTAAATTAATTGATACTTGTTTTGTGGCCTAACATGTGATCTACTTGGAGAATTTTCCATATGCACCTGAAAAGAATGTGTATTCTTTTCTGTATATATCTTTTATGTATAGATCTATTGAGTTCTGTATATATCTGCTAAGTATATCTGGTCTGATGTGATCAAAGTTATATTTTAGATAAATTATTCTGTTGACAAAACTTACCTAATCCTTTGCTGATTTTTGTAAAGGCCTCATTGATATACAATCTTATAAAGCTTTCACATGAGCAACATTGTGGTTATTACATTCACCCATATTATCATGTCCCCACTCACACTCCATTGCAGTCACTGTCCAGCAGCATAATAAGATGCTATAGAGTCACTACTCATCTTCTCTGTGTTACCCCGCCTTCTCCATGATTCCCCTACATTATGTGTGCACTAATAATAATGCCCCTAAATCCCCTTGTCCCTACCTCCCCACCCAACTTCCCCATGTCCTTCCCTTTGGTAACCACTAGTCCCTTCTTGGAGTCTGTGAGTCTGCTGCTGTTTTGTTTCTTCAGTTTTGCTTCATTGTTATACTCCACAAATGAATGAAATCATTTCATACTTGTCTTTCTCTGCCTGGATTATTTCACTGAGCATAATACCCTCTAGCTCTGTCCAAGCTGCTGCAAATGGTAGGCTTTGTTTTCTTTCTATGGCTGAATAATATTACATTGAGTATATGTACCACCTCTTCTTTATCCATTCATCTACTGATTGCACTTAGTTTGCTTTCATATATTGGCTATTGTAAATAGTGATGCGATAAACATAGGGATGCATACGTCTTTTTGAATCTGGGATCTTGTTTTCTTTGGGTAAATTCCTAGGAGTGGAATTCCTGGGTCAAATGATATTTCTATTTTTAGTTTTTTGAGGAACCATTCATATTTCTTTCCACAATGGTTGAAGTAATTTACATTCATACCAACAGAATAGGAGGGTTCCCCTTTCTCCACATCCTAGCCAGCATTTGTTGTTCCTTGTCTTTTGTATGTTGGCCATCCAAACTGGTGTGAGGTGATATCTGATTGTGGTTTTAATTTGCATTTTCCAGATAATTAGTGATGTGGAGCACCTTTTCATGTGCCTGTTGGCCATCTGAATTACTACTTTGGGGAAGTGTTTGTTCAGATCCACTGTTTATTTTTTAATTGAGTTATTTTCTTTTTGGGTGTTGGGGCATGTAAGTTCTTTATATATTTTGGATGTTAACCCCTTTTTGGATGTGTTATTTACATATATATTCTCCCATACTGTAGGATGCCTTTTTGTTCTGCTGATAGTGTCCTTTGCTGTACAGAAGCTTTTTAGTTTGATGGAGTCCCATTGGTACATCTTTGCTTTTGATCCCCTTACCCAAGGAGATGTTTTCAGGAAAAATTTGCTCGTGTGTATATTCAAGAGATTTTGCCTATGTTTTCTTCTAAGATATTTATGGTTTCAGGACTTACATTTAGGTCTTTGATCCATTTTGAGTTTACTTTTGTGTGTGGAGTTAGACAATAATCCAGTTTCATTCTCTTACATGTAGCTGTCCAGTTTTGCCAACACCAGCTGTTGAAGAGGCTGTCATTTCCCGATTGTATATCCATGGCTCCTTTATCATATATTAATTGACCATATATGTTTGGGTTTATACCTGGGCTCTCTAATCCATTCCATTGATCTATGGTTCTGTTCTTGTGCCAGTACCAAATTGTCTTGATTACTGTGGCTTTGTAGTAGAGCTTGAAGTTGGAAAGTGTAATCCCCCCAGCTTTATTCTTCCTCCTCCAGATTGCTTTGGCTATTTGGGGTCTTTTGTGGTTCCATATGAATTTTAGAACTATTTGTTCCAGTTCATTGAAGAATGCTGAAGGTATTTTGATAGGGATTGCATTGAATCTGTAGATTGCATTAGGCAAGATGGTCATTTTGACAATATTAATTCTTCCTATCCATGAGCACAGGATGAATTTCCATTTATTGGTGTCTAATTTCTCTCATGACTATCTTGTAGTTTTCAGGGTAAAGGTCTTTCAACTTGATTAGGTTTATTCCTAGGTATTTTATTCTTTTAGATGCAGTTGTAAATGGAATTGTTTTCCTGATTTCTCTTTCTGCTAGTTCGTCATTCGTATATAGGAATGCAAGAGATTTCTGTGTATTGATTTTGTATCCTGCATCTTTGCTCAATTCAGTTATTAGTTCTAATACTTTTTCAGTGGATTCTTTAGGATTTTTTATGTACAATATCATGTCATCTGCAAAGAGTGACAGTTTAACTTCTTCCTTGCCAATCTGCATGGCTTTTCTTTCTTTCTGTTGTCTGATTGCCATGGCTAGGACCTCCAGTACTAAGTTGAATGAAAGTGGGGAGAGTGGGCATCCTTGTCTTGTTCCTGATCTTAGAGGAAAAGTTTTCAGCTTTTCACTGTTAAGTATGATGTTGCTATGGGTTTGTCATATATAGCCTTTATTATGTTGAGGTACTTGCCCTCTGTACCCATTTTGTTGAGAGTTTGTATCATGAATGGATATTGAATTTTGTCAAATGTTTTTTCAGCTTCTATTAAGATGTGATGTTCATTTTATTTTTGTCCCTTTTTTGATGTGTTGTGTGATGTTGATGGATTTTTGAATATTGTACCATCCTTGCATTCCTAGAATAAATCCTACTTGATCATCATGAATGATCTTTTTGATGTATTTTTTAATTCGGTTTGGTAATATTTTGTTGAGCATTTTTGCATCTATGTTGATCAGTAATATTGCACTATAAGTTTTTTTGTTGTGTCTTTTCCTTGTTTTGGTATTAGAGTGATGCTCATCTCATAGGATAAGTTTGGAAGTATTCCCTCTTCTACTTTTTGGAAAAGTTTAAAGTGAATGGGTATTAGGTCTTCTCTAAATGTTTGATAAATTTCAGTGGTGAAGTCATCTGGTCCAGAGATTTTGTTCTTAGGTAGTTTTTGTTACCAATTCAATTTCGCTGCTGGTTATTGGTCTGCAAACATTTTCTGTTTCTTCCTGGGTCAGCCTTAGAAGGTTGTATTTTTCTAGAAAGTTGTCCATTTCTTCTAGGTTATCCAATTTTTAAACATATAATTTTACATACTATTCTCTAAAAATTCTTTGTATTTCTGTGGTGACCACAGTGATATTTCCTTTCTCATTTTGATTCTGTTTATGTATGTAGAATCTTTTTCTCTTGATAACTCTGCCTAGGTTTATCTATTTTATTTATTTTCTTAAAGATCTAGCTTGTTTTTTCATTAATTCTTTGTATTGTTTTGTTCTTCTCAATTTTATTTATTTCTGCTCTGATCTTTATTATGTCCCTCCTTCTACTGAGGGAGTGGTATGTTGATGTCTCCTGGAATGAATGCATTGCATTCTATTTCCTGCTTTAATTCTGTTAGTATTTGTTTCACTTATTTGGGTGCTCCTATGCTGGGTGCATAGATATTTATAATATTTATAATGGTTATATCCTCTTGTCGACTGACCCTTTTATCATTATGTAATGTCCATCTGCTTTGTCTTCAAGTCTCTTTTGCCTGATATAAGTACTGCAACTCCTGCTTTTTTCTCCCTATTAGTTGCATGAAATATCTTTTTCTATCCCTTCACTTTTAGTCTGTGTTTGTCATTGGGTTTGAAGTGAGTCTCTTGTAGGCAGCATATAGATGGGTATTGTTTCTTTTATCCATTCTGTAACTCTATGTCTTTTGATTGGTGCATTCAGTCCATTTACATTTAGGGTGATTATTGATAAATATGTACTTACTGCCATTGCAGTAAATATGTACTTACTGCCATTGCAGGCTTTAGATCTGTGGTTACCAATGATTGAAGGGTAGCTTCTTTACTATGTAGCAGGCTAACTTAACTCACTTATTACACTATTTCAAACATAATCTAAAGATTTTTTCTCCCTTCTTTTTCTTCTTCCTCCACTCTTTATATACTAGGTGTCATTTTCTGTACTCTTTGTGTATCTCTTGACTGACTTTGTGGGTAGTTGATTTAATTTTGCATTTGCTTAGTAATTAAGTGGTCTACTTCCTTACTGTGGTTTTATTTTCTCTGGTGACAGCTACTTGGTCTTATGAACACTTAAATCCATGTCAGTCCCTCAAAAATACACTGTAGATATGGTTTGTGGGAGGTAAATTCCCGCAATATTTGCTCATCTGGAAATTGTTTAATCCTTGCTTCAAATTTAAATGATAATCTTGCTAGGTAGAATATTCTTGATTTGAAGCCCTTCTGTTTCATTGCATTAAATCTATCATGCCACTCCCTTATGGCCTGTAAGGTTTCTGCTGAGAAGTCTTATGATAGCCTAATGGGTTTTCCTTTTTAAGTGATCTTTTTTCTCTCTGTGGCTGCTTTTAATACTCTGTCCTTGTCCTTGATCTTTGCCATTTTAATTATTTTATGTCTTTGTATTGTCTTCCTAGGGTCCCTTGTTTTGGGAAATCTGTGCACTTCCATGGTCTGAGATATTATTTCCCTCCCAAGATTGTGGAAGTTTTCAGCAGTTATTTCCTTAATGAGATTTTTTTGTCCCTTTTTCTCTGTCTTCTTCTGGTACCCCTATAATGCGAATATTGTTCTGTTTGGATTGGTCACACAGTTCTCTTAATATTATTTCATTCGTAGAGATCCTTTTTCTCTCTGTGCCCTAGCTTCTCTGTATTCCTGTTCTCTAATTTGTATTTCATTTACTATCTCCTCTACCTCATATAATCTGCTTTTAAATCCTTCCCTTATTTGTTTAATTTCTGATACTATATTTTTCAAAGTTTCTCTCTCTTTCTTGAAGTCCTTTCTGAGGTCTTGAATATTTTTCTGTAGCTCCATCAGCATGTTTATGATTTTTATTTTGAAATATTTATCATAAATATTGGTGATTTCTGTTTCACCCTCTTTCTGGTGTTTGAGGGATTTTGAGTTGTACCAGGTGCTTTTGCCATTTCTTATTTCTAATGATTACTATGGAATAATAACTTTGTGTATGTGGTGCCCTCTAGCGATCAGAATTTCTACTCTCTGGAGCTGCCCAGCCCTTGGTGTGGTGGCAGGGGTCGCAGGTGCACAGTGCCAGTGCCTGCCATGAGGAATGTGCTCTTTCCTGCTCCCTTGCTGCAGTGCCTGCCTCTATTGCCAGGGCCAGTGGGCTGAGCATGCATGGAGGAGCCTCTATGTTATACTCCCATAGCTGGTAGGATGATGAAGGCAGCAGTTTTGCAAAATGGTGCTGGTCGCAATGAAGGAGCAGAAGGCTATGTGTCTCAGTGGGCACCTCAGTGCTGCATTGCTAGTCAGTAGGATGGAGCTCCTGGAGCTCCTGAAAGTTCCCATCCTGCTGAGCTGAGTGTGCTGAAATGATTTTTTCCACCTGTCCTTTCTCCTGAGCAGCAATCTCTGTGTAATCCTTGTTCCTTTAGCATACCTCTCACTGTTAGAAGTCTTTCAAAGTGTCCACCTTTCTTTTTTCCCAGAGCAGCTGGTTGTGGGTACCTGTTCTCCACAAGCAGCTGCAATCTCAGTCTCTCCAAGTATTCCACCTGTCTTTGCCCCAACCCCTTTAATCTACAGAGCACCATGTAATATGGGTTTGTGCTCCCGGAGCAGATCTCCAGGGGTGGGTGTTTAGCAGTCCTGGGCTTCTACTCCCTCCCCAATGCTTCTCTTCCTCCCGCTCATGTGCTGGAGTGGGGGTAGGACTTGGTCCCTGCTGGATCGTGGATTTGCTAGTTTAACCTTTTTTGTCAGGTCTTCTCCTTTTCCCAGATGTAGGTTATCTGTTGTGATCTTATTTCTGGTCACTCTTTCAGGATTAGTTGTATTTCCTGTATTTTTGTGTTATTTTTGGTTTTGGGAGGAATTTTCTGCCTCATTTCTCACTACACCATCTTCTTTAATATTAGTTGATTTTTCACAGACAAGAATGAAAGTGGAGGCTGTCTAGGGCCCAGCACAGAAGCAGCTCTGAAGAACGGCCAGACTTTAGGTCTAACGTATCCTCATTTTTGAAGATTCTTTTTTCTTTTTTCTTTAGTGGTTTCCATTGACTTTTCTTCCATATCACTGATCCATTCTTGTCCATCCTCTAATATACTGTTAATTCCCTCTGGTGTATTTTTAATTTCATTTATTGTATTTTTCAACTCTGATTGGTTATTTTTTATATTTTCTATCTCTTTGTTGAAGTCCTCTGTGAGTTCATCCCCTCTTTTCTCAAGTTGGTATCTTTATAACCAGTATTTTGATAAAGTAGATTGTTTAACTCCATTTCATTCATTTTTCTTTCTGAACTTTTGTCATTTTCTTTAATTTGGAGTATATTCCTCTATTTCTTCATTTTGTTTCATATTCTTTGTCTATTTCTATGAATTAGACAAAATATCTACCTCTCCCAGTCTTGAATGAGTGGGCTTATGTAGGAATGAATGTCCTGTGGGTAAGCTGTTTGCCTGGCAGCTTTGGCTGGCTAGCCACAAGTGATGGTTATGAGCTGGAGATGTTGCAGGACACTCTGTGAAGGAGGGAGTCTTCTAGGAGAGCCAGAGGCTGGGTCAACATGGGCTGGGGAGTCTAGGATGCTTCATACAGGGAGTATAGGCAGCTGAACAGGCATAGTTGGGGTCTCCAGGTGGGGCTGTGCTGGTGTTGATTTGGTGGGACTTCCAGATCTTGGCTGTTAAGTTTGGGCATGGGTGGGAGGCTTTTTTGGGGGATGTTGGAAGTGGTGTAGGCTAGGTCCCAGGGTTGCTGAGTTGGGTGGCTAGACTCTGCTCCTTTCCATGCTATCAATATGTGAGGGTGGGAACACAAACAATGGCTCTTGTCAGCACCCTAAAGTGAGATCCCTCTTAACTTCAGTTGTCGTGTCATGGGTGGGGTTCCCATCATTACCATGTTTCCATCTCTCCTGCCATTTTTATATGGTCTCTATATTCTTTGTTGTGCAGAAGCTGTTCACTCAACACTCAGTTCTTCTTCAAAAAGAATTGCTCTGTAGCTATAGATTTAGTGTACATAGGACAAGTGAGTTCAGGCTCTTTCTGTGCTGCCATCTTGGACCTCTCTCTGAGCTACTTTTCGTACTTTTATGCAGCTTATTATTTGGATCAATTCCCATCTAACTGGAAATGAATCGAAGTAGTGGTCCATTTGAATCTGTTTCCTTCAGGCTGTCCTAAGCACCACACAGTAGTATATGATTCCTATTTGCTTCTATGAATGGTAGTAGTAACATTGCTACTGGTAGTAAAAGCTTACATGCTTTGATAATGTATAGATAAATCTCATCTTAGAAGATTGTTGTATGAATGAAAGTACTTAATTATTATACAGTACTTCTGTGTGAATTGAGTCAGTATGTTTTGTAGTAATAGGGACTCACAGAAGCTGTCAATATGCCATGAACAGTTACCATTATTGTTACATGGTGAACCTTACATTTGGAACATCTTGACGTGTCTTAAAATGTTTAATTCACGAACTGCTCATTTAAACTTTTGATGTGTGCAGCATGATTTGAATTAAGAAATAAATGTATAATATATATGTATATATATTATGTATATATAACATTAGCATAGAAGAATAGTTTCTCATTTTTCAATGACTTGTGACAAGGTCTGTACACTTACACATAAGAAAACTTATACATATATGTAAAAATATATGATACATATGTATTGACATTTCATTAAAAAATAACAACATATATTAATGCATAATTTCTAGAGTAAAGTACATATATATTTTTCTTTTAAATTTCCTTGTATTTAATGAATAAATAAAAATATGGCTCTGTATTGAATACTTAAAATTGAATTTGTTTTTTCAATATGATCTGAAGCCATCACCTTGAGTTTTTTAAACCTCTCAATCTGAAGTGGATTATGGGAGACAACTTGGGGCAACCAGACTCAGAGTTTTGGCAGGAGATTTGTGATTCTTCTGACAGCACAGGTTATAACTCATAAAGAAAGGCACTTAACAAATAGAATTCCATGTACCACCACCTTTTGGCCTCAGTTGGATAGCTGAAGTAAGGTAGCAGATGTTCCAATAACATGCCAAAAATAAATCATTTAATTGAACATGACTTTTAGTCTTTATGTTTTACTACATAATGATTTTTTAATAAGTGATAAGAGAAAATAATTGTTAGGGTGCTTGTTTCCCAGCAGCTCATTCCTTCCTGGCAAGCTTTCTGTTCCTTGAAGTAGGTCTTTGAAAAATCAGAAAAGAGCATATGATGTTTCTGTTAAAATGCCAATGATATATTGCATAGTGCTGAGATTGATCTAGAAAAATGAACTGCTGCAAATTTTGCCCTAGGGACAATTCAGTGCTATGCAAATACATGGAAGTGTGTATTATAGCTTCTACTCATTGTTATACTTTAATATATTATCTAATCTCCAAATATGACAATTTTTCTTGGTAGGGATGGCAGTGCATGTCATCTGTCAGAATAAATGCTAACTTAGTCTGAAACATCCTGAACAATATCGGTTTTGGGGACTGGAATAAGTCCATTAGACATTATATTATATTAATGGGCATTTACAGTATTCAAGAAAGTCTTCTTTGTTAGAGGTGTATCTAGTCTTCTTCCTCCAGCTACTAACACTTTAACTGACTCACTAATGAACCAATTTATTGATTTTTAGGCCATCAACTTAAAACTAGAGTGTTTTTCTTCACATTGGCCTTTGAATGGGTTGGTCAGAAAAAGAAAAACACTGTAATAGCACTAAGTGGTAACACACATAATGGTTGGGCAAAAATTCCCTTATTGCCCTGGACAGAAGTGGAAGCCAGTCCTAAAAATTTTGCCCCTTCTTCTTGTTAGGCTTTATGAGAACAGTTTAGATTATTTATAAATTGAATCCTTGTTTAATTAAAATTTGTCCTAAATAACACTGTGTAGTTCTAATCTTTTGGCAACATTATAATAAGTTCTGGGATTGTAAAATTGAATATTCTTAACAGAATAAATAATGGGAATGGCAAAAAAAAAAACCCTTAAGAGAATTTATTGAATAACATCTTCACTTGGAAACTTGTATAAAGTACTCAAGTCCTGAAGGCATAAATAAAAAAATAAAATTCCATTGTTTCTGAGCACTTATTATTATTAAATCAGTTGTGTTATCTATCTTAAAATTACCAACCAAATTTGAAAACATATTACAGTTGGCTCTTGAACAACAATGAGTTTAAACTGTGTGGGTCCACTTATATGTATATTTTTTTCAATAAATATATTGGAAAATGTTTGGAGATTTGCAACAATTTGGAAAAACATTTCTCTAGCTTACCTTATATAAGAATATAGTATGCAACATACCAAATATGTGTTAATAAACTATTTATGTTATTGGCAAGGCTCCCAGTCAACGGTGGTCTATTAGAAGTTAATTTTGCGGGGAGTCAAAAGTTACATGTGGATATTTGATTGCATGAGGTTTGACACCCCCATGTTGTTTGAGGGTTGGTGTATAGTTTAAATACTATGGGGCAGTGACATTTAAATGTGAGATCATCTATTCCAGATTGCCAGCCTTTCTAATTGGAGTGAAAATGGCATATTCTTATGCTCTGATTTATCAAAATCTGTTTTTCAGGTATTTTGATGATTAAATCTGTCTGGAGAGAGGCCATCAATTTTATAGGAAGGTTTCTATGTAGGGTTGCCTTGTCTTATACTCCCATAAGTGGGAGATGGGGAACTTTGAAATGAAAGAGTATGTAAAGTTTTCTTTGCTGTGTGTTGTCAACTGAGGGACTCTGGATTAATTTAGCAGCCAGGTCTATTCTTTCAGCCATAAGCCATGCTGTCAGAGAAACTTAATTACACTTTAAGTGGGATGCAAATGAGTTGTGACACTACATCATTTCACATGAAAGGTTCATTACTTACATTAACTCGCACAATGCTTGCTCCTAAACCTAGACCTCATTACAATATTCCTGGGATTATTTTTTTAAAACATAGCTAAATGCAAATAGGGTCTTAACTTTTAATAGCCCATTTCTTTCTTAATATTTAAGACTACAAATGTTCACTTTATTAATTGATTATGAATTGAACTACTGGATACATGAATGTATTAAGGGTGACAGGAAAAAAAATGTTCTACCACATGTTTGCTCAATAGCACATTTCAATTCCAAATTATTCTTTAGAATAACTTCATATGAATACCTTCTTTAGTACTGCTATCCATGGCTTGAAACAGGAAATCTAATTAAGCTTTAAAATCAGAAGCCTAAAGAATTTTATCTCAGGACATAAAAGATTGTTCTGAATATCAATTGGGTGAGCAAATATGTAAATGTAAATATAAGTAATGTGTTTTCTATGGATAGGTCAAAACTTAGAGTGATAGGGATAAATCAACCATGACTTTACGACAGGTGTTAAATACAGAAAATACATATGGTCCCATTTTGAAGAAATAGTTAAATAGTTAAAAAAATAGATTTACCCCTCTATTTTCTGATGTGGTGATGAGATAGTTTCAGGGAAAATTAGTTTCTTCTTAACATGATTAGTCACCATAATCAAGAGTGTTTGAAAATTGTTCTTAAAGATATAGGCAGTAGGAAAAACTACAATAGTGAACTTTTTATTTGACACTTGTTATGTGTTTGGCAAAGTCCTAACCACTTGGAATTAGCTCATTTCATACACACAAAAACCCTATGAGGTAGGTGCTTTAACCCAATTTTCAAATGACAAAACTGTGAAAGAGAGGGGTTAAACAAATTGTCCAAACTGGCAAAATGAGTGTGAAAGCCAGGATTCAAACCCACACAGTCTGTTTTTAAAGCGCATACTTCTAACAGCAATGGCATACTGCCCAAGTTGTGCAAGGGATTTTTTATTTATTAAGTATAATAGAAATTAAAAAAAATAAATGAGAGGTGAGATCCAAGGAAATCATAGTGGAGAACAAACCTTCACTCTGTTAACTGAGGAACATGGTGTTTCAGAGCTATCATTCTATGCCTGTTTGTTCAAGTAAGTTCCTAGAGCTGAGTCAAAGGTTTATTGTATTATACTATACCAATCACTAAATGCTGTTTCATTTTCAGTCATGGGTCTGTCTTTTTCCGCAATGAGTAACTCATGGTATTTATGTAAAATAGATGTTGATATCAAACTGGGACAGATTTAGAAAGGAAAATATAGTCTCTAATCGCAAAATTGTAGAAAAGGCCATAATCACATAATGTACTGAATTGCTCCACTACCAAAGTTGTAGTTTATTAACTAGTACTTTGGTATTTGAAAGAATTACACAATTAAAAATATCAAATATGCCTCCTCATAACATGAATGTCCATCTTTAAAATTTTAGATCTCCTATTTGAGGATAACATGTATGCATAATGATATTTATATTCCTTGTTGTGCCAAGCATCAATTTATTGCCTCTCAGCTTCAAATACGTCCTGCATTACCTACCTGGTGAAATGGAGATGGGGCTTATAACAATTTTTTCACTTTCAACACAGTGTGAAGCTAAAACAATAGAGGGCAGTGGAGAGACATTGTAGGAGGAAGGCATTTCTCTTCCTGTTTCCAGTGCTTTCTGTTTATTTTTTATTTGCTTTTATTGCCTGGCTTCCAACAATGCACAGAGGGCAGGGAACATACAGTTCCACTTTATCCTCGTTGTGCTCCCAGAGCATGCAGTTCCTTGGTAAGTTTTCATTCCTGGTCCTCACCGATTGACCACCTCACTGCCAATGCAAACACTGTCCCCTGACTGAAATATCCATGAAAATGTGTATGAAACTGGTGAAGAATATTAGCATATCAGAGATAGAAGAGATCTTAGGAGTCATCTAGTCTAAACCTTCCTTTTTGTAGGAATTTAGAAAGGTTCATTCCATGTGTTGTCACACTTTTTTTTTTTTTTGTATCATTAATCTACAACTACATGAGGAACATTATGTTTACTAGACTCCCCCCTTCACCAAGTCCCCCCCACATACCCCATTAGTCACTGTCCATTTGCGTAGTGAGATGTTATAGAATCACTGCTTGTCTTCTCTGTGTTGCACAGCCCTTCCCGTGCCTCCCCCCACATTATACATGCTAATCGTAAGGCCCCCTTTCTTCTTCCCCACCCTTATCCCTCCCTTCCCACCCATTTTCTCCAGTCCCTTTCCCTTTGGTAACTGTTAGTCCTTTCTTGGGTTCTGTGATTCTGCTGCTGTTTTGTTCCTTCAGTTTTTCCTTTGTTCTTATACTCCACAGATGAGTGAAATCATTTGGTACTTGTCTTTCTCCACCTGGCTTATTTCACTGAGCAAAATACCCTCTAGCTCCATCCATGTTGTTGCAAATGGTAGGATTTGTTTTCTTCTTATGGCTGAATAATATTCCATTGTGTATATGTACCACATCTTCCTTATCCACTCATCTACTGATGGACACTTAGGTTGCTTAAATTTCTTGGCTATTGTAAATAATGCAGTGATAAACATAGGGGTGCATCTGTCTTTTTCAAATTGGGCTGCTGCATTCTTGGGGTAAATTCCTAGAAGTGGAATTCCTGGGTCAAATGGTATTTCTATTTTGAGCATTTTGAGGAACCTCCATACTGCTTTGCACAATGGTTGAACTAATTTGCATTCCCACCAGCAGTGTAGGAGGGTTCCCCTTTCGCCACAACATCACCAACATTTGTTGTTTGTCTTTTGGATGGTGGCGATCCTTACTGGTGTGAGGTGATATCTCATTGTGGTTTTAATTTGCATTTCTCTGATGACTAGTGATGTGGAGCATCTTTTCATGTGTCTGTTGGCCATCTGAATTTCTTCTTTGGAGAACTGTCTGTTCAGTTCCTCTGCCCATTTTTTAATTGGATTGTTCACTTTTTGTTTGTTGAAGTGCATGAGCTCTTTATATATTTTGGATGTCAACCCTTTATCAGATCTGTCATTTATGAATATATTCTCCCATATTGTAGGATGCCTTTTTGTTCTATTGATGGTGTCCTTTGCTGTACAGAAGCTTTTCAGCTTGATATAGTCCCACTTGTTCATTTTTGCTTTTGTTTCCCTTGCCCGGGGAGATATGTTCATGAAGAAGTCACTCATGTTTATGTCCAAGAGGTTTTTGCCTATATTTTTTTCTAAGAGTTTTATGGTTTCATGGCTTACATTCAGGTCTTTGATCCATTTTGAATTTACTTTTGTGTATGGGGTTAGACAGTGATCCAGTTTCAGTCTCTTACATGTAGTTGTCCAGTTTTGCCAACACCAGCTGTTGAAGAGGCTGTCATTTCCCCATTGTATGTCCATGGCTCCTTTATTGAATATTAATTGACCATATATGTTTGGGTTAATGTCTGGAGTCTCTAATCTGTTCCACTGGTCTGTGGCTCTGTTCTTGTGCCAGTACCAAATTGTCTTGATCATGTTGTCACACATTTTATGTACCATCTAACTCTAAAATCTTCCCTTTCAGGGTTTGTATTTTTAAAAAATGACACTATAAGTATTTAAAACAATCTATTTGAATTGCAAAAGAGCTTTTATCTTGAAATTTAAAGAGTATTTACTGATTTTCTACAAATTCTCAAAGTGTTTCATGGAATTTAAGAATAAAAAAGATAGGAATTCTTGTTTCTAAGCTAAAACAAAATTTAAAACCCTGATGAAGCAACAAACCAAAGTATAATATGATAAGGACAATGAGAGTTATGCAGACAGAGACTGGAGGTCATATTTGGGGCAATCAAGAGTGCTTTCATGAAGATGACTAACATATGAAGAAGCCTTGGAGGATTTGTAGGGTTTGAGGGCTGGAGTTAAGGTTTGGGGGGAAAAGGAGCATGTGGATAATCAAAGGTTTAAGGCAGAGAAATATTTGACATTTGGATACAAGATGCCCTCCAGTTTGCTAGAGTATGGTATCATATAGGTATGGGGATATAGTGGGAAAACTTGGCAAAATAACCAAACTGACATTTTGAATTCTTGTAGGTAATGATATTCCAATAAAAATCAAGAAAATATTAGATGGGATGAGTTGAATAAATGAGTTAATCATAATTCATATTTATGTAAATTCAAATACATTAATAAATTACACAAATTAAATAATAAAATATTTGAAAGAAACCAAACTTTTCATCTTTGGCCTCTGAAAACAGAGCTTTCAAAAGAGCTAAGATAGAGCTAAAACCATTCTAAGTGTGACATTAATAAATATAAAGATTTTCACTGAATCATATATGACAGATTTGATTTAATTTCTAGTAACCCTAAAATTACCTTTCCATCATTGAACTGAATGTTACACAAAATATCCAATATTGGATTATATCAAAACAACCTAAAGGGCTTTGTTTTCTGGATAGTGTAGATGAAAAAACCTGGAGAGCCTTCAGTTTTTCAAAACATAGAAGTACTGGATAAAAGGCAACACATATTCATCAAAGAACTTGGAACACCCCAAGGGACATAAATGGTGAAGAAACAAAACTTCAGAGCAAAGCTGATGTGGCAGCTACCTTGGAAGGTGAAGATGGATTATTGTTCCCATCTCTCAGTTATCAAGAATTGGAATTGAATAGCCCTGTGGGGATAGAAAATGATGCTGTATATCCATATGAGTCAGGGAGTTGAAAATGAAATGAAAAACTATTGAAAAGTTACATCACCAGTGAATAGGTTGAGGGTAGAGTGAAAAGATATCTATTCACTAGCACAGAACCAACTAAGCAACTTAATCTGTCTTAGCCTGAGCTGACAATTGGGGTAGCATAATTTTTCTCTGAGAATTTTCAAATATGTGCCATCCTTCACAGTCATTTGGCCACAACTTGACCCCAGGTAGGTGGTATATACTTTGAGAAATTAACCTAAAATTTGAATTCAGCTGGTGATATATCTAGGAACACTGGGGTGAAGCAATCACATACAACCCTGGAAGCCAGGGTTCATAGAACTTAGAGTATTTTAATGAATATGTAGCATTGTTTTTGAAGGAAGGTAGAGATACAGATTAACTTCAGGCTTTGTTAAGTCAATTGGTTATTCACATGTAAACAAAAATGAATCCATAAATTACAACATAAACAAAAATCAATTCCAGATGAATTAAAGACTCAAACATGAAATGTGAAACTAAACTCCTTTCAGAAGAAAATGTAGAAAAAATATTTTGATCTCATGTTATGGATAGATTTCTTAAACAAGCCAGAAAACATGAAAAAGATTAACTAATTTAAATAAAAAATGTCTGTGCATTGTAAGACATAGTAAACACTGTTGGTTAGAGTATAAATTAGAACAACTATTTTGGAGAGCAATTGGAGACACAAACTTGATGTGCTTCACCTTAGAACTTAATAATTCCTTTACTTCATTTATAATCTGGGGACACCACCTTAGATATGTACAGGAGATATATATAAAAATATAAGAATATATATAAGAATGTTATTGAAACATTGTTTTAAAAATTGGGACCAAATTGTATGTCTGTCTACAGGATAACGAAGAGGCAAATTTTGTCACATTAGTTCACTAGAATAGAATGATTAAAGTTGTGAGCTATAGCCAAATTATCAGTGTAGATAACCTCAAAAATATAACCTTGTATATGTGTGTGTGTGTGTGTGTGTGTGTGTGTGTGTGTGTGTGTGTGTGTTCATCAGGAAAGTGTGCTATTTTATATAGAATGGAAACATGCAAGATGACATTTGTTGTATACATATATGGCATTTATATAACAAAATCATAAGAACATGATTGGAAATGCTAAATACCAAATTTAGGAAAATGGTGAATTGGTGGGGTGGAAATGAATGGATTTTTTCTTAAAGTAGGTATATTAAAAAATGACTAAGGAAGACAATTTAGTCATACAATCAAACTTTTCATATTTCATGTTTAGTCATACAATCAAACATTTCATGAAGCACACAATCTCCACTTGGAAGAACTGCAAAAGGAGGTGGAAGGCAAGAATATTTTATAGGATGAAGAATAAAGAACAGGGAAGAGAAAAACAGGAAATATCTGATGGGCTGGGGCCACATAGTCAACCTTTGTTTAGGATAAAAAGAAACAAGAAAATAACTATAGAGCCCAAAGTTGGCTTGGTATTTGGGGATTGGCAGACTGTTTATACTGAGTTTCTGGTCAAGTAGAACTTTTCACAGGGACATGAAAGTTATGTCAGTTACGGTTTGCTGACACAGCTCCCCAGGCAAGAACAACTCCATCTTGGGTATAGAAAGTTATTTCAATTGGTAATGGATGTTTATTGTATCTCTACTTTTTAATATGGCTGAAATATTTCATATCAATTAAAAAAATTGACAGCTTCTTAATAATATAATTTTACTATCAAAATAAAAATTTATAACAATGATGTGCACACTACAAATTTTCCCAATATCATTATGGGTGTAATTTTAAAATATGTAAATCCAAAGATTGATTAACATTAAAAAATAAACATAATAATAAAAATAGACATAGATAAAAATCTTGGAGTATTTTAAGCAGAATATTGTAGGTTAATATCCCATGGATTATAATACTTTGAAAATAAAAACAAACATTTTTGGAGTTAGAAGGATTTTTTGAGTTAATATTTCTTAGTTTTTACATTTTGCTTTTTGACAGATGATAGTCTGTCATAGATACACAAACATTAAGTAATTTACTCAGACTATTTAATGACATAGTCAGAATCCACTTCCTTTGTTCCCTAATCTGAGATTTACATATCAATACTTTAGAGTTCCCTTTTGCTAGAAATATGCTTTAAAATGAAAAGCACCCTGAAATGACTCTATCTTTAACAATGATTCTTCCTTTAAATTCTTTCCCCGTTTCACACATATAGAGTTCTAAATTTCAGTATGTACCAAAATTACAAAGGGCAATCAATAATGGAAAATATACTAGAGTGGCAGTCTTTAGTCTTTCAGAACTTTAATTTTGTACATCTACAGAACATAGATAACATGGCTCATTAACCATGAAATCTGGGCAATTTATCAAAAAGATATCAATGTTGCGAAGTATCATTTGACTCCACATTCTAGTACTCCCCATCACCTCCTTACCTGAGAGCTAAAAAATAATCTGCCACTCAAGCAGTGACCTAAAGGACAGGTCTTTCTCTCCATGGAGAAAAACATTAAAGAGAAGGTTCAAAATGGTTTGTTTTCATTTCAGAACCTTAGCAAACCACTTGTCTGATGGTTTTCTAATTGATTTTTCAGATGGACAGCCTCCCCTCCCTTGAGAACAAGGGGGATGCACACCAGGATTTTGGGCCTGAAAAATGGCATGTGCGTAATCATCACAGTCCTACCATTAGCCTTTCATCTGTTTCCTGTATCCTTCAGTGTTTGGGAATACTATTTTAAAGTAATTTTCTCTTTTAGCAAGAATATATGGCTCCCCACACAATGGTTTTTCCTAAAGCAAGACTTTAGAAAGCATGTTTTTTTGGGGGAAATGTTAGTAGGAGTTTCCTAAGCCTTTGGTTACTTTTAGACAAGGCTACTAAAAAAGCCTGCCTAAATAAAAGCTGTTTTTGCATGCAACAAGGTAAACCTGCATTTGTGGTGTAGCATTAACAAAGTGTGGATTTCTAGAGCTGAGAAGTGCACTGTGGTGTTTTTTCTTAATGATCACTCCAATCCTTACAGCCCCATACATGCATGAAAAATCAGTGCAATTGGAGAAAAAACACAATGGTTTAAAACAGTTTGGAAGAAAAGAAAGTATCCCAATAAATCACTTGTCAATGTGGATAATAGAATACTGCATCATCTTCTATCAGCTAGAATAAAGGTTAAAACACTGTGCTTGCTCTCTAAACTCTATGATCTCCTTAGCATATTCAATAGCAGATTCATTCCATCATTATTGCCTTTTTGGTAATGGAAACACTTCTCTTTCCTGTAATTGTTTATAATTCCTGAAAACTCTTAGGGAATGTCATTTGCTTTAATAAGTAATAAATTCTCTGCTGAATGTGTTGAAAGATAGTAATAGTAGGAAGAGAGAAAGAGATTTCTTTTCCCAGAAAGCATAAAATGCTGACAGAATGCTTCACAAATTATTTAAAGCATTTCACATTAAGGAAAAAAAGGAGTTTCAAAAGGAGAGGTTGTCTTGCTCTGAAAAATGATAGGTTTAAAATGCAAGGGTATAGCATTGAAAACTTAATTTGAAAACCTTGAGATATTCCATCTAGACGAGGATCAGCAGCAATCTATCACTTAACCCAACCACTCATCTTTCTGAAGCTCATCTTCTGACTGATCACCTCTTAATCTCTTTTGCAACAATCCCATCCCCTTTCTGAAAAAATTTGAAGATTTTATTTAAATAAAAATTGTGCATGCATATTATTTTAAGGAGCTGAAATATGCCGCCAGGTTTACTACCAAAGCATCAGTCTCCAGACATGCTTCCCACTCTTCCGTCTACTCCAGAGGGACCCCTTTCACTGCTTTGTGATAATTTTTATTGTAGTTTGTTAGATATTTAGTGATTACATGATTATGATCATGTAAATACATGTGGTTCAAAGAGCCAAGTTAGGTAGTAAACTATGTTTACATTAATTTTTCTAAACAATCTGTGGTTTTTCTAAAAAAAATTAGTTGTCTTATTTATTGTTTTTGCTCTTATATATACCTTTCATTAATTAAATCTCAAATTATCTACAAATGCCTAAATCTCCAGATGTTCATATATATATATATATATATCAGGAATCCTATCAAATTAATCTTTTGGAGTCATCTCTCCCAGAGCCTGTTTCAGTCTGGGCTGCTTTTCCTCCACATCTGGGACACAGTTAACATTCTGGGATTTATTTACCATCATGCTGGGATCCCTTCACCTTGTCTCCTTGGTTTGATCTCCTATTTTTTTCTATCCCAGGTTTTCCTCATTGTTGGTTTGCCCTCTCATTTTGTAGAATACTTCCTTGAATAGCTTTCCTAGAAAGCATAGTTTGTGATTTTATATGTCTAAAAATGTTTCTGTTCTGAAATATTCAGCCTTCAAATTTTATTGAGGTAAAATTTATTTATAATAAGTGGCTCAATCTTAAAGGTACAGTCCGATAACTTTTAACATATGTACACACCCATATATACCACCCAAATGAAGATATAGAACATTTCCATCAGTCAAAAAGGTTTGTTAGTGCCCCGTGCTAGTAATGCCCATACTTCAGGGGGTTACCATTATTCTAACAACTAATATGCTCTGGAGAAGTATCACATAATTAAGATTTATACCATAGCCTGTAGGATCTTCATATAATTCTGATATTTTAAAATTTCACTACACTGCTTTATTGTGTCTCTGTTTTCATCACTGTGCTGGGAAGTATGGTATATTTTTAATCTCCAAACTCAGATACTTCAGTTGAGAGAAATTTTCATGAATTATTTCATCAAAGGTATAGTAGGCTAGATAATGCTCCTCTCACTCCCCAAAATGTTCATGTCCTAATTTCTGGGACCTGTGAATCTTAACTTACATGACAAAGAGGACTTTCCAGGTATGGTCAAGTTAATTATCTTGTGATGGGAACATTATCCTAGATTATCTGGGTGGGTCTGATGTAATTGTGATGGTTCTTAAACGAGGTATGCAGAAGAAGTCAGAGTCAGGGAAGGCCATTTAATGACAGAAGCAGAGATTATAGTAATGTGTTTTGACATGGAGGAAGAGAACATTGTAAGGAATATAAGTGGTTGCTATGGATTGGAAAGGCAAGGAAATTAATTCTCCCCTAGAGCCTTCAGAAGGGACAAACCCTGCGAAAACCCTGGAATTAATCATGTGAAACTTTTAGTCTCCTGGCCTCTGCCACTATAAGAAAATTAATTTGCATTATTCTAAGCCACCAAGTTTGTGGTTCTTTATTACAGCAGCCCTAGGAAACAAATACAAATAGTTTTCTCCTCTTTCTTTACTCTGTTCTCTGCTTATAGAACTCCTATTTTATTATAACTTCTTGACCACACTGGCAATTTTCTTATCTTTATTCAATCTCTTTATCTTTATGCGCAATTTTTGAGAATTCTCCTAAATTCCTCTTCAATCTAATATTTTTTAAATTTTTCATTTCTCCTATCAAAATTCTAATTTTCTAGGAATTTATCCCTTCTTTCATTCTTGGAATTGTTTTTATTTTAAATGCTATCCTATTCTTGTTCATGGCTATAGTATTTTATTTATTTTATACCTAAGGATATTAATAATAACTTTCTTTGGAGTTTTATTTTTTCTGCAAAAACAATCTCTTCCAACTTGTATTTAACTTTCTGTTTTGATTTCTGTGTTACACAGGATAAATTCTTTTTTGTTGTTTGGTAACATTTGGTTGTCCACTCATGCTTAAGACAACTAAAAAATTACATGGAAACACTGAACATGTGTTTGGAGATTTACTCCACATTTCTGAAGTATATAGGGATCTTACTGAGCCTTTTCGGTTGATAGTACATAAGTTGAGTTAGTTCTTGGCCACCTTCAATACTGGATAAGATTCTGATTTCCTTTTTCCAGCTTGCTAAATTATTTGCCATTTGTCCAAATGTTTTCCACCTTTCAAAGTTATATGCTCTTTTCTTCTTTTCTTGCTACACTCCTGTTCTGCCTGCCTTATGAGTTATCTTTTTAAATAAAATATTCTCATTCTTATTTAAATGTGGTTTGAATGGATTAAAAGTAAGTGAACATGTAAAATTTGCCATTTTCTGCCAGAAGCACCTATGGTTTCTATTCTTTAGCTTAATCCTTAAAATTGATGCTGTTTAGGTGCCGTCCTTATTGTCTTTCCCTTTTCACTGTACTCTTTTTTTTTATTGAAGTATTACTGGTATACAGTCTATTATTGATTTCAAATACACAACACAGTGATTTAACAGTTACCCATATTATTAAAAATCCTTACCCTCCTCTAGTGCAGTTACTATCTATCAACATAGAAAGGTGTTACAGAATCACTGACCATTCTCCATGCTGTACTACTCTTGCCTCTCAATTTTATCTATTCAGATGACTTGAACTATCATCAATACACCAGTGGCATTTAACTTTATATCTTTATTTCCTACTTCTTTACTGAATTTTCAGAGCTTTATTTTCAGTAGGAGGTTTTCAATCAGTTGGGTTTTCTACATTCTTCAAACTGAATGTTTTCAAAATTGACCTCATATATCTTCTACAACCTTATTGTACCTTCCCTACACACAGCCTTCCTGTTCTTTTTGTTTCCACTTTGATTGGTGTCACTAAGCATCTGAAGTTTAAAATTGGGAATCATTCTTAACTGTATCTTTTCTCTTACCTCCTACATCCAGTTAATTACCAAGTCCTACCAAATTTACTTTCTATATATTTCTATACACTATACTTCACTCATCTCTCACACATTATCAGTTCTCCTGCCTTATTTCAGGATTTCAACATCTGTTACATAGACTATCACAGTAACCTAACTTGATATCTTCCTCTGATCTTTCTAAACTTCCAATCTATTGATATAAATAAACCACTCAACAATCACTACTGAGTCCCTAAATCTGTGCTACGTATGCTATGCTCTGGAGATACTGCTGTAAAAAAGACATGGTTACTCTTTCGTTAGTGGAGAAATTTGTTTACTTGGAAAAATATCACATTAATGGGAAATTACAAAAGAGCATGCTAAGTGTTATGATAGGAGAAATGCAGGGTACTAGAGAGCCATTTAGGAGGGGCAATCTAGCTTACACTTGGGGGCAGTTGGAAACACTTGTGAGAAGGTCATCTATGTAGAGAACAAAAAGATTAGGGAGTATGTTTTATACAGAAGATGCAGTCCCTGCCCAAGACTCTGAAATGTTGGGCATGTTGATGGACTGAAAGAAGTTTCAATACAGCTGAAACAGAGTGTGGAAAAAGATAGATCACTTGGCAGCTTCTAAATCAATTGTAGGAGATTGGGAATTTCTTCTAAGAAAACCAGAAGACAAACAGGGAACATTATGATTTACTTTTCATTCTAGAAACATGTATCTTTCTGTAGGGAATGGATTGAAATTGATGAAGTTTGAAGTTTGTGTATACAAGTTGTCATAATCCAGTTGGGATATGGTGATAGCCTGAAATAGGGTTAGGGAAGTAGGAACTGAGGAAAGTGGCTAATCTCGCAAGATATTAGGAGATAGGATGGGAGAATAAAAGGGTGGGAGGAATTAAGAAACATAGAAATGGTAGGTTTACAAGAATGGTTCAATGATGAGTTACATTTGATCATGTTGAGTTTTAAGTATCTGTGGGATATCCGTGCAAAGATATACAGAAATTTTATCGGATATTCTCAGGCATAAGTACACTCCATAGTTCCCTACTGTGTTCAGCATAAAACCAAATCTCTTTGCATGGTACACAGAGTCCTTTCTATCCTCACCCCAGTGTGTCTGTGGTTTCATCTCTTAATAACAGCTCCTCACTTCTTTAGCTACATACTCACACCCTCTCATGCCTTCTTGTCTTTAAACATACTGTTGTACATTTGACTCTTACATATTAGTACCTTTGTGAAATTTAGCCTCATCATTTTCTGCAACACAAATCCCTCTCACCGAGTATTTGATAAGATTGTGAAGGATTATGCTGAAAGATTTAACACAGCACACGGGTGTCTGCCATCTTTCTGGTTAATCTCTCCTGTCTCACCAACTAGACCTGTGCTGTTCAGTACATTAGCCTCTGGTCACCTGTGGTGGCTCTTGAGCACTTGAAATGTAGCTAGTTTGAGGTCAGATGTGCTATAATTGTAAAATACCTACCAGTTAGACTTTGAAGACTGAAAAAAGAATGTAAGTTATCTTGGTAATACTTCTTTAAATACTGATATGTTGAAATAGCAAAGTTTTGGATATTTTGAGTTAAATGAATACATATTAAAATTAATTTATTCTTGTTTTTTGGTTTACTTTTCAAAAAATGTGACTAATAGAAACTAAATTGTGTATAAGGTTCACAATATATTTCTACTGGACAGTGTTGTCAATTTAACTCTTGAGGTTCTGTTTAAACCTACCCACTCCCATCAAGGACTTTCATTTTACAGGCTTTCCTTTTGAGGAAGTTGTTACTGAATATACCAAAACCAAAAAATTCAAAACCTGAAGCATTCATATTTCTACTCTAGTATTCACTACACTGTAGTGTGACTATTTTTATAACTTCTCTTTCCCCCTCTAGGCTGTGAGCAAAGAGCATGTCTTATTCATCTTTCCATCGCCAATAGTTAATATAGTGGCAAGCACGTAATAGGTACTAAGAAATATTTGTTAAATGACAGGATTGGGTTATTTTCTGAAAAGAAAATATTGGCTGAATTTGAAAATTACATTCATGGCAATCAGTTTGGCATAAATTAAGAATAGTGGGTAGGTATGTCTTGATATGCTTACATACCTCTGTTTTCCTTTCATTTTATAGATTGATCCTGTAGTGATCACTTTAAGGTGCTTATTGCATCTTTGTCACAAAGTCTGTGCTAATATTCTTCTCCTCTAGACATTTAAATAGAAGCAGAGAAGGAATTTGAATCAATAAAGCTAACAAATAAACAACAAGTTGGAGAAGTAGAACCTGTCACTTAGGAACATGTGGGGTGAAGGGCGTATTGACAGTTTGTAGTAACTAAGTAGATTATTGATAGCAGAAGTCACTTTGAAATGAACACCTATTTGAGGTCATGTTTACATAAATTTGTTATGGCAAGTAGGTGTTACAAATACCAATAGAGCATTGTCCTTGAACCTGTTAGGCCAGAGTTTTATAGCCACTACAACTACTGACTGCAAATATAATTCCTTTAATGCATATCTTAAAGTTTGAAATGCACTTGCTGACTTCACAGACCAGTAGCCCCTTAATGACAGAAACTTTGCCTGAACTTTAGAGGAAAATTTCAAGAGAAGCCAAGCATACAGTGGTGTGGTGAAAAATGATAATACAGAGGGAGCCAGATTTCCCCAGTGGTTTAGGTACACCTTGACTTTAAATTTAAAACTTTTTGAAGTTCCATTTAATTTTTAAGGCCACACATCCCGTAATCTCAAGAGGTAGCTCATGATTTCTGCTCATTGAAGACTCTAGGTTTTTAGAGAATACATATGAAGAAGAAGAGTGAGGCAAATGTTAGTTTACTTTTTTTGGCAGTTAATGTATTAATGTCATCCTGAAACCTCTGTTATTTCCATTAGGGTCGTGTATCTTTTGGAATGAAGGGTACATAGTTCACATGCAGTAGCCATGCTGCAGGAAAATCAGATCTGATATACATGGGAACATTGTGCAGAAATATGGCACAGAAAGCTGCAGGGGTACCAGACATGCTTTGATTATGCCTGAAATACCTACGTTTTCTCTTCCTGGAACTTGGTCTCAGAAGAGGAACAGAGCAATCTTAGGCTACTGCATCTCTCCCTCAACCCCCATCGGTGTTTAGGTAGTACTTTGCACACTTAAAGTGTGCTATATAAATGAATAAAATTAAAAAACCCAACAGTTTATAATTCCTCTGTTTCCATAACTGTCTTAGCAGCAAAAGCTTTACGTTTCATCAAACCCTGTAAATTTGCCAGAAACAGAAGTGAAGACATGTATATATTATCTCTTTTTCACTGGTCCCAAAGCACCAAAAAGCTAACCAAAAAACGGATCTTTCCAGCAGTTTAGAGAAATCAGTATTGGTGGAGATGCATGGAGAATTTATTGCAATATTACAGTTCAGTGTAATATTAAACCAAACTTGAGAAAGCAAAGTTTGCCATAATAAAATTTTCTCAAATGAAAATCAGCAAATTTTTCACTCACTTTTTAGAAAGTCTTCTCTGAAGAGATAAATTGTAACATAGCACAATGTGTTGTTTGTTAATTTGGAGGACTAGTGAAATCACTATCCTTATTTGTCATTTGTTGAAGGAGATTATAAATCTTAACAGGTTCAAACTAAAACCAGTGTATGCAGGCAAAAAGCTATTAATGACATGGGGAAAACAGTCTAGTCATACACAAATCTATCCATTTAATCTGCTGGTTCTCCACCTTTTGTTTGCTTTTATCTGAATAAATAGAATTGGGTAACTAATTTATTGTCTGGCAACTGCTAATCTTTCATTTTTCTCTGCTAGGTTGGCCAGCACATTTCTATGTTGCCTTTTGATTAGATAGTCTCTTTATAATAATACCAATTGCTAATGGATATGTAAGTTTTAAATTGCAATGTAGTTTTAAAAAACATCCTGAATTGCATGGAAAGAGAGAGAGAGCGAGAGATGAAAACAGAGAGAGGAGAAAAAGTCAACAGGCATTTTAAAGGATAAGCTGACTTTGTATAACAATGGCCACTGGAAAAATACCTAAAAAATATGGAAATTGGCCAGTGCAGCGAACTTCACTATCATTTATCATACAATGAAAAAGCAGAGTAGGAGGGAATAGTAATTTCATTCTAATGCATTAACTCAAAAGCCATTTTCCATTAAGAAAAGTTTTTAGGTATTCACAATATTCATCCTCCCTGAAATTAACGCACTTTAATCCTTAAACTTTTTAATTTTCTCTGTTCTAGTTGATCACTTTAGTGGTTGTGATCCTGAAAAAGCTCAGACTAAACACTTCTTCCCAAGTATTTATCTGCAGGCATACCTCAGGGAAAACAGAACATGCATAGACTGAGCATAACCATAAGAGACAGAAGCCTTACTAATTTTCTAGAACAATTCACATAAACCTCTCTACTCCTTGAAACAGTACTTCCCAATAGTGCCATACTCTCAATTACACTGAATGTCTATAGTTAAGGATTATTTCTCCTTCGTAGATCCTAACGGAATCTTTTCTACTTCAACAATGTGATTCAGTTGTTTTGTACAATCCTCATGTTGTTGGCTTGCTGCATCACAGTATTACTCACTGATTAATGTTCATAAAAGATGCAAGATTTAGGATTAGAAACAGAAAATCAAATTAAGAAACTCTAACTTGTCAAGGTGGGTGATAAGGATAAGTAGAATGACAATTTCAGTCCTTGTGGGCAAGAAGTAGGGATCAGTAGATCAAATCTCCATGAAGTTGGAAACAACTGTGTAGAAGCATCACCTGAGAAACGATTATGACGGTGATCTCGGACCACGTTTCCAAAACAGGGGCGAAAATTTAAATGGCTAAAGCCATGCTGGTGGACGTTGTAGAGAGGATGGAAATTGGTGTGAAGTAATGGATTTTGGCTGAGAATCAATGTAGTGATATCATTGTTGCTGTGGAATGTGACTAAACCTGCAGGATAAACCTGCAATGGAATGTGACTAAAATGTCTCCAAGTCAAGTAAAAGACACACAGCAATTTCATTTTGATGGCAACTTAGATCGTGCTCACCTCAAGTGGGTGCAGTTATTGCTTGGTTTTTCTTCTTGTTTTGTTTGGTTTATTTTTTTGGTCTTCAGCATTTGTTTCACTTCTCTTTTTTGGCTTTGAATAGAAAAAGAATAGAATTAAAAAGAAAAGACCTGATCCATCTTCAAAGATAAAAAGATCAGTGAGCTCAGCAGTGAATTTTAATTTCTTATCCAAATGAGGTCCCACTAAACTCAGGGAGCCTGTCTTGACTGCTTTCCAGAACAGAATACATTCAAACATAAGTCTCCAATGAGAAAGGCAATCTTTTGATGGTTATTTCATGATAATTAAATCCAGGGGAATGGAGGCAGGTACCAGGAGGTTAGGAAAGTTGATGATTATTCAATATTGGTGTGATGGTATCACTAACACGTGAGACAAAGGGAACATATTATCCTGGTGGGAGGACAAGAGAGCTTGGTCAGAGTTAGAAATATATTCAGGAGGTCAGTTACCTGGGCTGAAATAAATTTGTCAGACATTATAGGCTCATTTGCATCTAGTGGGCATTACGTCTATACAAAATACCAACTTACTCCTCTGCTTCCCTGACCTGCTACTCTTCATCCCATTTTATTATTTCCTTATGGCACTAATCTCCATATAGTTCCCTCTATGTTTACTTGCTTCTTTGTTTACTGGCTTTCTCTGCATACTAAGATATAAATTCAATGAGGGTAAGGTCTTTGTCCTATCATTGCTGTATTTCTTGATCATGGTGGATAAATCTTTTTTGAATAAGTGAACCAATTATTTTTGGCTTAGTGATATGTTTATAATGTGATTCGAATGTATCTTTAAAAAAATAAATGTGATTATCTTAATAGTTATTCTGCATAAACAGCTATGAGAATACGTAGATGGAGGTTAAGTGATGTCTAAAGATAGTATTCAAGTATGAAAAAGTAAGGGTTATTTTTGTAGAGAATATCGAAGTGAAATTGAAAATAGGCAGGGAAATGGATGTCACACACTTTAAGCTCTTTTAAGCACAGAAAATAACAAATGCTGTTTTTTTAAAAAATAGCTCCAATTATAAATTTTATATTTCATGGTGTTTAACTTTTAGGCAGAGACCATGGGTATGGAGACTAAGAAAGTGTACCAGAAAAATGAAGTTCCTTTATCTGCTTTGACTCTATTTTTAGCAAAAAGAATCACATTGATGGTTTAGGTACCTTATTCAGCTTGCTTTGGGTTTGTGAAGTAAATGTTTCAGAAGTCTGTTCGAAAAGAAACAAGTATAGCCATTTTTAGTTCACTTTATCATAATGAATCAAGACTAAGGTTGTAATAAGAGTGCAAAAGGGAACACTAAAAGCAATTTTTAAAACAGAGGTCATTCTCTAGAAAGTCAATTGTGAGTTTTGTCAACTTTAATGAAAGTGGCTCTTGATCACACCATTTTGAGGTATAGTTCAGAAGATGATTATACTATATAATTAAACATGCTAGTTACAATCTATAGTAGCTTTTAAGCAGTATAATTTTTTTCCAAAGGATGTAAAAATAAAATGTATAGCAATATCTTTGGAAATTTTCCCATTAACAAATTGTAAATACATGGGAGGCAAGCTATAGCCTTAGGCAAATTGGTTATTCTATTTTATAGACAGGTGGATGAAGCCCTGTAGTGTTCAACCATAAATTATTACTAAAGTTATAAATACAATTCAATTGCTTTGATTTTCTAAGTCGTAAATATTTCAAAAGATTAATTTAATCCCTCCATTATGTCTGATACCCTGTGTTAGCTACATGCAGATAGGTAGGATAGGTTAATTACCAAGAGACATGGAAGCAGGATTGCACCAAAGGAATACATTTCTGAGGAGATTCCTAGGGTTATGCTAGGCAAACTGAATCAGCTGTCAAGGAGGGCAAGTGTGAGTAAAAAATTGGGGGAGCAGAACAAGAGGTTAGGAGTTTTAGAAATACAGTGTCAATTTGGGAAGAAGTGCAAAGGAAGAGTGAAGTGATGGAGTGCAGAAAGTTGGTGACTAATAGGACTGAAGTTCTTATGCTTGTTCTTAAAGATGTTGGTCTCATGGTGGCTGGGTGGCTGGTTACAAATTCTAGATATTGGATCTTGAGATGCTGTGATTGGATGAGACATTTTGGGGTCTTGAGAGTGGGTAAGCAAATTTTGAATGTGCAAGGAACACAAATAATTGTGACCAGAAGGTAGAATGTAGAACAAATTCTTTGCAGTTCCTCTCCTTCAGAGGTAGAATACATTTTCTCATTCCTTAAATTTGGGTTGCCTTGTGTCTTTATTTTACTGACATATGTGGCAGAAGTAATGTGTGTTTTAAAGCCTAGTACTCCAGAAGTCTTGCAGCTGTTATCTGCACCCTGGGAATGCTGCCTGGAGTCTGCCATGTAAGGAAGCCTGTCTAGCTTATTCGAAGATGAGAGATCATGAGAAGGAGAACCAGAGCATCCCAGTTGACAGTCAGTACCGACTACCACACATGTGAGTAGGGCCATGTTGGGTCTTTCATATGCTTATTGGCAGCTAAGTACAGCTGAATGAATGAGCCAGGCAAAACCAGCAGCAAATCTGCCCAGCCAGCGCATGGATTCCAAAAAAATAGCCAATAATTGGTGTTTAAAGCCATAGAACAATAGTTAACTTAAACAGATGGGTTACACCGAATTTGTTCATTCTTTTGTTTTCCATCCACCCATCCATTCATCCCACGTTTCTGGAATGTCTATAGTGTATAAGATGCTGAGGACACAAAGGATCCAGAAAGACACATTACCTCTTTTCATCTATGCTTATGTTGCACTTTTCAAGGTGATTAGAGATGCATAGGTGGTAACTGAGAAGGAATACATGAGAAAATTTCTGTTGTAAAAGGCTGAGACGAGGCTTTGATGATGAGAAGATGGAAAAGTTCTATTTCCAAGTTGCAATTTTCTGTTCCCTAGGGACTTGAGTTATTCTTTTGGGGAAGGCCGTTCAGAGAGAAAAATCTCAAAAAAACCCCACACTCAGCCAATTCCAAAATACCAAAACCCATAAACACTATAATAGGTCCATTAGGTGTACAAAGTAAATAATTATCCATCAATTGTTTTGGAAAAAGACTGAAATAACTTGAATACAAATATTCTAAACTAAAAAGAAGTGTTTTGCTTGAGGCTATATAAATTGGGTATATATTTTATCAGTATTAAGTCTCTAAAGATCCTTTGGGTTTTGAAAGGTAGAAAGATGAAGGTAGAATTCTTTCTTTCTTTATGTATAGATTCAGAAAGCTCCTTGAATAGGTATCATTGGATGGTCCTGGAAAGACATGCAAATGCTCTTTCTTAAACAGCTGCTGATAAATAGAAATTCTGAAACCTGCAGGAAGACCACACAGGCCTGATCTACCCTGGGGTCAGAGGCAGTCCTGTTAAAAGGGAATGGATTGGGCAGGCTTTGTGTGACCAGTGAGGACAGATTCCTGGGGTTTCATAGAAGTTATTGGGCACAGCCAGCCTTGGAGGAACACACCTTATATTTAGGAAATCTCTCAGTTGACAGTCATGGACCAAATCCTCCTCCTGTTTAGAGTTATTGGTATTTCCCTTAAAGAAAGTGAACATTTACTCTTGAAAGAGTTTGGTACTAGGAAAGCAAATAGCAATTTAGAAAGTGAGCTGAAGTAGAGGGGGATTCTCTTCCTGTTCACTGGACCTATGCTCTGGGTAGAGTAGACATACTTGAAGACAGTCCCCTTGTGTGGCTGGGCTGGTTGCTATGGACGTACGCCACAGCCAACACAGGAGAAGCAGTGTATTTACCCTTCTATTAGTCCCTTGACTTAAATAAATATTTTTAAAAGCTGCAACTTTGCTTTTGTTGAAACATGGTAATTAAGAGTGGGTTCATGCTCATGATCTTTGCCCTGTCCCTAAGAACCTGAGTAAAGCCAGTTTTCTCCCATGAACCTCAGCTTTCTTGTTTTTCAAAAGAGGAATAATACAAGACTTAGGGTTATTGTATGGATCAAATTAAATAATTTGTTTTAAAAATACTCTTAAACTCCAAAGAACCAAGAAAATATAAAGAATCATAAAAACCATTCTATTAGATATAGTTCTTGTAAATCTTACTGATTCTGACCCACACTTTTTTGAAATTACATTTTATGCTGTAGAGGTTTACACTTGTATTGACAATAAATTCCATGAGTCAGCACTCAGAATCAGATGTTCTATAACAAAACTAGTCTTAGTATAACTTTAAAGTTTAAATAGCTAAGGAAACCCAAGGAAGAGAATTGTAAAATGGTGGCACAGCTCTGTGCTTCTCTACAAAGTTCTTTTGGAGAAAAAGGAAAGAATTGTTGAATAGAGTACTGCAGTCAAAGGCATACATTATGGCCAAGGTTTTATCTCTAAGAATCTACTATTAACAGCAGAGGAACCAAAAAGATCGTTTTTTTCTTAAAAAGAATGACCAAACCCTTGTTTTAATTGAGTGGCACTCTCACAAGGCCTATGGAAAGTCTGATTTCCATCAGATTTTGAATAGTAATGACTTATCCTCAAGATAAGTCATTAGAGGACCTAACACTGAGGGGACCAATGAAGTAAATATGTCTTTCCCTTTTTTCTTTATCTGTTTGAGCTGCTACAACAAGAAAACACAGATTAGGTAATTTATTAACAACAGAAATTAATTTCTCATTATTCTAGAGACTGGAAGTCAAAATGAGGATACCAACATGGTTGGATTTTGGTGAAGGCCCTCTTCATGTTGCAGACTACTGACCTCTTACTGTGTCCTCACATGGTGAAAGGGGTGAGCTAGCTCTTTGGGCCCTTGCTCACAGGGACACTAATCCCAATCATGAGGGCTCCACCCTTATGATCTAACCATCTTCAAAGGCTCCACCTCCTAATACCATCACATTGGGGGTTAAGATTCCAACATATGGAAAAGATGGCAGCGTGAGAGATGAGACGGAGGCTTCCTCCTAAAACCGCATATAATATGAAAATATAATTAATACAACTAATCCTGAAACAGCAACAGGAAAGAGGACTGCACCAGACTGCATGCACCTGGAGGAAAGACCAGATCTCATGGAAGAGGGTAACATACCAAAGCTGGGGCCCGGCAGGACCCAAGCCCTTCCCCCACCCCAGCTCATCAGTGGGAGGAAGAGAAACAGAGTGGGGGTGGGAGAGGAAGCCTGTGATTGCTGAATACCTAGCTCTGGAGATATGCTCTGGAAGCACAAACCTACATTTTATGGTGCTTCCATGATACTCTCATGATTGGGGGATTGGAAGGCTAGGACAGGCAGGCTACCTGGAGAGACTGAGATTCCAGCTGCTTGTGGAAAGCAGGGATCCATATCCAGCTGCTCTGGGACAAAAGAAAGGCAGGCAGTCTGAGAGACTTCCTAATAAGGAAGCCCTTAGCAAGAGGGCTGCTAAAGGGGCAAGGATTGTACAGAGCTTACTGCTCAGGAGAAAGGACAGGTAGACAAAATTGTCCAGGTGCACTCTGCATAGCAGGTTGGGAGCTTTCATGATTTCCAGTTGCTCCAGCTCCCTGGCTGGCTGCACAGCTCCAAAGACCACCTCCATGATATGCAGCCTACTGCACCTTTCTTCCAGCTAGCCCCACATAGGTTGGAAACTGGCAAACTCTACCCTGGTGTTAGGCCATCCAGAGGAAAGATCTGCCTACAGAAACTACAAATGCAAAGCTTAGAGGCTTATACCTGTGTGCTTGGCCCACTGGTTCAGGCAGTGGAGACAGGTATAGCAGCCAGGAAGCAGGTAAGAGCTCTTTCCTCCCCCCGGGCACCAATACCACTTCTCTGCGACCCCTGACATTGCTTTAGGGGCTGAGCAGCTCCAGAGTAGAGCTTCTGGAAACTAGAGGGCACCGTATACAAATATGAAATGCCAAAGGAAGCTGGTTCAGAGTAAAATTAATATAAGCCTGAGGGAGATTTAAATGACATGGGCCTCATGACTCTTCCTTAAAGGGAGTTCAAAATAAAAATCATTAACATGCTAATGGAGGTACGGAAAGATATTCAAGAACTCAGGAATGAATTCTGGTCAGAGACCCAATCATTGAAGAGCACGATGGTGGGTATTAAAAGCAGATTGGATATGGTGGAGGAGACAATAAATGAAATAGAAACTAGAGAAGAGGAATACAAAGAAGGTGAGGCACAGAGAAAAAAGGATCTCTAAGAAGGAAAGAATGTTGAGAGAACTGTGTGACCAATCAAACGGAACAATATTCGCATTATAGGGGTACCAGAGAAGAAAGAGTGAGAGAAAGGGATAGAATGTGTCTTTGAGGAGGTAATTGCTGAAAACTTCCCCAATCTGGGGAAGGAGATAGTCTCTCAGGCCATGGGGATCCACAGATCTCCCAACACAAGGGACCCAAGGATGACAACACCAAGACATGTAGTAATTAAAATGGCAAAGATCAAGAATAAGGACAGACTATTAAATGCAGCTAGAGAGAGAAATAAGATCACATACAAAGCAAAGCCCATCAGGCCAACATCAGACTTCTCAGCAGAAACCCTACAGACCAGAAGGGAGCGGCATGATGTATTTAATGCAATGAAGCAGAAGGGCTTGGAACCAATACTTTATCTGGCAAGATTATCATTTAAATTTGAAGGAGGGATGAAACAATTTTCAGATAAGCAAAAGCTGAGAGAATTTACCTCCCACAAACCATCTCTACAGTCTATTTTGGAGGGACTGCTATAGATGGAAGTGTTTGTAAGGTTTAATAGCTGTGACTAGAGGTAATAAAACCACAGTAAAGAAAGTAGAACAGCTAATTACTAAGCAAATGAAAAATTAAATTACTATCCCCAAAGTTAACCAAAGGAGAGAAAAAGAGTACAGAATGTGATACCTAATATATAAAGAATGGAGAAGGAAGAAAAAGGAGGAGAAAAAGAAAAGAACCTTTAGGCTGTGTTTGTAACAGCATATTGAGTGAGTTAAGTTGGACTCTTAGATAGTAAGGAAGTTAACCTTGAAACTTTGGTAATCACAAATCTAAAGTCTGCAGTGGCAATAAGGACATACCTGTTGATAATCACCCTAAATGTAAATGGACTGAATGCACCAATCAAAAGACATAGAGTTACTGAATGGATAAAAAAACAAGACCCATCTATATGTGACCTACAAGAGACTCACTTTAAACCCAGAGACATACACAGACTAAAAAGTGAAGGGATGGAAAAAGACATTTCATGCAACTAATAGAAAAAAGAAGGAGTTGCAGTACTTGTATCAGACAAAATAGACTTCAAAACAAAGAAAGTCACAAGAGACAAAGAAGGATATTATGTAATGTTAAAGGAGTCAATCCATCCAACAAGAAGATATAACCATTATAAATATCCATGCTCCCAACACAGGAGCACCTACGTATGTGAAGCAAATACTAACTGAATTAAAAGGGGAAATAGAATGCAATGCATTCATTCTAGGAGACTTCAACACTCCACTCACTCTGAAGGAAAGATCAACCAGACAGAAAATAAGTAAGGACCCAGAGGCACAGAACAACACATTAGAACAGATGGACCTAACAGACATCTACAGAACTCTATATGCAAAAGCAGAAGAATACACATTCTTCTCAAGTGCACATGGAATATTTTCAAGAATAGATGACATACTAGGCCACAAAAAGAGCCTCAGTAAATTCAAAAAGATTGAAATTGTACCAACCAGTTTCTCAGACCACAGAGTTATAAAACTAGAAATAAATTAAGCAAAGAAAATGAAAAATCCCACAAATACATGGAGGTTTAACAACATGCTCCTTAAAACCAATGGATCAGTGACCAAATAAAAACAGAGATCAATAAATATATGGAGACAAATGACAACAATAATTCAACACCTCAAAATCTGTGGGATGAAGCCAAGGCCGTGCTAAGAGGAAAGTATATTACAATACAGGTCTATCTCAGGAGAAAAGAACAATTCCATATAAGCAGTCTAAACTAAGGATTAATGAAACTAGAAAAAGAAGAACAAATGAGGCCCAAAGTCAGTAGAAGGAGGGACATAATAAAGATTAGAGCATAAATAAATAAAATTGAGAAGAATAAAACAGTAGAAAGAATCAATGAAAGCAAGAGCTGGTTCTTCTAGAAAATAAACAAAATAGATAAACCCCTAGCCAGAGTTATCAAGAAAAAAATAGAGTCTACTCACATAAACAGAAACAGAAATGAGAAAGGAAAAATCACTATGGACACCACAGAAATTCAAGTAATTATTAGAGGATACTATGAAAAATTATATGCTAACAAACTAGATAACCTGGAAGAAATGGACAACTTTCTAGAAAAATACAATCTTCCCAGGCTGACCAAGGAAGAAACAGAAAATCTGAACAGACCAATTACCAGCAACAAAACTGAACTGGTCATCAAAAAACTACCTAAGAACAAAATTCCTGGACCAGATGGCTTCACTGCTGAATTTTATCAAACATTTAGTGAAGACCTAATACCCATCCTCCTTAATGTTTTCCAAAAAGTAGGAGAGGTGGGAATACTCACAAACTCATTCTACAAGGCCAACATCACTCTAATACCAAAACCATGCAAAGATGCCACAAAAAAAAAGAAAATTACAGACCAATATCCCTGATGAACATAGAGACAAAAATACTCAACAAAATATTAGCCAGTCGAGTTCAAAAATACATCAAAATCATCCATCATGATTAAGTAGGATTTATGCCAGTGACGCAAAGATGGTACAACATTTGAAAAGCCATCAACATCATCCACCACATCAACAAAAAGTAGGACAAAAACCACATGATCATGCTGAAAAAAAAAGCATTGGACAAAATTCAACATCCATTCATGATAAAAACTCTCAACAAAATAGGTATAGAGGGCAAGTACCTCAACATAGTAAAGGCCATATATTACAAACCCACAGCCAACATTATACTTAACAGTGAGAAGCTGAAAGCTTTCCTTTTAAGACTGGGAACAAGACATGGATGCCCACTTTCCCCACTTCTATTCAACATAGTACTGAAGGTCCTAGCCACAGCAATCAGACAACACAAAGAAATAAAAGGCATCCAGATTAGTAAGGAAGAAGTTAAACTGTCTCTGTTTGCAGATGACATGATATTGTACATAAAAAACCCTAAAGAATCCACTCCAAAACTACTAGATCTAATATCTGAGTTCAGTAAAGTTGCAGGATACAAAATTAATACACAGAAATCTGTGACTTTCCTATACACTAACAATGAACTAGCAGAGAGAGAAATCAGGAAAACAACTCCATTCACAATTTCATCAAAAAGAATAAAATAGTTAGGAATAAACCTAACCAAGGAAGTGAAAGACCTATACCCTGAAAACTATGGGATACTCTTAAGAGAAATTAAGGAGGACAGTAATAAATGCAAACTCATCCCATACTCTTGGCTAGGAAGAATTAATATTATCAAAATGGCCATCCTGCCTAAAGCAATCTACAGATTCAATGCAATCCCTATCAAAATACCAATAGCATTCTTCAATGAACTAGAGAAAATCATCCTAAAATTCATATGGAACCACAAAATACCCCGAATAGCCAAAGCAATGCTGCGAAGGAAGAATAAAGCAGGGGGAATTATGCTCCCCATCTTCAAGCTCTACTACAAAGCCACAGTAATCAAGACAATTTGGTACTAGCACAAGAACAGACCCATAGACCAGTAGAACAGACTAGAGATCCCTGATATAAACCCAATCATATATGGTCAATTACTATATGATAAAGGAAGCATGGACATTCAATGGGGAAATGACAGCCTCTTCAACAGCTGGTGCTGGCAAAACTGGACAGCTACATGCAAGAGAATGAAACTGGATTATTGTTTAACCACATACACAAAAGTAAACTCAGAATGGATTAAAGACTTGAATGTAAGTCATGAAACCATAAAACTCTTAGAAGACAACATAGGCAAACATCTCCTGAATATAAGCATGTGCAACTTCTTTCTGAACGCATCTCCTTGAGAAAGGGAAACAAAAGCAAAAATGCACTCATGTGACTACATCGAAATAAAAAGTTTCTGTACAGCAAAGGACACCATCAACAGAACAAAAACTCATCCTACAGTATGGGAGAATATATTTGTAAATGACATATCCAACAAGGGGTTAACATCCAAAATATATAAAGAACTTACATGCCACAACACCCAAAAAGCAAATAACCTGATTAACAAGTGGACAGAGGATATGAAGAGACAGTTCTCCAAAGAAGAAATTCAGATGGCCAACAGATACATGAAAAGATGCTCCACATCACTAATCATCAGGGAAATGCAAATTAAAACCACAATGAGATATCACCTCACACCAGTAAGGATGGCCAGTATTGAAAAGACTAAGAACAACAAATGCTGGTGAGGATACGGAGAAAGGGGAACCCTCCTACACTGCTGGTGGAGTGTAAGCTAGTTCAACCATTGTGGAAAGCAATATGGAGGTTCCTCAAAAAACTAAAAATAGAAATAGCATTTGACCTGGGAATCCCACTCCTTGGAATGGGAAAGAATGTAACCTCTCAGATTCAAAAAGACATATGCACGCCTATGTTTATCGCAGAACTTTTTACAATAGCCAAGATATGGAAGCAACCTAAGTGTCCATCAGTAGATGAATGGATAAAGAAGACATGGTACATATACACAATCGAATACTATTTAGCCATAAGAAAGAAACAAATCTTACTATTTTCAACAACATGGATGGAGCTGGAGGACATTATGCTTAGTGAAATAACCCAGGTGGAGAAAGACAAATGCCAAATGATTTCCCTCATTTGTAGAGTATAATAATGAAGCAAAACTGAAGGAACAAAATGGCAGCAGCAGACTCAGAGATTCCAAGAATGACCTATTCATGTCGGAGGAGGTGTGTGGGAGGGTGGGTTGGGAGGGAAGGGGAAAGGGATTGAGGGGTCTTATGTTTAGGACACATGGTGTGGGGGATCACAGGGAGAATAGTGTAGCACAGAAAAAGCACATAGTGAATCTGCGGTATCTTGCTGCACTGATGGACAGTGCCTGCATTGGGGTATGGGTGGGGACTTGATAATATGGGTAAATGTGGTAACCACAAGGTTTTTTCATGTGAAACCTTCATAAGAGTGTATATGAATCAAACCTTAATAAAAAATTTAAAAAAATAAAAATAAAAAGATACTAATATTTCCAGAAAAAAAGATTCTAACATATGAATTTTGGGGGGGACACAAATATTCAGACCATAGCACCCTTATTGTAGAACTTTAACAAAATGATTTGCTTTTGCATAGTTAGGAGATAATTGAAAATATTCTTCTAAAAATAACATATATATATGCATCTTCATGAATAATGAAAGTTGGTATATCTATTCAGTTCTTTGTTTCCTTATGTCAAAGAATTGTCTTAATTTGCATTTTTAGTATTTATGAAAGAATAGTAAATACGTTTTAGGAGTTATATTATTATTTAATGATAATAATATACAAGAACACTTGAAAAGGAGAAAAATTGAAAGAAAAATTTAGAATAAAGAGACAGGTAAAATATCAGTTCAAGTAGAATAGAAAGATGTATTGGGAACTTAAGATACATTAGTTACAGTGATTGGATATTACATTTATCTCAGAGCTCCCCTAGGATCCCTTCCTTTCCAAAAAGGTGACAGGATGGAGGAATTAACAGTGAGCAGAGAACCCAGGGAACCTAGAGGAATGGTTAGGTACTACGTTTCTTAGAAAACCTCACATAATACTGAATCTCTCATGTCAATTTTTGGCAACTATTATATTATCTTTCATTTATTTGTGACTTTTCTCTTAGGAGAACTTGAAGAGTTGAGCTTCGGGGCTTCTGATTAATGCAATAGCTGCCCAAAGTGCAGGAAGCAAATTTACAGTCAGGCATGAGAATATAGATTTACATTTTTCTCTTGAGGTAGGTTTCATTTTCTTATAGAATGGGATCCACAGAGTAATTGAGGTAGAATACATAATAAAATAAAAATTTCTGAATCTCCTCAAACATTTATACAGTATTTGGTTTTATGTTGTAGAGCACAGAAAAAATGATAACTGTATTTTTATAACAGGACCTGTGTTACTAATTTGTCTGATCATAAAATAATTCAATAACATTTTTAAGTCTAATTATTGAGTAGAACTGCAGTTGAATGATTATGTTGTTGCTCAGTATATCCTAATCAGCTAAATGATTTTACCTGTTGATTGGGATTTAAAAAATTTTTCTTATAAGATTAAATTACCAAAAAATACTTTTTGAATAAATAAATAAAAGGAAGTAAAATGGCAGGATCAGCTGCTACTTTTAGAATATGCTTTTTAAGTTCTAAAGGTAATATGTTTATTGTTAACATTCAAATAATACAGAGGTATATGAAGAAAAAAATTATTAGTTTCCCTTTTGCCACATCTTATCTCCCTGATAAAACCAATATTAACATTTGGTGAGTATCTTGGTATTCTTACATATTTTTTCATGTGTGTGTACATGAATATAATATTCATATGTGAACATATATATATACATTTATAAAGGTCTCGATATCATAGTAAGATTATATTACACGTATTTCCTTACAATTTGCATTTTTTTCACTTAATGTATGTTAGATTTTCAGGTCAGTATGAAAACAACTCCTCTTTAATAGCTGCAGAATCATCTGTCATGTGGATGTGATGAAGAAATAGAAAGTTCTCAAATCCCTCTCCCTCTTGGCAGGTGTGGTGGGATGCCAAAAAAGCCAAGTAAACAGGGTTTCTATTGAGGCTTCAGAAATATAGAGGAATCACAAGGTGCTTGGGTGCTTGAGACTGAATGTAACAATATACACCCCCTGCCCCCCCACCAGGACTCAATGGTATGGAAAACTTGTTAGTCATAGTCATGGAAGCCCATTAGTTTATAATACGGTATCTGGGTAACTTTTACATAAATAGATTAAAATATAACTAGCATACTGAATCCACCTATAGTGACCTAATAGCTCCTACTGCAACAGTTTCTGGGGGCTGACTACCCCCTTATCTTTATAGTAAATGTGTAAAAGGCATGGCCCTGCTGTGCTTGGGGCTCAGACCTTTGGAGATCATGCTCCTCTGAGCCTGCCAGCATAAAATAAACCTCCACCTTCCAAGACCTCCAAGTGCTGCTTGGTTCGTCCATCAGTGATCCCGTCCAGGTTTTCTGGTTTTCTGTAACAGATGTACTTTACTATACTTAACCATTACTTTATTGATAGCCACTCAGGTTGTTTCCAGTTAGCTTACTGTTACAAACACTGCTGCAGTAAACACTCTCCTACATACAAGCTTTCATGTTTATGATTTTTGTTTCAATAGAATAAATTTGTAGAAGTAGAATTGCTGGGTCAAAGATTATGCACAATTTAGTATATTAACAGAACTACTAGACACATTCCAAAAAGAAGCAATTCAAACTCCCATCAACAGTGTATGAGCTTGCCTACACTTGCAGTCCTCAATAGAACTAGCAATACTAGTTTTAAATTTTGTAACAATAATGGGTGAAAAATGATATCTGGTTATTTTACTTTGCATTTTTCTTATCATTGTGAGATCGACTCTTTGTGTCTTGGTGAATTGCATTTCTTCTTTAAATTGCGTTTGTATTTCCTTTGCCCACTTTTCTATGGCAGGATTTGTTGCTTTGTCTATTGATCAGCAGATGAATTTGTATTTTAGGAATATAACTATTTCTCAGTCAGGAGTTCTGTACATATTTTCTTCTAGAATACAGTTTGTTTCTTGACTTTATGATGTTTTATACTCAGCAGAATTCTTTTTGTTTTACTATTTAAAAATTTTTTTACTTCTTGGCTTCTAGGTTTTCTTTATTGCTTAAGAATTTTCCCCCCTTAGAGGTCTTATAGATATCCTATTTTAACAATAATTTCTATAGTTTTATTTTTAGGTTTAGATTACTAACCCACCTGAAATATTTTTTTGTATGAACTGAAGGTCTGCCTTTCTTTTCTCCCATTTGTACATATAATTATACAAAACACCATCTTTTCCTGCAGACTGTAATACTTATTTTAAGTTATTATATATATACTTGAATCTGTTTTTGGATTTTCTAATCTGTTTCATTTTCGTAATTGCTATTTCTATGACAATATTATACTAATTTGATTAATGGTGTTTACTAATTTAAATGTCTGGTAGGTACGATTTCACTATTCTTTTTTTTGTCCCCCTCTGTAATTACTTTGACAATCATAACATATTGATGTTTTCATGTGAACTTTAAAATATTTTTTCAGTTCTTCAAGAAACTCACTGGTAATCACATTGAGTTTGTGTACTTACTGGGGAAAATTGCCATTGTTCGGGTATAGTTTCGCTCTTCCCTGGCTTTTCTCAGCCTTTCTTGGATAATTTGTTCCTGAAAAAGCCCCTCGGGGATGAATTCTCCTAAATCTAAAATGTAATTTGCACAGAAATTTTCGGTGCTTCAATATTTAACTGACAGAGTATTCTCAGTTTTATGTAATGGGATGGTTAAAGCCAAAACAACGGTGGTAAAGACACAGGCATAAAACAATCAAAGTTGCACGAGACCATCACTACTGTGATTCACGAGCTGCGAGCACTTGGAGGGGAGAATGAAGGCTTCCTAGGCCAGCCACATCCCTGTGATGGTGGCAGCAGGCTGGCGCTCATCTCCAGGTGCTTGGCTGCCAGCACAGAATCCAAGGGAGTCCACATTGTTGTGAAGAGAGACCTTACTAGCTGAAATAGGGTGTAAAATGACACAACTCATTGCCACATTTTTGTAACTTGAATAGGCTTTCCAAGGACCAGGGGAGGCCCCTATAAATAATACTTTTTCAGCTTTTGTTTGTATCCTCACCCAACATCCAATACAATGTTTGTACACTGTAGGTTAGTAAATAAATATTTACTAATATTATAAATTGATTCATTCAGGAGAAAAAGTTAAATGAATTATTTTCTGGAAACTGGCAGGAAGTTGTTTTCTTCTACAATTTCTCTTGCACCAGCCATATGGTAGGAGACAATGTCCCCGGATTCACACTTATCTTTGGCACTGTCAGTTGTCCTCCAGACTTCCCATTAAGATATAGTATAATCCTTATTTTTGAAAGGTTCACCTACTTTATATAACAGGTTTAGTACATGTTCATGATTTCATCTGAGTTCTATTTGGCATTCCTGTCTTCACCAGGATTTTCTGTTTTCTAAGCAGATTTTTTGGCACAGAAAAAGCTTCAGAACTTGGGCAACACATATGAAGTATCCATCTAAGGTATGAGCAAATTTGAAAGGTTATGGGGTTCAATTCAAAGTAGTTGTTCATTACAATCTTAATAACCTTTAGAGATACCGCTCATGTAAGCAGAGTTCTGATTGGGATCAGAATGAAATTATATAAAGTCCTTTTGTCAAAAATCTAACAGTGGGGAATTATACAAATACACAGGCAATTTTAATGCAGTGTGATGGAAGTCACTGAAAAGTAAGCATTGAATGTTATAGGCACATAAAGAAGGTCATCCAACAAATTACTTTCTGAATCAAGACAGGTTCAGGAGAATCAGCTCCAGGTTTTGTGATTGGTCATGAGTGAGATTCAAATAAGTCAAGAGGAACAGCTGGGAAATGGATTTCTTGATAGTTTAAAGAGAAAATATATAAGGATTGTGGATATTTAGACCTTCAAAGATTGCTTAGTAGAGGCTGCTTGCTCCTACTTTTTTTTTTCTTTTTTGCTTTGCCTGTACAAATTTCCCTTATAAACTAGCTGACCCTTCTTAACCTGCTTAGCAGGTGAGGTCCAACCTGCTCCAGTGGCTGTGGCAAAAGGGGGGCAGTGAGGTGAGTAGGTATGGAAATAACTGGTTATAATCTGTTGGCCTCACTGTTGATCTGGCCAGATATGCTATCCATGTTGCTACCTGCTAGAGTCAAGTTGTTACCTGAATCACAGGTAACCGTGTGAACACACGGTGCCCTGTTCTGATAAAGCATTTTGTTTTTGCCACTGGCTGAGCCTTCCTATCCCTGGGCTAGTTCTCTTAGGTCCGTCCTAGTGGAAGGCTAGACTAGTGTCAGATTCCTGCTGCTCCAACTGGCCCATCTTGAGAAATAATACTTTGACTCAATTTTGAACATTTTATCTCTTGCAATACTAACAGTTTAAAAATGTACATTAGTTTAGTTTGGTATATGGTTATATATTTGGCACAATTTTGAGAGTCTCAGAAGCTTGGGGAGAAACCACTTTCAACTCAGTAAAAAGAAAACTAACTTTGTACAACTCTTTTGCAATTATAAGCACATTATATATACATCATTTCATGTAATCCTCCTAACATGCCCATGAATTTGTTGATTAAAAACAAACATAGACTGATAATATGGCATACAGAAGAGAATAATAGCCAGAAAGAACAATTTAATTAATGAAAAATGATTTTTTAGGTTGAATATCACTTTTGTGCCTTTAGTTTTTGAGAAGACTATATGATAAATGGGTAATTTGGGTATCTTGTGGAAATATGTTGCAGATGCTGAGAATCAACATGTGCATTCATTGGGCATACAGCTTTGGAGTGTGCCAATGTGTATTTATAACACAACTGTTGTGCCACCAATATACTCTATAAGATTTGCTTTTCTCATACCTACTAAAATTAGCATTAGGATATTGATTTTCTTTCTAGAGTAAGTAGGACAGCTGGTATATTAGAATTATGGGGTTTGACTTCTTTTGTGTCTTGGGCTTGATGGGGTGGAGACTATCAGAGTAGGACAAGGACTGGCCCCTCCCTCCTTCTTCAGCATGGGTCTGTTTATGGGGCCTGGTACAGTCGGCAGGACAGCAGAAGAGCTGTTCTCCAGACAGCTGACAGCCCCGTCCAGTTACATTTAGACTAACTCGTGGTGAGAGAACTGTCTTGTCCATGCTTTTGATCTAGTCTAAAGACAATGGACAGAAAAAAATAGTGTGATCTTAATGTTTGCTCATTTTCCTAGTTTGGGTAATGTAGACCACTTTGTTTATAAAGTGAATTTGACTTTAATATTTATGTCAAACTAAGCTTATATAGTTTTCAAATTTATGAGCTGTCAGTCTTTTATTCTTTGAAAAAGTTCTAAAGTCTTCGGGGAAAGCCTAATTGGTCTCCTTTTCAGGTATCCTGTAATTCGTTTGCCTCCCATTTCTATATTCCTGTGGTATACATCTGTGCTGTAATGGCGTCTCTTACCTAATTCTACTGGGTTTGTTTCCTGAGTCAAGACTTCTGTTTTATAGATGGATCTTTATTTGACTGCTGATCTTTTCTCATAGTGGTTTTTTTTTTATCTCTTATTCTTTTCAACTAAATTGAATCAGTTGTTAGATATTATTCGATATTTTTTAAAAGATTAGAAAAACTTTAGTGTTAACTTGTACCACTCTCACTTTTATTTTCACATTGACAGTGGCTTAATTTCCACAGAGAGGTCTGCTTGTGAGCTATGTTTCTTTCCTCTGAAGGTGTAGCAGTTTGCTTCAAAATGATGACAATTGTTCCAAGGATTAGAAAATGTTTTCTTAGAAGATTTATAAACTATCATCAATGAGTAACCTTTAGTGACATATTTATATTTAGTTCAGTTCAACAAACTTTAAAGGTTATCTATTGTGCTGTGCATTTTGTTAAGAATTAAAGTTACAGATAAATAAGACACTGTCCCTGGTGTAAAAGATATTATAATCCAACAGGGGCAAAAGATGATATAAATTCTTATCTAGATACAAATGGTCTATTCATTTCTATTGGGTATTTTGGATATACCTTTTATTAGAGTATCTAAAGATGGTGTAGGGTCATTTCTTAAATGATGAAACACTGGTCGTATATCCATTACTTTATCTTAAGTGTAGATACATATATCAGACGTTATCTATAGAATACAGAGTTGTGCTTTATAATATTGTAAATTTTTGATCAAACATATATAATAAAGGGCCAGGCAGGCACTCTTTTTTTCCCCAAGTCATTTGGTCATGTCCTCAGTGTTCACCACACTGACACTGAGAAAAATCTACGCCTTGTTATACACGACATCGAACCTAATGTACTTGCTGCCTGTTTAAGGCTGAGAAGTACCTTGAGCTTCCCCTGAGGGCTGTAAAAATTGTTTTACTTTCCTTTACACATCAGTCAAGGGGGCCTGTTCTAGCAGTAAGCACCATACAGGCAGAAATTTAGCAAATTTAAAAGCCTTATAACCCTCCCCGCTTCCTCCCCATTTAGGAGGTTTTCTAGGAAAAATATGAATCCCTGCCTTTAGCTTTTTATTATTCTTGTGGTCACTAGCAAAAGGAATTTTGGTGTATGCTGTCTCCTTTAGAGAACTTACTCTCTGCAGAATGGATTTGAATTTATAGTAATTCAGAATATTCAATGTGGACCAATTTAACATTCATTCTTTGGATTGTTATAGCAATAAATATTTTCATGACAAACAATTTTTCTCTTAACTTTAACAATGTGGAAATTAGATGTGCCATTTCAATGGGATTTCTCCTGAATTTGGCATTGTGCTAATGAAACTCTCATTTTAAAATGTGGCTTTTATTTCCAAACAAATAACCAACATATATTGTGTCTAAACTAGTGACCATTGATAGTTACAAACATTTTGAATTTCCAAAGGTTTTTATATTAAAGATGCTTTCATATCTAATCACTTGGGAAATCCCGAGATTTATTTTTAGGGCTATAACAACTGTCCGGTTTGGGCTGTTCTTGTCATCACTGCTTCCTGGAGATGGCAGCAAAGTACACAGAAGCAAGGGGACAAAACCTAACACATGAACAAGAGGAGAGATGAATGGCGCTGTGTAGTTCTGGCGATGACTGACGAAATGCACTGGCCTCTTCTGCTCTCAAATGACAGGGCAGGTAAATAGAGAGCTGATGTATGTGTTAATTGGATTTTTAATTATGTTGGATAGCTTCCAAAAAATCCTGTACAGACTGCTGGTTTTATTTTATTCCTCACCTGTGGTCAAGTCCATGGCTCTCCTGTCTCCCTGCTTGTTTGTTGCGCTTGTTTCCTTTGTCATAAAAGTATTGAGAGATCTCCACGATAAACATCTTTTGAAGCCTTTATTGCATGTATCAATCTACAACAGTTGTTATCCTTACTTCGTTTTCATGTAGCTATTTCTAAGCTTGTAGCACACGGCATTTCAATCCCTCCGGGTAGTCAGGTTTTCAGAATCTATAATGGGATGATTACCCGGCCAGGCAATGCCCAGGCTAATAACAGATCGCAGAGGACATTGTGTTAGACATTGTAAAAGCCCTCTTTATTCCAAAGTATACATCCAATAATGCCACCGCAGACATGAGTAATGAGCATTGTACCCAGAATCACAGGGACCCTATCGTTTTGGAATTTGTGCAGAAATGTTATTAAAATGAAAAAGAGAGAACTTCTTTCTACTGAATTGCGACTGTTCGTTTCAATGCTAAACTTGTTTGTCAAAATGCTATGGCTGGAATCAGTGAAAGCTTATAGGAGACCAACATATTTCACAAGTTGGTTGAGTACTATAAGAAATTTTGCTTTGGAGGAAGCTCAACGAAGGATTTTTAAATTTTAAGACCCAGTGTTTTTCAGCTAAAATGAATAGCTAGCTATCTTTTGAGAGTATTTTTGAAATAAATTTTACTTTTAAGATGAGAGAAAAAAGAATACTCTTGATGATGAGTAAAGATTTCTAACACCAGATCTAAAGTTAAAAAAGACAGAAGGATATTTACTGTCTCGGATAATAGATAAATAAGATGAATTGATTAAATTGTTATTTTGGTCAGACTGTGTAGTTAGTTCAATTCATTTTGGTGCAGTGAGAACTTGCTTTTTAACTGGAAGCACTATTCTATACTTGTATGCTGTAGAAAGTTCTGAAGTGCTCATTTACATTTAAGTAATTGACAGGCTCAATAATAATCCTTTCCATCTATTCCCTTGAGGAAGACATCTGATGTAGTAAAGGAGCATTCAGAAAGGCCTGGAGAGTTGGCTTCAAATTTGGGTGCAGTCATTTAAACCAAAGAAACTTTTTGTTGGCTGATGGCTTGTCTACATACCACTTGATCTTTCTTAAACTTTATGTTTGTCATCATGATATAACTAATTAAACTAACATACTTTAATTGGCTTATAAACCTGAATATAGAATGGTAAAATAGAAAGACCCATTTAAGGGGTGAAAAAACATTAACTGGTATTAGTATCTCCTTTCCTATTCTTATTCTATGGTAAAAAGTCTCAGGACAGACCTTTCGAAAGGCCCCAGTTTTCCTTCTTTCTTTCTAGAGATCTTTTTTGCCTCAGAATCTTTGAGGAGGTAGCAAGGAGAGTCTGTAATGGAGAGGCAAAAGTGGCCAAGTTTGAAGGTGGATGGGGTGGGAAATGCTGAAAGGCCCTGAGACTAAGCAGGGTTGTGCTTTGTGATGCCGCTTGTATAACCCTATCTCTGGCAGGAGCTCCTGCAAATTCTTGCAGTAGTGATAATGGGAACAATAGCTCTTTATTACTCAATTGCCAAGTACTGTTCTATAGACAATAGGGTACCTTCTGATTATTAACAAATTTAATGCTCACAACAATCCTTTGTGGTAGATGCTAGTACTAATGTATTCTAATAATTTTATAGATAAGAGGCACATTCAAGTTAAATAACTTGCTCAAGTCAAAATGTAAGTGGATTTGAATGTAGTGATCTGAGCCTGTGTCCTTAATGAGTGGACACTCCACTGTGGCCTGAAGGCCATCTATATCTCTTTGTGGACAAGTGTGTGGGCAATGGAGAGACTTTTCTAAGACCTACAGTACTAATTCTTGACAGCAGCATGAAGGGAAGGAAGAAGCAACTGCAGTGTTGGGAGTCACCATAGACTAGGGACTTTCCTCGTTTTCTGGTTTAATGTAAGCCTGTGGTTTGAATACCCAATGAAGAGGGAAAGAACCTTGATGGTGACTGAGACTGGACTCCCTGCCAGCCAGGTAGACAGGAGTCTGCAACTGAGTATATCCAAGCCATACGTCCAACTGGCTTTCCAATGTCTTTACCTAGCTAACAGGCATTTGAAGCTAACCATGTCCAAAACTGAGCTCTTAAATTTCCTCTTTTGATACTGTGATTTATAATTAGAAATAAGAATTTGGGTTTTAGTCTTCATCCCCATTTGTGGCACAGAGCTCCTAATACCTTTGGAATTTCCCAAATGTTGAGAAAGATAAAGGTCTTTTGTTATGTGAATGAGGAAACTTGCTGAAACCAGCTAAGGATGGGGTCTGGCTGTGAGGAGAACCACATGGTCACAGGGCTGGGACTTTTACTCCTGTGCACACTGTGGACTCCCCACCTCCTGGGAGGGCAGAGGGGTTGGAGATGAATTCAATTGCCAAAGGCCAATGACTTACTTAATCAGCCATGCCTATGTAGTGGAACCTCCATAGAAACATGAAAGGAAATGCACACAGGCCCTGAAAACAAATCTTTAGAATTGCTTGATGATTGAGTCAAGATAATTTTCCCAATTGTATTTGTGTTTTCCTTCCATAAGGTTTTCATGGACTTAATGAAGTAAATACTATAGTTCTTTTGATTAGTGATGCCAAGTGGCTGTGATGCCAATAATTATCTGGATTTACAAAGTACCTTTTACTCCTAGAAAAAACTGAGTATTTTAGATATGTTTTTTTGAATGACCATATAATCTTTGTTTAATGGGTGTCTATTTAACCTCTGTCCAGGTGGCTGTCCAGTATAGCCTGCCAATTAAGTTTCCAGGACATTTAAAAGTAAAAAGTAGGCTTCTTTCCAGTCTTGTTGTTTTTGCAATACTTAAAGGGCCAGTACTTAAGGCCTCATTCTTGTGAAAAAGGGTGTAACAAAACCAGGAAAAGTGATGCTGCTTGAATTCATTTTTGAGTCTGAGACTAGAATAAGGATGGACAAACAGTATGAAACCTTTGTACCATTTTTACAAGTCATTCTCATTAAAGTCTGAAGACTGTAAAGCTATTGGGCTCCTTCTAGGATAATGTCCCCCCTACTGTTAATTTCTTCCAATGAAACCCATCTGTGAGCTTCTGCAGGATGTTCATGACATGCATTTAAATTGCCTGTTGTGTTCCAGAGACCTCTTCTTCCTGCAAACAAGTGGTGACCTCTCTGCTCTGTGTTCGTTCCGGGGACAGACACTGTACATCATCTCAGGCAGGCAGCCAAATGATGGCCACATCCTGTTCAATGCAAAAATACAGATTTTCATTAAACCAAGATAATTAGAAAAAGTAGCAGAGAGGAATATGAGTAATTCCATCAGTAATTACAGCAATTATACCCTTAATTGCCATGCCACCTCCAGTGTCACATTATAAATACGTACTGGCATTTTACAGAGGAAACACTCATATGTTTTATATTAAAGATGTATCTGGTTGCATCAGGTACTTCTAGTGGTTAGGAGATAATTGAGGTAATACTATTTCATGCTGCAATAATCAAAACGAAATGCACGCAATGTCCTCATTGTTGTTATTATTGAGTGCTTTTTCAAGATGTGAATTTCTATGTATTCAAGAAACATAGAGAATATAAAAACCAGTATACTAGAAACCATCATTTCATACAGTTCCTTCCCAAATGGGTGAAAAAAACAGTTTCTCAAAGTTCCAAGTAAAGAGAAAACTACTTGCCATCAGGTGCTTCTCCAGTTCCATTCCTAGAGCATCTGCCTGTCATTATCATATTACAATTTTAAAATATTTATCTCTGGGTTTGACTTTCCAGTCTCACTTTTCTCTGCTAGGGTATCAGAAACACATCTTTGTGTTCACCCAGTGTTCCTGGGGTAGCGAAGCTGAGAGAGGCTTCCCTGCCACCCTCTGCACACTGGCTGGTATGCTTCCCTCTGCCTAGTGTGCCAGTGGCAAGGAAAAGTCTTGAAGTTCACCTGTCCTCCTGCTCAGTTATTAGGTATCACTTGAAGTTCTGCTCCCTTGTTGCCAGGCTTCCTGGTAAATATCGGCTCTGGGAGATGTGCTGTGGTTCATCCCTTTGAGGCAGGAGGTGGAGCTGGGCTACGTGGAGAGGATGACCTGCTTTGCATCTCAGTGAAGCAGGTCTTTGTAGCATTTTGATGGTTTTATAATCTTATAAAAAATGACCCTGTCATGTTCATATTTGTTTCGCTGTCTACTTCTCCTCACCTCACTGAATGGTCTCAAGTTGCCTCCATGTTGGCCAGGCCAAGGAGACAGTTCTGGCAGTGGCATGTCCAAACTGCCACCTCCCACATGGGAGGAAGGTGCCTCTTACTGTTCCCTTGATCTGGGCTTTCGCTTTATGCAGCAATAGGTGCTGGTAGAACAAGTAAAGTTATGTGAATTTATGAATATCTAGTTGATTTACATAAAAGCCCAAGACCATGTTACTTTGAGCTATGACTATGGTACCACAGAATTTCTCCCAGGCAGGGAGGATTCAACCCCAGTGGACAACAGGGCAGCCTCTTGGGGGAACATCTTTTATCTGATGCGCGAAGCCCTCTCTGGCACCTTGCAAGGCCTTCCCTGAGGTGAATATAGCTGGAAGCTGTGTTGCTGTCTCCTTGACTACTCTCTACTCACTTTGCCTGTGGTTTTTCTCATTATAATACTTTTAACATGGCTAACTTTCAGCTGTGCTCTTGGGTGATAACATCTCACTTTTCGGTTCTCAGGAATGCAAACATCCTTCAATCCTGCAGATTCTTTGTCATTATTTTGTCTCTTCTTCCCCAGTATCTTGATGATTTCTGCTACTTACTTGCTGTCCATCTTGACCAAATGACCAAACTCTCCCAGTCTCAGTTTCCACATCTGAGAACATAAAAACAAGGATAACAATACCTACTTTATAGAGTCATTGGGAGCATTTAGTGAATTAAAATTAACATTCAGTGCTTAGATGAAGTGTGACATACAGTTAGCACTCAATGAGTCTTAGCTATCTTCATCATGGTTAATGTTACTCTGAATTCACTAAATACATATTTTTTTTTAAACCCTTCACCTCTTATATACAATGCATCTTTTTCTGATTAAAATTTCTTATCAATTTAAGCATAAGTATTGAACCCATTTTAAAGCCCTAAACAAGTGCTTTTTGGGTGATCCTGCATCTTAAATATAAGAGCTTATTTAGCCTTTTGTCTTTACCTATTAGTTCTGTGATCCTGAGGAAACTGTGCTTAATTTCTCTGAGCCTCAGTTTCTCATTGGTAAAGTGGAGATGATGATAAAAAATGTGACTTCATGAGGGCAATATGACTTACCATGAGGATAAAATCAGAAAAATGGATCCATGTGCTCATCTAAAAAGGTTTCTAGTATACAGCAAGTGTTTAATGAGTATTTAAATATATTATTATTAGTTCCCAATTAGATTACAGATGACATCTTATATTTTGGGGTGGACCATTTAGAATTGATCCTCTGTATTTTCCATGTTATTTGTCTTCCCTTTTCTTTTTTATCGAGGTAAAATTTGCATGCAACAGAATGCACAAATCTTAAAGGAATAGGTCAATGAGTTAAGACAAAGGTGACCAAAATTCGTCCATGTGATCAACAACCCAAACAAGATAAAGAACATTTTCACCATCCTGGAAAGTTCTGTTGAGCCTCCTTCTACTCAGTCTCTACCCCTGATAGGCAACCACTGCTCTGACATTAGTTTTGTCTATTTTTGAACTTCATTCCTATGATGGAAAGTAGAGTATGTACTCTATTGTGTCTAGCTTCTTTCATTCTGCATGAAGTTTTTGAGGTTTATTTATATCATTGCATTTATTAATTAAAAAAATTAAATGTAGATTATTAATATTCCATTATATGATATACCATATTTTGTTTATCTATTTCCCTGTTGATGGGATGTTGGTTGTTGTTTTTAGTTTTTGGCTATTAATACTAAAGCTGCTGTGAATATTTCTGGTCAAGTATCTGTGTGGTCTTGTTTTCATTTCTCTTTGGTAAATACCTAAGAATGGAATAGATCATAGGATATATGTATGATTAACTTAAGACACTGCCATACTATTTTCTAATGTGGTTGTACCATTTTATAGTCCCACTACCAATTTATAAGAGTCCTTTTAATTGTAGCTATTCTAGTGATTTATAAGGGGCACTTCATTCTGGTTTTAATTTGCAATTCCCTGATGATTAATGATGTTGAGGATCCTTTCATGTGCTTATTGGCCATTTTATATCTTCATTGCAAAGTGTGAATTCTATATCTTCTTCGTGAAGTGTGAATTTAATACTTTTTTCATATTTTAAATTGGGTTGTTTGTATTATTGAGTTCTTTATGTGTTAAGGAAATAAGTCCTTTGTCAAATAAAAGTAATGGATTTTCTTAATCATGTCTTTGGATGAGTTTTAAATTTTGATTGTTATTACTTTTTGGGTAGTACGTTTTGTATTCTCTAAGAAATCTTTTCTACCCCAAATCATATAAATATTCTCCTATTTTTTTCTTCTAAAACTTTTGGAGTTTTAGCTTTAAGTTGAGGTCTATATCCATCTCAAATCAAATTTGTGTGTGCTGTGAGGAAAGAATAAAAGTTTTTTCTTTTTTCATACATTTATACAATTATTCCAGTGTATAAATATGTAAATAACATTCATACAGTTATTGTTGAAAAGCATGTTCTTTCCCTCATTGATATGGCTTGCACTTTTTTCTAAAATGTATTACCATATATGTGACAGTCTAATTTTGAATATTCCATTCTGTTCCATTAACCTGTTTGTCCATTGTTATTTCAATACTATATTGTCTTGATTTTTGATACTATTGTAAATGGTATTGATTTTTAAATTACCTTTTTTCAGTTGTTTGTTACTAGTGTGTAGAAATACAGTCAATTTTTAAAATTTTGATCTTATATCCTTACTTTGTTAAATTTAGTTATTAGGTCTAGTTGCACCTTTTCTGTAGATTACTTATGATTTTTTAAAAATCACAGTCATTTAGTGTGCAAATAAAAACAGTCTTATCTATTTCTTTCTAATCTTGATGCTTTTTTCCATTCAACTGATTAGAAAGGAAATGTTGACTATCTGATTATTTCTATTGCTTATTATTCTTAAAAAGATTTTGGGAGGCATATTTGATGAGGATGTATTACAGAATTCATCTTCAGGAATATTTAACTGAAAGAAAAATCCTTAAGGTTGTGAAACTCTAGAAAGATGAGTTCTAATGATGCTGCTCTTAACTAGTTACCCAGGGTGTTTGTGAATAAACATTTGTTCTGTGGACAGTTGGGAGCCGAGATATTATATTAGTCTTAGTTCCAGTGTTAGGATTTCACTTTATTACAAAACTTTTTGAACTTCACAGCTTTTCATATCATTAAGTCTCCCCTGTCTTTCTATAGTTGTTATTAACCTCATTTCAGACTGAAGAAAACTTGGCAGAACATACTGGAATAAATTAGCAGCAATGCAAAGAAAAGGATTGATAAGAATTTCTATACTGGGCTACTCCCTCTTTTACCAGATACTATGTGTTATCTAAATTAATCCAGATGATGACTGTCCCCCCACAGAAAGAGGAAATTAAAACTTTAAATCAACCCCTCATATTTTCTGCATGTGTGCTTAGGCTCCAGTGGAGAAGGTTCCTTGGATGCTCTTTCATTATCTTAGGCAAACAAGCAGCAGGGGCTTCTGTGTAAATATGCAAATGATATGCAAATGAATTAAGTTGTATTGTTTGCTCAGTTAATATGTACTTTGGAGGGAGGCATTATTTGCTTACAAAGCTCTGAAATCCCTTTGTAGATACATCATCTTGGGCTGACAGCTTTGAGAGGTGGAACTTGATGGACTACTTCCTCTAGCAGCCCTGCTTGAAGTGCCTTTGGTGCGGCTGGCAGAGATGGGGTTCTGATGGGTGATGCTTCTTTCTGTCACCCCAGCAATGGCACAACCAGAAATAGCAGACAGCATGCGAAGAGACGATGACAGAGTATGAAGGATACACAGAATGAAAACTACCCAAATATGGCAGGCTGTCTCCCTGAATAATTGAGAACTGGTTGAACAGTCACTCACAGAAAGGCACAAAGAGGGGATCTTTCTGTGATGTGCTTACAGGAATTCCTCCCCATATTCAGCAGAGAGGGAGTACGTGAAGGGAAGATCTATTGCTTATCTTATGTCCCTATCCAGCTCACAGTTTCTAAATGAATGACAGGGCAGAGGGAGCTCTTGGTTTTTTGCTGAATTACAGCCATCTGGCTAATATAAGTACAGACAATTAGGGATAATCACAATTCCCTTTCTCCCATCTTGCAGAAGTTGGCATGCTGAAAGTTGGGCTTGTGGCCTTGTATTTGGAAGCTCAGCAGGTGTATTCTGAATCCTCCCATGTAAAGAAGTGTGTCCTCAGAACAGTACTGCATATATACAGCCTAGATTAGTGAGCTCTAGGTAATCAAAAACTCGGCTCTGCAGTTAACTTGACCTAAGTGAGGAGCACTAGGTTTTCTTTTAATGACAGGCGACTTTGAATCAAGAAGTGTTTGGACAAAAGCACTCTTGGAGATTGTCTTCTGTGGATGTGTATTTTATGGCTGATGGCTCCATTAAGTGAGTGAGGCAAGCATATCCTTTAGTCAAGCTTCCTTTTACTTCTGCCTCTGGTGAGTGCTCAAACATACAGAGGTTATCATAAAAAGACAGAAGTAGTTTGAATAAAAAGTTAAGGGTAAAAAAGAGTAAGCTAACTTACTTTGATGAATTTGCCAAGAAATTATACGCCTGACTTTGGTGCATTGTTTTTTTTTTTTTTCTGGTCAATTAGTTTGAGAGGAAGTTATAGAATCAAAGTTTTGGAAAGTGTGGCACACAAGTGAATTTATACGCCAACTTTCTGTGTGAAACACAGCTCAAAGGCACAAAAGCACAAAGCAAGTTTTCCGTACCTGCCACAAACTCACTCCCTTGAAGTTGTCCTAGTGCTTTTATAAGCTAAATTGCAGCATAGCCAATGGGCAGATAGAAGCAGGTGGGGTCCCACTGTGGACATATTCCATCTGTTAGACCATTAGGAGTCGGCTCAGCCGCCCTGTGTCGATCTCATTAAACACTAATCAAAAGGCTGGGGCCCATCTTTTTTGCAGTGCTCCTTATTTCTTTTAATGCACCTGCAAATAAAATGAAATGGGCTTAATGGACTGAGGCTTTGACTGATTCGCAGAGCTCTGCTTCATGGTCACTAGTTGCTTCTCTTGGTAATTTACAAGGTTTCCTGCTGTATGATAAAACACAGGTGCTCAGGCTGTCATCCAGAGCAATGATTTATTAGCTTTAGTGGTACCACAGACCTCAGGCAGCAGGCACTAAATCAAGAGAATATATACTGAAATAATATGTTTTCCAATGATGACCCATGGAGACTCTTTAGCTGTTCATGCCCTTTACCCACTGCTGTTGGTTTTGCCATTTCTCCTCATTATTTTAAACCCCACAGGATTCACTTCCTGTCTTAATTTCTCACCTGCCAGGACAGCCTTACCACCAGCTTTATTGCTATAGATTTCTAGTTGATCCCTTACACCACCAAAGAGTTGCAGCTAATGAGTAGGAGAAAGGGAACCTTAGGGGCTATTTCAGGCCTCAGGGACACTCAGAATTCCTATTCTGGGCTTTACTTTGATATGGTTGCCACACAATAAAAGCTTGTGTTGTCCTTTAAAAAAACCCTACTTTGAGGTTAAATACGTCTAGACATTGATTTGGAACATTTCATCTACTGAATATTTCTTCATGGGAATTTGTGAAAAGGTCCTGCCTTCCTGATTTTGTGACAGTGGCTATCAATCAAAGTGACTTCTTGTTGATTATCTTAGAGCCCAATGAACAGATCAGAGAAATCTTTAATTACTATTAAATGCCTGCCAAACATGGACATAGGGAAGAATCACTCAGTCAGTCAAAACGGAAGCCTGGTGTGGATTCTGAATTTTAATGAGAGGACAGATCAGAGATATAAAGGGGGTCCTAATAGGTAAGAAAGTAAATATAGGGAGCAAAATGTCCAAAATCATACTGAAAACCGAAAAAAGCAGGGCTACAACAGAAGAGTCAATGATGTAGAACATTAAGGAAGATAACAAAAATGAACATTAATTATATACAACAGATAAAGAAATCCAGAACTTTATAGGGTAAAGTAGGGAGACCTGAATAGGGTAAAATAGGGAGACCAAAACTTCTGGCAAAGCCTAGGGAGTCCACGATCCTTGCCTTGTGCACGTGGCTGTGGGACGGCAGGGGCAGAGTGGAACGATGGAGCAGTGGAAGTAGGGAGGTGTGAGAAATGTCCGTGACTGAGGATCCTGGGATTCGCCAACACGAAAGCGAGGTGGCTGAGTGTTGAAGGTGGTGAGCATGGTGACTACTCAGGAGACTTCGAAGTACCCTCAAAGCAATGACTATCCAGTTTGTTGAAAGGAAGAAGTGGAAATAATATGATCCCCCACTGTAATACTCAAAACATGCAACCACTGGTGAGATGCGGTCCTGAGCCTTCAGAATGGACATCAGCCACGCCCTGGAGCAGGATCCTGGAGCCTCTGCTGGGACAGGCATTAGGCCCGCAGTGGCTGTATCATGGGGAAGTCCGGGCACCCTGTGAGGAGCTCTTGGGGTTTCAGGGCAGCGGCTTCTTACCAACCATCAAGAAAATATTTCAATATGTCAACGACTTCTTCAGCAGAACCAGTGCATGCTGGTTAATTTTCATTCTTGTCAAATTTCTCTTTTATGAATGTTAATTCATGGTATTGCAGAAAATCTTGCTTTTGTCTTTTCTTCTTAAATTGTACAATGAGAGAAAGAAAGAACTGAGATTTTTAAGACCGAATAAACATTGTGAAACAATGACTTGAGACTTCCAACTCCGTACATGCTCAGCAAAAAAACTAGCCTGAGTATCATGGCAGCTGTAAGAAACAAGCCTCTGGTGTCCCCAGGTGAGCCCAGGACTGATCTTTCACAACTCTGCTCACTTTCTTGCTCCTTTCTCTTGGTTTTTAGACTGAAGATTAATTCTGCTGTTATATCAGATATGTTAACTGCTCAAGTTTTCTTAAATACTAACAAAAACCATCTTTACTGTATTTGAGAAAGGAAATTGAATAAAAAAGCCAGAAGGGAACTTAAGCAATTTATACAATTTTTTTCTAACAAGTCATTGTATAGAATAGGCACTCAAAATATTTCTGGAATGAATAAATGGTAAATGAATGCAGTGGAATTATGCTTAAGTCACACAATCAGAGAGAGTATCTAGCACCATCTATCTTATCTTATTCTTAGAATTGTAAAATCATACAAACAAGTTATAAAAAGTATAAGCCATACAGAAACATCCTTCCTTTTTTTCTTGACTACATGGTTTTCCACTCAACAGAAGAAATGTGATCTATATAACCTTCTTATTGGTAGGCATTTGAATTATTTCTGATTTTCAACCTCAACAATGCTATAATGTTCGTCTTTCTGAACTTGTTGAATTATTTCTGTAAGATAAATATAGTCAATAATACTGTAATAACTTGGTATGTTGACAGATGGTAACTATGCATATCATGGTGTGCATTTAGTAATAACATAATTGTTAAATCACTATGTTGTACACCTGAAATGAGTATTGTATCATATATCATCTATATTTCAATGAAAAAGATAAATTTTGGGAGGAGGACTGAGGCGAGAAAGGTATACACATTTGAAATTGTAATGCATATTGACAAGCCACTCTCAAAAATGTTGCACTAATTTATACTCGAACCAGAAGTTTCTGAGAGTGCCTGTTTCTCTACATTCTCAACAAATACTTAGAGGGGTGATATATTTATTTAAAAATTGCCAAGCTGAGAGGTGAAAAATGGTACCCCTTTATTGTTTAATTTCAATGTTTTAATTATTGGTGAAGTTGAACATCTTTTCATGTTTAGCGACATTGTGTTTCTTCCAAGCATTTGTAGCTCATGTTTTTCCACTTTTCAGCTGTGGTGCTTGCATTACTTTTCTGATCGATTTCTAAGGCCCTTTTACATCTCAGGGAAAACAACCTTTCGTCTGTGATTTGTGTTTCATTTTTACATTTTACTTCATTTTAACTTTGCTTATATCATATTTATGTCTATAGAAGTTTATAATTTTCATATTGCTCAATTTCTTGTTTTTTTCTTTATGGTTTTTTTTTTTTTTTGTAGATAATTATTTTTTATTGAAGGGTAGTTGACGCACAGTATTACATTCCATTACTTTCAGGTGTACAACACAGTGATAAAACATTTATATACATAATTCTAGGTTCCAGCTATCACCCTACCAAGCTGTTACAATATCTTGACTATATTCCTTATGCTATACATTACATCCCGGTTACTTATTTATTTTACCATTGGAAGTATGTCTTTTTTTTTTTTTTTTGTGAGGGCATCTCTCATATTTATTGATCAAATGGTTGTTAACAACAATAAAATTCTGTATAGGGGAATCAATGCTCAATACACAATCATTAATCCACCCCAAGCCTAATTTTCGTCAGACTCCAATCTTCTGAGGCATAACAAACAAGTTCTTACATGGAGAACAAATTCTTACATAATGAGTAAGTTACATAGTGAACAGTACAAGGGCAGTCATCACAGAAACTTTTGGTTTTGCTCATGCATTATGAACTATAAACAGTCAGTTCAAATATGAATACTCACTTGGTTTTTATACTTGATTTATATGTGGATACCACATTTCTCTCTTTATTATTATTATTTTTAATAAAATGCTGAAGTGGTAGGTAGATACAAGATAAAGGTAGAAAACATAGTTCAGTGTTGTAAGAGAGCAAATGTAGATGACCAGGTGTGTGCCTGTAGACTATGTGTTAATCCAAGCTAGACAAGGGCAATAAAACATCCACGTATGCAGAAGATTTCTCTCAGAACGGGGGGGGTGAGGTTCTAAGCCTCATCTCTGTTGATCCCCAATTTCTCACCTGATGGCCCCCCTGCGACTGTGCCTGTCTTAGGTTGTTCCTCCCTTGAGGAATCTTACCCGTCTCTGGCTAACCAGTCATCTTCCGGGGCCATACAGGGAAATGTGAAGTTGGCAAGTGAGAGAGAAGCCTTATTGTTTGAAATGGTTAGCTTTTTATTTCTTTGCATATTTATGCCCTGTAGCTTCTATGCCCAGCATTTGTCTTGAGGTATCTTTACCACTTGGAAGAATTATGATACTCGGTAAATTTGATATGAGGCACGAATTCTATTTAAGCGTTGTAATTAGGAAGGAAGAAGAAAAGCTATAGAAGTAGCAGGCGGGAGAAAACATGGGAAGATTGATTACTTCTTTGACATACCTTCTTGTAGAGTAACTTCAGCATGTATAGGTTTTAAGCTACTACTTAAATTGCACACACACATTAACATAATAGGAGTGTAGTTACATAACCAAAGCATATCTGTAATTACCAGCCATCTCCAGTGAAACCAAGTAAACCAGTTAGGCACCTTAGGCATTTGTGAAAACTTATCTACGATATGGTAGATATTGTCCAACTGAACTTGAACAGTCTGAGAGAAATCAGACAAATTAAAACAACCCATTCTTTGGGAATGTTTACATCCATTATGTTCTTTTAACAGTAAATAGTCTGTAGTTGTAAGATTTTGGAGTGTTACAATTTGCACTTCTCCTAATTCTTGATTGAGTTCCAACAGTATAGATCCAGTCAAATTTGTTGTTTTACTGTATGCACAGGCCAGCTTAGATATCTCCTTCATTCCCATGGCAAGTCCAGGAGCTGGTGGGATGAGTGCATCAACAGCTGTAGCAGTGTGTGGATCTTTGTTGGGGTTTTTTGATGATCATCTTCTGGCATGAGTCTTCCAGAGACTGCTGATGTTGGAAGTTCTCTTTCATATCGTATCTTAGTTCATTTTCGGGGTAGCCCAATTAGGCTTTGATCTTCTGTATAAACACAAACAGACCCTTTGCCTACACTTTTATATGCCCTTTATACCCTTGTGTAGAACTCACTGGTGGTTACCACACAGGAACTGCCCTTTTTTTTGTTTCGTTTTGTTTTGTTTTGTTTTGTTTTGTTTTTGGTATTACTAATCTATACTTACATGATGAATATTATGTTTACTAGGCTCTCCCCTATACCAGGTCTCCCCTATAAACCCCTTTACAGTCACTGTCCATCAGCATAGCAAAATGTTGTAGAATATCTACTTGCCTTCTCTGTGTTGTACAGCCCTCCCTTTTCTCCTACCCCCCCATGCATGCTAATCTTAATACCCCCCTACTTCTCCCCCCTCTTATCCCTCCCTACCCACCCATCCTCCCCAGTCGCTTTCCCTTTGGTACCTGTTAGTCCATTGTAGAGTTCTGTGATTCTGCTGCTGTTTTGTTCCTTCGGTTTTTCCTTTGTTCTTACATTCCACAGATAAGTGAAATCATTTGGTATTTCTCTTTCTCCGCTTGGCTTGTTTCACTGAGCATAATACCCTCCAGCTCCATCCATGTTGCTGCAAATGGTTGGTTTTGCCCTTTTCTTATGGCTGAGTAGTATTCCATTGTGTATATGTACCACATCTTCTTTATCCATTCATCTATTGATGGACATTTAGGTTGCTTCCAATTCTTGGCTATTGTAAATAGTCCTGCGATAAACAGGGGTGCACTGATCTTTCTCATACTTGATTGCTGCATTCTTAGGGTAAATTCCTAGGAGTGCAATTCCTGGGTCAAATGGAAGATCTGTTTTGAGCATTTTGATGTACCTCCATACTGCTTTCCACAATGGTTGAACTAACTTACATTCCCACCAGCAGTGTAGGAGGGTTCCCCTTTCTCCACAGCCTCGCCAACATTTGTTGTTGTTTGTCTTTTGGATGGCAGCCATCCTTACTGGTGTGAGGTGATACCTCATTGTAGTTTTAATTTGCATTTCTCTGATAATTAGTGATGTGGAGCATCTTTTCATGTGTCTGTTGGCCATCTGTATTTCTTTTTTGGAGAACTGTCTGTTCAGTTCCACTGCCCATTTTTTAATTGGGTTATTTGTTTTTTGTTTGTTGAGGCGTGTGAGCTCTTTATATATTCTGGACGTCAAGCCTTTATCGGATGTGTCATTTTCAAATATATTCTCCCATACTGTAGGGATCCTTTTTGTTCTATTGATGGTGTCTTTTGCTGTACAGAAGTTTTTCAGCTTAATATAGTCCCACTTACTCATTTTTGCTGTTGTTTTCCTTGCCCCGGGAGGTATGTTCAAGAAGAGGTCACTCATGTTTATGTCTAAGAGGTTTTTGCCTATGTTTTCTTCCAAGAGTTTAATGGTTTCATGACTTACATTCAGGTCTTTGATCCATTTTGAGTTTACTTTTGTATATGGGGTTAGACAATGGTCCAGTTTCATTGTCCTACATGTAGCTGTCCAGTTTTGCCAGCACCATCTGTTGAAGAGACTGTCATTTTGACATTGTATGTCCATGGCTCCTTTATCAAATATTAATTGACCATATATGTCTGGGTTAATGTCTGGATTCTCTAGTCTGTTCCATTGGTCTGTGGCTCTGCTCTTGTGCCAGTACCAAATTGTCTGGATTACTATGGCTTTATAATAGAGCTTGAAGTTGGGGAGTGAGATCCCCCCTACTTTATTCTTCTTTCTCAGGATTGCTTTGGCTATTTGGGGTCTTTGGTGTTTCCATATGAATTTATGAATTATTTGTTCCAGTTCATTGAAGAATGTTGCTGGTAGTTTCATAGGGATTGCATCAAATCTGTATATTGCTTTGGGCAGGATGGCCATTCTGACAATATTAATTCTTTCTAGCCACGAGCATGGGATGAGTTTCCATCTGTTAGTGTCCCCTTTAATTTCTCTTAAGAGTGACTTGTAGTTTTCAGAGTATAAGTCTTTCACTTCTTTGGTTAGGTTTATTCCTAGGTATTTTATTTTTTTTGATGCAATTGTGAATGGAGTTGTTTTCCTGATTTCTCTTTCTGTTGGTTCATTGTTAGTATATTGGAAAGCCACAGATTTCTGTGTGTTGATTTTGTATCCTGCAACTTTGCTGTATTCCAATATCAGTTCTAATAGTTTTTGGGTGGAGTCTTTAGGGTTTTTTATTTACAATATCATGTCATCTGCAAATAGTGACAGTTTAACTTCTTCTTTACCAATCTGGATTCCTTGTATTTCTTTGTTTTGTCTGATTGCCGTGGCTAGGACCTCCAGTACTATGTTAAATAACAGTGGAGAGAGTGGGCATCCCTGTCTAGTTCCCAATCTCAGAGGAAATGCTTTCAGCTTATTGCTGTTCAATATAATGTTGGCTGTGGGTTTATCATAGATGGCCTTTATTATGTTGAGGTACTTGCCCTCTATTCCCATTTTGCTGAGAGTTTTTAACATGAATGGATGTTGAACTTTGTCAAATGCTTTTTCAGCATCTATGGAGATGATCATGTGGTTTTTGTCTTTCTTTTTGTTGATGTGGTGGATGATGTTGATGGACTTTCGAATGTTGTACCATCGTTGCATCCCTGGGATGAATCCCACTTGGTCATGGTGTATGATCCTTTTGATGTATTTTTGAATTCGGTTTGCTAATATTTTGTTGAGTATTTTTGCATCTACGTTCATCAGGGATATTGGTCTGTAGTTTTCTTTTTTGGTGGTGTCTTTGCCTGGTTTTGATATTAGGGTGATGTTAGCTTCATAGAATAAGTTTGGGAGTATCCCCTCCTCCTCTATTTTTTGAAAGACTTTAAGGAGAATGGGTATTATGTCTTCCCTGTATGTCTGATAAAAATCCGAGGTAGATCCATCTGGCCCGGGGGTTTTGTTCTTTGGTAGTTTTTTGATTTCCGCTTCAATTTCATTGCTGGTAATTGGTCTGTTTAGATTTTCTGTTTCTTTCTGGGTCAGTCTTGGAAGGTTGTATTTTTCTAGGATGTTGTCCATTTCTCCTAGGTTTCCTAGCTTGTTAGCATATAGGTTTTCATAGTATTCTCCAATAATTCTTTGTATTTCTGTGGGGTCCATCGTGATTTTTCCTTTCTCGTTTCTGATACTGTTGATTTGTGTTGACTCCCTTTTCTTCTTAATAAGTCTGGCTAGAGGCTTATCTATTTTGTTTATTTTCTCGAAAAACCAGCTCTTGGTTTCATTGATTTTTGCTATTGTTTTATTCTTCTCAATTTTATTTATTTCTTCTCTGATCTTTATTATGTCCCTCCTTCTGCTGACCTTAGGCCTCATCTGTTCTTCTTTTTCCAATTTCGATAATTGTGACATTAGACCATTCATTTGGGATTGCTCTTCCTTTTTAAAATATGCTTGGATTGCTATATACTTTCCTCTTAAGACTGCTTTTGCTGCGTCCCACAGAAGTTGGGGCTTTGTGTTATTGTTGTCATTTGTTTCCATATATTGCTGGATCTCCATTTTAATTTGGTCATTGATCCATTGATTATTTAGGAGCATGTTGTTAAGCCTCCAAGTGTTTGTGAGCCTTTTTGCTTTCTTTGTACAATTTATTTCTTGTTTTATACATTTGTGGTCTGAAAAGTTGGTTGGTAGGATTTCAATCTTTTGGAATTTACTGAGATTCTTTTTGTGGCCTAGTATGTGGTCTATTCTGGAGAATGTTCCATGTGCACTTGAGAAGAATGTATATCCTGTTGCTTTTGGATGTAGAGTTCTATAGATGTCTATTAGGTCCATCTGCTCTACTGTGTTGTTCAGTGCTTCCGTGTCCTTACTTATTTTCTGCCCGTTGCATCTATCCTTTGGGGTGAGTGGTGTGTTGAAGTCTCCTAGCATGAATGCATTGCAGTCTATTTCCCCCTTTAGTTCTGTTAGTATTCGTTTCACATATGCTGGTGCTCCTGTGTTGGGAGCATATATATTTAGAATGGTTATATCCTCTTGTTTGACTGAGCCCTTTATCATTATGTAGTGTCCTTCTTTATCTCTTGTTACTTTCTTTGTTTTGAAGTCTATTTTGTCTGATATTAGTACTGCAACCCCTGCTTTCTTCTCGCTGTTGTTTGCTTGAAATATGTTTTTCCATCCCTTGACTTTTAGTCTGTACATGTCTTTGGGTTTGAGGTGAGTTTCTTGTAAGCAGCATATGGATGGGTCTTGCTTTTTTATCCATTCTTTTACTCTATGTCTTTTGATTGGTGCATTCAGCCCATTAACATTTAGGGTGACTATTGAAAGATATGTACTTATTGCCGTTGCAGGCTTTAAATTCGTCGTTACCAAAGGTTCAAGGTTAGCCTCTTTAGTATCTTAGTGACTAACTTAGCTCGCTTATGGAGCTATTATATACACTGTCTGGAGATTCTTTTCTTCTCTCCCTTCTTGTTCCTCCTCCTCGATTCTTAATATGTTGGGTGTTTTGTGCTGTGCTCTTTCTAGGAGTGCTCCCATCTAGAGCAGTCCCTGTAAGATGTTCTGTAGAGGTGGTTTGTGGAAAGCAAATTCCCTCAGCTTTTGTTTGTCTGGGAATTGTTTAATCCCACCATCATATTTGAATGATAGTCGTGCTGGATACAGTATCCTTGGTTCAAGGCCCTTCTGTTTCATTGTATTAAATATATCATGCCATTCTCTTCTGGCCTGTAGGGTTTCTGTCGAGAAATCTGATGTTAGCCTGATGGATTTTCCTTTATAGGTGACCTTTTTCTCTCTAACTGCCTTTAAAACTCTTTCCTTGTCCTTGATCTTTGCCATTTTAATAATATGTGTCTTGGTGTTGTCCTCCTTGGATCCTTTCTGTTGGGGGTTCTGTGTATTTCCGTGGTCTGTTTGATTACTTCCTCCCCCAGTGTGGGGAAGTTTTCAGCAATTATTTCTTCTAAGATACTTTCCATCTCTTTTCCTCTCTCTTCTTCTTCTTTGACCCCTATAATACAGATATTGTTCCTTTTGGATTGGTCACACAGTTCTCTTAATGTTTCATTCCTGGAGATCCTTTTGTCTCTCTCTATGTCAGCTTCTATGCGTTCCTGTTCTCTGATTTCAATTCCATCAATGGCCTCTTGCATCTTATCCATTCTGCTTATAAACCCTTCCAGAGTTTGTTTCATTTCTGTGATCTCCTTTCTGGCATCTGTGATCTCCCTCCGGACTTCATCCCATTTCTCTTGCATATTTCTCTGCATTTCTGTCAGCATGTTTATGATTCTTATTTTGAATTCTTTTTCAGGAAGACTGGTTAGGTCTGTCTCCTTCTCTGGTGTTGTCTCTGTGATCTTTGTCTGCCTGTAGCTTTGCCTTTTCATGGTGATAGGAATAGTTTGCAGAGCTGGGACGAGTGACGGCTGGAAGAACTTCCTTTCTTGTTGGTTTGTGGCCCTCCTCTCCTGGGAGAACAGCGACCTCTAGTGGCTTGTGCTGCGCAGCTGCACGCAGACAGGGTTTCTGCTTCCTGCCCGGCTGCTATGGAGTTTATCTCCGCTGTTGCTGTGGGCGTGGCCTGGCTCGGGCAGCTACTCCAAAGTGGTGGAGTCGCGTTGGAGCAGGAGCTGCTGGGAGGCTATTTATCTCCGTAAGGGACCTCCCTGCTCCCTGCAGCCCAGGGGTTAGGGTGCCCAGAGATCCCCGGATTCCCTACCTCTGGATTAAGTGTCCCACCCTGCCCCTTTAAGACTTCCAAAAAGCACCCGCAAAACAAAACAACAACCACCAAAAAAAAAAAAAAGAAAAAAATTTTTTTTTTATTTAAAAAAAAAGGATGGCCTGTCGTTTTTCTTTATTCTCCAGTGCCAGCCTCAGGCCTCTGCTCACCCGTCTTGCTGCCCTGTTTCCCTAGTATTGGGGTCACTATCCCTTTAAGACTTCCAAAAAGCGCTCGCCAAAACAAAACAGCAAAAAAAAAAAATGGGCGCTCGCTTTTCTGGTGTCCTCCTGCGCCAGGCCACCGGTGCCCGCTCACTGTTCTTGCTGCCCTGTTTTCCTAGTATCCAGGGCCCTGCACTCTGGCCCGGATGGCTGGGGCTGGGTGTTCGGCAGTCCTGGGCTCTGTCTGCCTATTCTTCTCCCGGTGGGAGTTGGGGGGATGGGCGCTCGGCTCCCGCTGGGCTGGGGCTTGTATCTTACCCCCTTCGCGAGGCGCTGGGTTCTCTCAGGTGCGGATGTGGTCTGGATATTGTCCTGTGTCCTCTGGTCTTTATTCTAGGAAGGGTTGTCTTTGTTATATTTTCATAGATATATGTGGTTTTGGGAGGAGATATCCGCTGCTCTACTCACGCTGCCATCTTCCGCCCCTCTTTTCTTCTTTATGGTTTTGTGTCATGTTTAGAAAGCTTCCCTTGCTACAAAATTAGTGTAAATAAGAGTATGGGTTTCTTCTAGTCCATCCATATTTTCATGATTTTACATTTAAGTCTTTACCATCTAGAATTTCCTTATTTATATTTAAAGACTTCCAGAGAAAGATCGGCTATATCCTTTTGATTAACACATTCCAATCATTAGCTCCTAGAATGATTAGAATCTTTCTTGGAAGCATAGAATTTTAAAGCTAAATAAACGATCTTTGTTATTATAAAAATTAATGAACTATGACCTTGGCATGTTAATAAATGTAACAACTTAGGGACACAGCAGAGAGTAAACCCCACACCTCTGATTTCTGGCTTAGGGACATATTACATGTGTTATATGATGACATTTAAAATATTTAAATAAATCCTTTAGATCAATGGTCAAATCCTTCCTTCTTGCTTTGTTATCTTCAGTGGGAACATATTTTTACTCTTTGCATGCCCATGAAAACCATGCCTATATTAATTTCTATTCAGCCATTTTTGTCTCCACATTAGTGAGTGGACTTAGGTGTTACACATTTGAGAACTATGCATAAATGTGAGGGAATAGAGTGTAGTGGCTCAGGGGTGTTTGATCATGATCACTGTTATTGACATCTGACTGTGACTTTAGTTTTGGAAAATATCAGTGATCCCTTAGGAAGCAGAATAAAACAGTCTCAGATTATTTTTAATCACTGGTCATTTGACAAAGAGGGGCAAATGGGGAGGAAATTGTAATGCTTGTGTTTACTAACTAGTATATGCAATTATTTAAAAAGAGAAAACTCCAGAATTCAGTGGAAAATGGCTTATGTTGTAAGAATCAATATTCAGTTTCTGCGACTTTTGTGCATAAACAGGCACAAAGATGTTGTAAATTTGTACATGCTATAAATCCGTTTTCTCATCCACTTTGTCCTTTTCTTTCACTCTTTGTGGAACTCCTGATCCGATGCTGCCTGTCTAGGGCTTCAGCCATCTGTTTTCTTTTGCTCTGCAGTGGATAGGCCTTCTGTTTTTGGTCTGCCTGCTTGATCGGTGTTTGCCTGAGCTTGGGAGCTGTGAGTCTCTGCCCTTTCTGTGTCTGCCTGATTCCTAACTTGCTGCTCTTGCCTGTCCTTTGACGTGCAGTCCTTCTGGACTCCTGCCTGCCTGCCTGCCTTGTGGCTAACTTACTGTTTAGCTCATCACTTCTCAACTTGGGAGTATTCTGATTCCCCCTGTTTCAGTTTTACCACATGAACTCTGCATTTCTGTTAGAGTCCATGTTCTAGCATTGATGCCTAAGGATTCAAGACTGCTTCTTTTTTGTTTTTTTATGTGCTGCAGAGGTGGATGTATAACATATACAATTTCAGCAGCCTCACTGAAGCATGAGGACATTTTGGGGTGGGGCAAGTCACACACATGTTAGATGACTCACAGGAACTTGTGCAAGTTGTTTCTTTAGTTAGGCACAGATTGAGACGTCTCAGTAAGATTCTTGTGGTTTCCTTTGTTTAAGATTTTCCCAAACTCTTGGGAGCATTGTCCTTTCAAAGTAAATTTCATGCTAATTTCTCCTGAACTCTCAGGATGACTCATTTCTTTAGAAAGTATTCCAAGTTCCTGGAGAAGTCATCCTGGCACCAAGTCAAAATAGTTTTTGTTATAGTTTCTGTTAGAGTCCATGTTCTAGCATTGATGCCTAAGGATTCAAGACTGCTTCTTTTTTGTTTTTTTATGTGCTGCAGAGGTGGATGTATAACATATACAATTTCAGCAGCCTCACTGAAGCATGAGGACATCATGCCTCAGTGCCATGTGCATTCTGTCCATAAAAAAACTGCTGTGGTCAGTGTCCCCTGCAGTTTTCAGCACCTGAGGTGCAACCTCAAAGTCTACTTCCACATCCTATCTCGTCTCAGTTCTTATTTCATCCCTTTTTGAACTCACAAGTCCTTAAAGGCTCTAGGTTTCCTTGCAACTTTGGTCATAGCATTATACACTTTCTTGATAAGGAGAAGGTTCTAGATCTCCAGGCATTCTGGTTAATTAAAACCTTCTTTTGTTTCCCACATGCCACCTGCTCTGTTAGTATGTAGCTAACTTTATTTCCTTCATCTCTAATTTGACAATGACAATAATAATAATTTCAGACGTGTATTGAGCAGTCAATAAACACTAGTATTATTCTTATGATTGTTGTCTCCATGATTTATTTATTTTTTAATTTTTTAAATTATTTTATTTTTATTTTGGTATCATTAATCTACAATTACAGAAAGAACTTTATGTTTACTACACTTCCCCCTTCACCAAGTCCCCACCCCACACCCCTTCACAGTCACTGTCCATCAACATAGTAAGATGCTGTAAAATCACGACTTGTCTTCTCTGTGTTGCACAGCCCACCCTGTGTCCCCCATGCATTATACATGCTAATCGTAATGCCCTCTTTCTTTTTCCCCGCCCTTATCCCTCCCTTCCCACCCATCCTCCCCAGTCCCTTTCCCTTTGGTAACTATTAGTCCATTCTTGGGTTCTGTGATTCTGCTGCTGTTTTGTTCCTGCAGTTTTCCTTTGTTCTTATACTCCACATATAAGTGAAATCATTTGGTACTTGTCCTTCTCCGCTTGGCTTATTTCACTGAACATAATACCTTCTAGCTCCATCCATGTTGTTGGGAATGGTAGGATCTGTTTTTTTCTTATGGCTGCATGATATTCCATTGCGTATATGTAGCACATCTTCTTTATCCATTCATCTACTGATGGATATTTAGGTTGCTTTCATATCTTGGCTATTGTAAATAGTGCAGCAATAAACATAGGGGTGCATCTGTCTTTTTCAAACTGGAGTGCTGCATTCTTAGGGTAAATTACTAGAAGTGGAATTCCTGGGTCAAATGGTATTTCTATTTTGAGCATTCTGAGGAACCTCCATACTGCTTTCCACAATGGTTGAACTAGTTTACATTGCCACCAGCAGTATAGGAGGGTTCCCCTTTCTCCACAACCTCGCCAACATTTGTTGTTGTTTGTCTTTTCGATGATGGCGATCCTTACTGGTGTGAGGTGATATCTCATTGTAGTTTTAATTTGCATTTCTCTGATGATTAGCGATGTGGAGCATCTTTTCATGTGCCTGTTGGCCATCTGGATTTCTTCTTTAGAGAACTGTCTATTCAGCTCCTCTGCCCATTTTTTAAATTGGATTATTTGCTTTTTGTTTGTTGAGGCATGTGAGCTCTTTATATACATTGGATGTCAATCCTTTATCGGATCTGTCATTTATGAATATGTTCTCCCATACTGTAGGATACCTTTTTGTTCTATTGATGGTGTCCTTTGCTGTACAGAAGACTTTCAGCTTGATATAGTCCCACTTGATCATTTTTGCCTTTGTTTCCCTTGCCCAGGGAGATATGTTCATGAAGAAGTCACTCATGTTTATGTCCATGAGATTTTTGCCTATGTTTTTTTCTAAGCGTTTTATGGTTTCATGACTTACATTTAGGTCTTTGATCCATTTGGAGTTTACTTTTGTGTATGGGGTTAGACAGTGATCCAGTTTCATTCTCTTACATGTAGCTGTGCAGTTTTGCCAGCATCCTCTGTTGAAGAGACTGTCATTTCCCCATTGTATGTCCATGGCTCCTTTATTGAATATTAATTTACCATATATGTTTGGGTTAATGTTTGGAGTCTCTGTTCTGTTCCACTGGTCTGTGGCTCTGTTCTTGTGCCAGTACCAAATTGTCTTGGTTACTGTAGCTTTGTAGAAGAGCTTGAAGTTGGGGAGTGAGATCGCCCCCCCAACTTTATTCTTCCTTCTCAGGATTGCTTTGGCTATTTGGGGTCTTTTGTGGTTCCATATGAATTTTTGAGCTATTTGTTCCAGTTTGTTGAAGAATGCTGTTGGTAATTTGATAGGGATTGCATCGAATCTGTATATTGCTTTGGGAAGGATGGCCATTTTGACGATATTAATTCTTCCTAGCCAGGAGCATGGGAAGATTTTCCATTTGATAGTGTCCTCTTTAATTTAACTTGAGAGTGTCTTATAGTTTTCAGGTTATAGGTCTTTCACTTCCTTTGTTAGGTTTATTTCTAGGTATTTTATTCTTTTTGATGCAATTGTGAATGGAATTGTTTTCCTGATTTCTCTTTCTATTAGTTCATTGTTAGTGTATAGGAAAGCCACAGATTTCTGTGTGTTAATTTTGTATCCTGCAACTTTGCTGTATTCTGATATTAGTTCTAGTAGTTTTGGAGTGGAGTCTTTACTGTTTTTTATGTATACAGTATCATGTCATCTGCAAATAGTGACAGTTTAACTTCTTCTTTACCAATCTGGATTCCTTGTATTTCTTTGTTTTGTCTGATTGCCATGGCTAGGACCTCCAGTACTATGTTAAATAACAGTGGGGAGAGTGGGCATCCCTGTCTTATACCCAATCACAGAGGAAAAGCTTTCACCTTTTTGCTATTCAGTATGATGTTGGCTGTGGGTTTGTCAGATATGGCCTTTATTACGTTGAGGTACTTGCCCTTTATACCCATTTTGTTGAGAATTTTTATCATAATGGATGTTGAATTTTGTCGAATGCTTTTTCAGCATCTATGGAGATGATCATGTGGTTTTTGTCCTTCTTTTTATTTATGTGGTGGATGATGTTGATGGATTTTCGAATGTTGAACCATCCTTGCATCCCTGGGATGAATCCTACTTGGTCATGGTGTATAATCCTTTTGATGTATTTTTGAATTCGGTTTGCTAATATTTTGTTGAGTATTTTTGCATCTACATTCATCAGGGATTTTGGTCTGTAGTTTTCTTTTTTGGTGGGATCTTTGCCTGGTTTTGGTATTAGGGTGATGTTGGCTTCATAGAATGAGTTTGGGAGTATTCCCGCCTCTTCTATGTTTTGGAAAACTTTAAGGAGAATGGGTGTTATGTCTTCTCTGTATGTTTGATAAAATTCCAAGGTAAATCCATCTGGCCCGGGGATTTTGTTCTTGGGTAGTTTTTTGATTACCAATTCAATTTTGTTGTTGGTAATTGGTCTGTTTAGATTGTCTGTTTCTTTCTGGGTCAGTCTTGGAAGGTTGTATTTTCCTAAGAAGTAGTCCATTTCTCCTAGGTTTCCCAGCTTGTTAGCATATAGGTTTTCATAGTATTGTCTAATAATTCTTTGTATTTCTTTGGGGTCCATCATGATTTTTCCTTTCTCATTTCTATTTCTGTTGATGTGTGTTGACTCTCTTTTTCTCTTAATAAGTCTGGCTAAAGGCTTATCTATTTTGTTTATTTTCTTGAAGAACCAGCTCTTGGTTTCATTGATTTTTTCTATTGTTTTATTGTTCTCAATTTTATTTATTTCTTCTCTGATCTTTATTATGTCCCTCCATCTGTAGACCTTAGGCCTCATTTGTTCTTCTTTATCCAGTTTTGATAATTGTGACATTAGACTATTCATTTGGGATTGTTCTTCCTTCTTTAAATATGCCTGGATTGCTATATACTTTCCTCTTAAGACTGCTTTTGCTGCGTCCCACAGAAGTTGGGGCTTTGTGTTATTGTTGTCATTTGTTTCCATATATTGCTGGATCTCCATTTTAATTTGGTCATTGATCCATTGATTATTTAGGAGCATGTTGTTAAGCCTCCAAGTGTTTGTGAGCCTTTTTGCTTTCTTTGTACAATTTATTTCTTGTTTTATACATTTGTGGTCTGAAAAGTTGGTTGGTAGGATTTCAATCTTTTGGAATTTACTGAGATTCTTTTTGTGGCCTAGTATGTGGTCTATTCTGGAGAATGTTCCATGTGCACTTGAGAAGAATGTGTATCCTGTTACTTTTGGATGTAGAGTTCTATAGATGTCTATTAGGTCCATCTGTTCTAGCGTGTTGTTCAGTGCCTCTGTGTCCTTACTTATTTTCTGTCTGGTGGATCTGTCCTTTGGGGTGAGTGGTGTGTTACAGTCTCCCAAAATTAATGCATTGCATTCTATTTCCCCCTTTAGTTCTGTTAGTATTTGTTTCAGGTATGTTGGTGCTCCTGTGTTGGGTCCATATATGTTTATAATGGTTATTTCCTCTTGTTGGACTCTGCCCTTTATCATTATGTAGTGTCCTTCTTTATCTCTTGTTACTTTCTTTATTTTGAGGTCTATTTTGTCTGATACTAGTATTCCAACACCTGCTTTTTTCTCTCTGTTGTTTGCATGAAATATCTTTCTCCAACCCTTGACTTTTAATCTGTGCATGTCTTTGGGTTTGAGGTGAGACTCTTGTAATCAGCATATGGATGGGTCTTGCTTTTTTATCCATTCTATTACTCTGTGTCTTTTGATTGGTGCATTCAGTCCATTTACATTTAGGGTGATTATTGAAAGATATGTACTTATTGCCATTGCAGGCTTTAGATATGTGGTTACCAAAGGTTCAAGGTTAGCTTGTTTACTACCTTACTGTCTGACATCACTCGCTTATTGGGCTGTTATAAACACAGTCTGATTATGGTTTCTTTCCTTTCTTTTTCCTCCTCCATTCTTCATATGTTGGGTGTTTTGTTCGGTGCTCTTTTTAGGAGTCCTCCCATGTAGAGCAGTCCATCTAAGATACCCTATAGAGGTGGTCTGTGGGAGGCAAATTCCCTCAACTTTTGCTTGTCTGGGAATTGTTTTATCCCTCCTTCATATTTAAATGATAATCGTGCTGGATACAGTATCCTTGGTTCAAGGCCCTTCTGTTTCATTGCATTAAATATATCATGCCATTCTCTTCTGGCCTGTAAGGTTTCTGTTGAGAAGTCTGATGATAGCCTGATGGGTTTTCCTTTGTTGGTGACTTTTTTACTCTCTCTGGCTGCCTTTAATACTCTGTCCCTGTCCTTGATCTTTGCCATTTTAATTATCATGTGTCTTGGTGTTGTCCCTTAAGCTCCTTTCTCTCGGGAGTTCTGTATGCCTCTGTAGTCTGAGCCACTATTTCCTCCCCCAGTTTGGGGAAGTTTTTAGCAATTATTTCTTAAAGACACTTTCTATCCCTTTTTCTCTCTCTTCTTCCTCTGGTACCCTTATAACGCCGATATTCTTCCTTTTGGATTGGTCACACAGTTCACTTAATATTGTTTCATTCCTGGAGATCCTCTTATCTCTCTCTGCATCAGCTTCTATGCGTTCCTGTTCTCTAGTTTCTATTCCATCAATGGCCTCTTGCATCTTATCCATTCTGCTTATAAATCCTTCCATAGTTTGTTTCACTTCTGTAATCTCCCTCCGGACATCTGTGATCTCCCTCCAGATGTTGGTAATCTCCCTCCGGACTTCATCCCTTAGCTCTTGCATATTTCTCTGCAGCTCTGTCAGCATGTTTATGATTTTTATTTTGAATTCTTTTTCAGGGAGACTAGTTAGGTCTGCCTCTGCAGATCCTTCCTCAGGTGTAACTCTCTTGGTCTGGACCAGATTTTTTTGCCTTTTCATGGTGATTGCAGTGGCTGTAGGCAGGTTGTGGGTGTGTCAGCTGGGAGAAGAAAGTCCTTTCCTGCTTGCTGGATGCCTTGCCCTTCTCCGCTGCCTGTGACGGCTACCTGCACTCCTCGAGCAGCCACCTGGTTAATCTCCTAAGCTGCTGTGGGCGGGGTGTCCGTCAGAACAGCACGGAGCCCTGTGGGGAGTGGCAGGCATGCCAGGTGCGCTCCTCCGTGCTAGTGGTGACCCTGCCAGGCAGCTGTGTTGCAACAGCAGCCTTTGGGTCTGGCCCAGGTGGCTGTGCGTTGGGCTGGGATTCTGGTCGGTTCCTTGGAGCGTGCCTGCTCCCTCTGGCTCTGCTGCCAGTGTGCACAGGGCTTTTCCGTGCAGGCTTCCACCGGGCTCTGGCTTCACTGCCGCCGGTGCGCGTGAGCCATGCCTGGACTGTTGGGTCACACCGCTGCGGGCTAGCCCTGTGGCCCATGGATCTGCTCTCGGTTCCTTCTAGTGCTTCCGCCCCCGGCGTGCGCTCCCACTCTCCTGCTACTGGGCATGTGTGTCGGGGTCCGCGCCAGTTGGAGGAATGACTGGCAAGCTGCCTTGTCCTGTAAGGAGCTTCAGAGCTGCACTGCCTCCATTTAGGGCGCCTAGGTTTCCCCAGTATTCCCAGCTGCTGGGACAACTTCATCCAGCTATGGGGTCCCTGTCTCTTTAAGACTTGCAGAAAGCACTCGCTTTTCTTTTGTCTCATGTGCGCAGGTTGTGCGGACCTGCCCACAGGTTTTGCTTTTCCATTTCTCTAATATCCAGCACCCCGTGCACCTTGTGTCTGCGTTCCGGGTGCAGATTTCTAGAGCTGGTTGTTTAGCAGTCCTGGGCTTTCACTCCCTCCCCGTTCTGACTCCTTTCTTCCCGCGAGGTTTTGTGGTGGGGGAGCGTTCGTGTCCCTCCTGGCCACGGCTTTTATCTTACTCCCTTCGTGTGATGCTGAGTTCTTGTAGATGTAGATGTATCCTGGCTGTTGTACTGCATCAACTGGTATCTCTTTTAGGAATAGTTGTATTTATTGTATTTTCATAAGTATATATGTTTTGGGGAGGAGATTTCCTCTGAACTACTCATGCCGCCATCTTCCCGTGATCCTCTGATTGTTTATTTTTTAAGGAGATGAGCTAAATCTAAAAAAAGGGTGTTTGCTTTTGTATAACATGTGTCTTTTTGTTGAATTAAGTCATCCATTTAAAATGAATTATATACATGACATAAAAAACTGGAAGAGGGAAAACTTAAAAATTTAATATAAAATTATTGTGAATAAAGTATTATAAATGGGCCATAACTGTTTAATGCCCATTATTGCTCATTTTAGATGTGTAAAATACCACTGCTATCCTATTTGCTTGTGTGTTGGGTTTGTTTTTCATTTTCATGAATATAAGGGTTTTTATGGGTTCTGTCATAATGTCAGTCTCCAGTCTCCTTACCCTAATTTCCTTTAAGGTTTAAGTTTCTCAATCCATGAAAAGGTGGCCTATGCCCTCCATCCTTTAGACATGTTGTCTGATGGCACACTCCTGAAGTGAATTTTGCAACCATAGGGATTTTCAGGGTCATGCAATGTGATTCCAAACTCAGCCTGTGACTTAGGTGATACACTTAGGGAAGCAGAGCATGGTCTGGAGGGCTAGAGGAGAGGGCCTGCAAGGAGATCAGGACTGTAGCTGCTGAATTCAACTCACTGTATTATTGATCACAGAGGAATAAAAGCCAGGCAGAAGTCAAGTCAGGCAGATCTATTTAAATGTCATACATAATGAGAGTGAAATACAGTGAGTGCAACCCAGGGGTCTATATTCTTTCCAGACTGACATCTCACCAGGAAGGTGGTAGCAACCTGTAACCAGACACTCACTCAGACTGGAGTTCACTGGTTACAAGTCTGTGCAGGCCAGAGCAAAGATATGTGGGGCTGGGTTTCAGTCTTGTTCTATTTAGTGTCTTGGACAAGTATTTCTCTGTGCTTCAGTGTCCTAATCTATAGAATGAGAATAACCAAACCTATCTCATGTGAAATTAAATTTGGTAGCATTACAATTAAATTTGGTAATGTATGAAAAGTACTTAGGACAGTGACTGACACATAGTAAGTCCGCAATAAATGATAGATACTTTTATTATTATTATTGCCATTGTTGCTATTTTTAGTTTTATTTAAGGCTGAAGCTGAGGGCCACTCAGAGACAAGCAAGGAAGTATACATAACAACTGGTAGGAGTGAGATTTTGCCATTCTTTTTCTATAGAAAAATTCACTCTTGTGGTATTTTAGTCTTTGAAAGTAGAAATTCTCTAAGATGAAATTGTGTGTGTTCAATATGCAATGCCCTTATCCTTATTTTCTCAGAGAACTTTTTGAAGTTTTTATATTAGATATGTTTCCTATGAGCTCAGTGATGTTGGCAAAGGACACATAAGGTAGGGATTTTATATAAAGTGTTTCTGTTTTTTTAAGTCAATAAAAACAGTTAAATTTCAGTTCATCTGATCATGGACCTAGATTGACGCTTTCTATCAGGCAGCTGTAAGGCTGAGCATTGTAGAGCAAGTGGGGAGAAGTAGAGCAACCTTATGATTCCTTTAGTAACTATTGCAAATATATAATTTCCTTCTCTTTTATGTAATGCTAATTGAGAGAATGGGGTGTGGTATACAAGATCTGTAAAAAATTGAGTCTACTTGCAAAGACTTGTGCTTTTGTGGGGAGAGAAGATTTATACAAATGTACCAGAAAAATAATTTATTACTCCTGCACTCCACCCACCAGTATGGCTGGAGATAAAGTGGTGGGTATAAATAGAAGACTTTTGCAAGGAATAGAAAAGTCTAATGGAGCATTTTGTTAGGTTACAGTCAAAGGATGTTGGGACCAGCATTATAATTAATCTTATTGTTATATTTATTGTTATTTAAGACTGAATTTAAATTAAAGGAGGGCTAGGCAGAGACAAGCAAGAAATGGATATACTGTGATTTTCAGAGTGAAAAAATAGTCTATGCTATTTCCCCCATGGAAAACATGCAGGGGGTAGAAAGCAAGGAGGGGTGGCTATGAGGGCAATCATGTCCAGGCTGACCCATGCCACCTGTTTCCTGCTTCAAAAGGCTGGACGGGAATTAGTCATAGAATCAGGAGCATCAGGGTTTTAGAGAAAGTACTAAACAGCTGCCTGGCAGAGAGGCCTGCTGTGATACATGAAACATGTGAGGCGAACCATTTTCTTTTTCTTCTGTGAATCCATTAATAAAATTGACATTACTCTCTACCAGTGCTTTTGGAGTTGGTTATTTTGGTGGGGTGGGAATTGTAAGGGTAGACAAATGAAGAATATTTAATGTGGCCTCAAGTGAACATGGATGTAAGTAGAGGCTCCCCAAAGGATCCCAGGACAGATTTGGATTACAGCTCAATAGCCATAATAAAGCATAAGATTGGTAAGTGCCATCTGAGAAGTACAAAGGAAGCATTATCAGAGGTCTGAGTAGTGAAAGTTACTTCTTGCCTAGGAGTTCAGAGAGGAGGGACAAAGGAGGAGAGCTTTGCGTGGTTACTTGGGCTGGGCTTTGGAAGAGATGTGAATACTGTAGCTACTTCCCAGCCACTTGAGCTCAGATGCTTTGTGTAAACTGGCTGTGGGGATTCTACATCCTTTGTCAGGGATTAGTTTAGAGATAGGCCTGTGTTAATTTCTACCACTACGATGGGTACAGTGTGCTGGGGTTTTTGGGAAGAAGAGACTGTCTTTCTGTTATAGGATGGGAACACAGACACATTTAGCCTTGATTGCTACTGGCAGTACTCCTGCCCCCAGAAGAAAAACTAGTCTTCCCATGAAGCCATAGCTTAGGAGAACAGGCTGGAGGGACAGAAAGAGCCTCCCTCCCTGCTGTCAATCATACAGAAGGGTAGGATTTGGATATATGGTTATAGAAATTCTGTAGAACTATGAGCAAAGGCATGAAGGTGAGAAAGTTTAAAGTATATGTGGAGAGCATCCAGTTCTCCACCAATAGTCCACTTCATGGCCACCAGTCCTATCTATCTAAAATCTGAAATCAGTGTGCAATAAACTATTTTTGTTGTTTTTTAACAAAAGTGTTTAGTTGTTGTAACTTTAAGAGTGTGTTTATTATTGCTTTTGAGCTTTATAAACTTGAACATGATAGGAAAAATCGATTGTTTGGTGGTTGATCACTGTCCTTGATGGGTTCTTAATTTTGATGTATTAAGACTCTGCTCTATTAGTAGTTGTGTTTGAGTTTCTGTGGGTAAAATTGTAACATTTCCATAATATCTTGCCTGGCTTTGGTTCATTTGCATATCCTCAGGGGTGGAGAGAAGTTCATCTCCATGTCAATGGGTAATTACCTGGGCAACTGAGGGTGTGTCTGAAACTGAGAGGTTAAGGGGAGGGTCTGGCTTGCTTGCTTGCAGGCTTCTTCCAGAGCAGGGGAGAGAGACGGAGCTGGACTGCAGTTTGTAAGCAGTAAACAGGTTTTAAACTTTATTTCTCCCTTTGACTGATTTCGGTTTTTAGAGGTATTTTGCCCTGGGATTTCCTCTCCCCAGACTTACAGGTTCCATAACTTTTTCTTAGTATACTACTTTTTGCCTCAGTGATGTATTGTGGGAAGAGCTTTGGAGAATTATCTGTGGCTTTGAAGCTCAACTTTTGGTTGTGGGATAGCTACCTTTTGAACTGCATTTTCTGCGACTGTACCTTAATGGTCTTGTCATGTTCTAATGTTATGGCACTCCCTGGAAACAAGACTTGATCTATTATTTTAAGTCTCTACTGAAACGGTGGTCTAGGGTTTTCAGGGAGAGATGGCTCTGAGAAAAGAGTGTATTATGTCACAGGATGAAGAAATTGTTACTTTGGTACTCTGGCCAAATTCCATTTGGAGTATTTATATTCTACCTTATTAAAATTTACACAATTAAAAAAAAATTAACCACTTCCAGTTGATTATGTAATTTTTCCTTACTTCATAGTCCTTGTTTTACTTACTGGTTTTCAGCTGGCTGGAATGTAAGCTCAATGAAAAGGGCAATTTCTTCAGGACTTTAATCCCTGTGGTATAAGTAATACCTGGTGGAGTGATTGAAACATAGTTAGCTCCCAATAAATGTTTGCTGTAGGATAGAATCAATTACTCAGCACTACTACATACCACATGAGAACTAGATGTTTTTCATGTGTTGAGAAGAATGAGTTCTTCATTACTGCACTTCAAACATTTTGTTAATTGAATTTAATTCTTGTTCATTGGAAATTTATTGCTAGATCATTGACAGTATATGAAATGTTTCAAATTAAACATGTAAACTTGTTTATGAAATTTTGAAATAAATTTAGATTTTGGAAGCAACACTACAGTCCATATGTATAGAATATCTTCTTTGTCAGGTAGATGCAAATGAATAGCTTGGTTCAGGTGCTACTACCCATTTTGAAGAGTTTACTTCTTGCTGTTTGAGTGTAGAACAAAATGAAGTGTAGAAAATTGTTTAATTTTGCTTCCAATGCTTAAACTAGATATACTTAATCTCATTGGCTGCTGTTGTCATCTTGATGTTTGGATTTGTAAGTATCAGAGATGAGGAAAATTTAGCAATTGAAGATGAGGCAATTTAGAAATATGAAGACTCTCCTCCCCTTCTCCTACTAACTTAAAAAAATAAAATAAAACAAGAAAAAAGTTAAAAAGAAAGCAAAAAATAACTAATCATCCAATAGCAAGTTAGCTGAAACAAAAATATTTGCAATAAATAAATGTCTCCAGATACCTATGTTTACACTTATTTTGCCTTGTTATAAATAAATGGCTGCTATAAGTAAGAGCAGGTGTAAATGACTGTGACTGTACTGTATGTATAGCGAAAGCATATGTCTTGATGGGAAACAAGGTATAGGAACATAATGAAATTCAACTGAGAGGTATTTGGGACTTAACTCCTCTTCACGTTGGAGTGAAACCAGATTCATAGCAGTAGAAGGACTCCATAAACATAATTCACTGAAATGAGAGGGTGATAAAAGGCCTCTTTTCTTGCCTTTCGCAGGGATAAATTACACCCGAAGTTACAGAAATGTTCCTTTCCTGCTTCAGATTAAGTGTGCTTGTATAATAAACATCTCCGTAACATTCGGCTTCTTTAACCTAGACAGCTCAATTAGGGCTGTACCATAAAATACAACTTCCATGCACTTTGTGAGCACTTAATGTGACTGAGGGCCTCTTAGCAAGAAATCTTGCAGAAAATAAGTCTTGTCAAGTGTTTAAGGAAATTGAATTGATGTTGTGTTTAACAAATATATATATACATATATTAAATATTTATAAAATAAATAAAAAATGTACTTGTATACATATTTATACATAAATATATATTCTTTTAGATTCTGTGCAATTTAGTTAAATTGTCATATTTTAGTCTCTGTGTGAAAATCTAATTATCACTCTTATTTATTGGAAAACTGTGGAGGAAACAGTTCTATATATGTATAGATATTTAAAATGGGGAACTCTGAAGACTACCAAAGAGTATGGAGAAAACCTTAACCTAAATCTTGAAATTGTCATGTAGTGGGGGTAAAACCAGCAATCCCTTTGACTTGGAGTTGTGTTGCTTGATTAATTTGCATATTTCTTTTCTGGAGGAAAGTAAATGTCTCTTGCAGGACTGGTTGGGAAGAAGGCCTCAGATGGCTGAGTGGTCTGCGAGCAGCACTGTGTACTGGAGACACCGGCAATCTGCCTGACCCACTCATCTGTACATTTGCTCTTTCTGGACTATAATTCTAGTCTTTGTGTTGGCACCATTACAGTGTCATAAATATTGTCATGATTGTGTACCAAATCTTCAGTTTCTTACACTGGCTTTCAAGGACCCCTGATACTAGTAGCCATACTGTAATTTACCCCAATCAATAATCAGACTTCCATTTGCTTATGTCTATAGAGTCCTTGTCCAGGCCAGTGGCTTTCATGTGATTCATCTGTTTAACTGGAACTTATTTTCTACCACACTACTTTAGGCCTCTGACTTTCATGACAAACAGTCTTTATTGTCTCTTTTTCTCCACCTTTCTCTTGTCATTCCCTCTGCACTGTTACCAGGTGGGTTCTAAATCTCTAGCTATTTAAAGCCAGTCTGCTGGACCTTCTCAGGTGGACCCTCTGTGTAAGTCCTTCCCTGGTCCCCCCAGACAGGAAGAATCTCACCTTGAGCTCCTTTATTGCTTCATTTTTACTTCTCTCATGACACATCAGTTTCTACTTGTATTCTTGTTATCTTTGTACCTGTCTCCTCTCCCTTAAGGGCAGAGCTAGTGATGGATTCTCTGCCATGCTTGGGACCAGTGCTGTATATTCAAACTCTTATTTTTCCATTAATATTGAGTATATTTATAAATAGGTCCTGCTTTCTGAGAATCTGCAGTAGTTTTTAGAATATACATAAATACCATGTACACATATCACTCAAGTACCTATAATAATGCTGTAAGAGGACCTGAATGATGACGAACAGAATAGCAAAACACAGTAGAGGAAAAGGATCACGGTGTCTTCCTGAAAAGTTTGTTACTTCCAGCTTAAAAGAGAAATCTTACAGACTAAGCAGAGAAAGAGAGAGCCGGGGAAACATCAGAAGGTAAAAGATTGATTTTTAATGTTACATAATGTCTGTTGAAGGAATTAATTCAGAAGTCAGTCACACTTTTTCTTTACTTGATTGGTTTATCATCATGATGGGGAGATGTTGGGAGAAAGCGCCTGAGCTTTTCAAAGAGCTTGTTTACCAGTGTTCCTATCACACAAGATAAGTGGGGCTTTAGGGAATTCTTTATTTGCACTTCTAATTGTTTCCTTAAATGTGTCCATAAAAATTCATTCAGAAAACTGCAGCAGATTTAAGGAGATAAAATAAGACCTCAGATGGCTGTTAGTAATACAAATAACTTAAAGTGTTTCTGCAAATTGCTTGTCAGCCACAATTAACAGTATGATGTTTAGTTTGGTGTGGATGGATACCCTCGGTAAGCAATCTCCCAGTATATCAACAGTTCCTTTTATGTCGTTGTAACTGAAGCATTTTGCCTTGCGTAAGACAGATGGGTGTGCAGCAAGTGTCGACGACCATTTATGCCACTACAGCTTGCAGACACTGACTCCACCCTATTCTCTGAGCAAAGGCTGTCCCCTCAGTGAAGGCATCCACACGAACACTGGAGCTTGGCTCACAGTCACTATACACTAACAATTCTGCCAAATTGCAGCAATTTTGGCTCTGCCTAGTTCATAAGCAGTATGATTGTGGGGAGAGTTTGAACAAGTATTGGTTGGTGAGAAGCAGATGAGTGTCACAATTACCATTTTTAGTATTCCCTTTTCTCACTCAGTGTAAAACTTGTCTACTCTCTTGAGAAGAAGTAAATAAGATATGGAAATGTTGCTCTACTGTGTGAGAAGCGAGACAAATATTTCCTTTTCTACCACGGAATGTATTCTGATGCTTGTCAACATTTCTCGGGTGCTCTGTGATTCTACACTCACACAGCAGTGCTTGCTTTGTGATAGCATTGAACTTGCACTTGGTATCAATAAATGCAATATCTGCAGAGTTACTGAAATGGATTTAAAAGCCAGTCAATTAGTCTGGTAATTAATCTGCCAGCCATTTCTTCCCCTGCCATTGCAGGGCTCACCATAGACTATGACTGAACCAGCAGCAGCCCTTCTCTGATGAGGCATAGCTTAATGATAATGATTTTCTCTCTTCTAGGGATGTTTTTGTGTCTACACTCAATCATCTTGATGGCTTTGTTTTTACCATAAACATCAAATCACACTATATTGGGAACATTATGTAACAATTAACCACATTTTAATTTGTCTGACACTTATGGAGATGGAATGCTACCTTGGAAATAGACTGTTTCACAGCCATATTAAAAATATTGGGTGGAATACCTTTTCTGTGTCAGACTTACAAAAAGAGATGCAGCTTCCATCAGTTAAGAGGGTGTTTGGCTGCAAATAATAGAATGCCCTGCTATAATGTTTGAACATGCTCTGTTATTCTTAGTATGTAGAATGACAGAAATTGAGGTTATAAGCTAATTGCTCTAACTCCAGAAGCAGAGAGGGCTAGTGTCTGCCTCCAGAAAATCATATCTTCTCAGAATTCCCAGTTTCTACCTTATTAACCATTCAGATATCCATAGCTATGGTGGAATCTGGGGAATATTGTACCAAGTCAAGTCTTGATTCTGCATCAAATGAAGAGAGGATAATGAGATTGAGTCAGTTAATAGTATCAGTCATACTGCTTAAATATAATTCTAAAATAAAAGAGTTGAATACTTGTTGACAGTCGCTTTTCCATGTTGTAGAATCTCACTCTGCTAGGCTGAGTGTTCCTAGAGAGTGGGCTGGGTTGGGAAGAGTTGGAGAGATGTAGAAAAGTCGAACAGATTGATGTTTTTATTCCCCATGTCATTTTGGCTTAGAAGCCAAGAAATAGAGAGAAGAGTCCTCTGGTGACTGAAATATGACTCCTTATTTTCCCCTTTTATGCACTCTAGCCTTATCCTTGATATGAGGAAGCTGATAAAAATTGCCACTCCATTGCTCATGACCTGCCCTATGAAGACAAATATTTTGAGAAGATAGATAGTGTTCAGGTAAAAAAAAAAAAAAAAAAAAAAAAGCCAGGACTAACACCTACTGCATGAGAAAGGACAGGAAAGGAGAATATAAGGAGGAAGAAACATAAAATGCTGGCATCTGTGATCTGCCAGGAAATTGATGTTTGTTAAACTTTGCTGATTTTATATTTAATATTTATGATTTTGCTAAGATTATGGAGTCCTTGACATTAAGTTATTGTATCCTCAGTAGTTTCTTAGGGGAAGGCAGGTGAGAGATCAACTGCTTTAGGCAAAAGTCATTTATTGGTGTTAATATTTTCACAGGTAATTTTATATTCTGAAAATTACATAAGATAATCCAGCTAAATCCAAAAAACCCTAACAAGATTTGTCTGGATTTGTCATGAACATTAAAATGTTATCAATGTACATGGTGATTTATACTGCCTACAATTAGACATAATCCTTCCCATCTCCTGTGAGAGTCTAAAAACCAGAGCTAATGGCTTTAATGCTAAAACAAATATCAGAGGATCTGAGCAACATCTCCTCTTTGTAGCTTTTGGATGTGGTCTGGTGTGTGCAGAATAATTTCATGGGGCACATTTTCTTATTTGGAAAATATGAACTGCTTATTGCTACTCCAAATCAAAGTGTTTTTCAATGTATTTTAGAACATATTGTTTCTTTAGGTGAGTTATTACATCCTGCATTCAGTAAAATGATAAGTAGAGTTTTTATGGCAAATATTTAGAATGTTCACTTCTCCTCAAATAAATCTATAACTGTAATCTTGACATAATGTTTTAAGCCACTATTAACTAAATTACTAGTTTTGTCACTATAATGTGGAGATTACAATAGTGACAAGGCTACACCAGCTCTTACAGGCCTATATGTGAAATTAGAAAAAAATAGATTTTCCAAGTAGATGGAGTTTGAAATGTAGAGGTTGGCAAGCAAAACTTGGGCTGTGTTTTAGTTCCTGACTTGCCCCCTCAGCTAGGTACCCTTCTGCACAGGACAACCTGTACACAGTGGGAATCTACTCAACTATTAAGATTCTGTTTAATGAGTATAAGTGGAATACCTCTAGTGAAGTTTCTGTTAGGTGTCCATGCATCTGGCTGACCTTACTGAATAGACAATATTATGCATCAAAAATCAACTAATTATCTGTTTGGTTGTTATGTAAAACCATACAGATATCTTGATGCTGGAAAGGCTATAAAAGTCCTTTTCCTGTTTTTGAACTATACCAAAAAAATAAATATTGATTCCTTATTAGTCATATGCCAGGTACTTCCTATATACATAATCTCATTTATTATTCACCACAAGCCTCATTTTATAAATAATAAAATCCAAGTTTAAGATGGTGTACAGGAAAGAGGTTGCCAGCAGGCCTGGGCTCTGAATCCTGCACATTCCCTAAGACTTTGGACGCCTGGGAGATGACCTTTGAACCTCTGAATCCTACTCACTATGAGTGTCTTTGCAGGCCTGAGGCCTTGGGCCACACCGGATGGTTTGTGCCAACAGTGTGATTTTGTGGTGAATACCTATTTTGTGTGCATGATTACTTGGGCCACTCTGTATCATTTTTACCGCGGGGATGCTGTGGGCTCAGTAGCTGAGGTTTATCATGCAGGTGTTGCATCCTGTGTCACTGATTCCTAGTTAAATCTTCGGATATCAAGGCTTGAGTGAATGCCCCTGGTTGGCAACACTTTACATGTTTTGCCATATATCCTTGCTGGGAGAATTAAGCACTGTCCATGTGACTGCACTGGGGAGAGGGCATATGGTAACTTGTATCTGTTTTCTCTTGGATTCTTTCCTGTGTACTCTTCCCTTTGCTGATTTTAATCTGTACTCGTCTCTTGTAATAAACCACATATGAGTATAATAGCTTTTCTAAGTTCTGTGAGTCTTTCAAGTAATCACTGAGACTAAGGGGTTGTGGACCTCCCTGACTCAGGGGTTATATAACTTGCCTGGGCATGTGGAAAATTGTGGCAGATCGTGAATTTGAATAGATACTTGCCTCTAAATCAAGTGTTCTATTGGTGCAGAATACCTGTTGGAAACTCAGCATTGCCCCCTCTCTATGCTCTCCCTTCTATCCTCCAATAAGGAGCATTTCTGCAATATATAGAAGGTAGGTGAGAAGAAGTAATCATATTTTTACTTCTCTGGCCACTGCAGGAAAATGCATTTGCTTCAGCAGACATGGAAATTTGAAGTGACCTTCAAGCCTTTTTCTATAAGTCACTTGTTTTTGTGGTGAAGGTGCATAAATTTGTTGTTTGTGGTTTCCTACAGTTTCTGCAACTTCCTAATTTTCTCAAAGGTAATAGCAAAGCTTAAATATAATGATGACCTTCCCAGACATTTATCCTTTCAGTGTTTCTGATGGCTTAGTAATCTATTTATCTGCCTTAAATACATTCGTGTTTAAAATACCTAAATTGTACCTGTTTTCCTAACTGAATATTGAGAGAATATTTGGCACCAAAAGTGGTTCCAGAAAAGAAGTTGGGATTATAACCACTGAGAGGAGAGAAACAAACAAGGTGAACTTTGATTGCCCTTTGTTCTTAGAGACAAACTGTGGATCACGTGGCAGGGAGAGTAAACTAGGTTTCACTGGGTTGAGGAGACAGATCAGAACTAAGTAGGCTGAGGCAACTGCATTTTGTGAAAGTGTTCCCCAGAGGAGGGAGCTCCAGAATTCTATACAGGGATTTTCTCAAGTCTGCCTAAATACTAAACTTTTCTATGTACACTAGTGAGACTATGATTTGGGCAATGAAAACCTCTAGGTATCTCTAAGTGAGTAATTTCTAGAGTTCACACAGGGACTGGAATAATTTAAGGTCTGATAAATGAGAGTAGAGAGACTATATTGAAAATTTAATTTTTATTTTCATTTTCATTCATGCTGCTATTTGGTTGATTGTGCAACAAATTGGTATTTGTAAGTGATGGTGTTCAACCTATAGATATGCAGCCCCAAAACAGTTGCAGGGAGACTTATAGATGTGCCTAATCTCTCCCCATTTCCCTCCTGTAAATTTTCCCAGTGTCATTAAAGAAAAAAAGAATGAAGGATCTGAAAAAACATTTCTCCAAAGAAGACATAAAAGTGTCCAACAGGTACATGAAAAAGGCGCGGAACATCACCAGTCACCAGAGAAATTCAAATAAAAACCAATGAGCTATCATCTCATATCTGTTAGATTTGCTGTTATGAAAAAGACAAAAAATAACAAGTGTTGGTGAGGGTGTAGAGGAAAGGAAATGCTTGTGCACTATTGGTGGGAATGTAAACAAACACAGACATTATGGAAAATAGTATGGAGGTTCCTCTAAACATTAAAAATAGAATCACTGTATGATTCAGCAACCCCACTACTGTGTATGTATGCAAAGGAAGTGAGATCTGGATCTCAAAGAGCTTCCTGCACTCCTGTGTTCACTGCAGCATTGTTCACAGCAGCCAAGATATGGAAACAACTTGACTGTCCATTGACAGATGAATTGATAAAGAAAATGTGTATACATTCAACGGGACACTATTCAGCCTTTAAAAAGAAAGAAATATTACCGTTTGCAACAACATGGATTAACCTGGAGGATATTAGGCCAGGTGAAATAAGCCACACAGAGAAAAACAAACACTATGTGATCTTATGTGGAATCTAAGTCACTCATAGAAGCCGAGGGTAGAATGGTAGTTGCCAGGGACTGTGGGGAAAGAGAAATGCGGAAGTATTAGTCAATTAGTATAACAGTTTTGTTATACAAGATAAATAAACCTTAGAGATCTACTGTACAGTTTAGTGCCTATAGTGAGCAATACTGTATTGCTTAAAAATTTGCTAAGACGGTAGATCTTAATGTGAAGTGTTATCAACAAAACAACAATAACAATATTAATAAAAAAGCAGGAGGAAAATTTTGGAGGTAATGGATAGGTTTATAGTATAGATTATGGTGATGGTTTCATAGGTTGTATGTATCTCAGAATCATCAAGATGTACTTATTGATTATGTATAATTTTATGTCAAAATTTTTAAAAAAGAATTTTAAAAGAGAAATTATATACATACACCAAGATTAAAGGAAAATATAGACATAATTATAAGAGAAATGGAAGATAAATAAAATAAGTAAATAGAACTTCTAGGGCTAAAAATATAACAGAAGTAAAAAATGTTTCCTGGTGGGCTTAAGAGGATCCCAGACACTGCAGAAGTAAAGAGCAGTGAATTTGAAGACATAACAGAAACAAAATAATTCAAAGTGAAGCATAAAAAATTGGAGAAAAATGAACAGAGCCTTAGTGGACTTTGAGACAACATAAAACAGTATAAAATATTGTAACTGGGTTTCAGGAATGGAACAGGTAAAATATTTGGATAAATAATATAAATTTTCTTTTTGATATTTGGTGAAAACCATTAAGTCCACATACCCAAGAAATTCAAGGAGCACAAAACAGCATTTAAAAAAAGAAGAAAGAGAAAAAAGAAAAGTATTCTATAAGGTGCATCACAACCAATTTTGAAAGCCAGTGGTAAAAAGAAAATCTTACAAGCACCTAGAGAAAATAGGACGTTTTACATGCAAGGGAAGAAAAATAGGAATGAACTGTCAGTTCTCATTAGAAGTACACATGACTGAAAACTATGGAATGACATCTTTCAACTTTTGAAAAGAAAAGAACAATCCTGTAAATATAGGATTTTCTATCACAAAATATTCTTCGAAAGTGGGGACAAATTAAAACTATTTTCAGAGAAACAAGAGGAGAAATTTTGTTATAGCAGACCAGCAACACAGGTTAAAGAATTTTCTTTATAAAAATATGAGATTTTTCTTGTTGCTAATATTTCTAAAAGATAATTGCTCAAGGAAAATATATAATAATAATTGTTATGACATTTCTAAAGCATTTAGAAACAAAGTATAACTAAAAATAGGTAAAAAAATGAGTGAAGAGGATAAATCTTATGTATGACGTAGTGTAATATTATTTGAAAGTAGACTGCGGTATGTTAAAGATGGATAAGTAAAATCTAGACTAACTGCTAACAAAAGAAGAGATATTGCTACTTGGCAATAGAGGAGATAGGCAGATAAATAAAAAACTACTCAATCTAAAAAAATGAAGGAAACACATAGCAAGATGGTACATTTAAATCCAAGTATAATGATAATTATCTCACATGAATTGGTTTAGACACTCAATGAAATAGCAGTGATTATCAGAATGGCAGGGGATTGGGGAAGCAAGATAAAGGTAGCTTAAAAGTAAAAGGATGGAAAAAGATATACCATACAAATACAAATATTAAAAAGCAGGAGTATATGTATTAGTATCAGGAGAAAGACACTTTAGGAGTAGGAATATTTATAAAGATAGAGTGGATTATTTCATAATAATAAAATATTCATCAATAAGGTGTGCAATTATTTATGTTTTTGTCAATTACAGACCTTTAAGGCACATGAAACAAAAACTGACAACTGAAAGAAAAATTTGTTAAGTACAAATTGTAATTGATTATTGCAATATCTACTTGCAGTAATTGATAGAGCAGTAAATCAATAAGAATATAGAAAACATAAATAATAATATCAACGAATTTTACCTGGTTGAAAGACTGATGTTTTACTTAGACTGATCAAGAAAAAAGAAAAGAGAAAATACAGTTTATCAATAACAAGTGAAACTGGGAGAGTGAGTGTCACAATAGATTCTATAGAATATCAAAGTATAAAAAGGGACTATTAGAACATCTTTATCCTAGTAAATAACCCAATAAATTCTGTGAAAAAACACAAGTACTAAACTGTCTCAGGAAGAAATAGAAAATCTAAATAGTTCTAATTTGTTAAAAATTGAATTCATAGTTAAAATAGTTTCCACAAAGAAAACTCAAGATTGAGATGGCTTGAAGGGAAATTCTATCAAAATCTGGAGAAGAAATAAAACAAATCTTACACTAATTCTTTCAGAAAATAGAAGAGGAAACACCTCTCAGTTCACTTTATGATACCAATATTAATCTGGTATGAAAACTAAACAAATATAAGAAAATAAAATATTCTTTTATACTGATACCATGAATATAGATACAAAAGTACCCACAAAATAATAGCAAATCAAATCCAGCAATACAGAAGAACTGACAATAAATCATTACCAAATAGAGTTTATCTCAGGATTGCAACAGTTAAAAAAAAATAAATCAATGCAATTCATCATATTAACAAAGCAAGAGAGAAAATACATGTAATATCTTGATGGATGTAGAAAAATGATGTGATATACATCAATCACCATACATGATAAAAGCATCCATTAACTTAGTAACTAATGTGAGTGCCCTCAAATTGATAAAGGAAACCTATGAAGACCTACAGCTAATTGATACTTAATAGTAAAGACTGAAAGCTTTTCCACTAATAAACAGGAGCATATTAAGGCTGTCCACTTTTATTATCACTTTTAGGTAACATTGTACTAGAGAATCTAGCGAGTGTATTAAAATTTAAAAAAAGTAATCAACACCATACAGACAGGAAGGGAAGAAGTGAAACTCTCCTATCCATAGTTGACAAAATAGTGAATTAGAAAAATGTTACATATCCATGGAAAAGCTGCTAGATTGAATATATGAATTTAGCAAGGTCTCAGGATATGAGGCCAGTATGTAAAAGTCATTTGTATTTTTATATATTTGTAACAAAAAATTGGAAATGGGAATTAAAAATATCATCTACAAGAGCATCAAAGCATGAAATATTTAGGGATAACTTTAACAAAATATGTGCTAGATGTGTACACTGAAACTACAAGACAAGTTTGCTTGCTTTTACCATTGCTATTCTACATTGTACTAGAAGTTTTAGCCAGAGCAATTAGAGAAAAAGAAGTAAAAAGAACCAAGAACAAGAACTGAAAAGAACAAATGTAAATGTACATTTATTAACAGATAACACGATCCTATATTTAGAAGTTCCTAAAGAATCCACAAAAATACTATTAGAATACTATTAGAATCAAAATGATTTCAGCAAAGTTACAGGGAACATCAACACACAAAAATCATATTTCCATACACTGGCAATGAACAGTACAAAAAGGAACTTAAAAAATTATGCCACTTATAATAGCATCATAAAAATAAAAAACAGTAATAAATTTAACCAAAGAGGTCTAAGACTTACACTCTGAAAATTTAAAAAACATTTCTGAAATAAATGAAGTCCTTAATAAATGGAAAGGCAGCCTTTGTTCATGGATTGGAAGACTTCATATTATTAAAATGTAGTATTCCCCAAAGCAATCTATAGATTCACTCCATTCCCTATCAAAATCTCAGTGGCTTTTTTTTATTTGCAGAAATGGAAAACCTTGATCCTAAAACTTGCATGGAATTGCAAAGACCTCAAATAACTTTCTTTAATAATTTGATTCAAAGGCACCTTGGTCCTCTCATCCCACATCATGCTGGGCTGGTATATTGATGACATCATGTTGGTTCTACTTGGGAAATAGGAAGTAGGAAATAAATGTCTCAGAAACCCTCATAAAATTTCAGCAAGCCTACACATGGTTGAAGCTTCTAGCCTTTTAGTCTGGGATATTGATGTGTCTTGTTCAAAGTGAAAGATAAATTGCTGCATCCTGCATTCTCTTCTACTAAGAAAATAGCAGACTACCCTTTGGATTAGGGAGGCAATATATACCACATTTGAGAAATCAGTTTTTGAGTGACTCATAAGGGTGCCAGTTTTGAGTGGGGCCAATAAACAAAAGAAGACTTTAGAGATGTTTCAGGATATGAGGCAAGCTGCTCTACCATGTTAGCCTTGTGACCTAGTTGATCCAGTTGTGACAAAGTGTCTGCAGCAGTATGTATTCTCACTGGGAGCCCCTGCAGTCCCCAGGAGAGTTGTACCACCAATTTTTAAAGTTTTGAAACAAAGCTATAACCTTTTCACAAATAATTATTCTGTTTTTGAGATAAATCTTGCTTTGATGTTAGGCCGTGACCATGGAACATTAAGTGACCTGTGACCTAACCTGCCTGTCCTGAACTGGGTGTTACTGGAACCACTGAGCAACAATGGGATGTGCAACAGCCTACCATTCGGTGAAAGTTCATTCGTGTAATATCAGGCTCTAGCAGCTCTAAAGACCCATGAGTGCCAAGAGCAAGAGCTTAAACTTGCCAAAGGACTTAGTTCTGTTACCTTGACCTCTCTCACTCAACCCACACCTGTGACTCCTAGGGTGTACCCTGCTATTATCTGGCTTAGGAAGAAAAAATTCAGGCCTGGTTTACAGATGGCTTTGTGTAATATGCAGGCACCAGCCAGAATTCAATGCTGTAGCATTATAGTCTAACCTGGGAGTGGGTTGGAGGGACAGTGGGGAATGAGAATACTCCAAGAGGGCAGAATCGCAAGCAGTATATCTTGTGTCCTATTTGTCTGGACAGAGATATGACCATAATAAAAGATCTACATGGGTTGAAGGGAAATTACTAATGCTTATCCAAATGGGTAAGGACCTGGAAATAAAATGATTGGGAAATCAGTGACAAGGAAGTGTGGGGAGGACATAATTGGTTGGAACTTTGGAACAAACACAGAATATGAGGATATTTGTGACCCACACATATGCTCACTAAAATGCACCCACTACAGTGGGGCTTTCAGTGATCAGCTGGTTGAGATGATCTGTTCTGTGGACCAGTAAGCTGCTTTCCCTAGCAATGCTAGTGTTTGCATGATGGGATCAAGAATGAAGTGCATGTAATGGCATGGAAGGAGATTTTGCATGCTACAAAAAAGAGATTTTTTTTCTCTCACTGAGACTGATCTGGCTATTTGTACTAAAAAGTGCCTAGTCTGCGAACAGCAGAAGCCAATATGAAGTCTCAGATACGGCACCATTCCTCATGGGAACCAGCTAGCCACATTGTGGCAGGTTGTTTACATTGATCTTCTTCCATCATTGAGGGATTAGTGATTTATCTTCACTGTGGTATTGTATTCTCTGTCTACGTGCTTTTGGTATTACCATGCATGGAAATGGGGAGTATATATTTAACCAGTGACTAATATATGATGCTTTTTTCCCTATGGCCAGAAGGCATAGGCTTGAGAATCAAGGTGTGGAAATGAGAGTGCCTCCATTCACTAATACTCCTTATAACTCACATGTTCCTAGAAGAGAAATGTTTCCCACTGGGAACACAACACTGAATCCACGGACCTGGAATTAGAGATTTCCCTGGCCACTTTAGGTTCCTCATACCAATCAACTAACAGATAAAGAAGGTTGCCACTACATTGACTGGCTAACTGATTCTGACTAGAGAGTGGTATGTTGGAACCTACTATCTAAGTACTTCAGCTGTTCGGGATTCGTAAAATCTTAGGGTGACCTAAACCTTTATTCCTGAGGTATGTGAGTCATTAGTGGTGCTATCTGACTTTATTTGCTTTAATCTTCCAGTAAGTTTAATCATTGGCTGAGGTGTACTGAGGGAGATAAAATTTATATAAGCACAAAATAAATATATAATCACAATGTATTTTAAGTGTATAAGAAGAGCATAACAAAGAAATCAAATTTAAATCAAGGAATCAGGGAAGGATTCTGGAAAAATAAAAAAACTAAGATGAGATGTTAATGATATGCTTGGACTAGCATGGGGAAGACTAGAGGAAAGAGCATTCTGGGAAAAATGAAATACTGTGGAAAGAATGTCTCTTGGTTGAGGAACTGTATGAGGATTGATGTGACTGTAAGGTATGTGCCAGGGTAACAGAGGCAGTAGATGGGGCTGGAGAAGTAGGAAAAAGCTAGGTCATATGGGAATTGTACCTGATGGTAGGGAGCTTGGACCTCTTTTATTACCTGTGAGAAGAAGGGTCGAAAGTAAAGGGAGGACAAGAAACAATTTATGTTTTATAAAGATATTTACTGCTGAGGAGGGAGATTGGATTAGAGGTGACAAGAATACATAAAACGAGCTTGATTATGGAGTTATTGCAATAACCCAACTAAAAGATAATGGTAATGGCAGAGGGGTGGAGAAAAAGGGAAAAGGATGGTTCAAAAATATATTTTCAGGTTGAAGGAACAGACTTGGTGATGAGTATGTATGGGAAATAAGGAAGAGGAAGGAACCAGTGACAGTTCCCAGGCTTATGACATGAAAAAATGCATAAGTGGAGGGATCATTTGCTGAGATGTGGCAACAGAAATTCAAGCAGATTTTGTATTGGGTTCGCTTTAGGACATAGTAATTTTGATATGTTCTACGAGATGTCAAGTAGATACCCAGCAGACATTTGGATCTATGAATTCTAGTCTGATTTATTGATTGTGGATCACTGGCAACACAGTTTTTGGATCCCTGAGAATGAAAGAAGTCAGCTAGGGAGACAGAAAAGGAAAAGAAGGTAAATGGACCTAGGACAGATACTTGAGGAACTCCAACATGTAAGAGGAGGTGAGCAAAAGACAATTGGAGTGAACACTTGCAAACTGAATAGTAGCTCCATACTTATATTCTACAATGTATGTTAGTAAATTATAATTATGTAGTATATACTATCATTAATTATCATAGTTTTATCATTTATAATTATATGACTGCATATATTATGTGTCTTGCCAATGGGTTTCAGCCCCAGGCAAGTTCGCTACAGATTCAGTGTGACCAAATAAATCAACAGTAAAACGTTCTTGGGGTGAAAGGGTTATACTCAACTTTATTTCCAGGTGGCAGGTCAGTTACTAAAATCCCTTTCACTCAGAGCGAGTCTGCATGCAGCAAGCCAGTCTCTGCCTCTGGGCCCCTCTGTCTGCACAGCCATCCTCTGGGCCTCTGTCCTCGGTGCTGCCACCACTCCAGCTTCTGCTCTGCTCTGCTCTCCTGCAGCCTTGCAGCCCTGCCACCTTGTCATGCCCAGAGCACTTGGCGGAGCTCTTTTTATAGAGTCAACAGCTATGTATTGCCCACAGGTGTGCAGTGAGCTAGTCAGCCAGGGGAAGGTGAGAATCCTGACCACAGGAACTCTCATTTTATCCACAATATGCTACTGTTGTTTCAGACTAATATACTGCATGTGAAAAATATTCTTGCCAGTGTAATTTCTCCTTTGTTATGATTCTGATTTAGAGCCAGAAACTGGGTTAAAGTTCTACCTCTATCATTTAATAGCTATGTAATCTTTCAGGTTGATTAACCTCTTTAAACCTCAGTTTCATTGTATGTAAAATAGGTATACTAATATCTCATCTAAGAATTAGGAGGTTAATACCTAATATGTTTAAGTCACAGTGACAGGTACAAAACCGATACTTTAAGAATGATTTAATTATTATTATTATCGTTGTTACTGTTGTTATCCTTAGAATTCTGGGGATGCTCCAGATTCCCTATTCCCAGGGAATCACTAATCCTCTGTACTGACATCTTTTGTCTGGACTTGAACAATAGATGGTTTGCCACATCTCTGCTTCCTCTCTTTTTTATTCTCCATCCAGCAACCTCCTTAAAATATACATTGAATCACTTTAATCCTCTGCTTAATCATTTTTGATAGCTTCTACTTTCATTTAACCCTCTAAAAAATTCTTCATCTGATCACTTTAATTACTCATTTACTTGTTTTTCTGTCTCTTTGCTCAAATATGAGTTCCATTAGGTCAGGAATCTTCTTTGTTATGTTCACTGCTCCATCTTCAGATCTTAGCATAATGCCTGGCTCATATTAGGAGCCTTTCAAGTATATGAATCATTATTGCTATCCCCTGGAATCCCTGATGGCAAGGACTGTTTAGTTAACCAGTGTATTGCTAGCATCTAGCACAGTGACCAGCACATAGTAACTACTCAAAAGGTATCTGCTGAATGAAACAGATAATTCATAATTATTCATGAATAAAATGAATGAATCAATCAAGTGATTCTCCAGCATCTCCAATAACTAAGATTACATACTTCATCATAAAATATGTATATATTAGCACATTAGAAAATTAACAATGCCAGAAGTACTTAAAATCATTGTGTTGAGTGTGTAAAATACGAAATCAGCACATACTATGAGCTCTTTGAGAACAGAGAAAAGTTTCGCCCTTTTTATCACTGCATTCCAGCCTCAGCACACAATTACTTATAGAATTTCCTTCTTTAGCTGATCAGTAGGTAAAAAGGAAACATAATTATCACAGCACAGTTTTAGATATGTTCCTCTGAAAAAAATGCCTTTGAACCAATTGCTTCTTTGCTTCTGAGCCATCAGGAAATATATTGACCCACATTTCTGGGCAGGGTATTTTCTTCTTTCTCACCTGTGACTGTCACTCAAATACTGTGATTTGTCCACAGACTGGACAGACTAAAATGGGAAGTTAATCAAAGGGCTCTCAACTGGAACATTTGACCTACTACACATATTCCTACAACTCATGGGAATTAGGTTATTTTAAAAATAAATTGCTAGTGTGAAAGACAAAGTTCAAATTAAAAAATACACATATATAGATCTAGATTAAGTTTCTTATCAGTTCATATTTCCTGGCACCTGTTGGGACTATTGTAACCCATGTGTCTTGCTTTGATTTAATAGAAGGGCAAAAACTCAAGTGTGAGAATGTGTATTATACCCCTATGAGACGCACAGCTTCTTTTCTCTCAGAGCTAATTAGGTGTTCTATGGGATTTCTTTGACTTAAAAGGCCTGAGTATGTTAAAACTTTATAGCTACTGCTATTATTTTAAGATTTTCTGAGATTGAAGTCTCTGATTCTAGACTCCATATCTAAGAGCTTTTTTCCTTGTTAGGAGAGGAACACCAAGTCCTAGACCTCCCTGCAGTGACAGGTATGTTCAGAGGATGAATACTAATGTTTAAAAAATACAGAGTTTTGTAGATGAAATATGCTTCCTTGGCTCAAATTACTGATCTAGCTCAGTCTTTTCAGTTATAAAAATAGAATCAAGCGTGTTTACCAGAACAGTGCTTCCAGTGTGAATGCTATCCACACATTTTTTATATATCTAGCATATGCATAACTTATTAAAATGTCTTATAGATACAGTTGGATGAAAATGATGCACTTGAACTTTAATAACATTTAATTTACCAAATGCTCCATCACAGACTGGCATGAAAGACCTTAAGTTCTTTTTGGTAGATCTAACAACAGAACTGTAGTAATAGAACTGAACCTTCTGGATAATTTAGTCCTCTAATACCACTCTGTCCTCTTGCTGGAGATCGCATCCTTCCTTGGTAAATTTTTTATTCAACTTTCAGACCAATCTATATAACAACCACCTGAAGTTCTCAACACACCCTCTCTGTGCCTCACCTGTGTTCCTTAAATTTATTACTGCTGGTGTTTTCTCCATTGATTCAATGTTTGTTTCAAATATACCACAGAAGATTGTGTTTCTCTAGACTCTGAAGACCAGGAGTCCCTTTTTCTTTTTCTTTTTTTTTTTTGATGCTTAGCAAAGCATTATGCAAACAGGGAAGTTATTACCATCTTACAGATTACAAATTAGGCACAGCTGGAGACTGTATAAATTTCTCAGGCTAATTAATGTAGAGACCAATAATTTACTGGAGTGCTGGACTTTGTCCCCTAATAAGGCATAGAGTAAAAGGTTCTAGAACCATTTTGTTCATATTCTGTGTGTTACCTTTAAGGCAGAGTAGGAGATTTTTATGGTCTGAAAGAACTCAAGTACCGTCTAAAGTGTGAAATATTTTAGGGTAGAAGAGTCAAGGTCTATAAGTTCTATTTTGATGGCATCTTGGTCATTAAATAGGATTAAATATATGTGAATAATATTAAAAGAATGGAAGTATACACAAATAAGAAAACAAGTATTTGGCAAATAAATTGTCATCTTTCTTGGAAATAAGCTAGAAGAGAACTGAAAATTTCATTTCAGTTCTCTGAAACGATAGCCTATAGTTCATTTGTATTAGATGTTAATTTAACAAGGTCTTCTTTGGTTAGCTTTTAATAAAATGTTTGTATTGTACCTGTAAAGTAGTTTATCTCAGTGAATATTATTATAATACTTATTATTAATATTATCAAATACTTATTGAGTTTCTTGCATAATGCTTGGCACATAGTAAGCATTAAACAAACAGTTCTTGAATTCATTAAATTACATTGAAGAAAATTAATTTTTAATATAGAAAGATAGCATGAAGGTATGTTTGGAGCTAAATGCAAACAATATGTCTAAAATTAAAATCTGGCTAGATTGTTTATTCTAGACCACATGCTATTGAGAATAGTTGTGTTTTGGATACAAATATTACCCAGTTTTTTCTATTATTTCAGTCTTATAGGTCAACTTAACATGTATGGAGAATGAATTTAGGAGCCTGAGTGTGGATAAAATGAGAGTTCCTGTGGCCAGGATTCTCACCTGGCCCTGGTTGACTAGCTCACTGCACACCTGTGGGCAATACACGGCTGTTGACTCTATATAAAGAGCTCCTCCCAGTGCTCTGGGCACGACAGTTGGTGAAAGTCGGCAGGGTTCATTGTTGACCAAGGAAAAAGACAAGCTGCCCTTATGGGAGGGGTACTTCAGCAGGCTGTCCCTGTGAATGGGGAGACAAACGGATCGTCCCCCAATGGATATGTGGTCTGAGGTGGCTTGACTCCTAGAGGGCTGGGCCCCACCCCAGGACTGGAGGCAAGTGGAGGTGACACCTGAGGCAGTAGGGGTGGCTCTTGGTATAGTAAGCAGAGCCTTTGAGAAACAGAGTGCCCGGGAGGCAGTGGGGGCTGTGGGTTGGCTGCTTCTCACAGTATTAAAAACGTCTATAGAGGAGACCCAAGAAATGGCGGCAGGAGAACACGAGCTGCAAACCTCTGTGGATTCCCTGAAGAAGGATATGGCATTGATGCGAGAGGAGGCAGCACAAGAGTACCAGCAGCAAGGTGCCATTGGAGACGAGACGGCAGCACTGCCAGGTGTTCTGAAGGAGGAAGGGGCCATCAAGGAAAAAGACAAACTCCTGAGGGAAGCACAGGTGGAGGTGGCACAAGAACGTCAGCTGCAAAGCATTGAGGTGAAGGTAAGAGAGCTTCTGAAGACTGAGCTGGCACTGCTGCAAGGCACAGTAGAAAAGGTAAAGGTTGTAGCAGAGGAGGCACTTGGGGGAATGGAGAGAAAGGTGCCATCAGCCCCAGAAATGGAGGAGTTGGAGAAGGATGAAGGGGTGGTGCTGGAAGCACTGGCGCCTCCTGTATAGAAAGCACACCCAGTGGTTGTAAAGAAAATAAAGACCCAGCAGCTGAAAGTTCCCCAAGGAGAGGAGCAGCCCCCTCCCCAGGTTGTGGAGCACTCTATGCTCCGCCCCTATACTCAGGCTGAGCCCGTAGCTGTGGGATTTAGGGGTGGACGGAACTGTTCTGTCCAGATCAGAAATGGGAAAGCTGTCTTCCCTGACAGTGCAGCCTGCCTTGAGGCAGTGATTACAAAATGCGAGGTGACACATACAGTAGCTGAGGCAACGAGAACCCGGAAAGAAATAAGACCTGTTACTCACAGGAGGAATTTGAGGGGCCTCGTGAGTGTTATGAGGAACCAGATGTGGGTTGATTTGATACGGGCAGGAGTAGATGGAAGGAAATTAGATGGGAAGCCAAATAGGATCTTACTGGAGCTATGGCAACAACTGAAACCAGAGCAGCAGTTCCAGCCATTAACACCAATGAGGCAGAGGTCAGAGACAGAGCTATGAGTCTGGCCTGTGTGTCTGCAAAACTTTTTGCTGGAGAGGCTGGAGAACAATGTTTGAGCTTCCTTACATGGTGACCATTGCAGAGGACTAAGGGCACATGGATTGAGAGGAGAGAATCCTGGAGGGGTGGAGTGTGGATAAAATGAGAGTTCCTGTGGCCAGGAGTTTCACTTGGCCCTGGTTGACTATCTCACTGCACACCTGTAGGCAATACATGGCTATTGACTCTATACAAAGAGCTCCATCCAGTGCTCTGGGCGCTACACAGTGGCACGGCTGCAAGACTGCAGGAGAGCAGAGGCTGGAGTGGTGGCAGCACCAAGGCCAGAGGCCAGAGGACAGCTGTGTGGGACAACTGTGCAGAGAGGCCCAGAGGACGGCTGTGTGGGACTGCTGTGTGGACAGAAGGGTGTGGAGGCAGAGACGCTAGTGCTCAACCTACTGCAGGGAGAACAAGACGGGTAATAAACCCTTTCACCCTAAAGAACGTTTTGCTGTCAATTTCTTTGGTCACATTGAATCCATAGTGAACTTGCCCGGAGCTGAAACCCATTGTCAAGACACTGAGTTAGAGACACCTGGATACATAGCCACATTTCCAGCCAAACTAGTTGTAGGAGTTAGTACAACCTCATGGTGGAGACCACTCAGAAATCTAACACACTCCCCTTCCCCTTCCCTGGGGTTTCTTAGGTCTCTTCTGGAGAGCTCAAACTTCTCCTGAATTGTTCCAGAAGGTAAAAAGATTTATATTCAAATAAGTTTGAGCAGTGTTGTCTAGTACAGCTCTCTTCTGATGAGTTGTAATATTAGCCTATTAAAGCTCCAAGTGACAAAACAATGTATATTTAAGACAACATTTCTTAAAATATATTTGACCATGGGAGCCTTTAAGTCCCAGTCTTATTCCAAGGATCTAATATTCTCTTCAGCATATTTTGGGCAATGTGCTCTTAAGGCACTATCAATAATTTACACTAATTGTGAAACCAAGGTGAAGAAAAAGGAAACATGAAGATTTTGGATGTTAGAAAAAGTTGGTAGGGGTGCCCTTGAGGGAGGAAAAGAAGCAAAACAGGAATCTATGGGGGAGGTCAGCTTCACAGTTAGTCAGGTGGTAGTCTGTAATTTCGTAACTGCTGACAAGTACCATCTGTAAACATTAAGGAACTCTTTTGATATAGGAACAATAGTCCGTAGGATTCAAAAATAACCTTCATTTGAACCAAGGAACAAGATGGTTAGAATAGTTTAATTTGTAACATACATTGAATCTAAATGGAGATGACAACAATAAAGAAAAATCATAAAATCCCAACACTGAAAGAGGCCTTGGAAGATTCTATTCCATCTCTGTTCATTTTGGAAATTATTTAAAACAAAACATATCCAATTACTCTGCAGATCAATTTTCCCAGTTTCCACAACTGTTAATCAATTCTTTATCATTTTGATTGCAAATCACTTCTCTCACAATTTGAGCCTGTTCCCTCATGTCTTGCCTTCACGTGCTGTTGGTTTACTGTCATTTAATGGAATTTGTCATCTTTCATCTGAACTCCTTAAGTCATTCTTGTCTTTAGAAGGAGGGATTTAAAATGTTTTCAGAAGCTAGATTTCTGCCATGGAAAAATGGCAGCTATATCTTCCTCACTTCGGACTGGAGTGTTTTCAGAGCCTCCCACACAAAATTAGAGACAACTGTACATAAATGCCTATTTGCTAGGAAGAGGACAAAGGAGGTTTTCAGTATTGTGCTTGAGTAAGAGCCGGGTTTCTCTATATTTGGCTCCTGGAAACACAAAAGCAGTTTATGTGAGGATAAATTGCTGACTTAATAACTGCCTAGGTAAATAAAGTTAGGCAGCATGTGGATTTTTCAATTCTCTTTCAAGTCTGGTTAGAAAAAGAAGGACTTTGGTGTCAGGTGGTGCTTCGAGGACAGGAGAGGCACCTTGGGAAGCAGGCACAGGTGCTCAGAAGGGAATCTGGATTGAGACTCTGCTCCCAGAGTGCCTTTGAACACCATGAAGAATGTATTCATCTACCTTCAGTTCAATAATTAATGCCACTATTCCTACAGCTACTCTTAGAATAACAAATACAGGCAACTCTTGACTTTAAAGGGATTTCATTTAAGATGATTCAAGGCATAGTTTGGCCTTGATGAATGTGTTATTATAAGTCTTACAGGGACACAAAGTGAGGGTAGTTACTTTTTTTTTAATTTGAGAAATTTTTATGACTTCCACAAAAGAAGAGATGGTGGGCTATTTGGTGGAATAGTTCACTAAGTTTTTATTTGTCACAGAAAGGAGAGCAAAGCATTTAAATGACTGGCATAGCACTGTGGAACTGAGCTCTAATTTGAAGCCAGATTATTTGCACTGGACATGGAAGGTGACTTTGCCTTCCTAACTCTTGAGTTGTTTCATGTGGAGCTTGGTGCTCTCTTAAGGGATTTCAGTTCAAGTCTCACCTAAATTCTAAGGAAATTCTGAAATTGAAGCAAATCCATAGAAAAAGGAATCACACACACACACACACACACACACGCACACCTGAAAGACACAATCTCTCTCTCCCTCTCATTTTCCTGGGGCTTTGAGGAGCACCCTGTTGTGGCTGCCATCATGGAAGGGAGAGCTGTCCTCTGGTATTTTTCTCTGGAGTTCTGTTTCTATAAGTCTGTGGCTCAATGGTGGCTGTTTCTAACCAACATCTTGCATGTGCTCTCCTTTGTACTTAAAGGATATTTTCATTGTATACAAGGGGTGCAGTCATATGTGGCATATTTTAGACATGATTTTCTACCACTTGGCAAATTTTCTGCCATATTCACATTTATTTTCTATATGGAAATTAATTTTAACACTGTAATTGTAATTTGGTTTTTTATTCATTCTCTTATTCATGGATGCATGGGATATCAGTTCTAAAAGAGACTCTTGAGATCATGTGTTCTAAAATTCCATTTTTTACATTGGTGGAGATTCATTTATTTGCCTCCAATCACATGATAGCTTATTGTAAAACTGGCGATTAGAATATTGACAATCTGAGAGCATATGTGATCACAAACTGTTGGAGTGCCTATTCTAAACTTAAGAAACAATTTCAAAATTAGCTGATTCTAATTTTATTTTACTTGTTTTTTTGAATATGTGTCCTATATATCTATCAGAGAGAGAACATTTCTTATTTAAATAAAAATCTAGCTGACCTAATACAAGTAAGAGAGTGAAATTCTATTTGTGTTAGTGTCTTTATGAGGACATTTATAAATGCCGTAATAGAGGAGGATAATTAAAGGTGTGTTGATTTCAATAATGTTTAGTGGAATGTAATCAATCTTTCAAACTTTATATCATTCATTATTCTTAAAATCTTCATTCTAAGTATCGAGATTGTTCATTAAATAACTATCTTCTATTCCTGTCTTGAATTTTGAAAATGCTGTAATTAACTTCTCTTTCCAAACTGCATTTATTACATCTCATTCTCCTTCTTTCTGGCATCTTCAACATTGTCAATTTCAAAACTGAGATGCACCATCTTGTGTTTAATTTGCTATTACTCAGTTGGTTATGAATACTCTTACTGCTTTTAAGTCCTTTATGCCTTACTCTGCTGTTCTGTTTCATTTTCACATAAACTGGTGTGTGAGCTGCAGTAGATCCTGTTATGTGGAAAGAGTCAATTAATTCACACTTTGATCTAATAAGATACGGTCTATCCTTGGATAGGATTTATGGGCATGACAGTCAAGTCTCTCACTCTATCCCAGTAGAATCCTTCCAGTTCAAAAAGCTGTTAGGCATTTGGAAGTCTTTTCTGATTTTCTATATGTGGCTTCTCAGCCTTGCTTTCCAAACTTCCATGGTGTAAATTATCCTTTTTTTTAAATCTAAAATGTGCTTGAGATATTTCTGAAAATTGTTCTCAATATAGACAGTGTTTAATTGAAGATGGAACTGTAGTTCAAATGCATTCCCCTGAATTGTCATCAGGTGTCTAAAACAGCAGGCGGTAAACTATCTTCTCTTCAGCTAAGTACCTATTAAAGCTACTGCCTATATTTGTTGTAATACCAGCCAGTTGGAATGAAGCCATTCTACACTGACTTATCAATCATGTATACTACAATTTTGACCTACTCTTTCCATGTAGGTCATTACAGTTTCTTTTTAAAAATTAGCCAACACAGCTATTTTTAGCCCTCAAGTTGCTTGAGCTTCTCTGGACTTCGTGAACAAATGCATAGAACAACACAATTACTGATTTATACAGAGACTGCATTGTGAAAGGTGTTTTGTAAGAAATTTTAAAATAATTTCTCCAAAAAACAATACTGCGCTTGTTGCTTGGGTTCCTTTGGCAGTTGTCAAGTCTTTATCATTTACCATAAGACATGCCTGGTGCATAAAAGGTGCTAAATAAAATTTGTGGCCTGAATGACTGAATGTAGTGCTTACACTATAAAACCAAATCACAATGTAGAAAACCATTCCTGTGAGCAAATGGTTTCAGAATTCCACTTTGGAATGATGCGCTATAAACTTTTCTGTAGGGCACTGGAGTAAACTCATTACCAATTTTCCCAGCCTGTGAAAAGAAACTTCTCTCCGGCTCAAGGAGGGCTGTCTTCCTGGGAGCCCTTTTATGTCTTTCATGGCTTGCTCTCCCTTCTGCTTGTTCCATGAATTGGTCTCCTATTTCCCAGGAACTCTATATGGTTTCACATATTTCTATATAAACTACTGTTCCCAAGTTAAGGGAGAGAATCCTATTTCTTTAGAGATTTTCTTCTTTGTTTTCTTTTCTTTCCTTGTGTTCATAACAAGAAAGTATACCAAATATTTAAAAAGAAAGAAAACAACACAAAAAAGCCCCCCCACATTCCCTTAAATATTTACTCTAAATATTTTCTTTTCCGGTTCACAAGAGGGAAGTAGAATTTTATATATTCTCAAAGACAGAGGTATTTTTACTCTCAAAGGACAATTAAAAGGTTTTTCTATTCAGAATGTAAACTTAGGCTCTTCTGGGCCAAAGTCTGACAGTAGCAGGATAACTAAGTGGAGTTTTTCAGCTAACTTTGGTCAAATTGATGTTGATTAAAAGCCACTCTGAAACTCAGTGACTGGCAACACTAATTCTCTCTTGCCTTCTGCATCGGAGATTTGGGTGGGGCTTTGCTGATGGAGACTGGGCTTCGCAGCAGGCTGGAGGTGAGATGTAGAACTGCTTCCGGTGTCTCTCCTTCTTCTGGGATCAGTGGGCTACTCAGCACGTAGGCTTTTCATACCTAGGGCAGACTGTAAGAGGACAAACCCAGCTGCATAAACATATCTGAGGCCTCAGCTTGTTAATATCCCATTGGCTAAATAAACTCACGTGACCTGCATCCACATCAGAGACCAGGAAGTAAACTCCCCATCTAGTAGGAGGAACTGCCAAGTCACATGTAAAGGGAAGATAGAAGGAAAGGTGTAGTATTGAGAACTATTCAGTCTACAAACCAAAACTAGATGTGTTAGGTAGAAATATAGACATGAGCAGCCGGGACGGAGAAGACGAGGTTCATGGAAAAAAACTGCCCAAACTGCCAGGTAGGGGGTCCCATGTGAGGACAGCAAAGGCTTTGCAAGGAGAGACCTTCTTGCCTATTGGGACCAGCCCAAATCAGTCTCAACCAGGTTCCAGCGTGGGCTCAATACAACAAAACTAGGAGCCATCCAAGCCACACCACCTAGTAATCTCATTAAAATAAAACTGCGTTTTTATTCCCCCTACCACCCCATCAGCTTTTCTGTGTGCATTTTGGGAAGAGAAATGGGCACCAAGAAAAATGGGTGTATAACTAGAGCTGTCAATCAAATTACCTCACCCTGTCAGTCAAAAGAGGTGCCTCCCAGCTAGGTGGTGATAAATAGACCCTCCCCTAAAATTTCAGGGCCTTTGTCTACCTTGACTCTGGCCGGATCTTCTTTAGAGTGTACTCAAATAAAACTTTGGCTGTGCCTTACTACTGTGCCTCTGCCTTTCAATTCTTGGTTGCAGCAGGGACAAGGACCCAGGAGAACAAACTCAACCGGTAGATGGAGAACATGCGCTTGCCTCATGGACCCTAATAATTTGGTACCTTTAAAGCCAGCGTTTTTTAAACGCTGTTTATTGTTTATTGTTTATTTAGTGGAGGAGGAGAGAAAAATGAATGTCTTTTGTAACAAATTGTGCAAAGAATATTTACTCAATAATTTACTTCTCCTTGCCAAACCAGTGTCAGTATTTGGGGTAAAAGAAGAACAAAATAGTGTAATCATTAAGAATTCAGATTTTGAGCTGGGTTGCCTAGATTTAAATATCAGTTCTGCCCCCTACTAGTTGTGTGATATAGCCCAAATTGTTTAACTGCAAATTAGAGCCATAATTATTAATATGCTGCTGTTCTCTCTTCAGCATTCTTTTCCTATATGCCAAATCAGATAACTTCTTAGGAGGCTATTAAAAATTTAATCAATAAAATAAATTTTATTTTAATAATCGTGTATCATTCAGTTTTTGAAATTTCAGTTAATTGCAACTGACTTTTAGCTACCTACATTGGCAAGTGCTCATTAAAAAAGTACCCAGTAGAGATAGATCTGCAGTAGAGAGGGGTGTTTACTTGAAGGCATTATAAGTTTGTGATAGAAGATGAATTGAAAAATGACCATTTATTCCAATGTTACTTTGACAACTGTATGGACTGGTCCCTCATGCAGCTGTTGGCATGACTTTCCCCTTAACCTTGCTCTGGTTCTTCTGGTCCTAGACAAGGGGTGAGAACTGAACTGGGTGAAGGAACTGATTTAATATCAGTATAATGGATACTGAATGCTGGGAGGATACTGAATGCTGATCTATGAGAAGTCATATACGGACATGTATTCTATTGATTTGGAAGAATAAGTTTATAAACTGCTTGGAGTTGGAGGTGAGAATGCAAAAGACATGTCTGAATAAGGAAGCTAAATTATTCTACAACAAAAGACAGTTTGGCTAACATAGGGGCTTTAATTTTTTGTGTGAGATAAGAAAATTTGGGACCAGGGTTGAATTGCTAAGGACAATAAGAGAAGGTGACTAAGTTCTTGATGGAACGCAGAGTATGACCACACGGGCTACAGCATTCTCTTCTCTAAAAAGTGGTTAAACATTTAAATAGTTTTTGTTGAAAGTAACACCAAATTTTTAAGCCTTTCTAAGTCAGCCATGGGTCTTTGTTTATCTCTGGTATGTGGCTTACTTCCTTTATTTTCACGTCACTCCTGCTGAATTGATCTTTGGCCAAGGGGAAAATTAAGCTAAGGAAGCTATGGGGGCATGTGTTATCAAGACTTTATTAAATGGCCATTAGGTACTAGACATTCTCCTAGACATCAAAGAAAAAAACGGTTCCTATTTTCAACAAACATATTGTTTAATAGTAGAGTTTATTATATAAAACCATTACTTCCATCCAATGACAAATTTATCATTTATTGAAAACTTAGCACCTGGCTAAAATACTAATCTCTTCTATAACTTCTTCCACCATTTTGATAATAACTGCTTAGACAGTCCACCCATCCCTTGGCCAGTCAGTGTCTTGACTTCCTCTTAATAATCTGGTCCTTCTCATCATTCACTTCAACATCATACCCTAAGCTGTTTTTGGCAGTACTGGTCCCACCACCAAAATACCATTTTCAAGCATCCCATGTGAAACCATCAGTTCTTATTTTTTAGCCCACTTTTCCTGGTATTCCCACTTCATTCATTCTTGACCCTCTCAGGACCTTCAATGCATTGACTTTCCCATTTCCACACTACTTTTTCACACGATGTTTCTTCCCATCCTTACTCACCGATGTCCTCACTTCTCTCCTTGTTGAGTTTACACTCAATAGCCTTCAATATGCTTTGCGTACACCCTCAACTCCTGTGCTTTTCTCTTAGCTGACAAAACTATCCTATTTAAATATAACTCTGCTTTATTTCATGACTGGAATCAACTAACAGAACCTGGCTGAGGGAAATACCCAAATATGCTTACTAGTCTCTTTAGATTTATGGCCACAAATCTCAAGTGAGCCTTTGGTTCTGAAGGGCAATTCTACTATATTTCTCCAGGAATTCATTTTCCTTCTTTCTGAGGTGATGATTTTACACTGTCTTTTTAAACTTCTAATACTTCTTATCTCATCTTTATTCTCAGCTGGTGATGGAAGTGCTCAGATGAGGTCTGCTTCCACTTCCCATCACCAAATCTGCCTACATCTTCTTTCTGCTTTCCTTCTAGTTTCCATAGATAAACTGTCCCTGCTTCCCTCTGCAGCCAGCTCTTTCACGTGTGCACTGGATCCTCCTTCTCCCTTATTCTCTGGCATGTTCTGCCACTGCATTATCCCATCTCTTGTCTGCTTCATCATTTTTTCCTTTTCTGCTGGATCATTCCCATCAGCCTTTCAATGTGGTATAATACATTCCATCTTTATAAAATAAAACCCTTTCTTGACTTGATTTTCCCTTTTTGTCACCATTCTTTTTCTTGAAAAGTTGAATTCAATTCCTTGAAAAGTTGCCTAGATTTGCTGTGTTCATTTCTTCTCCTGTCAATTTTTAAAAAAAAATGTACTTGAATCAATTTCCTCCCCACCCCTCCACTGAAACTGCTCCTGTCACAGCTGCACCTGACTTGTAGCTTGCCAAACTCAAGTGTTCATCTCATTCAACCTCTCAGTAGCATCCCAATACTTTACTTGGCTTCTGGGACACTAGATATCCAAGTCTGCCTTCTGTTTCACTGGTTTCTTCTCAGCTTTCCTTATTAACTTCATTTTCCAGTTTCTTAGCTTCCTTTTTTGACTATATATTCCCTCTAGATGATTCTATCCAGTCTCTAGTCACTTAATACAATTATAGGCTGCTGACTCAGTTGTATATTCAACTGTCCTTTTGACTCCACTTTGATGTGTAATTGGTGCCTCCAATGTGGCATGTCAAAAACAGAACGCAATATTTTTGCTAGTCCCCCTGTTTGTCCCCAGTTGTTTTCTTTTCAGTGAATGTTTCTGCACTTCCCCAGTTGCTCAGGCCTGGGAGTCACTTCTCCTCACCCACATCTAATCACTTAAAAAGCCCTGTTGGCACTTGCTCACTTTAAAAATCTGTCTCAACCCAACACTTCTTTCTACCTGCACTGCTAGCGGCCCTGCCTAAGCCACCATCTTTTCTTTTTTGGATTATTGGAATCTTCTACTGTCTTGTTTCTCTGCTTTTACTCTTGCCCTGGCACCACCCATTCTTCAGCAATCAGAGAGATCTTTTCAAAACATTAATAGGACCGTGTTGTTTTCTTGCTTAAAATCCTTCTGCATTGTGGGTCTGGTTTATGCAGTTGACACAGAATTCAATGGGCCCAAGATCTTCATCTATATCCAATATTTGGTGAAAGAGTACACATTTACATATTTTAAATTATAATTATATATTTAATATATGTACACTGATTTTTATGAATCTGTTATTAACTGTAAGACTCTTGTTTTTACTAATCAAATATGGATTAACTTGAAGAGGATTTCTATTTTTGTCTGTATTTCTAACTTGATTGGGAGAAGGGCATTTCCTCATCTCTTCATTTGATCAATCTCTTTGAAAACTGTTGTATGATATTTCATTGTATACATGTGCCATGATTGAACCTTCTCCTATTGTTGGCATCTTGGCTAGTTCTACATTTTGCCAAAAAATTAAGGATGTTATGAATGTCTGTGCATACTGTAGTCAACATGTGTGATTAGCAGTTCAAAGACTTACATGCATTTTTAAACACGTTAGTATATATTTCTGGAGCTTTGTTCAGAAGACTTGTAGGAAAGCATTGGTCCAAGGTTGAGGAGTCAGTATAAGAACAGAAAATTGTGGGCTGCTTCATATTATCCTGTAACCTAGATTTTTCTTACTGTTTCCCTGAATTTTCCCTACTCTTGGACAGAAGGCTATATGTAATGAACAGTATTTCAAAGATTTTTATAGGATCCTGGGAGCAGAAGGGGTTTTGCTTGATAGCCTCATTATATTGGTGATGTGAGGTAACTATTGAAACATAAAACAGAGAAGCAGGATGGGTCCATGTGTTGAATGAGTAGCAGGAGTGTCATCAGCTTAGTTTAGGATTAGTGCTTGGGGCTCAGAGGGCCCCATGTCAGTGTCCAGACAGAAGAGGAGAAAGTGATTGGTGCCTATTGTCTGCAAGGAAGATCAAATAGAACTAGGTCAGGTCTCTAGCCTTCCTTTGTTGAACAGAACTTGAGAAAATAATTGGTGAGATGAGGGCCAGTGGTGCTCAGCCGGTTTACACAATAAAGAGCCTTTCTGGTTAGGACAGGGAAGAGAAGAAAGGAGAGCTGGATTGGGAAGGGCTGTGAGAGGGGCAATGCGGCAGCTGTTCTGTTTGGGGATATTAAAGGAGAGATGGAGAAAGAAGGTCATAAGTTTTTCCGTGTCTCATGAGTGTTTCTAAGAGGCTGCAATAAAAACCTAAATTACTTCAATTGTTTTTCAATTGTTAGACTCTTATTTATTTGGATAAGTTTCCATTCCATGGCTTGTGTCCAGGCAAAGAGTAAGTTGGCCAGGATTAATGTGGGATACCTTATGATCAGGAATATTTATCTTGGCAACTCTGAATGGGGCAGAAATTCAAGTAGTGACTGTTCTGTTATTGTCATTGGGACTTAATTGTTATCTTCAGTTTGATGTAACCAAGGGAAACAGAGCTGTACTTAAAATTGCTGAAATTTAACTGTTAGAAGAAATATGGTTGTCATATGGATAAAAGTATATTCTGTGTTTTCAATTTACATTATATCACAAGCCACACTATTTTTAAATTGATCATTTTGTGCATTTTGAATATAGACATTTATTACTGCCAAGAAAAATAACAGTGATTTTATAACAGGCTCTAATTAAAAGTTAGCTAAGAGCACAGCATTCAGAATTATGACCTACTTGACCACATTGAGCTTTGAAAGCCTGAGGAAAAACTTAATGGGTGGGGGGGGGGGGAAAGCACAGTACATAAACAGGCTTTGAGACACACTTTATTTTTTAATGATGACCGCAATTAATTATAACTATTTTAAAGAAAACAAGTATCTTGATAAATGCTTATTGAATTTACCTTTGTGGGAATAAAACTTTTAAGTACTAATGCACATTTATTAAATAAGTGGCATAGTACATCATGGCTTTATAGAAATTAACTATAAAAATGGGAATTTTGGAATTTCTTGAATATATCCTGTTTACTGTGCCTCAGTGACATTATGTGCATCTGAAACAATGTGATGCAAATAAGTCCAAGACATGATTAGAGTTTTAAGTACTAAATTGCAGACCAGGGTGATTTGTTTTTCCTAAGATGCAAATAAAGAGAGCATTGCCCTTAGAACCTCCATCACCTTGTGTATCCAAACAGTCCAAATGAGTTGTGATGAGTCTGCTTTTAATAACTTGGAACAACTGGTTTCTGAAATGTCATGATTGGAGATTTTATGGTGTCACTTAATGTGAAATAAAACATGAAGGGATTTCAGGGGAAACTTGTCTGTTTCTGGATGTGACAGCAGGCCTAGTTCAGCTCTGCGGTAGGTGAAGGCCTGGGGTCTTTGTGACCCACCTTGTCATGTAACACTTGTCTGCCACTGTTGATCATTCCTTCCCTCTCAGAAATTCATTCTCCTGAATTCACATTTAGTTAACTCAATACACATTTATTATTGCTTTAAATTCTGTTTGGAAAGAGAATATTAAACATATCCTTTTATTTTAAAAGTATACATGAGATCCTATGAAGGACACTAATGAAATAAAATACATGGGTCCACCATTAAGAAATTCACAGATTAACTGGGAGACAACATACAGAAGCATGAGACAAATGACACAATGAAGTTCTGTATTGTTGAGTGGGAAATGAATGTTATGTATGAATTGGAATCCAGAGGTGGGAGAATGTGTTTTGGTATGAAGTGGTTAGGAAGGTATGAGTTGACTGCTAAAGCTTGGGCAGGATTTCTATCAGAAGTGAGGAATGAGGTGAGAGAGGGGGAACAATGTATGAGCAGAACTGATAAGGGAGCAGCCTTTTCCTTCTGGACGCACTGTAGCAATAGCTAATGATATAAATATGTTCATGTTAATGTGCTTCAGAAATGATTCTAGTAAGATGTCGTGTTGTTCAAGTTGTTTCCTTATCCACTGGTAATCTTAAAGGTGGGAATGTCAGGCGAGAAAGGAAGGGAGACAGTAAAAGTAATATGAAGAGCAGTTTCCTGGCAATTAGGTGTGAGTTTTAGTCCTTGTGCTGTTGCCTCACTTCTGTTAAAATGAATAAAATGAATCATCTTATTTTTCCTCCTTTATAAGTTGAAGTTGTTGTGCAGGATGCTTTTGAGGTTCCTTCCAACTCAGAGATTCTATGAGTTGGTTCTATAGGAGGCTGGGGTGAGGGGCTTCTGGAGAGAAGGACCTTCTGGCACCTTTTAATTCATGCTGTCCAAAAATGACCTCTTATTATGTGTGCTAGACACAGAACTGTTCATTTTATACTCTAGAAAGATAGCGATGTCCTACAGGCCATTGCATTTTGCCCTTTCAAACTAACCAGACTATTAAGTTTAGAAAGCTTTAAGATTTCCCTTTTGGTTACTCTGCAAGAAGAATAAGGTTACTTTTACTCTTTTATAAGAGAACCTTAGAGAATAAAATGGCTTTAATGTTTCATAGGGTCAAGCAATTTTGAACAGCCCAGAGTGCATTATTCTTATGGCTTAGCAGGTGTCCCTGAGTCAGAAGACTATCTAAATTTTTAATATGAAACTCACAAGGACTTGTCTGTCTTTTCCTCTTGGACTAGTTGCATCCTTACTATTTATTAAGGGATATACATGTATTCAGATTTATAAAACTTCATTATCTAAATTTGGTTCTCCTGCTAACATCAACTAACATTTATTGAGCACCCACTGTTTCTCTGGCATTGTATTATGTATTGAGGACTCTGCATATTAAGATCTTTTTCTCAAGGACTCTGAAGTCATCCTTTTAAGGTTAGAAATAGGAACTGAAACTGTGGGATAACTTTAAAATCCAGTAACACAATAGGTCATTGCAAGGATTGTATTCTTTTATCATCATTTGGCACACTATTTTCATCTACATATATACAATTATTTTATTACATGTTCAGTTTGTTCTGTTATTTCAGTGTGGCAGCTGTAACTAATTTGGATATCAACCACCTGCTGTGTTGGGCACATCTCTATACAACTTTATTTTACAATCTGGAATGTATCTAAAAATATTCAGAAGTAAATACATCATCATTAACCTGTCATAGACAGTGCCAATCTCACAGAAATAAAAAGTGAAAGCAAACTGAATGACTTGTGAGCTAGAAGCCTTAAGTTGGCCCCTAATTCTGACCTAGAAGGACTGCTTAGAGGCGGCACAACATGGTGGGAAGCTTGGAGTAATTTCTCTTGCATTTGTCTTTGTTATCGCACAAAGTGTGGTATTGGGAAGAAATTGTTTCCAACTAGGTTAGTGGCTTCCATCAGGATAAACATCTAGGATTCTGCTCCTTGCTCAGTGGAGGGTACAGTGTGGAAATGAATCAGTCACATATCCTTCATTCTGTGAGATATAACTACATAGAATCAAGACTATTTTTTAAAACCAATAATAGCAGAATTTTACAAATGCCTTTAATAAAATCATCCTTCAATGGGTCAGTGATGAGTATTCCACCAGCCAAATGCAATTGCCTTTTATTTTTTATAGTTTTTATTGTTGAAATCACTCTTTTTGAGGCTTGCAACACTTTGGTGATTCTTCTTTTATAAGACAAAAATCCCCCCTTTTTGTTAAAATAAACAAACCCTGCTGCTTATTAAAAACACTAGAAATACAACTGGAAAAAAGTAAAAAAGGAAACACCCATAATGTTATCCCTGAGACAGAGCCACTCTTAACAACATAGACTAGTCTTTTTCCCAAGCACATCAATTGTTAAAAAATGGAATTAGGTTATAAATACTGTGTTAAAATGAATTTTTCATTCAACGATATGTTATGTACCATTTTCATCAAGTGCCAAATATCAAATATATAGGTATAGTTTGAACATCCACGAATCAGATCTGTGCAAAAAAATGTAAGCATTTAAAAACTACATGGGATCTCATTGATTCTACCCTTTTTATTTTTTGGCTCAGCAGCAAAAAAATGTAATGAGTTTTCAAGTTATTCTTGTCTTTTCCAATTTAACTCCAGCTCTTTTGGCAGTCAAATTCAAGTACTCCATCTCAGTTACTGTTCAAAGTTTACTCTCCAAATTTCTTTTCCTTCTCAAGAGATTCTCCCTCTCTTGTTCTTTCTCACTTTAATTCAGGTGTTGATGCTCATTCAGGAGGGGTTAGGGAAGGCTGGGGACTCTGTGACAGTTATGCATGGAATGGGTGGTGGGTAGGCTGTGCATGTCATCCCCAAGCTCCTTCTCTGATGCTTCTTGTCACTACTGTCTTTGCCTGGTTTGGTGTCTGGCTTTGGGGAAGCTTCCTGCAACCACAGCCTGGGGCCACAGGGTGAGGGAGGCCTCCACTGATCTCCAGATGGAGTGGTTTTTGTCCTTTTGTTGTCTGTATACAGCTGCTAATGACTCTTCTGGCAAGAATGGGCCTGTTGGGTCTGAAATCACAGGACTGATTAAGGTGCCTCCCTGGCCCGGTGGGCTGCAGAAACATCGTGGTTGTTATCCCTCCCCCGCCACCCCCATGACATCAGATTTTTCCCCCGTAAGACATATGCTGTTTGGGGTCCCCTTGTTACCAGGCATTCTTTGGGGTGGAGGCTGGCAAGTTGGAGGTGCTTCCAACCAGCTTCAGTAGCTTTCTCTGGGTTCACAAAAATCCACACCTTTTTATCCATTGCCCTTCTTTGCCAACTCTTGGGATCAGCTTCTATGTTCTCTAACTTCATGGGGGACATCCTAGTGGAGGGACCAGGATGAAGGGAGGACAATGTGTTCACTATATAATTTCCAAATGCTGGTTTCCATTTTTTCCTCTACTATTCTTCAATCTTCCTTACCACCCTTATATCTTTTGTCTTGGAAAAAAAGAGTTGTAAACCAGTTCTATCTCTGTGGTATCAGAGCAATGGGCAAAGTTAAACAGTAAGGTAGGAACTCCTCTGTATTTAGCCTTTTCGGCTGTCCACAGTGGAAATGGATCAACAGAAATGAAAAGAGAATCTGTCCATGTTTCAGTTTATAGCAACAAAGAGATTCTGTTGTGATTTATTTGGCAGAATTTTAATTACTACAAATTGTAGTATGGTTTTATTCTATGTATGTGCCATCATTTATTTTGCAAGTTCTCCTTTTTTACTTACTATGCTTCCCATCTTTTATTATGGACAAAAGTGAATTATTTACTTCTGTGATTCTTAATTAAAGTATTAGAAGCCATGCTCCTTCTATTTAAAAAAATTATCTTCTCTCTAGTTATTCAAAAATCTCTTTTTTTAAGTCCTTCCTTTTTTTTTTTTCCTTCTGATCACAAAACTAATTCTTTGTTTTCCTCTGAATTCCTTTCTTTGTTGTCTCTCCTTTGGAAATCCTGTCTAGACTTATGGCCTCAGCTCTCACTTCTGGTCATATGACTCCTGACTTTTGTCCCATGTTTAAAACTACTTGCTGAACATCTTTACTTGAGTGTCTTTCTGGCACCTTTAACTCCACATAGTAGGACTGAACTCCTTGTCTTTGATATTGTTGTTTGATGAAGAGTGGTATTATGTGCAATGCACCATGGGGAAATGATTGGTGTCTGGTATGTAACTAGACCTACCCAGTGAGGGCAAGGGCTGTGTGACCCAGGACATTTTGACCTGTTTTGACCTCACAGTTTTGACTCAGGAGAGTTTTATTTTCTCTGTTTCATATATGCCAAACAATTACTGCACAGTGAACTAAATGTTTAAAAGGATAAAAATTAGAGTAGCAACTGAATAGGCCAAAGCTGGAAAATGGAGCAACCTTGGTGTTATTTGTGAGAATTATAATAATTAACAAATCATACCATTGAATCCTTAGCATCTAAAATAATGCCTGGTACATAAGAAGTAATAGACATTTTTGACTTAATCAGTAAGTGAATGTACATAACTTACTATTGACCATAGTTGAAAATGAATGTTTGTGATGAGTCAGTGATTGTTTTAGGCCATTCAGGCCACATCAACAAAAAACCATAAGATGGGTAGCTTATAAATAACAGAAATTTATTTATCACAGTTCTGGAGACTGGGCCGACCAAGATCAAGGTGTCAGAATGGTCAGGTTCTGATGGGGGCCCTCATCCTCGTTGGTTCATAGCCAGTGTCCACACACAGAATAGAGGAGCTCTCTAGGGCCTCTTTTTTAAGGGCATTGATCTCCTTCATTTCCCAAAGGCCCTGCTGCCTAATACTGTCAGTTTGGGGTATAGGATTTCAACATGAATTTTGGGATAATACAAACATTCATACCATATCATTCTACCTCTGGCTACCCAAAATTCATGTCCTTCTCACATGCAAGATACCTTATTCCATCCCCAAAGCCTCAAAAATCTTAACTACTATCAATTCAAAAGTCTCAAGTCCAGAGTGTTATTTAAATATCATCTAAATCAAATATGAGTGAGACTCAAGGTATGATTCATTCTGAGGCAAAATTTTTCTCCAGTTGTGAACCTGTGAAATTAAACAAGTTATATGCTTCCAAAATACCATGGTGAGTAGACATAATATAAACATTCCCATTCTAAAAGAGAGAACTAGGAAAGAAAGGGGTGGCAGGTCCCAGATAAGTCCAAAACCCAACAGGGCAAACAACATCAAATTGTAAAGATTGATAATAATCCTTTCTGATTGGATGTTAAGCAAAGCTCACATGGCAGCTCTCACAGGTTGGAGTGTTGTGTGTGGGCTTTCCAGGGATGGAGTCACACTCAGTTGTCCCTCTGGCCTGGGGAAGGTGGCTGTGCCCCCAGGGCTCGGCTGGGCATCGCCCTAGCAGAGGCTTTCTGCAGTGGCCTTGCTCTTGCTATAGCCTTCTGCCTGGGTTATGTGCCCTCAGATTTGGGCAGCTCCAACCTTTCAGATCTACATGCTGGACAGAGTAGGGACCCCATCGCTCTGGATGGGGGTCACCTGTGCTGCTGAAACCCAGGAAATGTCCTCCCTCTTTTGAAACTGAGGAGGGATAATCTCTGAATCTCCCTTAGAGTCCTTCTTCCCTTGTCTTGAAGAATGTTGCATGTTTACAGCTGAATAATTCTCTGGTCCCATAAAATCTAAGTGGTCTGACAGGCTTTTCCTTCTTTCTATCCTGTCTCATTTCCCTTCATGTTAACTTTTCTGACTTCTTGCTGGGATGGCTGATTAAGTCCATGGTTCACACCCACACTAATCTCCTTATTAAAGGGTAGCTTGGCCATGCCACAGCCTTAGCGTTCTCTTCTGAACATGCTTTCTCATTTTTCACAATATGAATAGGCTGATATTTTTCTGAATATTTAAGTTTTGCTTCTCTTTGGGTTAACAATTCTGACTTTAAGTCATTTCTCTCTTCTTTGAATTTTACTGTAAGCACTCAAGAGAAGCCAAACTGCACCTTTAACACTTTGCTTTGAAATAGCTTCAGCCAAAAATTCAATTTAATTGCTCCCAAGTTCTACCTTCCACAAAACACTAGGACACAAACATAATTCAGCTAAGTTCTTTGCCACTTTATCACAAGGATTGACTTTCCTCCAGTTACCAGTAACATTTCCTCATCTCCATCTGAGACCTCATTGTAATGGTCTTTGCTGTCCATTTTTCTACAAACATTCTTCTCATGACCACTAAGGTATTCTCTAAGTAAGGATTGAAGTTTTCTCTGTAGTTTTCTTCTGAGTTCTCACCAATTTGCCTTTAACCGTCTGCTCAAGGCAAACGATGTGCCAGCACAGTTGGGTTTGGTGAAGGCTCTTTTCATGATCTTGGAAGTGAGTGTCTGAGGCTGAGTGTTACCAAAGAAGTGAGAGGCTAAGGCATTGGAAGGCTAAGTCATGGACATGAATATTAAATCACAAGATTTATAGGCATAATTTAGTTGAGTATGACCACAAACATCTCCAAGGAAGAGGGGCAATGACTGCAATCAGGTGAAATTCAGATATATTCTGGTTTTGGAATCGAGTGTTGGGTATTTCTAAAGTTAGAGGAGGATGAATGGTCTGAAAACAAAATAAGGAGCATGAAAGACATTTACCCATCTCTAGTCCTTTGAAGGAGAAAAAAACATTCACTACTTGAGAGGCTGCAGGGAAAGCAGTATTCTCAAGGGAGGTCCATGTTCCTTTAGATCAAGAACGTGAGGGGGAGTTTGGGAAGAAAAGGATATGGAAGGTTCAGGACTTGGGTAGATGGGGTAAGAAACAGGACTGTGACAGGTCATGGAGGATTAGCATGCAGAGATACATAAAGTGGGCAAAGGGCATTAAAAGATCAATACTGATGATCTCATGGTGAGGCAAGGCAATTCGTGAAGCCATGTTGGAAAATGGGGAGGGTGGGGCAAATGTGAAGTCCTGAGACATTTTCCTGGTCCGTCCTAATGGAGCTGTGATGGTGCGTGAGGAGCATCCTTGATATCATCAAATGGGTCTCAGAGGCTTTCTTGTAATTTCTGCTGAGAGCAGTAACAGGTGTGGAGTCCAGGAAAAAAGACTACGGAATTTTATGAGAACCCCTCATGAACTGGCAAAACTCCTATTTTTGTAAAACTTTTTTATGACATTAAAAACATTATACTGATGATAAAAGTGATCTTTTTTCTCCTCAAGGACTATATAGCCCAGTGGGCTATAGGAGAAGCAATATTACTGCTTGAATTCAACTATTGAAAAGACTACTACAATTGCACTGGTTCCAATAAAGAAATGGAATATAGTATCTATAATGAACATTTGTTGAGAATGACGGTAATTTACATTGAAAATTATGTAAAAATAAGGTTTATGGTTCTTCTGTGTATATAACATTTTGTTTTTTTTATCACTGTGGATTGGCACACTGTTTAGGAAGCTATTATTGTCTTCACTTTAAAGATGAAGAGTCTGCAGTTCAGAGAAATCAAATAACTTAAAGTCAAGATTTGAACCTAACTTTCGGTCCAGGCCCTTACAATTGGGTTTGTGCTCCTGCTTGTAGACTGTTTTCATGTAAATGACCTCATTTGCATAGATAAAAGTTCTGTTTAGTTTTATTGATGTTCCTCAAAGCTCCCCAGAGTGTCAGAATTCATTTCAGTCAGCTCAAATGGCTCTAAATTTATGTTAAAGTTATATCTTACTTATCCTTGGAATCCACATGTCCTTCTTATCATCCTGCAAATGAGTAGGTTAAAGGAACATAAATTCCTGTCCACTGGAAATCTCATGATTTCCCCAGGAAAACATGCCATGAAAACTTGATAAAAAGGAACTTGAGATAAGAACATGACATGTCAATCTGTTCGGATTTTTGAAATGATTTTTTTAAGTCTATGTAGATGTCTTGGACTAGACATTTTCATATCTGATATATGCAAGTGAATACATGTGATATACCTATAAACTGTGTAAGTAAATTAATAAAACAAAACCAACCTACTCCCCCAACCCTGAGCAGGATGCTGCTGGAGCTCCCTGACGGGTCCTTGCAAGTCGGAATCCCTGCCTTCCATACAGAAGAAAACATTATTCTGAGTTAGTGTTTATTATTTCCTTGTTTTAAAGACAATGTATCCTTAGAATATATACATATATATGTCTTTGAAGTTTACACAAATGGTATTATACAGTATCTGATTTCGTGCATCCTGTGTTTTTTCCTACAGTATCTTTTCTACATTTGTTTGGGTTTCTTCCTTTTGACTGTTTCAAACTAACTTAGCATGTAGTATATAAGTATATAAATATACCTCATCTGCAGTTATTTCCCTCACTGAAATCTTGAACTCCTCAAAGTCATCCATGAGGGCTGGAATCAACTTCTTCTAAACTCCTGTTTTTGTTGCTATTTTGACTTCTTCCCATGAATCACAAATGTTCTGAATGGCATCTAGAATGGTGAATTTACTTTGCTCAGATCCATCAGGGGAATCACTATCTATGGCAGTTAAAGGTTTATGAAATATATTCTTAAATAAGACAGACATGAGCATTGAAATCATTCCTTGACCCATGGCTTCAGAAAGAATGTTGTGTTAGCAGGCGTGAAAACCACATGAACCTCATTGTCCATCTCCATCAGAGCTCTTGATGACCAGTGTATTGTCAATGAGCAGTCATATTTTGAAAGGAATCTTTATCTTCTGAGCAGTAGGTCTCAATAGTGGGCTTAAAATATTCAGTAAGCTGTGTTATGAACAGATGTGCTGTCATCCAGGTTTTATTGTTCCATTTACAGAGTGCAAGGAGAGTAGATTTAGCATAGTGCTTAAAGGCTTTAGAATCTTTGGAATAGTAAATGAGTACGGACTTTCACTTAAAGTCACCAGCTGCATTAGCCACTAAGACAGCCTGCTCTTTGAAGATCTGAAACCAGGTCTTTGCTTCTGCTCTCTAGCTATGAGCTTTTCCTAAATGGCATCATTTTCTAATAGAAGACTGTTTCATCTACATTGAAAATCTGTTTACGGTAGTCACCTTCATTAGTGACCTGAGCTAGGTCTTCTGGATAACTTGCTGCAGATTCTACATTAGCACTTGTGCTTCACTTGCACTTTTCTGTTGTGGAGACGACTCCTTTCCATGAACCATGAACCTCATGAGTCAACTCGACTAGCTTAAAACTTTTCTTCTGCAGCTTCCTCACCTCTCTCAGACTTCATAGCATTGCAGAGAGTTAGGGCCTTGCTCTGGATTAGGCTTTGATTTAAGGGAATGTTGTGTCTGGTGTGATCTTCCACCCAGACTACTAAAACTTTCTCTGTATCAGCAATAAGGCTGTTTCTCTTTCTTATCATTTGTGTGTTCACTGGAGTACCTTTTTTTCATTTTTGATTTCCTTCAAGAACTTTTCCTTTGCAGTCACAACTTGGCTAATTGTTTGGCCCAAGAGGCCTAGCACTCAGCCTATCTCAGCTTTCAAAGTGCCTTCCTCACTAAGCTTAATCATTTCTAACTTTTGATTTAATGTGAGAGACATGCAATTCTTCCTTTTACTTCAACACACAGAAGTCACCATATATATGGTTCTTTTTTTTTTAAATTTTGGTATCATTAATCTACAATTATATGAAGGACATTATGTTTACTAGGCTCCCCCCTTCACCAAGTCCCCCCCTCATCCCAGTTCACAGTCACTGTCCATCAAAATAGTAAGATGCTGTAAAATCACTATATGTCTTCTCTGTGTTGCACAGCCCTCCCTGTGCCCCCCCAACACACTATACATGCTAATCGTAAGGCCCCCTTTCTTTTCTTCCTGCCCTTATCCCTCCCTTCCCACCCGTCCTCCCCAGTCCCTTTCCCTTTGGTAACTATTAGTCCATTCTTGGGTTCTGTGCTTCTGCTGCTGTTTTGTTCCTTCAGTTTTCTTTTGTTCTTATACTCCACATATGAGTAAAATCATTTGGTACTTGTCTTTCTCTGCCTGGCTTATTTCACAGAGCATAATACCCTCTAGCTCCATCCATGTTGTTATGTTGTTGCAAATGGTAGGATCTGTTTTCTTCTTATGGCTGAGTAATATTCCATTGTGTATATGTACCACTCTTCTTTATCCATTCATCTACTGATGGACATTTAGGTTGCTTTCATATCTTGGCTATTGTAAATAGTGCAGCGATAAACATAGGGGTGCATCTGTCTTTTTCAAACTGGAGTGCTGCATTCTTAGGGTAAATTCCTAGAAGTGGAATTCCTGGGTCAAATGGTATTTCTATTTTGAGCATTTTGAGGAACCTCCATACTTCTTTCCACAATGGTTGAACTAATTTGTATTCCCACCAGCAGTGTAGGAGGGTTCCCCTTTCTCCACAACCTCACCAACATTTGTTGTTGTTTGTCTTTTGGATGGTAGCCATCCTTACTGGTGTGAGATGATATCTCATTGTGGTTTTAATTTGCATTTCTCTGATGACAAGCGATGTGGAGCATCTTTTCATGTGTCTGTTGGCCATCTGAATTTCTTCTTTAGAGAACTGTCTATTCAGCTCCTCTGCCCATTTTTTAATTGGATTATTTGCTTTTTGTTTGTTGAGGTGTGTGAGCTCTTTATATATTTTGGATGTCAACCCTTTATCGGATCTGTCATTTTCGAATATATTCTCCCATACTGTAGGATGCCTTTTTGTTCTATTGATGGTCTCCTTTGCTGTACAGAAGCTTTTCAGCTTGATATAGTCCCATTTGTTCATTTTTGCGTTTGTTTCCCTTGCCCGGGGAGATGTGTTCAAGAAGAGGTCACTCATGTTTATGTCTAAGAGATTTTTGCCTATGTTTTTTTCTAAGAGTTTTATGGTTTCATGACTTACATTCAAGTCTTTGATCCATTTCGAATTCACTTTTGTATATGGGGTTAGACAGTGATCCAGTTTCATTCTCTTACATGTAGCTGTCCAGTTTTGCCAGCACCATCTGTTGAAGAGACTGTCATTTCCCCATTGTATGTCCATGGCCCCTTTATCGAATATTAGTTGACCATATATGTTTGGGTTAATGTTTGGAGTCTCTATTCTGTTCCATTGGTCTGTGGCTCTGTTCTTGTGCCAGTACCAAATTGTCTTGATTACTGTGGCTTTGTAGTAGAGCTTGAAGTTGGGGAGCGAGACACCCCCCCCCCCCCCCACTTTATTCTTCCTTCTCAGGATTTCTTTGGCTATTTGGGGTCTTTTGTCGTTACATATGAATTTTTGAACTATTTGTTCCAGTTCATTGAAGAAAGATGTTGGTAATTTGATAGGGATTGCATCAAATCTGTATATTGCTTTGGGCAGGATGGCCATTTTAACGATATTAATTCTTTCTATCCAAGAGCATTGGATGAGTTTCCATTTGTTAGTGACCTCTTTAATTTCTCTCAAGAGTGTCTTATAGTTTTCAGGGTACAGGTCTTTCACTTTCTTGGTTAGGTTTATTCCTAGGTATTTTATTCTTTTTGATGCTATTGTGAATGGAATTGTCTTCCTGATTTCTCTATTAGTTTATTGTTAGTGTATAGGAAAGCCACAGATTTCTGTGTGTTAATTTTGTATCCTGCAACTTTGCTGAATTCCGACATTAGCTCTAGTAGTTTTGGAGTGGAGTCTTTAGGGTTTTTTATGTACAATATCATGTCATCTGCAAATAGTGACAGTTTAACTTCTTCTTACCAATCTGGATTCCTTGTATTTCTTTGTTTTGTCTAATTGCCGTGGCTAGGAACTCCAGTACTATGTTGAATAACAGTGGGGATAGTGGGCATCCTTGTCTTGTTCCCGATCGCAGAGGAAAAGCTTTCAGCTTCTTGCTGTTCAGTATGATGTTGGCTGTGGGTTTATCATATATGCCCTTTATTACGTTGAGGTACTTGCCCTCTATACCCATTTTGTTGAGAGTTTTTATCATGAATGGGTGTTGAATTTTATTGAATGCTTTTTCAGCATCTATGGAGATGATCATGTGGTTTTTGTATTTCTTTTTGTTTATGTGCTGGATGATGTTGATGGATTTTCGAATGTTGTACCATCCTTGCATCCCTGGGATGAATCCCACTTGGTCATGGTGTATGATCAATTTGATGTATTTTTGAATTCGGTTTGCTAATACTTTGTTGAGTATTTTTGCATCTACGTTCATCAGGGATATTGGTCTGTAGTTTTCTTTTTTGGTGGGGTCTTTGCCTGGTTTTGGTATTAGGGTGATGTTGGCTTCATAGAATGAGTTTGGGAGTATTCCCTCCTCTTCTATTTTTTGGAAAACTTTAAGGAGAATGAGTATTATGTCTTTGTATGTCTGATAAAATTCCAAGGTAAATCCATCTGGCCCGGGGGTTTTGTTCTTTTGTAGTTTTTTGATTACTGCTTCAATTTTGTTGCTGGTAATTGGTCTGTTTAGATTTTCTGTTTCTTTCTGGGTCAGTCTTGGAAGGTTGTATTTTTCTAGGGAGTTGTCCATTTCTCCTAGGTTTCCCAGCTTGTTAGCATATAGGTTTTCATAGTACTCTCTAATAATTCTTTGTATTTCTGTGGGGTCCATCGTAATTTTTCCTTTCTCATTTCTGATTCTGTTGATGTGTGTTGACTCTCTTTTCCTCTTAATAAGTCTGGCTAGAGGCTTATCTATTTTGTTTATTTTCTCAAAGAACCAGCTCTTGGTTTCATTGATTTTTGCTATTGTTTTATTCTTCTCAATTTTGTTTATTTCTTCTCTGATCTTTATTATGTCCCTCTTTCTGCTGACCTTAGGCCTCATTTGTTGTTCTTTTTCCAATTTCGATAATTGTGACATTAGACCATTCATTTGGGATTGTTCTTCCTTCTTTAAATATGCCTGGATTGCTATATACTTTCCTCTTAAGACTGCTTTTGCTGTATCCCACAGTAGTTGGGGCTTTGTGTTGTTGTTGTTTGTTTCCATATATTGCTGGATCTCCATTTTGATTTGGTCATTGATCTATTGATTATTTAGGAGCGTGTTGTTAAGCCTCCATGTGTTTGTGAGCCTTTTTGCTTTCTCTGTACAGTTTATTTCTAGTTTTATGCCTTTGTGATCTGTAAAGTTGGTTGGTAGGATTTCAATCTTTTGGAATTTAGTGAGGCTCTTTTTGTGGCCTTGTATGTGGTCTATTCTGGAGAATGTTCCATGTGTGCTTGAGAAGAATGTGTATCCTGTTGCTTTTGGATGTAGAGTTCTATAGATGTCTATTAGGTCCATCTGTTCTAGTGTGTTGTTCAGTGCCTCTGTGTCCTTACTTATTTTCTGTCTGGTGGATCTGTCCTTTGGAGTGAGTGGTGTGTTGAAGTCTCCCAGAATGAGTGCATTGCATTCTATTTCCTCCTTTAATTCTGTTAGTGTTTGTTTCACATATGTTGGTGCTCCTGTATCGGGTGCATATATATTTATAATGGTTATATCCTCTTGTTGGACTGAGCCCTTTACATTATGTAATGTCCTTCTTTATCTTTTGTTACTTTCTTTATTTTGAAGTCTATTTTGTTTTATACTAGTATTGCAACACCTGCTTTTTTCTCTCTGTTGTTTGCATGAAATATCTTTTTCCATCCCTTGACTTTAAGTCTGTGCATGTCTTTGGGTTTGAGGTGAGTCTCTTGTAAGCAGCATATAGATGGGTCTTGCTTTTTTATCCATTCTTTTACTCTGTGTCTTTTGATTGGTGCATTCAGTCCATTTACATTTAGGGTGATTATTGAAAGATATGTACTTATTGCCATTGCAGGCTTTAAGTTTGTGGTTACCAAAGGTTCAAGGTTAGCTTCTTTACTATCTTACTGTCTAACTTAACTCACTTATTGAGCTGTTTTAAACATGGTCTGATGATTCTTTATTTCTCTCCCTTCTTATTCCTCTTCCTCCATTCTTCATATGTTGGGTGTTTTGTTCTGTGCTCTTTTTAGGAGTGCTCCCATCTAGAGCAGTCCCTGTAGAGGTGGTTTGTGGGAGGCATATTCCCTCAACTTTTGCTTGTCTGGGAATTGTTTAATCCCTCCTTCTTATTTAAATGATAATCGTGCTGGATATAGTAATCTTGGTTTGAGGCCCTTCTGTTTCATTGCATTAAGTATATCATTCCATTCTCTTCTGGCCTGTAGGGTTTCTGTTGAGAAGTCTGTTGATAGCCTGATGGGTTTTCCTTTGTAGGTGACCTTTTTTTTTTTTCTCTGTCTGCCTTTAATAATTTGTCCTTGTCTTTGGTCTTTGCCATTTTACTTATTATGTGTCTTGGTGTTGCCCTTCTTGGATCCCTTGTTGTGGGAGTTCTGTGTACCTCTGTGGTCTTAAAGGCCATTTCCTCCCCTAAATTGGGGAAGTTTTCAGCAATTATTTTTCAAAAGAAACTTTCTATCCCTTTTTCTCTCTCTTCTTCTTCTGGTTCCCCTATAATGCAGATATTGTTTCGTTTCATTTGGTCACATAGTTCTCTTAGAATTCTTTCATTCCTGGAGATCCTTTTATCTCTCTCTGCATCAGCTTCTCTACATTCCTGTTCTCTGTTTTCTAGTCCATTAATGGCCTCTTGCATCTCGTCCATTCTGTTTTGAAGTCCTTCCAGAGCTTGTTTTATTTCTGTATTCTCCCTCCTTAGTTCTTGCATATTTCTCTGCAAGTCCATCAGCATGGTTAAGGCTTTTGTTTTGAATTCTTTTTCAGGAAGACTGGTTAAATCTATCTCCTCAGGTTCCTTCTAAGGTGAAGATGCAGCAGATGTCAAAGCTGTCTGGGTTAGTCTTGTCTGGATCAAATTTTTTTGCCTTTTCATGTTGATAGGTGCAATGGTGAGCTATTGACTTTCTGTCAGCTGGGAGGGCCAAGGTTTTCCACTAGCTCCTGGCCTTTCTTTACTGGGACAACTGCGACCCCTAGTGGCTTGTGTTGGGCAATTGCGTGTAGACTGGGTCTCTGTATCTTGACAGGTGGGTATGGAGGAAGCTCCCTTGCTGTGGGTGTGGCCAGCCTCAGGCTGCTGCTCTGCTATGGCGGGGCCCCGGAGGGGTAATGAATGGGTGTCTGGCTGTTTACCTCCATGAGGGGTCTCAGAGCTGTTGCCCAGGGGGTTAGTGCGCCTGGGTTTCCCTGGAATTTCCAGCTGCTGGACTGTGACCCGGGAAGCTTCCGTCCAGCTGTGGGGTCCCTGTCCCTTTAAGACTTTCAAAAAGCACTCGCTTTTCTTTGTCACAGGGGCGCCAGCCTCGGGACCCACTCAAAGTTCTTGCTGTCCTGTTTCCCTAGTTTCCAGCACTCCACGCATGCACTGTGTCTGCACTTTGGTGCGGATGGCTGGGGCTTGGTGTTAAGCAGTCCTGGGCTCCCTCTCCCTCCCTGCTCTGACTTCTCTCCTCCCGCCAGGAGCTGGGGTGAGGGGCCTCGGGTCCTGCAGGGCTGCGGCTTGTATCTTACCCCTTTCACTAGGCGCTGGGTTCTCGCAGGTGTGGATGTAGTCTGGCTGTTGTACTGTGTCTTCTGGTCTCTAGAGCTTTTTTGTATTAGTCTTTTTCTGGTGCCCTTATTGTGGGAATATTGTTTCATTCAGATTGGTCACACAGCTCTCTTAAAATTCTTCCATTCCTAGACATCCTTTTATTCTCTGTTCCTCAGCTTCCTTTCATTCCTGTTCTCTAATTTTCATCTCATCACTGTCTTCTCTATTTGCAGTAATCTACTCTTCAATCCCTCCACTGTATGTTTCATTTCAGATACTGTACTCTTCAGCTCTGAGTGGCTTTTTCAGCTCTTGTATCTCTTTGTTGAAGTCCCTCCCTGAGATGTTGAATATTTTTCTATAAATCTGTAAGCATGTTTATAACTTGTACTTTGAAATCTTTATCAAGAAGATTGGTGATGTGCATTTGATTTAGCCCTCTTTCTGATGTCCTATAGTTTTGTTTGGAACACATTCCTCTGCTTCCTCATTTTGTCAGGATTTCTGTGTTTCTTCCTTTGGATGAGATGGATCTGCTAGGCTTCCTTGCCTATAGAGTAATCGGTTTGTGAAGGAGGCTTCCTATGGTGTCCAGAAGTTCAAGACTCTTTATTCTCCAGTGCCTAGTTCAACCTGTGGGAGCCCCAGCTGTTGTTGGTGTGCAGTGGGCAAGGCCACCTTCTGTCTGTCTACTGGTAGTCGTCTGAGTCTGTAGCACCAGCAGCTTGCCTCAGCCACCTTTGCAATCTGAGCAGAAGCTGCTGTTGGGATTGCTGTGGGCAGGGTTGCAGGGTTAATGGTGTGGGAGGGGCCATTGTGTGGCTCTAGGGCAGGGCTGGACATACAGCACTGGTCTTGACACCCAGAGGGAGGAAGGAGCTCTTGGAGCTGGCTCCTTGCAGGCAACCCAGTTAGGTTGAAATAGGGCCCAGAAGGCTGCAAGGGTCTTCCTCTGCCTGCCAGAAAGCAAGGTATGATGCTACTACTGGTTGGAGTGGGATGCTCACTGGCAGTGCACCACAGGGAGGAGCCTTGGGGCTGAGTTACCTTTGAGGGGGATGGAGTGTCTGTGGCTCTCCAGAGTTCCTGACCTGTTGGGCTGAAGGAGGGCTGGGGAGGTATTCACCTGCCCTTTCTCCTGAGGAGAGAGCTCTATGTAATCCTCACCCCTCTGGTACCCCTCCCACTGCTGGCAAGTCTTTCAAACTGCCCCCTCTGCTTTGGGTCTCAGGACTGGTGGAGCATGCCTGCCCTCCACAAGTGGCTAGAATCTCAGCCTCCCAGGGTGTTCCAGCTGTCTCTAGAATCCACCCCAGCTAATCACCAGAACCCAGTGTAATGTGGGCCCATGTTCCTGGAGCAGATCTCCAGGGCCAGGTGTGCAGAGTTCCTGGGTTCCTCTTTCTCCTGCCTGTGTGCTGGAGTTGGGGAGGCTTGGTTCCTGCTCACTTATTGCCCTGCTACTTTACCCTTTTCTGTGTATTCTCTTCTTCCCCAGGTATAGGTGGTCTGTTCTGCAGTCTTCAGGGAATTTTCAGGTTTAGTTGTAATTGTTGTATTTTCTTCTTTTATGTGTTTTTTTGAGGATATTTATGCCTTTCTTTCCTACTCTGCCATCTTTATCTCCACCCCTCTCCTAGTACTTATTTTAAAAGGAACATTTTGAATGTTTCTCCATTTAGATTGATTTTTATTCAAGTCATTCTTAACTGAACTAAGTTTCTTTTTATCCCAAGTTTCTAAGAGTGTATTTTAAAAATATTAAGAACAGGTTTGAATTTTATCAGATCTTTTCCTGTATCTATTGAGATGACAATATGGCTTTCTTTTTAATAAGTAAATTTGACACCTTACATTGACAGTTTTTTAATGTTAAACTTTCTTCCCATTCCTGGATAAAAACTAATTTGGCTTTGGCGTATTATTTTTTAAATACTTTGGTATTCAGTTTCCCAATATTCTGTTTAGTAAATTTTCTTCTATATTCATTTGTTAGGTTGGACTAAAATTCTTCTCCTTTTGTCTTTCATTTTGGTTAGTGGGTTATATTAACCTTACACATGAGTTATCTAAGTGTTACCTTTTCTCCTGTTCTCTGAATGAGTTCATTACATTTTAGAATAATTTGTTCCTTGCAAATTTAATTAAATTCATTGGTTAAACTGTCTGGGCCTGCTAGTTTCTTTGTATGAAAAAAACTAATTTCTGATTCAATTTCTTTATAATCATAAAACTATTAAGGCTTTTTATTTATTCTTGAGTCAGTTTTTGGTAAGTTATATTTTCTTGGAATTTAGTCATTTTATGTAAGTTTTCAAATTATTGGCATACATTTTTTATTGTGTTCTTATCTTTTTCATTTCTGTTTGTGGCAAATTTTCTTTTTCACTTCTAATATTGTTTATTTGTATCTTTTTTAATTTTAGCAATCCATCACTGAAGTTTATCTATTTTAAAGTTTATTTTCAAGTGATTAATTATTAACTCTCAATGTTGAAATAAACTTTTATTTTCAAAAAGGTGGCAATAATAGCACAGAAAACATTTGCCTTATCATTTATCACCCCACCCAACACACACACACACACACACACACACACACACACACACACAAAAACACAATTTATTTTTTCTGAACCATTTAAGAAAGATGGCATACATCATGTCTACTAATTCTTACTACATTAGTCTGCCTTTCCTAGGAACAAGGGTATTTTCTTCCACAACCACAGTATAGTTATCCAGTTCAGGAGATTTGATATAATACTTTGATTTACTCTACAGTCTACATTCCATCTGTAGAACTTTTAAATTTGATCATATTTTTTATTTGATAATTTCTATTCTGTTCTTTTTAAAAAATTGAGGACTGTTGATTTTTCATTTTTAAAAACAATTTTATTTTTTTATTGAGATATGATTTACATACTATAAAATTTACCCAGACAAGTGTGCAGTTTGACTGTTTTTAGGAAATGTATTTCGTTGTGCAGTGATCATCACAATCCAGTTTTAGAACATTTCCATAGAGTGAAAAAAATTCCTTCATGCCCATTGGAGTCAGTCCCCCTTCCCACACCCAGCTCCAGGCAACCACTGTCCTACTTGGTCTCTGTGGTTTTGTCTTTCCTAGAAATTTCTTAAAAATGGAATCATACTAGGTTTCCTTAATGTAGCATGATGTTTTGAGGTTCATCTACCCTGTTGCATACATCAGTAGTTTGTTCCCTTTGATTGATGACAATGGTCCGTTCTTTAGGTATATCATAATTTTTTAATCCATTCATCAGTTGATGAACACTTGGGATTGTTCCTAGTTTATAGTTGTTATTAAAGCTTTTACACAAGCATTTGTGTAAGTGTATGTTTTAATTTCTTTTTTTGTAGATAGCTAGGTGTGGAATTCCTTGGTTGTATGGTAAGTTTATGTTAACTTTTAAGAAACTGCCAATTTTCCATAGTTGTATTATTTTACCTTCCCATTGACAATATATGAGTTTCAGTTCTTTTACATCCTTACCAACTTTTGGTATTGTCAATCTTTTTTTTGTGTGTGGTGGTATCCCATTGTGTTTTAAATTTGCATTTCCTAATGACTAATTATGCTGAGTATTTTTCCATATTATAATGTGTCATTCATATATTTTGTTTTGTGAAATGTCTGTTTAAATCTTTTTTCCCTCATTTTTATAAGTTGGATTGTTTGCTTTTTTTATTATTGAGTAGTAAGGGTTCTTTTCATATTCTAGATATGTTTATTTTATCAGATATATTATTTGAAAATATTTTCTCATGGTCTGTGGCATGTTTTTTTTAATAGTTTCTTTTGAAGAGCAAAAGCTTTTAATTTTGATGATGTCTAACTTACCAACTTTTCTTGTCTAGGTAATGCTTTTAGGAATATCTAAGAAATGTTTATCTAACCCAAGGAGAAAACTTCTGCTAGAAACTCTGAAAGTTTTATAAATTTTAGCTCTTACATGTAGGTATATAATGCACCTTAAGTTAATTTTTGTGCATCGTGTGAGGTAAGAGTTTGAAATTTTTAATATGCATATCAAGTTACCCCAGTACCATTTGTTGAACATATTATCCTTTGTACTACTTGGTACCTTTGTTGAAAATCAACTGATCATAAATATGAAATTTATTTCTGGACTCTTTTTTGTTCCATTCATCTGTATGGCTGTACTTGTGCCAGTACCACACTGTTTTAACAACTTAACTCATTTTTCATTTCATGTTTTATATCTTTAAGTATTCTCTTACATCTTTAAGTAGTTTACCGTAGATATCAGATATTTTAATGTCTTGTGTGTCCACAAAAATGGTTTCCTTGTAGGTTTAGCGGTATTTGTGAACTCATAGTTGGATGAACTTCACTTGTGGGAATCCTGAGGGGCTTTGTTGGGAATTCCTTCATGTGCAGGGGATTTGTATTTGCTTCTAGAAGAGCCATGTCTGTGATAGCAATCTGAGACTAGACTTGGGAGTAGGGTGAGGCAAGAGAGGCTGTTTAGAGTGCAAAATTTCAGGAGGCATGCACTCTCAGAGTTATGCAAGTATGCCTTCTTAAGGTTGCACCCTACATGCCTCTATTGCCTCACCCTATCCTTGGCCCTGCCAGAGGCTGCTTTAATCCATTTTGAAGTTTTCCATTTACAGTGGGTATCAAGTTTATCTTTCTACTTGTGCCAATGGCCCCAAATCTAAGTCTCCTGTGACTTCTTAATCCCCTTCCAGACTTCTGACTCAATGCCAGAGTCTCAGGTTTCATTATTTTTGCAAGGTATGCAAAGCTCAGTTTCTTGTCAGTGACACATAAGAGAAGTACAGCAAAGGGAAGATAGTCAATAATATTGTTATAAGTTTATATGGTGACAGATGGAAAGTACACTTATTATGGTGAGCATTTCATAATGTATGTATTTGCTGAATCACTGTATTATACACTGGAAACTAATATAATGTTGTATGTCAACTGTACATCAATAAAAAATAATTAAAGAATTTATGTTCTTGGGCAACCTAGCTTTCAGATTGCTTACAGCTCATCATTTCCACTCACCTCAATACTCTTTTTTTGTTCTTTGTTTGTTTTGGATTATTCTTATTTTATCATAAACCATCAATGCTTTGAAAAACATGTTATCTACCCAGAGCTTAATTTTATTATAGTAAGAGAAGCCCTCAAAATATGTAGCCTATGATATGTTTGAAATAGTGTACCTAATTTCTTCAAAGACCGTTATTTTCACGTTTCATTTAACTAGAAAAATATTCCTCAACATTTTAAAAGACAGAATTCATTTCTTTTTAGAATGATTAGTAGTTGAAAAATGTAGACAATAGGCTGAGTAATAAATATTTGCCAAATGATTGGTTTGACCTTAAAGGATAGAATAATTTTTATTTTGACTCACTCATTAGTCCTCAAAATAATACTTTAAATGCTTGGTGATTTTCTCCCTTGACTGTGATTAAACCCCTGCTAAGCAGGTAAGCCTGGCCATCTTTAAAGAATGTTGATTTGCTTTCATAAGGCACTTTGCTCACAAGCAGGGCTTCTGAATGTAGTATATGCTCTGAAGCCCAAGAAAAACGAAATGTGAGGCCTTACAAGGTACAACAGAGTTACAATTTCACACTAAACCTATGGTGAATAAATACTTTAATTATTAAATGTTCTACTTCAGTGATAATAGGAATGAGAAGCAGTTGATTTAATTAAACTAAAGTATTTGTTGAACATCTAAACTTCTGTTGGACAATGTCAGGAGGAAGAAAGTTAAAAATGATCTCATCATTTAAAGAGCAAAAGCAGACTCAACTGGCTCGAGTTTCAGTTCTAATAATAAAGGCTCTCCCTGGGCACCAGTGTCCTTCCCCATATAAAGAAACATTGGAACAGAAGGTCTCTAAGGTGACCAGCTGGGGATAATATACACAGCCTGTTCCATGGGCATTGTGAAGCAGTATTCATAGCTGGAGACAGACCTGGCTAGAATCAAAGTTCTGCCACTATTAGTTAAGTGAACTTGGATTGATCAGTTATCTAACATGGCCAGCCTTAGCTTTGACGTAAGAAAATGGAGATAATAGTCTTATCTCATTAGGTAGTTTTGAAGATAAAGTGAAATATTGCATAGAAATTGCTTAGCAGAGTAGTTGACATAGAGTAGATGCTGAATAAATATAGTCAATATTGTTTGTGTTCTCTGTCTGGAATTTATGCCAAGTCAGTTACAGGCATGGATGTTCATGCCCCTTTTGATGCAGTACTATGTATCTAATAATTGAATGAGAGAAATAACATACTTTATAAAATTTTTTTGAGTAGCTGAAATTTGAATGTATCATTACTGATGTTATGTTGCAAATATTGAGGAGTAAATTTCATAGTTTAATTCTAGTGGGAATTATAGCCCCAGGCAAGTTCACTATGCACAGTGAGACTGAGGAATGACAATGGAACATTCTTGGGGTGAAAGGGTTTATTACCTGGCTTGTTCTCCCAGCCAGAGGTCAAGCACTAAAATTGTCTGCATCCAACAGTCTGTAGGTCTGTAATCCTCTTTCATCTCTGCCTTTGCCCAGAGCACTGGACAGAGCTCTATATATAGTAACTCAGCCAATAATAGTTTATTGCCTACGGGTGTGGAAGCAGTAGCCTAGCAGCAGGCCAGTTACATCATCAAGTAGTTTAGGCTCAGGTGAGGATCCTGGCCATAGGAACTTTCACTTTATCCACAGATATCTCTGGGACTTGGACAGAGAGTGGTTTTCTCCTGAAGGGATGGATACATGCAAGAAAGATATATATATATACATTTAATATATGCATTTATATAAAAATATTTATGTACATGTTGTGGATAAAGTGAAGGTTCCGATGGCCAGTATTCTCACCTGGCCCTGGTTGGCTAGCTCACTACACATGTGTGGGCAATACATTGTCATTTATATAAAGAGCTTCACCCAGTGCTCTGGGCAACATGGTGGCACAGCTGCAAGGCTGCAGGAGAGCAGAGATGAGACTGGAGTGGTGGCAGTGCTGAGGACAGAGACTGAGATGGCTGCATGGGTAGAGAGGCCCAGAGGTAGAGACTGACTTGCTGCATGCAGACTTGCTCTGAGTGGATGGGATTCTAGTGATTGACCTGCCACTGTGGGAATAAAGGTGGGTGTAACCATTTCACCCCAAGAATGTTCGACTGTCATTTCTTTGTTCATATTGAATCCATAGTGAACTTGTCTGAGGCTGAAACCCACTGGCAAGACAATTAGCAGTAGTCGGTAGGATTCACTGTTGACCAAGGAAAAAGAAAAGGCTGTCTTCATGAGAGCAGTGTTTCAGCAGGCTGTACCTACGGACATGGAGACATCTGAGTGTCCCCAGTGGACATGTGGTGCTGCGAAGGGGTGGAGGACAGGGGTCCACCCCAAGAGAAAGAAAATTTGTTCCTGACTGAAATGGTATCACTACAAAGTGCTGTGGAAATGGTAAGGGATGTCCTGGTAGCCTGACAGGAAGCAGCACAAGAAGGAGTAGTGGCATGAGAAGAAGCAGCAGTATGGGAGTGCAGGCTGCCAGGTGCCATGGGGCAAGTGAAAGATGTAATGGAGCCATCAGCCCCAGAAATAGAGGAGTGGAGGTTTGACGAACAGGTGTGGGTGGGGGCCCTGCTGGTGCCAGAGGCATTAGCTCCTCCTCAGTTTAAACCCCACCTGGATGTAAACTGTTGGAGAGCCCGAAGGACTCAGCAACCATGGGTTCTTCAAGGAGCGGTGCGGCCCCATCCTCAGGTTGTGGAGCACTCGATGCTCTGCTTCTATCCTCAGGCTCAAGTACGAAAGGAAATATGGTTTGCTTTTCGAAGGAAGAATTTAAAGGGCCCTGTGAAGGTCACAAGGACCAGATGTAGGTTGGTTTAAAAGGTGGGACCAGACAGGAAGAAATTGGATGACTGGAGCTGTGGCAACAACTGGGACGGGGGCAGTGGTTCTGGCTGCTGAGGACGAAGCAGAAGGCAGAGATAAAGCAACAAGATCAGCCTGTGTGTCTGCAAGACTTTCTGCTGGAGAGTCTGGAAAAGGTGGGTATTGTGAAGCCCATCCATGGTTCTTTTACAATGTTCCAGCTTCCTTGCACAGGAACCATTGCAGAGGATTGAGGACACACAGACTGAGAGGCGAGAATATTGGAGGGGTGGAGTGTGGATAAAGTGAATGTTCCTGTGGCCAGGATTCCCACCTGGCCCTGGTCAGCTAGCTCACTACACACATGTGGGCAATATGTTGCTATTGACTGTATGTAAAAAGCTCCACCCAGTGTTCTGGGCAACATGGTGGCACAGCTGCATCGCTGCAGGACAGCAGAGATGTGACTGGAGTGGTGGCAGTGCTGAATACAGAGGCCCAGAGGATGGCTGTGGGGCCAGAGAGGCCCAGAGGCAGAGCACTGGGTAGGGCACTCTATATAGAGTCAATAACAATGTATTGCCCACATGTGTGTAGTGACCTAGCCAGCCAGGGCCAGGTGAGAATCCCGGCCACAGGAAACTTCACTTTATCCACAATATGAATCGTGTATGTGTTTTATATATATAAAATCTCTTTATATAATCTATACAGCACATGAAGCTGTTTTTGGAACAATCAGCTTGAAGCTATCAAGAGGCTTTTGTGATTGCCAGGTAATTGACTTCACTTGTGGGCCAGGCCAAATTGCATTAATTGAGTGGATCACAAATAGTAGTCTCAAGCACCACTACATCATGTGAATAATTACCTCAGGTACACAATACTATAAGACTCTAGTTCTAAATCATACTTATCTAATTTGTTCTTGCTTGCTAAGTGAGGCATCTCAAGTGCTTAAACTTATCGGCTAACACCATAGGGTTGCAGTAACAACATAGGGTTGAGAAGAGGGAACCTCCTGTTAGCCTGTAGAATAATTATAAAGTATAGTCTTGAAAGATTGGCGGATCAGGTATCTTAGTGAGCTGCAGAATGATGTGTCAACAGGAGGCAAAATGATGTTGCAACTGAGCAGTCTCTGAAGCCAATTCCCACAATGTACCATAAACTTCCATTTTCACCCCAAATTCTTATAGCTTTTAAAACAACTATGGATCTTAGACAATTTCACATATAGACCTCAGTATTTTTTTTTGGTGATAAAAGAGGTTCTGGTTGCACAGAGGTGTGCTCCCTGATCTTGAGGGTGGGAGCATCCTCATCCTTGCTCCACTTTGTCCTTAGGTCATGTGGCCTTCCTCTGCCAGCATGGGTGGGGCTGGACTGGGGGTTCAGAGGTGCTGGGGCTATACAGGGCTTTCCTATAGACCAGATAAGTGACGTTGGTGACCAATATGGCCCTTTTGAGCCTTGTTTCCTTATGTGGAAGAGGGGATTATTAGGATTATTTTAAAAAATGAGACAATTGGGACCAGCATGAAGGCAGTATAAATTAGTGAGTGTGAAATATTCTATACAAATAATATTTTTAGAGTGCTACTATAACTTTATCTCTTTGTCTAATTAATCTACTTCCCTACCCACTCCCAGCCACTTCCCCAGTTGATTTTGGCCCTGCCATCCCAATCTTATTTCTTTGCTCTTATCCCAGGATTCACTTCTCATCACTGGTGGTTCTTTTTGACCTGACTGATCCTACTCTGGCCTCATGCTTACTGGCTGTCTCTTTGTTTCTCACTCTGGAAGGGTCATTTTGTCACCTGTGTATGGATTTTTATGCCCTTATTTAGCTCTGGCCTTGTCAGGCCACAGCTGTAATATCCTCCCACCTGGAGCCTATGGCCTAATCTCCAAGTGATAACCTTGGGTGTCCCTTAATGATGTTAACTACTTGCTTAGCCTTCTGGGAAAAATCAGTCTCTTGAGGGCTTTCCCCCAGAGTCCCATTTCTTAATGGACCACCTGTAGGAAGAATCACCTGGGGACTAACAGAGACACAGACCTCCGTGGCCTACCTGGACCTCCTGTGACAGATTCTTGCTGGCTGTTAGTTTTTTTCAACAAAGCTCTTTAGAGGTTGATATAGGTCCCTTCTATTCTTAGTTAATTAAGAATTTTTATTGTGAAGAGTATTATATTTTGTTGGATTCAGTTTACAAATATTTTGTTAAGGATATTTGCATCCATTTTTAGGAAGGATATTGGGTTATAGTTTTCTGTCGTTGTGATGTCTTTGTCAGAATAATAAAACTGCCTAATAAAGTGAAGTAGAATGTTCCTGTCAATTTTCTGAATGATTTTGTGTTGGACTGGTATTATTTCTAACTTAAATGTTTGGTAGAATTCATCAGGAAGTCACTTGGGCCTGATGCTATCTTTAAGTTACTAATTCAATTTCTTGATATAGACCTATTTAGAATTTTTATTAGTAGTATGTAATTTAGTAGCATGTAACATAGGTTAGTTACTAACATTAGTAACATTAGTCTTTCAAGGAATCTGTTTTATTTAGATCAGATTTATTCATGCATCATTATTCAGAAAAATTCTCATAATCATTTTGATTACTGTAAAGTCAGTAATGAGTTTGCCTTTCTCACTCCAGTTATTGCTAATTTTAGTCTTTTTTTGTTCTTATTCAGTCTAGCTAAATGTTTATTCATTTTATTATTTAAAAAATTCAGCCTTTAGTTTCATTGTTTTTCTCTATTGCTTTTGTTTTTTCTTTTGCTGATTTCCTTTCTGAAATTTATTGTTTCTTTCCTTTTGGTTAATTAGGGTTTAATTTCATCTTCTTTCTCTTCTTTAGCTTCCTAAAGTAGAAGCTTTGAAAATTGATTTGAAGCCTTCTATTTCAGCATAGATGTTTAGTATTGTAAACTTTCCTTTAGGCACTGCCTTAGCTGTACATTTTACAAATTTTGATGTGTTTTCATTTTGATTCATTCAGTTTAAAATATTTTCTAATTTTCCTCATGCTATCTTCTTTAAATCATAGGTGATTTGGAAGTATGTTGTTAAGTTTCCACACATTTGGAGTTTTCTGAGATCTCTTTCTGTGATTGATTTCTAATTAAATCCCATTTTGGTTTGAAATCATACTCTGTATGATTTCAATGCTTTAAAAATATTGAGACTTGTTTATTGCCAGCATATATTTTTCTTGGTGAATAGTCTATATGCCCTTGAGAAGAATGTGTTTTCTGTGGTTGTTTGGGGGAGTGTTCTATAGATGTCAATTAAGTCAAGTTGTTTGATAGTGCTTTTCAATTCTTTTACATCCTCTATCTATCCAAGCTGTTAGGAGTTGAAGAATGCATTCAGAAGCACAACATATTCACCGATTTCTTCAGGCTATTAGTATTTGCTAGGCTCTCTGGAGGTCTTGTGCATTCCTGCTTAGTATAGAAGTTATCTAGGGATGTTTGAGGAGTTTATTATCTCAGCACTTCTAAATTTCTTTCACTTCAAAAGTCTTCCAGTTAAAATTTTAGCAGCTCTCTTGCCTCCCCTGAACTGAGTCTACTGTCTCTGACAAATAAAGCTCTGGGTTTTTGCAGTGTGAGCTGGATGGGATTGGAATGGTACCTGGTAAGAAGAGCACTGCCTCACAGTTGAGTAACAGTTTTCCATGGGTAAGCAATTCTGACGTTGCTCCTTGCCTTTGGTGTTTTCCAGTGCTCTGACATGACTGTTTTTAATAATTCTCTCCATTTTAGTACTTGATTTCTGTGGAATGAAAATACCCAGTCTTGTTATGCCACCATTATTAGAAGTAGATCTCTATTCCTTTTCTCAGAAACATTCTTTTTTCCTTGCTGCCATGACCCTGCATGTTTTGCTACCTTCCTGGCTACTCTTTAAGTTTCCTTTAAGTATTAGAATGTCTTGGCATTTAGGAGAAATCCCTTTTTAAAAAAGGCATATATTCTTTTCTTCACACATTCCTCTTAGGTGATTGCACTGATTTCCTTAGCTTTAATTGCCACTATATGTTACTTCTAAATTTACATCTCCAGCACAGACTTTTCCTCTGAACACCAGATCATTATACTTATCAACTTATCCTTTATCTTCATTTAGCTCTTTTGTTTGCACCTCAACCACACGTCAAATAGAATGTAATCTTTTCCCTCTAACCTGCACTTTCTCCAGGGGATTCCTTATCTTGCTATTATCCACCATTATTCTTGGTATGTCCTTAGTATATCCATTCCTCTCCCCATATCTCAGTAAATAAATACTCAAGCATCAAGTATTGCTAATTCTGTCTCCTAAATATCTCCACATGAATGTGACCACATCTTTTCATTTCCATTTTCATATGAATCTAAACCATCTTCTCTTTTTTGAACTACTTTAGACCGCTGTTATTTTTCTTTTCTGCACTTTGGATCATCTTTCAAAGATAAATTTCATTATGATCTTTTAAAAATGTCTATATCTTTCTTATGTCTTTAGGATAAAAAGTAAAATACTCAACATGGTCTGGTCCTTCCATGTCACACCACTCTCTGTGTCACTCTCTGCCATTTAGTCCATAAGGGTATTTTTTCAGTTTCTCAAATGTGCACCTTCCTGGAACCTCTAAAACCACCTTATTATATGTTCAGGTGTCTCTTGATAACCCTTACCTCTTCATGCTTCTATCATATTTATCATGTAGTTATTTAATGTTTTCTCTGCTTGTCTGTAGGCTCCTTATCAAGGACCTGTGTTTTTTTTATGCACCACTATACCAACAATATCTAATGGAATACCAAGTACAAATCAGGCTCTTAATAAAGTTTGCTTAATGAAAGAATGTAAAGGAATACAATTTTGTCTGTTTTGATATTGCTGCATTTATATATCATTTCTGATTCATTAAGATTGGAGAATCACAAAATTATGTAGACAGGTAAGTCCAAAGATAATAGATGTAAAATAGTGTGAACTGTTCCAGAATTTCCCCTTTTCTAATCTGCCTTCGGCTTGCAGACAGTTCTGTCTATCCCTACTTCATCTCTTCATCTCTTTCTGATGTTTTATGACTCTTAGTTGGGATTAGGTAGAAAATTATTGAAATAGTGGAAATAACTCCCACTATTTGGAAACTTCAGCCAGGTATTTCTTGACAAATTAACTTATAGTCTTTGTTCTGTTTAGACACAATGCAGTTTTTATTCTGTTCACTATGCACGTTTCTCCCATTAAGGCTCAGTGTAAGTATTAGTATATTAAGTATATCTACTAAATAGTTAAAACATGCAGGCTCTGACACCAGCAAATTCCACTGACTAGCTGTGTGACCTTTAGCAAGTTCCCAGATCTTTCTGCAGTTTTCTTATCCATGAAATGTAAATGATAGCACCTACTAAATAGAGTATAAAGTGTTTAGAGGAATGTTTGACAGTTATTACATGCTCAGTAAATATTAGCTTATATCTAATATCTGGCTTTAGTTGGTTTCTCTTGCCATACATCACACTTTTTCTATCAAATTATAGAACCCAACTGTCATTTAATTGTACAGAATCAGAAATCCTGGGGGACTGAAATCTGTATCTTGGTTCTTCAATTAAAATGTACATTTCCTGGAAGTAGGCACCATGCCCTATTTCAGTGCCAAGCATATACAAAGTTCTCTGTAAATATTTGTTAATGAGCTTTCTTTAAAAATATTATCTAATTCCTACTTTTCATTCAAGTGATCTCTCCCTCAATTAGTTTAAATTAGTGTATTTGTTCTATCCCATCAGAAATCTGAAAATTAGTTTGAATTAAAGTAGACTAATGTCAGAGGCCACACCTTTTTAATTAGCAAGAATTAAGGCAATTAGTTACCATTAATAAACAAGGAAAACTTGGACTAAGCTATCTCTAGACTTAGGGGCACTATAAAGTCTTCTGGCTGCTTGGTTTTGCTGAAAGTCCACTTATTAAAATGCTTAAAATATCAAGGACCATGAGACTGCTTTGGTGTCAAAGCAAGGCCAAACAAAACAAAAAGAAACACGGAAAAAAGAGATGTCAACTTCAAATAGGGTAACCAGCTGCTGTGGACACCTTTCAATCAGTCGGAGTTATGAACCAATTGCACAGCTCATAGTTGAGTAGAGGTGACCAAAATTAGGTCAATTGATTGAACTATTTAACAGGCTTGTCAGAGTCCAAGAAAAAAGAACTTGTTGTACTGGCATCTGTTAGATAGGAAGCTGAAGTTAAGTGTGCTTTTTTTTTGTCATTAAGCTGATTCACATTCCACAAATTTGAAGGAAATTTTATGTCTCTCTCTAATTGGTTGGTGTCATACAGGTAGGACCTACCTTACTTCTGTTGCCACTTTTCACTCCTATGCTCAGCTGGAAGCTCAAAGCTGAGGCTGGAAGAGGAATAATAAAGAGGCTTTGCTTGGTTCTCTGTGGTCTTTGCATCTTCAGTTCTCCACAGGGGAGCAGTACTGATTGAGAAAGAAAAGGACTTATGGAGTCAAAGAGAGGGGACGCTGGCCTCTGTCGGAATCTCACCTCTTTAGGCTGCTTTAATCAGGGCCAAAAGCTCATGCAAGAAGAGAGCAGTTCCCCACCTTCTGTTCTCCCTTGTATGCTATTTATCATGTTTTCTTTCTGAAATTAAGGGAAAAAAGTTCCCTTTGCCTTTATAATCCAAATCTGAAAAATTACTTTTATTTTTCAAATTTTCTTGAACTCTATTTCCATATCTTACATGAATTTTGTGTGTGTGTGTGTGTGTGTTTAAATTCTATATCCCTCTTCCCATGGCATTCAATTTTTCTCTTTCACTATATTTAAATATATTCCCAGAGAATGTGATAAGGCTGGTCAAAAAGAAGATACTTGTAACCGCTAACTTCAAGTAAATCATGGAAGATTAACTTTATCTTTCTACAAAAGATGGAATAGTGTATGAAATGGGCAATTTGAATATTTTCAGGAAAGAGGATTCTTGCCTTACTTGATTGCTTTAAACCAATTGGAGAGATAAAAAACATCGAACACTTGCACCCCCCAGCTCTTCTCCTGCCAGGCACTCTCTCCTTTATAGAACTCACATTGACAACATAATGAACGCACAGCACAGCTGTCAAAGGAAATGTTTGAGCACTTGCAAAATTATAGGCTGCTGCAGAAATGACTTAAGCATGCCATTACCTCTTGCTGCATTTAGAACAAATAAGCCACCTGCCCTTAGGTATTATCTGATCTGTTTGAATAGACTGCTATATAGACCCACACAGAAGACTCCAAACATTCTTTCCTACAATTCTGTTCAAAGAACTGCAGCTTCAGCATCTCACACTTCCTTCTCTCAGTGCTTTCTTTTCCAACTCAGCCTTTGCATATATTATATAAACAGTCACACTGTGTTAAAGGAAGCCTCATTTTTGTGATGCAGTACCTAGCTCCAGGCTGGTGTATCTGCGACTATGCTAGTGTGACTTCAGAGCTCTGTACCCTCTAAAGCGAATTGTGTGATCATCAATCCACCTCATAACTAGAAGGTCTTCCCTATCAGTCATGGATTAAGTTTCAGAAATCTTTTACTCTTGCATCATCGACCTGAAGTGACAAATTAACTAAGACGTTCAGGTGTAGCTGTTAACCTCCTCAACAAGGAAGAGCCTTGTGTGTGTGCCCGCAGCTGCACTACCCTGCCTCTCTGGGCTCTTGGGAACTCCAGGGAACGGCGCACTTCCTGAGCCAGTCAGGGTCCTGGCGAGACACCCGAAACACACCAAAAGCGGGAAGTGGAGGGAAGTTTGACAGAGCCTTTGTATGCTAGGGTATGGGCAAGGTGTGGGTATCCATCAGGAATCACACGGTGCTCAGGGCTCCTGGGGTGGCCAGTGTTATCACCCGAGGTCTGAAGGGATAAGGAGAGAGACCAGCTGCCCAGCCGTAGACAGACAGGGTGTGCGCGCAGTGGGCCAGCTGCCAGGAGCTGTGACCTTCCATCAGGACAAGACACAGCTAGCCCAAGGTAACCTGGCAGGGAGGGAGCAGAGGAAACACACACCTCAAGCTTACTCCTGCTTTTCCCAGGCCTCCAGTGAGTCCCCTCTGCTGGCCCAACATAAGAGGAATCTGGAGAGGAGAGGATCTGTGACACAGCCAGGTTCCCAGGTGAGAGAGCCCGCGGAGAGTCCTGGAGGGTGGCCCCGAGGCAGATGGAGGGGCTGCAGCTCACTTCCTGGAGAGAGAATGAATCTAATGATTAGTGGTTTCTGATGGTTTGCTCCTAAGTCACCTCCCCCAATTCACATCCTTTGTTTACACTGCAGCAGGACTATTATTCTTAAAGTAGGAATGATTCTATCACATCCTTCCTGGAAGACCTTCAGTGGTTGACTCCATAGGACGTAAAATCGAAATTCTTAATCATGAAACTCAAGGCCACACAAACACCCTTTCTAACATCTGAGACTTTGCCAAGACCCACCCCTTTACTCACTCTCTTCCCCCTGTCTGGATTGCTCTTAACTCTTGGTGCCTTCTTTCTTCCTATATAAAAGTCACAAACATAATTTTTTATGAGGTGCCTTCTGTCATCCTTGTCAGAAATAATCCTTCTCTCCAATATGCTGCCATGGCATTTTTGTTTGTTTGTTTCCTTATAACATTACAACACATTCTGTCTTATGGTTGTAGATGTGTCTGCATATGCCTCCTGCCCAGCACTCACTGGGGGCTCCAGGTCTGAGGATTCTCATGTGCTCGGGTAGAATTGTTCTGGGCTGGGATATGACAGGAGTGGTCAGAGATAGGTGGAATTCATGCGTGGATCCAGTTCATATCTGAGTAGACTCAAGGTGCCATGTTAGTCTGAGGAGTGAATGAAGATCTGAATACAGGGGGACAAATGCTGAAAGGGAATCAGCTATGAGAACAGTTTTGGAAGCAGTGAGTGTCAGGGTGGGGAAATTGTGAATGAGTACAACTCCTTGACTATGACTAGAGCTGTGATGTCCAGAACTATGCTTGGGGTCCCGGTCACCTGGAATGCCATCTCTCTGGCTAGCTGTAGTGAAAAGAGTTGGACCCGTCCATGAACATGAATCTTTTGAAGACAGAGGCCATGTTTTATTCATTTTTATTATTGTCTCCCTCTCCTCCCCCTATACCCTTTTAATACAGTGTCTGGAGCTTAGCAGGTACACTAAATATGTTTATTGAAGTGAATGGAAGTCAGCAGATTTTATTTCTATAAAAATATTGTATGGAATGTGAAAAGATACACATGTACATAATGATGATATTTTAAGAAAAGCTAAAAGATAGCCTGCTGTAAATATTTTTCAGAAGTACATCTTTTGTACTTTCAGTGTATGCTGTTAGAGTGGTGTAGGTAAACTTGCTCTCTATAATGTCTGCATAATTGGGGTTCATTGGGTATCTTATGTCTGTACCCATCAAATGCCTCTGTGGAATAGCTGAGGGTGGGCAGGATATGAGGAAGTGAACCTGACCTCTGTGGCCCTGAACATACTGATGATCTAGGGAACCTTTGCCTGTTTCTCAGATGTCCTCACAGATGGCTCACTGGACTGATATGAGAGAACAAGAATTCCATAGTTCAGTGCTGCTTGAATGAAAATTGCCTGGTTTGGGTCCCAATAAAAATGTCAGTTTCTCTCAAGCTGTGCTCTAGAATAGTGATTTCTTCACTAAGATACTTTCTATGAATGCTAAAGCTTGCAAATCTTTGCCCTGGACCACTGGGGGCTTATTAGGTCACTTGAAGAGATTTAAAAATATCGATGCCTTGGTCTGCCCCCTTTCCCCTCTCTGAGGTCTGATTTGAGGTGTCTGGGATGGGGTCCTGAGCATCTGCAATATTCAGGCTGTCTGCACCAACAGCACATCTTGTATGGAAGTCAGAGGCCTGCTATGCTGATACACAGGGGTGTAAAGGAAGACTGTTATTGATGAAGTCAGCCTCCTAAAGATGCGATTTGTCCCTGTTTGGTGTCTTGTGGGCAATACATGAAAGTGAGGGCCGAGTGGAGTGGGCTTTAGCAATGGCCAGAGAATGGAGAAGCAGGAGTGCAGCTCATAAATCAACTTCTCGGCTTGTGAAGGTTGGGAAGTTGTAGGTACAAGGCAAATTTAGTGAAGGGATTTGGCATTAAAAATAAGGGAAGGAATATTCATGTTTTTTATTGGGACTGGTGGAGAACTTCTGGAAACCAGACCACCACGTTTCTTTTGTCCTCTCGTGGTTTCTTTCAGTCATTGTCAGGTGATTTTCAACGGCCCTGTCGCTGGTGGGACTGTCACTTAGTATGGCAAGAACATTATAATGAAGTGAGAGGTTCTTTTGAGGTCAAGTGAGCCACCGTTTTGGATCCACCCAGTTTCAGGTAGTCTGGTCTCAAGAGGGCCTGACTGTAGGTATCCTATTTCTTAGAGATAAGCAGAGTCAAAGGGTGAAAGTTCAGTGAGGACATGTATGCTTTACACTTGGTAACAAGACTAATGTTCTGAGGAAAGCAAACAGGGTGGTAGGAAACCATCATAACCTCATTATTAAGGGTGAGGGCTCTGGGATCTGAGGCCTGGGTCTCCTTGATGGCTCCGCACTTAGGAGCTCTGGGCTGGCAGGCATCTCCATGTGCCTTCTGAGGATCAAAATAATGCATACCTTGGAGGGTTCATCTAAGGATTCAAATAAGTTAATATAAATAACCCATTGTACGTATGTATTCAAATAGAGCCTGTCTACAATATTACGATTTATAAGAAATACACATTTGTTTATTCAGGTGACCAAAATGAATTTCTCATATATATTTGGTCTTTGCCCATAGTTCCTGGCTCACAGCTCCCAAAACCTATGGAATTTCTTAAGTATTGAGAGTTATTATGGTGTATTTTGTTATGTGAATAAAGTGAATTTTGGAAGCCCCTAAGGACGTGGGCTGGTTGCCTCAAGAACCATCCATATGATTAGAGTTGGAATGTTCAGGCCCAGCCCCGACCTCCAACCTCTGGGAAGCAGAGAGAGGCTGGAAGTTGAATCAGCTGCCAATGGCCAACAACTTAATCAGTCATTCCTACATAATGAAGCCTCCATAAAAATCCAAAAGGACAGAGTTCGGAGATCTTTCAGTCTGATAAACATGTGGTGATCTGGGGAGCATGGTGTGCTCTGAGAGAGAACGTGGAGGCTCTGTGCTCCTTCCCACATACCTTGCTTTATGCGTCTCTTCCATCTGGCTGTTACTGAGTTATTTGTATCCTTTTATAGTGAACTAATAAACTAGTAAATAAAGTTTCTTTGAGTTCTGTGAGCCATTTTAGCAAATTAGCTGAACCTCAGGGAGGAGGTTCTGAACCTGATTTATAGCCAGTTGGTCAGAAGTATGAGTAACAACCTGGGCTTGTGACTGGTGTGTGATATTCAAGAAGACCGTGGGGACTTCCAATCTACAGCTGGTCTGTCAAAGCACAGGTAATGTGAAATGTGGCAAATTAAATTCAAAATGGAGTCAGTATGGCTAAGGGAAACAACTGAAGTGGAGTCAGGAGGCCATTAAGGAAATGAGGTTGACACACGTCAGCAGTTTCAAATCTCAGGATGCTGGACAGAGCTTGCTGCCCAACTGCATTCCTGAGACCAGCATCCTGTCTGTCATGGGCTTATGCGTACTGTTACCTGACTCTGACTGTTAACCACCAATCAGAAACTGAAAAATGTACAAACTTCTCTGCCAGCTCCAATAATTAAATCATTTAAAGCAATTTATGCTAATGAGTAAACTTCCTGCTGTTTATCTTTGAAACCCTACACTTTGTCAGCAATTTGGAGCACAATTTGCATTTCTACCTAAGTCTGTGTTTCCTGGATTGTAGTCCCTAAGATCCCAAATAAACGCAACTAGTTGTTTTATACCTTTGACTCTTTTTAGTGGACAGTAACAACATGGGCTTGTGACTAGGAACTAAAGCAGGGTGGGGGGAAGTCTTACAGAACTGACCCCTTAATCTTTGGGATCAGACGTAGTGTCAGAATTGAATTTAATTGCTTGTTGGTGTGGGGAAACCTTCCCTCCCCTTGCCATGTTGAAAATTGGGTGCTCAGAGCACGAATTTACTGTCATATAGTAAGGGTTCAATAAATGTTAGCCATTGTTATTATCATCAACAATTAAAGGAAAACATTATGGTTTCCAAATATAGTGACAGGAAGATCTGGCATGATAAAAGGATGTCAAAGGAATTAGAGGTTATATACATTTTGTTAAGATTCAGTAATCAGGAATAGGAACAAGGAATAAGAAGTGGAGGTTGCTGGGATTTTGTTAGGCTCATTATTCAGAAAAACATTCTAACAACTAGTGCCCTCTAAACTGAAGAGTGAAAGGCTGTGGAAGGTAGTGAATTCTCAGTCCCAATGTTTGAAATATTCCAGAACAAGTTGATTGACCATTTATTTGGAACTTTATAGAGAAAAGTTAATGTAGATGATAGTGACTTGGACTATATGAATATAACTGATAAACCCTGAAAATGCCTTTTAAACTCTAAAAGCACCAAAGTCAAATTATTATTACTATTATTACCATAATCACCTTTAAGATCTAGCTCTTAGAATTCATAGTCCTATGGTTTTGCCTTAGTTTTTGGAAGTAATTTTGTTCACTTTTCTCCAGATCTTGTTGGAGGAAGCAGCTAATAGTAATCACTAAAGGATGAAGATGTGTAGATAGCTTTAAGGCTTCTGTTTATCCTGAAATGAGACTATAGTCAGGTTTGAATAGATAGAAGTGTGGATGCTACATTAGACACATGTCAAAGGACATTCAGAAAATTTATACTGTTAGGATCAATTATTATTAGTATAATGCTATATTTTCATTATGTAATTCAAAGAACAAAACTCATTTGTATGGCAGTAAACCAGTTTATCAGAGCACTGGAGATTTTAATTAAAGGATGGATTGAATAACAGGGAAAATTAAATAGGACTAGAATTGTGTGTGTGTGTATATATCTATAATTTTAGGAATATATTTTTGCTATGGATTGAGTGTGTCCCTTCAAAATTAGTATACTGCAGTCCTGTCTCAATATGATAGTGTCTGGTGATGGGGCTTTTGGGAAGTAATTAGGGTTAGATGAGGTTATGGGGGTAGGGCCCTCTTGTGGGATTAGTGCCTGTTGGTTCATAAATTGGCCCCTGCACATGGAGAGCAAGGAGAGACCAAAGAAAGACACAGACCACTCCAGATGGGTAAGTAGTAGTTTGAATGAGCAAGGGAACTTATATAGGATCCTTGTCTTAGGCGGTCTCAAGATGAGAAGATCTCCACAGTTGCCTGCCAAAATCTTAAGTTTATTTGGAAGTCTTAACTGGGCTCAGTCATGTATTCAGTCCAGATGGCCTCAACACCACACTGCTCCGCAAGTCTGCATCCTTGAAACTGGCTCCTCCTCTGGGAGTGGTGGGCAGAATGCTCATGCCAAGGACAAGGGACGGGGTGAGGAGACCCTGATTGCCTGGGTCCAGCTCAAGGGTCACTGTCTCTCGCTGTCTACATGCACACAGAAAGAACAGGTATAAGAGCATGCAGGGAAATGACAGCTGCTTAGAAGCCAAGAGGAAAGGCCTGAGAATGAAACCTATTTTGTGACACTTTGATCTTGGACTTCCCAGCCTTCAGACATGAGAAATAAATGTCTGCTGTTTATGCCACCCCATCTCTGATATTTTATTATGACAGTCCATGCTGACTAAAACAATTATCATCAGGCTTATAAATTATGAAGAAATTTGTATTCCTTTATTTACTCAACAATCATTAGATGAGCACCTAGTATGCACAAGGCTCTGAAGGATTCAAAGATAGGTAAATCACACCTTCTCCCCTCCAGACATTTATAATGGTGTGTGAATAATATGAAGCAGAATAGAGTAAGTGAGGATTAGAGAATGTATGCTTGATTTAATTCTAACTGAGGGGTGGTTTTCCTGGAGAATTTAGCATTTGACCCAAGACTTTCCAGAAGAATATGATTTTTAAAAGGTGAAAGGAATGAGACAGGCTTTCCCAGGGTGGTAGTAAAGGCATAGAGGGTTAAAAATATACAGCACTTTTAGAAAACCAGTGATGGAGAACCCCTGTAAAAAGAGATGTGTATCTGTGATCTAAACTGAGAAGCCTCACTTATTTCTGTAACTTGGCCAGCCAAGCCCACTGTTCAGTGAGAAGTTGAGTGGTAAAGAAATACAATAACTTTTTTTTTTTGGAGTGAACCTGATCTTTTGGAAACTTGATTAAATATTATTACCATAGAATTAAATTTTCTTCCAATTTAAAGAGCTACTATATCATAAGAAAAATCCAACTTTTTAATAGCAGGAAGCCTTAGACTTGCCTCAAACTCACCTTAGAGTCTTTACAAGCAAAATTTGAATGTAAGGAATGAGCTGCAAATCCCAGTGATGGGGTGTGTATAATATATTAGACATATTTGCAAAGGACAAATGAGGCAAGTTATATATAAAGAGCTTCAGTTGGGAAGACTGAAATGTCGTTGTTGTGAGCTGGTGTCAGAGTGGAGGTAAGGATACGGGAGGGTCAGGGAAACCTTTTAAGAGCACAGAATGCTCAGGCCCAGTTTTATCATGCTCTCACACCAACTGCTGCCACATTGTGCCTTTCCCTGGACTCTCAGAGCAGTTTGTCTTCCTTCTGAGGAGGCACTTTCCACATTGTTCCCTGCTTGTTTGCCCTGCCTGTTTTGCCAGCTAGATAGTGAGGACCTTGAGGCTGGGATAGTAGCAATTATTTTGTAGTTCCAGGCCTAACATGGTGACTGGCATATGTTACTCACTCACTTCTATGTTTGCTGAATGGTGAATAGATTGATGATGTGACACAGCTGAAATTTCGCAAAGCAAAAATAAGAGATCAGTAAGTAATACGGATTACAGAATGCAATTTGAGATCAGACGTGGTTGATTTTGGGACTTGAGAAATTGTAGAACACAGATTAAGGCTGCAAGCAAACTCTACCATTGATTTAGTATTTTTCAAGGTGTAGGGCATTTGCTGAGGGAAGAAGGAAGAATCATTAATGAGTAACTATTCTCATGACCCAAATAGTAGAGCAAGCAGGACAAAAAAGACAGGTATACAATAAGCACTCAAAACTGGTATTTGATTAAGTATAATAGAGAATCATATTTAAGGTATACCTTTGCAGTATCAAATCTTTAAACTTCATTGGAAACTACTGCCATAAACTCATTGAAACTTGATACAAAATTTTCTAATATACTTCCCACTTTCCTGATGGTTCACATCTGAGGACCAGGAGATGCTCTGAAAGTAAGGGCCAGCAGTAAAAAGTTAGGAAGGACCCACAGAGCTACAATCGGCTGGTTTTGAGAGGCTCCTGGGGACCCACACGCATCTGTATGTATATTGCAAAGTTTCAAGGATGGTGATGGACTGAAGTTTTATTCCAATGAGAAAGGGTGGGTGTACAAAGTGACTGGCTTTATTTTATCAGTTATTGTTACATCATATCCATGCTGAAAATAGTCTGCTATTTTTCAGTTGCCATTTTCCAATTACTTCCTTGTATTTTTTTTCTCTCTGTATCTGCTGAGACAAAATCAAAGTTTAAAAAACAGCCGTTGCTCATAGTAAAACAGACCATAAAATGCTGAGAACTTGAAGCTTTCATCGGGCCCATCAGGAAAAACCCTCCAATTCTAATTTGAATTAGGCCAGAGATGCACAAAATAATTTGAGTAGCTACTGGGTAATGAACTGTGGCTTACAGGTTGGGCCCTTGCATGCTTCCCCTGGAGTACATTGTATGCTAAGTAATTCACTCTCATTATAACTTCAGCCCAAGGAGCAGCCCATTTGGAGGCGATGTAATGATGTGATGTTATATATCACAGAAATTAGAGAAAGAACAAGAACTGGTAGGTCGTCTTGATTTTCCCTGGCCAGAGCAGGCTTGTTGCCCAACAATATTTCCTTGAGTGCATTTGTCCGGTACCGCTTTAAATGATCCAGGTGATGGAGCTCAAACCTCCTCCCTTGAGGGGCCATTGACAGTCTGTTAGGCTTTGCTGTTAGCCAACTCTTTCTTGATGTTCAGCCTAAGTTTTCCTTTGCTCAATTACATCTCATTCCTGCTGCTATTCCCCTTTTGTGCACCCCACACAAAATCCCTCTCTCGCCTTTATGTTTAACCTTTTCTCATGCTTGTAAATGTTTCCCCCATACCTTTTGGTCATTGCCTGGCCACAGAATGTTTGCTACAGTCTTTTAAAACTTTCTGCCTTTCCTCCCTCCCTCTTTGTGACTCTCCTCTGAGTTCTTCCCTCTTTAATCAAAACTTTCCTGATCTGTCAGGGCCAGGAACAGTATACTGTGTTTGATACTAGATGATGCTCCTATGGGCAACATTGGGGCGTTCTTTCCTACTCTGTGACAGATGAGTTTGTACACACAGCCTGAGATTGCACTGCTGCTCTTTGCTGCCAAACCACACTAAGAAAGTTGAGGCCTGATGTACTATCAGGGCTCACACTCTGTTGCACTGGAGAGAAGAGTTACTCACCTGGTAGTTGTGATTGGACATGTGCACTGGGCCATTTTTCTTTTCAAAAGTCTGTTTCAGGCTCTTGGCTTGATTAAAGTTTGATTAAAGACTGAAGAGAAAAATGAATTGCCCAAATAACAACACTAAAAATAATAATTCCTTGTACTCTGAAGCAGAGCATTCATTTTTTTTTTTTTTACCCTGTAATTGCAGGGTGATGATGGTAAAGTGAATAAGCTCTAATTTTACCTGTTCTCCTTTATAAAACACAGAGTGTTAGGAAAGATATTCTTTGCGTAAAAATGGTGCAGCTTCCCAATATGAAAGGACTGGTAAATGAGAGAAAATAGAGATATTAGTAAACCCCACCTTCCTTTTGCACCTCAAAGGTGAATTCACACATCCATATAGGCCAGACTCAAGCTGAAAAGATTTTCTGGAATATTTTGCTGAACTTAAATTATATTTCAAGGCATGCAAATATATGTTTAATAAAATAGTATTTGTCATAATATAATTTGACTGATACCGTGTGGATGTGTTAGTTATCTGTACTATTTATTCTAGTAATAATAGTATAATGAAGCAAAATCTATTTGTTATTTTTTGCTATTTGTGATTCCACTTCTTTGGGGGGGTTGCATCCCAAAATATCTCCTCTATAACCTGCAGCGATGCAGCATCCTTGAGACAATGGTCAGGAGAAATCTTACCTTTGTTCTTCCTGACTTACCTCAGCTAACCATGCTGTTAGGTCGGCACATCAGTCCTTTGCCGGGCTATGCGTAGTGTAAGAGTTGCTATGACCCACGAAATCTGACTGAGGATGAAAGCTGCTGTCTGTATGTCTGCCTACATTTTTTGATCTGTACTAGAAAAAATTTATTGATGATGTTATTAAAGTATGACCCTGGGTTATGCTGCTATATAGCGTTTGACCAGTTGTATGATTTGAGGCCCAGTGATACTGTGCTGGTCACTCGTGGGCTCATGGGGAAAGGATAAGCTTTAAGCTCAACCTACAAGGTTATTCAAATTTCTGGTTAGGGATGAGGCTGCATGTGGAAAATTAGAAAACTATCAGTGATAGTAAACCTGATGTTCAATAAGTTCATGCTTTTATGTGCTAAGTGATACAGAAAAGCCTGAAAGTACAGTTGTTGGTGAGGAAAGGGAGAGATCTTGGGGCACAGGCCTAAAAGCTTTAATGAGCATTTATTGAATGCTCCCTACCTGCCAGGAATCGTGTTAAGCACTACAGATGGATTATCTCTTTTAATCTTCTCTAAAAAAAAACAGTTCCACATTTTTATTGATGTGTCTCAGAGAGGTTAAGTAACTTCACTCAATTCACACAGGTATTAAGTAGTGGGGTTGAGATTCATTCTCAGGCTTCTTCAATGCAGAGCTTATGGTATTAATTTTTATGAAAGAAAGATTTGAACTGGGCCTTGAAGTATGGATTTTACTAGCAATTCGAGTGAGGATTTTATGGTGTCACTTGAATCTGACCAAGGAAACTTGTAATGCTTGACTCCTTCCTCAGACCCTCAGCTACTTCTTTTCTCTTGAGATCTCAAGGATGAGAGAGACACAAGAAATGATGGTGCGTGGTGAATGAAGTTCCACTCTGCCAGCAGTTAGGGCTCTGTATGTGGCCCAGTGCAAATGGGACTCTCCTACCTTTTGTTTCCAAATCTTAACCACACCTGGACACAAAGAATGTCAGACTCTATGACAACATTTGTGATAAGAAATGAGACAAAAACAGCTTGGTTTATCCAAGGATATACAGATCCTGGCTCAGCCTAATGCTGTGGGGTTGGGGTATTGGAGAAGCTACACCCGCATATGTGAGCCACTAATGCCCGGCTCCTCAAACAGCAATAATGTGGAATCCAATTCCACTAAGATTAATATCCCTGAGAGAGAAGGCATATAGAGACCTTTTTCTTCCTCATTATACTCATGATAATAAAGAGGAGGAGAAAGATCCAGGCATCATACAATGGGGGAGAAATGTGAACACTGACTACATTAGGATAGGAAAGTCTTTGGTTTTCTGAACATACAGAGATTGCAGGGCCACTGGGCCATCTGAATGAAGATGTCATATGGGTGACTGGTCCTACATAGGTGAGGAGCCAGGGCTTGAGGTGTCATTTCCTTAGAGATGTTAATAAAGGGCAAAGGGCAGGTAGGATGAATCTTTAAGAGAATTCACTTAAAAGGGGCCTCTAGTAGGAAGACAGTCCAGCAAAAGGAAGAGAGGAAAAATGGCAGTAGAAGGTGGTGGAGCAGATGGAGACAGAGCAATCACTCCAGAAAGAAGAGAATTTCAAGAAGTAGACTCTAATTATCTATACAACACTCTTTAGAGCAGCCTAGAGGGACTTTTAATCAAAAGGGAGTTCATAATGACTTTGAGAGAATGGTTTCAGAAGAATGGAGGGAATTATGGAAGCCTGGGAAGAAATGTTAGTAGAAAAAAAGGTAAGTTATGGGATATATATGTCTCAACTGAAGGAAGAGGAGCTAGCTGCAAGAAGGAAGTAAGGCTAAATATTGTTATTTTGTACGGAAGAGAGGGGAAAACAAAATGGTGTACTGATAATGAATTGCTTATCACTACCTGATATTTTCTTGTTTGTTTGTTGTTTATTTCAAATTATTATCTTTCAACTCACACTAGAACATATGGGTCAGCAGAATGGGAGGCCTTGACTATCATGATCAAAGGGGAATAGTCCCACTACACTAGCTCCACGAGACCTAATCTCTCTTGTCCTTTGCTGGATCCCTGATGCCCCCAGCAGTGCCTACCATAGTGTAAGTGCTCAATAAATATTTGTTGAATAAATGAATATGGTGATCAGTTCTAAGGGTCTACAGTAGTGCTTAGAATGTAGTACGTGCTCAAATGTCTACATTTATAACTTAATAAATTAATGGTGAATATGAAATGAATAAGGATTGAAAGGCAGTGGTGAGACCTAGCTGAAGCTAAATGGCTTATCTTTGTAGTGGGTCAAGGTAGAATGTTCTGTATCTTCCTCTAGGAATACTTAGTGGCCCAAAGTAATGGAATAATATTAATTAGAAATTAACATCTTTTGTGACTCCACTATGTTCCAGGGGCTCTTCTAAGTGCTTTCGTGGTGAAACTTGTTTAATTCTCCCAGCAGCCACGTGGTGGGCACCACCATCATCTCCACTGTGCGAGGAAGAAGCTGAAGCATGGGAGGTTTCGCAGAAAAGATGGTTGAGATGAAGCAGGACTGGGCATACAGCTATTGTCACACATCGCAGGGATGAATTCCAGTACGATGGCGAAGACCACATTAAAGTGGCTTCTTCTGGAGTTCAACCTGGAGTGGGGCTGTTGCAGCCGGAGATGGGCTTTCAGAAGCAGGCGAGGAGGGGTGAGGACTGACGGCCTGGTGAGAATCAAGGAGTCAGAATGTAGGAGTCGGCACGTATCTTAGGGAGCAGTTAGCGGAATTCCCTTATTTCACACATTTTATTTTAACCAACCTAAAACTGAAATTTTGTTTCCTCAAATTAAGAATGTAGACCACAGTGTTATAGCAGTACCTGTACTTTTGTCACCTACAGATATCATAGATATTTTCAGGTATTTGCTATTATAGCAGATATTTTGAAGTATCATTTATCATCATCCCTACATCAAAATTACAGTCTTTTGCAGATCTGCCAAGATGCCATTGTATTGATTGAATTAGTAAAGAAGCATAGATATTATTGTATTTTAATTAAAAAAATATTTGATAACTGTATTTCAGTGTAGTTGGTTTTCTTTATATTTCTATCATTTTATTTTATACCTTTAAACCCATTCTTCTGAGAAGGGTTTCACAGGCTTCAACAGATGGCAGCAGGAGTCTATGGCCCAAAATGATTCCCTTGAGAAAAGGATGTGGCCTAGAGGGCTTATGGTACCCAGGATCCTGTGGCTGTTTAGTGTCAGCAGTGAAGCCAGGCCCCAGAACTCCCTACTTCTGATTCAGGGAGGCTCTCCCCACTCCCATGCTGGTGCATTTGCATGGATAGTTCACAGGGTGTTATGGACTGATGTTTGTCTGCCCCCAAAATCCATGTGTTGAAATCCTAATCCCTAATGTGATGGTGTTAGGGGTAGGCTTTGGCTGGTGATCTGGTCATGAGGATGGAGCCCTCATAAATGGGATCAGGGTCTTTAGAAAAGAGACTCCAGAGAGTTCCCTGGCTCTTTCTGCCCTGTGAAGACACAGGAGAAAGACAGCTGTCTAAAACCAGGACGTGGGTCCTCACCGGACCCCAAATCTGCCCATGTCTTAATCTTGGGCCTCCTACCTTCCTGAAATGTGAGGAACAAATGTTTGTCATTAAGCCACCCAGCCTATGGTGCATCTGTTATAGCAGCTCCAGTGGACCAGGACCTGAGGCAAACCGAATGGTTGGAATGAGCCACTGGGCTCCCTGTTAACGTCATCTCTGTCTCCAACTCTCTCTCACACACATGTTGAGTAAAAAAGAAAATAAATCCTTCTGTCTAGTGTGGTGGAGAGCATTTTATGAGCAGGCTCTGTCTGAGAAATTTGTGACCAGTATTTGATTAGCTCTTTTCCTTTTTATTTCATTATCAGTTCTCAATTTATCTGCTCATCCTTACAGTGGCTTGGGTTAGGGCCCTGTCTGTCTTAGATTCTGACATTATCTTTCTGCTGTGTTAAGCTTTCATAAATCTACATGAAGTTCTTCCAGAGAAATTTTAAGACCATAACTTTCCCACTGTGTCCATGGGAAGTTTCCCAGTCTTCTTTGTCTTGCTGGAAAGGAAGCAACTGGCCACTGCAGGAGAGAAGGAACTGGGTGATAGGAAGCAAGGTGTGCTAGAAGGAGGAGGGGGAAGGGGAGGGTGACCTGGGCCCGTGGTCTGTGATGTCATGGGAATTCAATAGGACACAGCCGAAGGGTCTAGCTGATGGGTGTAGCTGGATATAAATTTAGGGTATAGTGGCATGGTTAAGAGATTTGCTCAGGAAAGTTTTTTTGAAAAATGGTGGAAGGGGAAGCTCTGAGAAGCACATTAGTGTGCAGACAAGCAGGATGGACGGCTCAGGTGCACTCAAGGAAAGAAGGAGGAAGGAATTAAACTCGACTGATTTCCACCAAATGGCAGCATGTGGACACTCAACATATTACCTCATCTAATTTTTAGGTATGGGGAAGTTGTCACCCCCTTTTACATGTGAAGAAAATTAGATGCATAAAATCAAATAACTGACTTGTCTAATGTTAAAGAGATGGAAATTGAGGTTTCAACTCAAGCTTATTTCAAGTCCCTTGTGTTTTTCTCTGATGTTTTCCAAAGAATAAGGAAGTGCTGGGAGGACTAGGAAGTCAGGCAAAATGATAGGGGATGTGTATGGGCATGTATGCACGGGCTTGTAGTGCAGTCTGGGAAGTCTGCCCAAGAAAGAGGTAGAGAGAGGCTTTAGAGGTTTTGTAACTTTTCATTTCAGGGGTGTGTTGTTGACTGCTCCTCCCTGTGAGATATGGGTTTCTTTTGGAATGAAAATGACTACATTCTTGTATTATAAGAACACAATATAGCGGCCCTCTAAATAGGTTACTAACAAAATAACAAAGCAATGCACAATGTCCTTGCTTCTGGAGATTTTTATTACAGTATCCTGCTGAGAGTGAACTTCGTTTGAACTATAATGAGCACACTATTTTTTGGGGGGTATAGTACATAAGAATAAATTTTTCTGTCAACTTGCAGTATCACGTAAGCCTGAGGAGAGTTTGTCTCATTGCTCAGTATGACATGTGGCCTTTGGACAGACAGGGACCAAAAGAGGAAGGTGTCATTTCAAGGAAACAGAAGTCACTGGCTGGAAATACTTGAAAAATATTAAACTTTTAGGACTTCTAGAATAGACATATCTCTTTGCCATTTCTGAGAAAGCAAACAATTTAAAATTGACTTGGCAATTTTCTCTCATCTGATTAACTTTACAATTAGATTCTAATATTTCTATGCCTTACTCTTATCCAGAAAGCAAATTTCCTTAGTAAAAATAAAGAGCCAGAAATGGCATATTTTTTTATATTTCACTTTTTCTTTGTAATCAACAGGTAAAAAGTTGAGGAAACAGAAAAAGTTTGAGAATGAGAAATTTGTATAATGAGTCAAAGTAATTAAGTCCAGTTTGTCAAAAATGCTCCTTATAATTTTTTCTTTCATTCAATAAGCACAATAAATACAATCAGTAGAGTTAAACTTTGGTCATGCAAAGGTATTTTTGCCCATGTCTACATGAAATGAGTATTTAATATTGGTCAGTGATCTTCTTGAGTTTATGTGTATATGTGTGTGTTTGTGTATGTGTGTAACCTTTTTATCCCCCAGATACCTCAAAGCAGGGTCTATTTTCCCAATTAAGTACTCTGGAAAAATCTAAATATCATCAGTGCTACAGTAAAACAGGTTTTCTGCTTTTGTTTCTTCTTGGATGAACATTTGGCTCCCTGTTCATTTATCTTTCTTACTGGTTTGTTTGTTTGTATGTGTCAAATAAGGTATAGAAAAGCAGTAGTTTCTGCTTTTTGCAATTTTTCTAGGATGCCAAGTTCTGTGAGAGTCCTGGCTTATTAATGTACTTGACTTTCCCAGCATTTATCACAAATGTAAATGAACAGTCTGTGGTGTAGCCTGTTTTCAGGATTGCTCTGATGATCATGTTGCTATGGTGACAACAGAACATACAGGTTCATGAGATAGTATTAGTAATGCAGCAGCTTGAAACTTAATCAGTGCACTGTGACTTCTCCCCCATATTTCAATATCACTTCGGCAAATTGAATTCCAGGCAGTTGTCAGTCCAATGTATTCCCTGTGGTTTCTCCTCTGCAAAATTGCCTCTTTATTCTATACACTGATGATCATGGAGTAATTGAAATCTGCAGCTGTTTGTCATGCTATTTATACAGCTCTGTCTTGTAGCCAGCAACCTTTGTATGGTGAACACTGCAGGTAACAATTAGATCTAGAAACTGTTCTTTGGTTGAACAAGTGAATGATTGTTTTCCCCAAATAATACTGATTTTCGATAGTTTATGTGATACCTTGTTTTGTGAGGGAAAGTTCAGCCAAGGTTTAATCACAGTCTATTATGGCAGCCGGATGGGGCTTTGCATTCTTTGCTTCCAGTGATTGTGAGACAACTGGAGTGTTGAGCAAAAGAGCTCACTCCTCAGGGAAGGTGCCCCCCTGATCCCCCAACAGTCTGCTCTCCAGCCATGTCAGAAACTGGACTCTCTAGCGTCTGGTGGCCCTGAAACATTCACAACAATACATGTGAAAACACAATTCAGTGTGGCAAAGAAAGCAGTGATCTGGGGCGTGCGGCATGGCTTGGGCATGGAATAATGCTTTTACTTTAGGCTGCTTTGTAACTTGGGAACGTCAGCCCTTTGCTCTTTCCCAGCGAACTGTTCCATTATCAAGTCTCCCCATAGTCCTTTTGGGGTTGTTCTGCGAGTCACTGCATGATCTTTTTTTTCTGAATGTGAACTCTAGAGGAACACAATCTGAGCTTTATTTGGAACTCAGCAGGTAGAAAGTGTCCCTTCGCTTCTCCTCCCTGTAATGTGTGCTGACAAAATGGGTAACTGTGGCCTTACCCTACCAGCTGAAGGTAGATGATTTCATCTTATGTGACCCCTCATTCCCCTCCACCCCCACAAAAAAAGTGGACATGATAGCATGAGATAGGAATGGAGGATTTCCTGTTTTTCTAAAATAAAATAATGAAATGACTGGAGAAAAGCTGGGTTTGTAGCGACCCAGGAGGGATTTGGCCACCCGGTCTCCCTGTGACTTGTCAGCGGTCTTCTGTGCCACGTTCTGTCCTTTTCCTCGTGTTGGCTGAGGGCCACACTTGGCTTTCCAGCCAAGGCTCTGCCTGCGCTGTGCACTCCTCTTCTCTCTCTTGCCTCAGTCCTGACGCTCTCCTGCCTCTTGCTGTTGTGGTATTCAGACACCGACATTGTCTAGGGATTCTTTGTATAGTTTAAAAGTTACGGAAGGTCAGTCTGTCTGTTGTTGTGGAATTCCAGCTTAATATAGAGAAGGAAAGGAAGTTGCTAGAGAATTGCTAATGGCATCATCACCAGCAAGCCTGGATCGCATCTCTATGTTGCAGAGCCAAGGCAATACAGGACCTAAGTTTTGTACTGTTTCAAAGTATCAGGTCCTGCCCTCCCCCGGCAATTTCGTGAGAAAGTTGTTCAGCAACTTTGTGCTTCTACTTAGCTATTGCCTTCTGGACAATGTGTGTGCCATATGATACCCAGCTCTCCACAACAGATGACTTTGTATGATCACAGATGAGCTGATGATAAAGCTGAAATTTAGTGGGAATTGGTGGATTGATGGTAGCTGGTGATCTTGGGAATCTCTCTTGAGAATCACTTAGATTTATCCTTTTTTAATTTCCCTCTCAAAGTTTCATAAATATTCCCCCCTCCTTGATCTTTTTCAATGATATTTTACTTCCAATGCCAATGAAACAAATTTCAAGGGCAGAGGGCATGAAAATGCCCACATTTAAAATAATGTTTAAAAAGATTGCTACATTTACATGTTTACCACACACACACTCCTTCAGCATTACAGGAATAACTGATCTTAATACCTCCTTAGCAAGAATGATTGGCTAAAACAGGAGGCTGGCAGATGGCTCAGCATTGTTAATAATGCCCATCTGAGAGTGGCATCATGAATCACAAAGTTGAGGGCAAATTTTAAGGCTCCAGGTGGCAAAATTAAAATAACTAATTGTTAAAAATTTTCATTTTTTAAAAAAGGAAAGAAGCAAATACCCAACTACAAAATGGAAACATTCTTTTTTGTTATATACTCATTCTTACTCAGTTATCAGAATTTGCTCTAACTTGACTTGCTGGAATGAAAACCTAAGTTGTTTGAAAATGTCATGCCATAGGGTTTTGCTTTTTTTTTGAATTTTTTCTTTCTCCCCCTCCTCCTTCCCTTCCTTGGGTGTGTGGGGCTTTGTTTTTGATGGCTCCCAGTAATCCTTTTCATATCACAGAAAGAATAGTGTTTAATTCCACTTTAAAGTGATTCTCCAAGTTTGAGACTTCCTAGGTTCCAGTCTGAAGGGACTGGAGGGTTTCTTAAGTACTCCACCCAAATCCTCAGGCAGTCTGGAAAGCCTGCATGAACTGGGCCTCTTTAGACCACTCCTTGAAATGCTTAGGTGAAATCCCACTGTCTTTTCTCCTTGGAATTGCCTAGACCAGGAGTGAATAAATTAATTACCTAGTCCCTCTTGAACCCCAGAGTTACTGAATTGATTTAAAGTCATATGTGCTTCTTAAAAGTATTTTCAGTTGCCTCATGGGTATGTACCAAAACACTGCCTGGGCCAAAGCAGCCTGTGAGGTTTTTGTTCATTCGTGGGCCCAGATCACATTTCTCCGAGCCCCTGCCCATTTCATCCATATGGCACATCTCCCCTCAAAGTCTCCCAGGCTATTTCTGAGAGTCCCTGAATGGGTGTCTCACATATGTGCACAGACATATCCAATATGCTCTTCTATTTCCAGGTCGTGGTACCTCTGGAAGTCTCACCTCAGCTCATGCGAACAACGTCCACTGTTTGCCTCAAGGGTGTTGTCTTTGTGTGGTCCCAAAGCACCAGTCCTTAGAGGGGCAAAGGTGAGAATTGCTTTCTATTCAGCTCTAGGCTATATTTGTTTATTTAGGTTCCAAGGCAGTTCTATTTGTGCCAAAATTTAGTTATTAATTACAACTTTTGAGCGTTTATTAATTATTATTGCTGGTTTTTTTTTGGTCTTACAAAAGCTTTAATGAATGGTTTCATTAGTGCAGGTCTTCAGCCCCTCACTAGTTTCTCTTGAAGTGTGTCTGTCAGTTGTGCCCTCATCCATAGGTATTCACATCTGCTCCAAGCAGCCACACGGTGTGGGAGAGGAGTGGTTTCAACACTCCATCCCTGTCTCCTAAAGCAACCTCATCTTCCTGATGTAATTCTTCTTATCCCAGAAATGACCCTTTTTTTTCTTTTTTGAACTCTCTTCCATGCTAACCAGGCCACATAGTATTTTATCCTCGTATCTACAGGAATTCGTATTTTTCAAGTCCAGATAAATATTTTTATGCTTTGCTTTATATTTTGCACAATTAAAAAGCTTCGTAGAATGAATAGATTTATCTGAGAATTACCTGCTCAAAAGATATACTCAAACTTCTTACAAAACAGAGAACTGCTTGGACCTTTGATATGAAGTTTTTCCAGGTTCTCTGTCTCTATCAGAGACAACACCAAGACCTTTGGGCTGTTTATATCATCAAAGCATCACAGCTTGAGCTCCCAGAAATCTGTGCTTCCCCATCTCTCAGCAGGATCTGGAAAAGAGCTATGTCTAAGCATATACATATGTCCTAGTCTTGAGATGTAGGGAGACCCACGTATCTCTACCTTTCTTCTCTGTCTCTCCCTTTTTCCCAGCTAAGTCTTCACTAGGGCAGTGCTGCTGTTCTGTGTCCGCAGCAGCGCAAAGGAGAGCATGTCTGGTTATGAGGTTATATGAATGGATGCATGACTCCAGCTCTGCCTCTGTTGTCACCTGGCATTTTCCCTGTGAGTGAGCCTGAATTTTAAAAGAACACTAGTCATAGTAGATTAAGAGGCTCATTTTGTTACCATGTAGTGTAATCTTAATTCACTCCATCTGCAATGTCCTTATTTCCAAATAAGTTCACATTCTGAGTTCTGGGAGTCAGGACTTCAATGTATCTTTTGGGAAGACATCATTCAAGCTGTAACCTTGAGAACTGGGAACCTAGTTTACACAGATGGGCTTTCGTAGGCGGGAGCCTAGTATGGAGGGCTGGGGCTCCATGGCTATGCATTCTGGCAGGGCCTGGAGAGCGCTAGCTCTTTGGATGTATAGATGGATTGTAAGTCAGTTAAGTCATGGATGCTTCTGTTTTTAAGATCACAGTTACATTGGGTGGAAATAAACAAATTAGAGAATTTTATATTTAAAAGAATAGTTTTTACAATCTATAAAATTTTCATTTGAACCGTGTCCCAAATAGTCTCTTTCCTCCTCTAAGGCTTTGTGTGTTATATAATAACTGGCAAACTACAGAATGAAGTGAGCAAGGGCTGCCAGTTGTGAGCACACAGCTCCCAGGCAATGGACAGGAATACATGACTGGCTAAAGCAGGGGGTGAGCTTTGGAGCAAATTGCTTTTTCTACAAATGTTCTTTTTTTTTCCAAGCTCACTTCAGCACAGATATGTCTCTTATAAAAGTAAATTTCAAGGGGCAATTTATAATCTTGGATCCATTCCGTGGAAGCTGTTCTAGTCATTGTTAACAGCAACTTCTTGGGACCAAGACACCAAGGATCATGATCCAGACAGCAAAATATGGTGTGTGTGGGGAGGTGTTATATTCAGGCAGCTTTTGCTCCTCCCTGGTTTCTTGGAGAAATGTTCTTTCATGTAAAGGGACCCCTAGCATCCCAGATTATTTCATTCTCATCTTTTAACAGATAAAATATTAAACCAAATTAAAATCAGGAGTCATATCACATGTTTACATCATATTATTATTTCAGCCAGCTTTGTAGAATGTTGAACATGCACAGACAAAAATTAAAACAGTAAAAAAGGTTTATATACTGAAAAGGCAGTCTCCTTCCCCCAAACAGTACATATTCTTGCTTTATCTTCATAAGAAACATGACAAGATGTTGTTCCTTTTACTTTGTCTTCACTTGTGAAGTCGCCTCTCCTGGCTCCTAGTCAGTAGAACTGGTGTGATGACTCACTTTTCCAAGACAAGAGAACAGTTTGTTGCTAACCAGACTCTTTTCTCTTTGGTGGCCAATATGGAGTTTAAGAGATGATGGTCAGGGAGAGGAGCAGAATCTAAGATCTGATCGTCTCTGGCATCTGCATGTTATACCTAGAAACTCTGGGGGAGCCATATGCAGAAAACACACCAAAATTAAAATCGGAATGGAAGAATTATCTGGGATATGAGACTTATTTTTCTCATTAGAAAAAAGGAAGACTGGGCCTCAGAGGTTGCTCTTGTTTGGATGGGAACTTAAAAAGTCAGTGATGCAGATAGTCCTCATTAAAATGCCACCTGTGTGCTGCAGTCCTCCTGAGAAAACTGCCCACACCAACGGAGGGGCAAGCGTGCTCAGGAAATTCTAAATCACATCAGTCATTCCTATGCAACCCCAGAATCCAGCTGCTTGTTTAAAATGTTGAAACTCACTAAAGGTTTTTTCACTCTTGCTGTGTGGACCGGACCCTAATGAAAAGGTATAAAAGGTTATTGCAGCCAGGTCTATGAAAGTCCTATTGATTGAGAGGGAAGAAAATGCAAGTAGACATTATGAAAGATTACTTTCTGTGCTGCTAATGATCACTTTTGGTTTTGGTTTTCCTGAATGTTCAGGAGAGAAAGAAAGCTCACAGGAAAGGAATTTGTCGCAAAAGAATAATTGTCCAGTACATTACACCACACAATCGGGTTATAATGAGTATGAGAAAGTGCAATATCTAACCAACCTTTAGAGATACAGTAACAGTTTGATTCAACTTCCTACACAGAATGCTGAGCAGCCAGATAGTTTTGCCCAAAGGATTGTACTGCAATTCTTTTGAAAGTTTCTTGGGGGAAATGCAATTAGTAACAAGATTTAATAAAGCCAAAACAACTGAGTGTGATGAGATGAGCCCCCATTCTTTTGTTCTTTCTATGTAGTGTCAGAAAATAGCAAGCAAACGATTACATTTTAACTAAATGAATTAAACAAAGCTCCAAAACATAAATTAGAATTTAACTATGCCATTAAAAACTAATTTAATTTGCAAGCCATCATTACTAGATAATAAAGACCCATTGCAAAATGTACAACTATATTTTGTGAACGTGTGAAAAAAACAAGTAATAAATCTCATTGAGCAGATGAGTTTCTGTTACATTAGCAGATAAAAATGCTGAATGGATGTTTCAGTATATAATGAAAACTAGCAAGTAATGGAACAATTGGTTTGCCTATTTATTTATTTATTTATTTATGCCATAAATGGTGTTATAGTTAAAGGAAGGCCTCAGGGAAAGTTAAAGAAATTCACATAGTGTATGTATTTGGTACAATAAAACCTGCTCTCAAAACAAGACAAAGAACAAGCATTTTAAATATTTTGTTTGTCACCGTATGAAATATATTGTAGTCTACTTCATTCAAGTTCCTACAATATCTTGTTTTAGCTAATTGAAAAACCTGTTGGCAAATGCAACCTTATCCCTATCGTGTACCTTATTAAATTGTGCTAGCAACAACAAGGTATACATAAAAAATTCAGGAGATGCGAATAAAAAAATGTTTAGTTCTGGGGTTACCATTTCAAAGCTTACTTTGAAAATAGCATTAACATTTCCTTATATCATTAGAATACAATGCAAACGAGTTTCAGAGAACTCATATTATTGGAAATGAGTCTTAAATGTATGTTTTATAATAAAATAGCTAATGATAAGTATTTTTTTCTCTATCTGTATTGTTACTGCTGGCAGAGCTCAGTATGAACCTGCAGGTATAATCCAATACCTGCTTATTGACAGTCATCATGCAGTGCTACCAGCAGATGGCAGTAGAACCTTGCTTTTCTAGTCCGGTCTGCAGCACCATTTAAAATTATTATAGCGATTTTTATGGTATCACAACATTAATATAGGGTGAAGATGAAAACTTATATACATTTCCTCTGGTTGTGTCATTCCCTTTGAGGCAGTGGAGTGACTCTGTGTCGTGATCTGCCTTTCAAGGACCCACTGACTCTTCCAATAATGATGCTCCCATATGGATTTTCATAAATGGTCACATACTAAATTATTGTGGTAATGATTTTATTAAATTGCTTGGTGAATTGATATGGTTGGACATACTCATTGTGATGGCTGAATGTTTATGTCCCTCTCGTTCTCCCCCTCATTCATGTATTTAAGACCTAACCCCCATGTGATGGTATTTGAGGCCTTTGAGAAGTATTTAGGTTTATGTGGGATAGTGAGGGGTGGATCCACCAAGACGGGATTAACGTCTTTGTAGGAAGAGGAAGAGACGCCAGAGATTCTCTCTCTACCTCGTGAGGATACAGAAGAAGGTGCCTATTTGCCCCTTGATTGTGGACTTCTGGCCTCCATAACTGTGAGAAATACCTGTTGTTTAAGCCACTCAGTCTACAGTATTTTGTTATAGCAGCCAGAATGGAATGAGATAGTGTTTTATGTTTTATATTAAGTCATGAAATCTTAATGTTAAAAAGGTTAACATTTAGCTTAAATATAGTAAATCAGTTATGCAGCAATCCCTAAATTAGCATATTGGGTTGACATTCCTGTTCTTTGCTGTATTTTCCTGTTTACAGGCTAGAGACTTACTACTTGAGATTTTTCTGTGTATATATCTGCTTTCTCACTAAACTATAAGCTTCTCAAGGACAAATGTTACATAATAGTTTTTGAATCCCTAGCATTCCACCCAGTGTTGAGCATTTTGTAGTTACTCCAAAGGATTTGTTGAACTGTCTCATATCTTGTCTGAAGGCTCACAGGAAGTGAGTTTATTATATATTGCTCCATTTTACAGAGCAGCTAAATGAGGTATTTAAGGAGAATCCAGGAATTCTTGTAGTACAAAATGAAGCTAAAAACTGCTAACTTTAATTCTGCTGAGCATACAACCAAGAAAGTTTACTGATGATAGTAATTAATAGAAAATAATATATTGAATTGCATTGCCTAACTTTGAAATTGGGTTTCTGTCAAACATAGCAACTTTCTCACAGTTCATTACCACAAATAAAAAATTTTAAATCTAGTGAAATGGCAGGGGGAGACAGAATGTCAATACTAAGGTGAAATGAACCTTTAAATGCAGAATTATCAATAAATGTATTATTGATTTTGGGAGACTAGTCATAGATACAGTCATTTATTTGTGGAACCACTTACTTTTTGTAAATGATTTATTGCACAAGAAGTGAGGAAAGACTATATTTCATTCTAAAATGCTGGATGCAAAGAGATGAAATAATGATCTAAATGACCCTTACAGAGACTACATTTCCTTTATTTATGTTACTTTTAATGTCATAGCGTTATTATATTATGTACTGAATGACGTCTTAAAATTTTTAAGTTGAAAGACTCTTTTACAAACTATTATTAATATGAAAACATTTACTGAGCCCCTGGGACTTTCAGCTGGAGAACATTTTCCCCCACAATTCAAGTTAACTTGTCTTCGCCGCTAGATTTACCGGTTTCATATAGCAAAGGGGAACGTCAGCGCTCTGCTTCTTCCATTCCTCACTGCAGTAGCCACTTGCTTATATCAGTTCTGAGACCCTTTGTCTTCAGAGGAGAAAGATTCTTCCTGGCAGAGAATTTTCCTGTCAATACTGGGCAGGCAGCCTGGCGCACAGGGCGCAGGGCGCATGCGTTGTGCTCGTGCTGTGATGACTCGGTCCGCAGGCGTCGCACTCGTTCACGCTCGCTTAGGCATCCGCCTGTCAGGGCTTGTTTTGACATAATAAATTTAAATGTAATTGATAAAAGAAAAGGGAGAAGCTGCTGAATTTGAAACACTGACTTTGCCTTGTTTTTCTGTATTTGAAAAGTGTCTTGCAATTTTTCTTTAGTGATTGGAATTAATACAAGCCCGGTGAATAAAGCATTGTAACACCCTGCTTTATAGGGAGGAAAACTGAGGTACCTAGGGAGTCTGATGTATCAGTGATCAACTTGTGGTAGAAATAAGGAAGATAGTCATCTACTTATCTCTGTTTTTCCCTAAGGATCAAATGAAAAATGAAAGTTAAAAAAATGCTTTGAATAAGAGTACGACTGTTCGCATTATAAGTGTTATTTATATTCTTAATTGTGTGTACACGCCTCGGAAGCAGATAAACAAATTTCATGTCCAATGCCTCATGATTTGAGGAGCGGTGATACTCATGTCATCATGACACTGATGAGACAATATTCCCTGGTTCGTCTGCCTTTTACAGGGAAACAAACCAGATCATACTTCAATACAAACCAAGCCAGTAGGGCCATCTTCAGAGATCCCCTCCCATACTGCTGATCTTCTGTGTTCAGGAGACAGAGGGTGCACTGAGGGGGTAGGTATACCTTGGAAGTAATCTCTTGTTTTGGCCTTCTGACTGACAAAGGTCATTCTGACTGGGAGTGGTTGTTAATCTAGAGGGTCCTGCTTATTTTTTTTACTACATTAATTTACACTGAAGAAGCCAACATGACATTCATTTGTTCCTAATAGGGGAATTCTGCATTCAGGTGGTGGTATTTAACAGCAGGTGCTGTTATTTCTTCTTCCTCCTGGTGACACATTGGTATTGCTGCTCACAGAGTTAAATTGTAGTAAGGAAATATGAAAAGAAAGCTCTAAGATGCCATCTTGTATGGAACATAATGCACAGTTACAATAAGCAGGGCTTGACAAAATACCCCCAGCAGGGAGCACAGTTATTTATTGCTTCAAGGGAAAATCAAGCAAATAGCCACAAATTGTTTAACGTACATTCTCCCCCATCTTTCTTGAGTCTCTTTGGCTATGAAACAGAAAAGACGTTTGTTATATCCTAAGCCAAGATTTGCCTTTTTTAGTGTGCAATGCCTGCCTTGGCTTCATGTGGAGGAACAAGCCAAAAGTAAACTCTGAGAGCAATTATATCAGAATTGTAAAAAATTATGTACAGAAAGCCAAGTGTGGGGAAGTTGGGGTTCCTATGGCCAGGATCCTCACTGAACTTAAACCACCTGATGATGTAACTGGCCTGTTGCTGGGCTGCCACTTCCACACCTGTGGGCAATAAGCTATTATTGCTCTATATAGAGAGCTCGGCCCAGTGCTTTGGGCGGAGGTAGAGACGCTAGTGCTCGACCTACCGCTGGAGAACAAGCAGGATAATAAACCCTTTCACCCCAAAGAACGTTTTGCTGTCAATTTTTTTGGTCACACTGAATCCATAGAGAACTTGTCTGGGGCTGAAACCCATTGGCAAGACACCAAGGGTGTCCCTTCTGGTGGATATACCTCTGGAGCCATGGCGTGGGAACTCTGTCCTCATAGTGGTGTACCACATTCTTGCTTTCCACTGTGTGTTAGGGCATCATCCAGAATCCCAGGGATGCCCTTTCTTACTTCAGGGACAATATTAAACAGTTAGATGACCTGAGTATTGAGTTAAGTAAGGGTAAAAGCCTGTGGGAGAGTGCCATGTGGAGTGGAGAACAGCTATTCTCTGTTTTCCCCAAATCCTGTAGTGGATTTCCATCACTTCTGATCCATACTGAATCATCACAGAATTGTACAAGACAGTGACAGGCTTACTCAGGAGCAGGACACCCTGGCAGAGAGCTATGTGTTCTGTGGGATATCTAAAATTGCTCTATGCTTCACTGACATGGCTGACTTCAAACATCTCTAGGAGCTAGAAGGGGCATTGCCTCTGCTAGGCTGAAAGTATGACAATAATGTTGCCATAGTGTGTGGCGGTGCCTGTGTTCAGTGACTCTAGCGGATGACCACAGCTTGTCATTGAAGTGTGTATTGCTTCAACAGCCTTCAATCTGTTCTTCTCATGAGAGAATAAAGTCAATAAGAATATAATCATTGAAGGTGGAGAATAAAGAGAAATCTAGTTAGTGATAGGGACTGGCAATATATGGAGACTAGTAAAATAATTGAACATAAAATTTACATATTTATGGGCTGCTGGGGATTTTATCAGTAAACCTGGCAGGCTGCTGACATTACACATTTGCAAGTAATCCTCAAATAAATGTTAAGAAGAAGCAAAGCAAAGATCAGAAGCACTACTCTAAGGCCAATTTAGAGACCCGTTGCTATAAAATAGACTGGGTTTAGAACCATCAGACCTAGCCAAGAAGTGTGGACCAACCATTGAATGCAGATGCTGCTATTTAACAAAATCAGTAATGCAAAACATGAGTTTGTTTAGCTTTCTTAAGTAGAAACGGTAAAATATTTTGCAGAAATGAATGAGTAAGAATGTAGTGATAACCCTTATCAAAACATTGAGAATGACTGCCTAAAATAACACAGCTAGTAAATGGCAGAGGAGTTAAGGCAAATGCAGAAACTGAGCATTATTTAGCTAAAGCTCGTTATGAGGTTTTCCAAACATTTTTTTTCACATGAGTTAATTGGTTGGATATCCTATCAATCTGGACAACTGCCATGCTTTGATATCAGTTAGGACCACAATGTTGTTTTATAGTGATTTTATCTTTCAGTTCTACATTGTTTGTGTGTATTCAGTTAGTGGGGGCCCATTCTGTTGTACAAATTGCCTGCAGATTATTTCATTAGTTCTACAAGGATTGATTGAATATATGTTTGGGACTGCTGGGGCTTTAAGAACATTTAGAAATTGGTCCCTGGTTTCAAGGACTTTAGAGCTTAGTAGAGATACAAAAAAAGAGGCTTATAATGAATAATTCAAAGAAGTGTATAATTAGTTTCAAACATTAGATCGAGGCTTTGGGCAGCTCCATTTAAAACTGGAAGCAGGAGCCTGGATGCTCAGCCACATGCCAGTGGTTTGACCTTAGCAGGTTGCAGTACTGTTCTCAGGCAAATATATATTTAGAATGGATATTATAATATTTTCATGAGTATCAAGTAATATTATATATGAAAAAGTGCTCTGTAATGCACTTTGCTATGTTCTAGATTGCAGTTAGGATTCAGGTAAGGGTGATGTTGCAACTGGTTGAGAGACCTCACTAAGAGGGGTATCTCGTGGGCAGCCTTGAATGGATGGTTGGATCTAAAAAGCTAGAAGTAGGGTGGGGACATTTCAACCTAAAGGTACAGAGCCAAACAAAGCAGGAAAGAATGATATTTTAAAAAAAAACTGTGGTAAGCTATACATAACATAAATGTATCATTTTAGCTATTTTTAAATGTACAGTTCAGTGACATTAAGTATATTCACACTATTGTGTAAGAATCATCACCATTCATCTCTGTATTTTTTATTTAATTTAATTAAATTTTTAAATTAAGGTTTCACATGAAAAACATTGTGGTTACTACATTCACCCATATTATCAAGTCCCCCCCCCACCCCACTGAAGTCACTGTCCATCAGCATAGTAAGATGCCACAGAGTCACAACTTGTCTTCTTGGTGCTACACTGTCTTCCCCATGGCCCCCACCCCCCACACACCATGTGCACCAATCATAACACCCTTCAATCCCCTTCTCCCTCGCTCCCCACCCACCCTCTCCTACCCCTCCCCTTTGGTAACTGTTAGTCGCTTCTTGGAGTCTGTGAGTCTGCTGCTGTCTTGTTCCTTCAGTTTTGCTTTGTTGTTATACTCCACAGAAGAGGGAAATCATTTGGTACTTGTCTTTCTATGCTTGCTTTATTTCACTGAGCATAATACCCTATAGCTCCATCCATGTTGTTGCAAATGGTAGGATATGTTTTCTTTTTATAGTTGAATAATCCATTGTATATATGTACCACCTCATCTTTATCCATTCATCTACTGATGGACACTTAGGTTGCTTCCATATCTTGGCTATTGTAAATAGTGCTGTGAAACATAGGGGTGCATATGACTTTTTGAAACTGGGCTCCTGAATTCTTAGGGTAAATTCCTAGGAGTGGAATTCCTGGGTCAAATGATATTTCTACTTTTAGTTTTTTGAGGAAACTCCATACTGCTTTCTGCAAAGGTTGAACAAATTTACATTCCCACGAACTAAGCGGGTTTCCCTTTCTCTCTATCCTTGCTGTTCCTTGTCTTTGGGATGAAGGTCTTCCTAACTGGTGTGAGGTGATATCTGATTGTGGTTTTAATTTGCATTTACCTGATAATTAGATATGTGGAGCATCTTTTCATGTGTCTATTAGCCATCTGAATTTCTTCTTTGGAAATGTGTCTGTTCATATCATCTGCCCATTTTTTAATTGGACTATTTGCTTTTTGGGTGTTAAGGTGTGTGAGTTCTTTATATATTTTGGAAGTTAACCCCTTGTTGGATATGTCATTTATGAATATATTCTCCCATACTGTAGGATGCCTTTTTGTTTTACTGATGATATCCTTGGCTGTACAGAAGCTTTTTAGTTCAATGTAGTCCCACTTGTTCATTTTTGCTTTTGTTTCCCTTGCCTGAGGAGATGTGTTCAGGAAAAGTTGCTCATGTTTATATTCAAGAGATTTTTGCCTATGTTTTTTTCTAAGAGTTTTATGGTTTCATGACTTACATCCAAGTCTTTGATCCATTTCGAGTTTACTTTTGTGTATGGAGTTAGACTTTAATCCAGTTTCATTCTCTTGCATGTAGCTGTCCAGTTTTACTAACATCAGTTGAAGAGGCTGTCATTTCCCCATTGTATGTCCATGACTCCTTTATCATATGTTAATTGGCCATATATGTGTGGGTTTATGTATGGGCTCTCTATTCTTTTCCATTGATCTACAAGTCTGTTCTTGTGCTAGTACCAAATTGTTTTGATTACTATGACTTTGTAGTAGTGCTTGAAGTTGGGGAGCATAATCCCCCAAGCTTTATTTTTCCTTCTCAGGATTGCTTTGGTATTTGGGGTCTTTTGTGGTTCCATATGAATTTCAGAACTATTTGTTATAGTTAGGTGAAGAATGCTGTTGGTATTTTGATAGGGATAGCATTGAATCTTTGGATTGCTTTAGGTAGGATGGCCATTTTGACAATATTGATTCTTCCTATCCATGAGCACAGGATGTATTTCCATTTATTGGTATCTTCTTTAATTTCTCTCATGAGTGTCTTGTAGTTTTCAGGGTACATGTCTTCCACCTTGGTTAGGTTTATTCCTAGGTACTTTATTCTTTTAGATGGAAATGGAATTGTTTTCCTGATTTCTCTTTATGCTAGTTCATCATTAGTATATAGGAATGCAACAGATTTCTTTGTATTGATATTGTACCCTGCAACTTTGCTGAATTCAGTTATTAGTTCTAGTAGTTTTGGAGTAGATTCTTTCAGGTTTTTTATAGACAATATCATGTCATCTGCAAACAGTGACAGTTTAACTTGTTCCTTGCTAATCTGGATGCCTTTTATTTCCTTGTGTTGTCTGATTACCATGGCTAGGACCTCCAGTACTATGTTGAATAAAAGTGGGAAGAGTGGGCATCCTTGTCTTGTTCCTGATCTTAGAGGAAAAGCTTTCAGCTTTTCACTGTTAAGTATGATGTTGACTGTGGGTTTGTCATATATGGCCTTATTATGTACTTGCCTTCTATACCCATTTTGTTGATAATTTTTATCATAAATGGATGTTGTGTTTTGTCAAATGCTTCTTCAGCATTTATGGAGATAATCATGTGGGTTTTTCCTTTTTGTTGATGTGTTGTGTGATGTTGATGGATTTTCTAATATTGTACCTTCCTTGCATCCCCAGAATAAGTACTACTTGATCATGATGGATGATCTTTTTGATGTATTTTTGACTTTGGTTTGCTAATATTTTGTTGAGTATTTTTGCATCTTTGTTCATCAGGGTTATTGGTCTGTAATTTTCTTTTTTTGTGGTGTCTTTGCCTGGTTTTGGTATTAGAGTGATGCTGGCCTCATAGAATGAGGTTGGAAATATTCCCTTCTCTTCTACGTTTTGGAAAACTTTAAGGAGAATGGGTATTAGGTCTTCACTAAATGTGTGATAAAATTCAGTGGGAAAGCCATCTTCTCCATGCCTTTTGTTCTTAGGTAGTTTTTTGATTACCAATTCAATTTCATTGCTGGTGATTGGTCTGTTCAGATTTTGTTTCTTCCTGGTCAGTCTTGGAAGGTTTTATTTTTCTAGAAAGTTGTCCATTTCTTCTAGGCTATCTAATTTGTTAGAATATAATTTTTCATAGAATTCTCTAACAATTCTTTGTATTTCTGTGGTGTCTGTAGTGATTTTTCCTTTCTCATTTCTGATTCTGTTTATGTGGGTAGACTCTCTTTCTTAATAAGTCTGGCTAGGTTTTTATCTATTTTGTTTATTTTCTGAAAGAACCAGCTCCTGGTTTCAGTGATCCTTTCTCTTGTTTTATTCTTCTCAATTTCATTTATTTCTGCATTAATCATCATTATGTCCCTCCTTCTACTGACTTTGGGCCTCATTTGTTCTTTTTTTTCTAATTTCATTAATAGTGAGTTTAGACTGTTCATATGGAATTGTTTTTCTTTCCCAAGGTAAGCCTGTATTGTAGTATACTTCCCTCTTATCACTGCCTTAGCTGTGTCCCACAGATTTTGTGGTGTTGAGTTATTGTTTTCATGTGTCTCCATGTATTGCTTGATCTCTAATTTTATTTGGTCATTGATCCATTGATTATTTAGGAGCATGTTGTTAAGCCTCCATGTGTTTCAGGGCTTTTTTTTTTCTTTACATAATTTATTTCTAGTTTCATACCTTTTTGGTCTGAGAAGTTGGTTGGTAGACTTTCAATCTTCTTTAATTTACTGAGGCTCTTTTTGTGGCCCAGTATGTGGTCTATTCTGGAAAATATTCCATGTGCTCTTGAGAAGAATGTGTATCGTCCTGATTTTGGGTGTTGTGTTTGGTACATTCTGTTAGGTCCAACTGTCCTAATGTGTTTTTCAGGGCCTGTGTCTCCTTACTTATTTTCTGTCTGGTTGATCTGTCCTTTGCAGTGGGTGGTGTGTTGTCTCCTAAAATGAATGCATTCTATTTCCCCTTTTAATTCTGTTAGTGTTTGTTTCACAGATGTAGGTCCTCCTATGTTGGGTGCATAGATATTTAGAATGGTTATATCCTCTTCTTGGACTAACCCCTTTAACATTATGTGATGTGTTTCTTTGTCCCTTGTTACTTTGTTTTGAAGTCTATTTTGTCTGATACAAATACTGCAACTCGTGCTTTTTTCTCCCTATTACTTTCATGAAATATCTTTTTCCATCCCTTCACTTTTAGTCTGTGTATGTCTTTGGGTTTGAAGTGAGTCTCTTGTAGGCAGCATATAGATGGGTCTTGTTTTTTTATCCCATTCATATGTCTTTTGATTGGTGCATTCAGACCATTTACATTTAGGGTGATTTTCAATAGATATGTACTTATTGCCATTTTAGACTTTAGATTCATGGTTACCAAAGATTCAAGGGTAGCTTCTTTACTGTCTAACAGTCTAACTTAACTCACTTTGCATGCTATTACAAACACAATCTAAACGTTCCTTTTTCTTTTCCTCCTCCATTCTTTATATATTAGGTATCATATTCTGTACTCTTTGTCTATCCCTTGACTGACTTTGGGGGTAGTTGATTTAATTTTGCATTTGGTTACCTCCTTTATTGTGATTTTATTTTCTTTGGTGACAACTCTTTAGCCCTAGGAACACTTCCATCTATAGCAGTTCCTCCAAAATACACTGTAGAAAAGATTTGTGGGAGGTAAATTCTCTCAACCTTTGCTTACATTGAAAAATTTTAATCCCTGTTTTAAATTTAAATGATAATCTTGCCGGGTAGAGTATTCTTCTGTTTCATTGCATTAAATATATTATGCCGCTCCCTTCTGGCCTGTAAGGTTTCTGTTGAGAAGTCTGATGACAGCCTGATGGGTTTTTCTTTGTATGTGATCTTTTTTCTCTCTACGGCTGCTTTTAATACTCTGTCATTATCCTTGATCTTTGCCATTTTAGTTTTTCTATGTCTTGGAGTTGTCCTCCTTGGGTCCCTTATGTTGGGAGATCTGTGTACTTCCTTGGCCTGATAGACTATCTCCTTCCCCAGATTGGGAAAGTTTTCAGCAATTACCTCCTCAAAGACACTTTCTATCCATTTTTTATCTCTGTTCTTCTTCTGGTACCCCTATAATGTGAATATTGCTCTGTTTGGATTGGTCACACAGTTCTCTCATTATTCTTTCATTCCTAGAGATCCTTTTTTCTCTCTGTGCCTCAGCTTCTTTGTATTCCTCTTCTCTAGTTTCTATTTTATTTATCATCTCCTCTACTTCATCTAATTTGCTTTTGAATTCCTCCATTGTGTGTTTCATTTCAGATAGTCTATTTCTTAGAGATTCTATCTCCTCCTTGAATTCCTCCCTAACATCTTGAATATTTTTCTGTAGCTCCCTGAGCATGTTTATGATTTTTATTTTGAAATCATTTTCAGGAAGACTGGTTATTTCAGTTTCACTTGGCTCTCTTTCTGGTGTTTGTGGGATTTTGGTTTGTACCAGCTTCCTTTGATGTTTCATATTTGTAAAGATAATTTCATGTAGGCAGTGACTTGTAGTGCTCAGAAGCTCTACTCTACAGAGCTTCTCAGCTCCTGAAGCGATGGCAGGGGTAACAGGCAAATGGTGCTGTTGCCTGCCAGGGAGGAAAGAGCTCTTTCTTGCTACCTGGCTGCAGTACCTTCTTTCATTTCCAGGGCCTGTGGCTGAGCACAGAGGGAGGAGCCTTCATGCTATGCACTTGTAGCTGCCATAGGTAGTCCGCTCTCTGACTGGCCTGATGCAATGACAGTGGCAGCAGTTTTGCAATTTGGTGCCAGTCGGCAGGAAGGAGCAGCAGGCTGCATATCATAGTGGGGGTTTGGATCCGTGTTGCAAGCCAGGGGGATGGAGTATTTGAAGCTCCTGAATGTTCACAACCTACTGGGCTGAGTGTGCATAGAGAATTTTGTTCACCTGTCCTTTCTTCTGAGCAGAAATCTCTGTGCAATCCTTGCCCCTTTAGCAGCCTTCTCACTGTTGGGAAGTCTCTTAGAGTGCCCACCTTTCTTTTGGCCCAGAGTGGCCTGTTGTGGGTATCTGTTCTCCACAAGTGGCTGGAATCTCAGTTTTTCCAAGTATTTTCCCTGTTATTAGCTTTCCAACCCCACTAATCTTCAGAGCACCATGTAATGTAGGTTTGTGCTCCCCAACCAGTTATCCAGGGCTGGGTGTTCAGCAGTCCTAGGCCTCCACCCCCTCCCTGCTCTGTTTCTCTTCCTTCTGCTGGTGAGCTGGAGTGGGGAAAGGGCTTGGGTCCCACCGGATTTTGGCTCTGGCACTTTACCCTTTTCCATGAGGTCTGTTCTTTTCCCTATGTGTAGGCAGTCTGACACAGCCTTCTTTCCTGTTGCTTTCAGGATTAGTTGTATTTACTATATTTTCATATTGTATGTGGTTTTAGGAGGTTTCTGCCTCACTTCTCCCCCTGACATCTTTAAGACAATCTATCTCTATCTTTTTTTGGCAATCTTTTTAATCTTTACAGTATTGAAATTCTGTACTTACCAAATAATAATTTTTTGCTGGAGGAGGTCATTGAGAGGACATGACCACTGGTTGACTCTTGAGGAGGATCTGGGCTACAGGAGGCTCCTCCTCACCCCCTGCCTTTTCCTTGGAATATATGTTCTGCCCACTCTTCCCACAGTGGGAGCCATTTTCAAGGACACATTCTTGATAGAATAATAGGTTGTTGAGACCAACTGGATGGTATACATGACTGAACCCAGTTAAGACCACTATATAAACTTTTAAGATTCTGGTGGGCAGGTGTGGAGACCTACTTGTCTTGTGTTGACCCAGACAAGTCTTTTATGAAGTTCCCTTGCTTATTAAACCTGCTTCCTACCCATCTGGGGGGGTCTGCTGCTTTCTTTGGTCTTTCCTGGCTCTCTGTGTACAGGAGCCAGCTTCAGATTTCACTCGGCAAGTTCCCAAGTTTGCCAACCAACATCCTTCATTCCCTCTTCCCTCCACACTGGCAACCACCCTTCTATTTTCTGTCTCTTAACTTAACTCTTCTACATACCTCAAATAAGCAGAATCATATAGTATTTGCCCTCTTGCAACTGGCTGATTTCACTTACCATGATGTCTTCAGGTTTCATCCATGATGTAGCATGTGTCAGAATTTCCTAACTTTTTAAGGCTGATTAATACTTCATCGCATGTATACACCACACTTTGTTTATCCATTTATCTGTTGATAGACACTTGGGTTGCTTCTCGTTTGGCCTATTGTGAATAATGGTGCTGTGAACATGTGTGTACAGATTTCAGTTTTTTTGAGTATATACTCAGAAGCAGAATCGATGGGTCATATGGTAATTTTACTTAATTTTTTGAGGGACCATATTTTTTTCCTTAGTGGCTCCCCCATTTCACATTTCAACCAGCAGTGTGCAAGGGTTCCATCTTGCCACACCCTCTTCAGTACTTGCTATTTTCTGTTTTTTCTTTTTAACTACAACCAAAAGTAGTTGTGAAGTGGTATTTAGTTAATTGTAGTTTTTATTTGCATCTCCCTATTGATTAGTGATGTTGAGCATCTTTTACTGTGATTAACTGCTTTTTGTGTATTTTCTTTGGAGATACATCTATTCAAGCCATTTGTCTATTTTTTGACCACTTTATTTTTCTGTTGAGTTGAAGATGCTCTTTATATATTCGGGGTATGAGATATATAACCTGCAAATGTTTCTTCCATTCCAAAGGTCATTTTTCATGCTGTTGTTAGTGTCCTTTTTATTTATTATTTATTTATTTTCATTTTGATATCATTAATCTACAATTACATGAAGAACATTATGTTTACTAGGCTCCCCCCATTCACCAAGTCCCCCCCACAAACCCCATTACAGTCACTGTCCATCAGCATAGTAAGATGTTGTAGAATCACTACTTGTCTTCTCTGTGTTGCACAGCCCTCCCCTTTCCCCCACCCCCCCACATTATACATGATAATCATAATACCCCCTTTCTTCTCCCCTACCCTTATCCCTCCCTATCCTCCCATTCTCCCCAGTCTCTTTCCCTTTGGTAACTCTTAGTCCATTCTTGGGTTCTGTGATTGTGCTGCTGTTTTGTTCCTTTAGTTTTTCTTTGTTCTTATACTCCATATATGAGTGAAATCATTTGGTACTTGTCTCTCTCTGCATGGCTTATTTCACTGAGCCTAATACCCTCTAGCTCCATCCATGTTGTTGCAAATGGTAGGATTTGTTTTCTTCTTATGGCTGAATACTATTCCATTGTGGATATGTACCACATCTTCTTTATCCATTCATCTATAATGGACACTTAGGTTGCTTCCATTTCTTGGTTATTGTAAATAGTGCTGCGATAAACATAGGGGTGCATCTGTCTTTTTTGAACTGGAGTGCTGCATTCTTAGGGTAAATTCCTAGAAGTGGAATTCCTGGGTGAAAAGGTATTTCTATTTTGAGCATTTTGAGGAATCTCCGTACTGCTTTCCACTATGGTTGAACTCATTTGCATTCCCACCAGCAGTGTAGGAGGGTTCCCCTTTCTCCACAACCTCACCAACATTTGTTGTTGTTTGTCTTTTGGATGGTAGCCATCCTTACTGGTGTGAGGTGATATCTCATTGTGGTTTTAATTTGCATTTCTCTGATGATTAGCGATGTGGAGCATCTTTTCATGTGTCTGTTGGCCATCTAAATTTCTTCTTTGGAGAACTGTCTATTCAGCTCCTCTGCCCATTTTTAATTGGATTATTTGCTTTTTCTTTGTTGAGGTGCATGAGCTCTTTATATATTTTGGATGTAAACCCTTTATAGGATCTGTCATTTATGAATATATTCTCCCATACTGTAAAGTACCTTTTTGTTCTATTGATGGTGTCCTTTGCTGTACAGAAGCTTTTCAGCTTGATATAGTCCCACCTGTTCATTTTTGCTTTTGTTTCCCTTATCCGGGGAGATATGTTCATGAAGAAGTCACTCATGTTTATGTTGAAGAGATTTTTGCCTATGTATTTTTCTAGGAGTTTTATGGTTTCATGACTTACATTCAGATCTTTGATCCATTTTGAATTTACTTTTGTGTATGGGGTTAGACAGTAATCCAGTTTCATTCTCTTACATGTAGCTGTTCAGTTTTGCCAACATCCTCTGTTGAAGAGACTATTATTTCCCCATTGTATGTCCATGGCTCCTTTATTGAATATTAATTTACCATATATGTTTGGGTTAATGTTTGGAGTCTCTGTTCTGTTCCACTGGTCTGTGGCTCTGTTCCTGTGCCAGTACCAAATTGTCTTGATTACTGTAGCTTTGTAGAAGAGCTTGAAGTTGGGGAGCGAAATCCCCCCTACTTTATTCTTCCTTCTCAGGATTGCTTTGGCTATTTGGGGTCTTTTGTGATTCCATATGAATTTTTGAACTATTTGTTCCAGTTTGTTGAAGAATGCTGTTGGTAATTTGATAGGGATTGCATCGAATCTGTATATTGCTTTGGGAAGGATGGCCATTTTGATGATATTAATTCTTCCTAACAAGGAGCATGGGAAGATTTTCCATTTGTTAGTGTCCTCTTTAATTTCTCTTAAGAGTGTCTTATAGTTTTCAAGATATAGTTCTTTCACTTCCTTGGTTAGGTTTATTCCTAGGTATTTCATTCTTTTTGATGCTATTGTGAATGGAATTGTTTTCCTGATTTCTCTTTCTATTAGTTCATTGTTAGTTTGTAGGAAAGCCACAGATTTCTGTGTGTTAATTTTGTATCCTGCAACTTTGCTATATTCCGATATTAGTTCTAGTAGTTATGGAGTGGAGTCTTTAGTGTTTTTTATGTACAATGTCATGTCATCTGCAAATAGTGACAGTTTAACTTCTTCTTTACCAGTCTGGATTCCTTGTATTTCTTTGTTTTGTCTGATTGCCATGGCTAGGACCTCCAGTACTATGTTAAATAACAGTGGGAGAGTGGGCATCCCTGTCTTGTACCCGATCATAGAGGAAAAACTTTCACCTTTTTGCTATTCAGTATGATGTTGGCTGTGCGTTTGTCATATATGGCCTTTATTATGTTGAGGTACTGGCCCTCTGTGCCCATTTTTTTGAGAGTTTTTATCACGAATGGATGTTGAATTTTGTTGAATACTTTTTCAGCATCTATGTAGATGATCATGTGGTTTTTGTCCTTCTTTATATTTATGTGGTGGATGATGTTGATGGATTTTCAAATGTTGAACCATCCTTGCATCCCTGGGATGAATTCCACTTGGTCATGGTGTATGATCCTTTTGATGTATTTTTGAATTCGGTTTGCTAATATTTTGTTGAGTATTTTTGCATCTACATTCATCAGGGATTTTGGTCTGTAATTTTCTTTTTTGGTGGGGTCTTTACCTGCTTTTGTTACTAGGGTGATGTTGGCTTCATAGAATGAGTTTGGGAGTATTCTGTCCTCTTCTATTTTTTGGAAAACTTTAAGAAAAATGGGTATTATATCTTTTCTGTGTGTCTGATAAAATTCCAAGGTAAATCCGTCTGGTCCAGGGTTTTGTTCTTGGGTAGTTTTTTGATTACCATTTCAATTTCTTTGCTGGTAATTGGTTTGTTTGGGTTTTCTGTTTCTTCCTTGGTCAGTCTTGGAAGGTTGTATTTTTCTAGGAAGTTGTCCATTTCTTCTAGGTTTTCCGTCTTGTTAGCATATAGGTTTTCATAGTACTCTCTAATAATTCTTTGTATTTCTGTGGGGTCCATCGTGATTTTTTCCTTTCTCATGTCTGATTCTGTTGATGTGTGTTGATTCTCTTTTTCTCTTCATAAGTCTGCTAGGGGCTTATGTATTTTGTTCATTTTCTCGAAGAACCAGCTCTTGGTTTCATTGGTTTTTGCTATGGTTTTATTGTTCTCAATTTCATTTATTTCTTCTCTGATCTTTATTATGTCCCTCTTTCTGCTGACTTTAGGCCTCATTTGTTCTTCTTTTTCCAATTTTGATAATTGTGACATTAGACTATTCATTTGGGATTGTTCTTCCTTCTTTAAGTATGCCTGGATTGCTACATACTTTCCTCTTAAGACTGCTTTCACTGTGTCCCACAGAATTTGGGGCTTTCTGTTGTTGTTGTCATTTGTTTCCATATATTGCTGGATCTCCATTTTAATTTGGTCATTGATCCATTGATTATTTAGTAGCATGTTGTTAAGACTCCATGTGTTTTTGAGCCTTTTTGCTTTCTTTGTACAATTTATTGCTAGTTTTATACCTTTGTGGTCTGAAAAGTTGGTTGGTGGAATTTCAATCTTTTGGAATTTACTGAGGCCCTTTTTGTGGGCTAGTATGTGGTCTATTCTGGAGAATGTTCCATGTGACCTTGAGAAGAATTTGTATCCTGATGCTTTTGTATGTAGAGTTCTATAGATGTCTATTAGGTCCATCTGTTCTAGTGTGTTCTTCAGTGCCTCTGTGTCCTTACTTATTTTCTGTCTGGTGGATCTGTCCTTTGGAGTGAGTTGTGTGTTGAAGTCTCCTAGAATGAATGCATTGCATTTTATTTCCTTCTTTAATTCTGTTAGTATTTGTTTCACATATGCTGGTGCTCCTGTATTGGGTGCATATATATTTATAATGGTTATATCCTCTTGTTGGACTGACCCCCTGATCATTATGTAATGTCCTTCTTTATCTCTTGTTACTTTCTTTGTTTTGAAGTCTATTTTGTCTGATACTAGTACTGTACTGTAACACCTTCTTTTTTCTCCTTGTTGTTTGCATGAGATATCTTTTTCCATCCCTTGACTTTTAGTCTGTGCATGTCTTTGGGTTTGAGGTGAGTCTCTTGTAGGCAGCATATGGATGGGTCTTGCTTTTGTATCCATTGTATTACTCTGTGTCTTTTGATTGGTGCATTCAGTCCATTTACATTTAGGGTGACTATTGAAAGATATGTACTTATTGCCATTGCATGCTTTAGATTCGTGGTTACCAAAGGTTCAAGGTTATCTCCTTTAATATCTTCCTGTCTAACTTAACTCACTTATTGAGCTATTATAATCACTGTCTGATGCTTCTTTATTTCTCTTCCTTCTTATTCCTCCTCCTCCATTCTTTATATGTTGGGTGTTTTATTCTGTGCTCTTTTGTGTTTTCTTTGACTGCTTTTGGGTCATTGATTTTATTTTTTGCCTTTAGTTGGTATTTGGTTGGCCTTCTTTCTTTGCTGTGATTTTATTTTCTCTGGTGACATCTATTTACCTTAGGAGTGCTCCCATTTAGAGCAGTCCCTCTAACATACCCTGTAGAGGTTGTTTGTGGGAGGCAAATTCCCTCAACTTTTGCTTGTCTGGGAATTGTTTAATCCCTCCTTCATATTTAAATAATAATCATGCTGGATATAGTGTTCTTTGTTCAAGGCCCTTCTGTTTCATTGCATTAAATATATCATGCCATTCTCTTCTGGCCTGTAAGGTTTCTGTTGAGAAGTCTGATGATAGCCTGATGTGTTTTCTGTTGTAGGTGACCTTTTTCTTCTCTCTAGCTGCTTTTAAAATTCTGTCCTTGTCCTTGAGCTTTGCCATTTTAATTATTATGTGTCTTGGTCTTGTCCTCTTTGGGCCCCTTCTGTTGGGGGTTCTGTGTGTTTCTGTGGTGTGAGTGACTATTTCCTCCCCCAGTTTGGGGAAGTTTTCAGCAATTACTTCTTCAAGTACACTTTCTATCCCTTTTCCTTTCCCTTCTTCTTCTGGCACCCCTATAATACGGATATTGTACCTTTTGGATTGCTCACACAGTTCTCTTAATGTTGTTTCAATCCTGGAGATCCTTTTATCTCTCTCTGCCTCAGCTTCTATGCATTCCTGTTCTCTGGTCTCTATTCCATCAATGGCCTCTTTCTTCTCATCCATTCTGCTTTGAAGTCCTTCCAGAGATTGTTTTATTTCTGTATCTCCCTCCGTAGCTCTTAAAATATTTCTCTGCAAGTCCATCAGCAGGGTTATGACCTTAGTTTTAAATTCTTTTTCAAGGAGATTGGTTAGGTCTGTCTCCTCAGATTCCTTTTCAGGGGAGGCTGTTTGGGTTAATCTGATCTGTATCAAATTCTTTTGCCTTTTTCATGGCGATAGAGATAGTCGTGGGTAGTTGGCACATGTCAGCTGGGAGAACGTCTCTTCTTGCTAGTTTGTGGCCTTCGTCTCCTGGGAGAATGGCGACCTCTAGTGGCTTGTGCTGGGCAGATGCGTGTAGATGGGGTCTCTGATTCTTGCCCCGCTGCTGTGAAGGAAGCTCCACAGCGCAGTTGCTGTGGGCTCCTCTATGGCGAGGTCACGCCACAGTGGGAATGGGTGGGAGGCTGTTTATCTCCATGAGGGGCCTTGAAGCAGTGCTGCCGCCCAGGAAGTTAAGGCGCCCGGAGCTCCGTGGGTTCCCAGCTGTGGATCTGATTGTGCCGGGACACCTCCATCCAGCTGTGGGGTCCCTGTCCCTTTAAGAATTTCAAAGGGCACTTGCTTTTCTTTGTCCCAGGGGTGCTGACTGCAGGGACCCACTCGCAGGTTTTACTGTCCCATTTCCCTAGTATCCAGCACCCCATGCACTGTGTGTCTGCGCTCTGGTCCGGATGGCTGGGGCTCGGTGTTCAGCACTCCTGGGCTCCCTCTCCCTCCCGCTCTGGCTCCTCTCCTCCCACTGGGAGCTTGGATGAGGGGCGCTCGGGTCCCGCCCGGCTACGGCTTGTATCTTACCCCCTTAGCAAGGCGCTTGGTTCTCACAGGAGTAGATGTAGTCTGGCTGTTGTCCTGTATCTTCTGGTCTCTCTTTTCAGAATAGTTGTATTTGTTGTATTTTCAAAAATATATATGTTTTTGGGTGGAGATTTCTGCTGCTCTACTCATGCCACCATCTTATCTCCACCTCCATTAGTGTCTTTTAATGCATAAATGTTTTCAATTTTAATGTAATACAACTTACCTATTTTTCTTTTGTTGCCTTATACTTTTGACATTATATTCAAAAAAATGATTGGCAAACACATCACTGTGAAGTTCTTTCTCTGTTTTCTTCTGAGAGTTTTATAGTTTTAGCTCTTAACACTTAGATCCTTTGATCCATTTTATTTAATTTTTGTATATTGTGTAATGTAAGTTTCCAACATCATTCTTTTACATGTTTATGGTTTTCACAATACCACTTGTTGAAAAGACTGTCCTTTGAATGAAATATTTTTGAAGAATGCAACATATATAGAGTAGTTAGGGATCTAGTCAAACAGCCAGCTGAAAAATTCACTTATGTTCATACTCTAGGCTGAATGGAGAGCAGAGTAGTTTGGACTTAATTTAGTAGGGAATAACGTGTCATTGATTAGAGCTGTAGTTCAGAAAAACAAATCTGTTGGCCAGTAGATGGGTTAGAGCAGGAGAGATTATAGAGCATGTGCTCAGAAGCAAAAGAGAATATTGTAGAAACATTTTTTTTCTTTGTTAACACACATCATATCTAGTATTGAAAGTTACAAATGTTATTGACTGATACTTTTGCATTTTTATGACCCATAAAGGACTGTTAATGAATTTTACACTTTGAATTACTGTTCTAATAAAAAATGTGATTGCTCATAATTTAGAACTTGGAAAATAGAGTGGCATGAAGAAAAAAACCATTTCAAAACACCATTGATCCTGTGATCCAGATGTTATTGCTGCCAACACTGGCTGCCTGCAAGTTCAATTTTATAAACATGCATTTATATAACTAAGAATAATATTCAATATGAAGCTTTCCATTCCTGTTTTCCTTTTCTTAATAGCACTTGGCATTGTTCTATGACTACATTTCCTTGCTATTTTAATGAATTTTAAAGTGTGTTTAATTAATATGTATTGCAAAGGGAGGTAGGAGAGCTGGTTCTAATCTCAGCAATAGCATAGACTTGCTCGATAACCTTACCCAGATGTTCAGCCAGTCATGACCTCACTTTCACTGCCTGCAAAAATTGGATAATAGTTGCTACTTATTCCCTGGGGCCTGATGAAGAGCAATGAGGTAATGCCTGGGAATTGCTTTTTCTTCTCTGTAAGAAAGGTGTTGTGCATGTACAGATTATTGTATCACATTGGGCCCTTGCTGACCAATGGTGTAGCAAGGGCAAGACCACTTTCTTCTGTTTCCCCATCAGCCCCCACATCCTATCTCTGTGAGCTTATGGTATTGCTTTCTATATGGCGGGCTTATCACATAAACACACAGCTGCATTGTGTTTCTGCAGCTAGAGAAAATATTTATGGCTTAGAAGGCAGTCTTTCTAGATGATTTGATTAGTGTGTTATGAACACACAGACAATATCAGGAGCATCCAGTAGCATCTCAGTATTCCAACTTCATCTATTCTTCTAGTTATATTTATCATTCTTCCTCAAATTTGAGATGGCTGCTGCTTCTGCAGGCAGTGTTTCTATCTGTTCGAAGAAGTATGACTGTGTGACCTGCTGTCCTTGCTGTACTCCCTAGCAGTGTCATTTGTTTGCTCAGTGCAGGGCTGGCATCTGTTAGTGTATCTTCCTTTTCCATATAATGGAATGGACAAGATGATTATTTTATGCCTTTCCTCTGATTACAGAATTCCAGGTTTAGCCATCACGTTTGCTCACAATCCTTGCTTGTAATGGATGCTAAAAATTACTCATACAGTGGATTTCTTTTGGGGAAGCTGACTACATTATTCATTTTGTGAAACCAGGGTTTTTGTGTTTTCTGCAGACTTCTTTCCATTATGAAGCCACATATTGCTCAGTTTTCTATGAATGGTAACTGAATGATTTCTCTGTAGTCTTTGAGATTAGAAGGCAATAGATAGGGCAAACTTCTAACAGCTTCTTATATTGAATGCTTGCAGTGGGCAGCATCTTTGGAATCATTTTTTAACAGCCCTTTAAATAGTCATTCTTTTAAACAGCCCATGATATAGAAACCACATATGTGTATTTTAAAAATTGGGGTGCATAGGTTTAAAGTACCTGAGACTTGCCCTTATGTAAATGGCTGAATCTAGATACTAATCCAGGGCTCCCAACTCCAGCCTAGGTCTCTACTCACTGCCCAGAGAGACAAGGTAAATGATTTTCCAAGTAGAGCAATAAGACCTAAGAAATCAAAATAAGGTTTTAGGATGGCTGTATTTGGATTAAGCACTTTCTCCTTTCCTCTAATGTGTGATGTTAGCCAGCAAAGACTCTTGCTTTTCCAGTTTGTATACCGTGCAGCATCTGAAACAGCATTTTGGACCATCAGAAAAGGCTTGAATTCTTACTCTGTTTCCCAGATCAAACAGTGAACTGTTTGTTTTTGCCACAGAGGCCTTCAAAAATCCTACACATGTGGATAAAGCTGAAAGCATCTAGCAAAATCTGCCCAAGTATCAACAATATTTGAAAGAGCATTTCTGAAAGCAGTCTTTACACTTTATTTCTATTATACTTCATCTGTGCATTTTGAAATGCATTCCCTGCCCAGCTTTACTAATCCCACCCCATCTCATACAGGGAGGGAGAGCACCTTTCATCTCCATTTTACAGATGTACACACTGAGTGATGATGGGCTGTGCTGAGGGAGGCTTTTAGGCTTTCTGATTTACAGAATCTAATAATGAGAGCACGGGTCCTCTTGTGCCCTCCTGCTCCATGTTATTTTCAATTTGCTATCTCATCTTGAGAGGGCATTTTCATCTTTTTATATTTTTAGATCATAGTCTCAACTTTCATTTGCACCACCAGACCTGTAAATTCTGTAGAAAACCTGGTCTTGGTGACATCTGTTTCTTTTGAGGGAAGGGAAATGGGGTAATCTAATAGAAAGACCTGTACCAAAATGTATCATTTTCTTTTAACTCTGCTTAGTTATGCTGAAGTTTTAAATTTAACTTTAAAAGAACCAGCAATTATATCTGTGGTAGTGCCATTTAAAATTATGATATAATACCTAACTTATTTTTATCTGCTAGTATTGCTTATAAACACATAAATGTAAATAAACCAATCTTAGAAAATTAATTGGAAATCAATAAATATATTCACCAATTTTTTTTTTAAACTGTGCTCAGGGAAACTAAGAATGATTCTTCATTTTCTGTCTACAAAGCTACAGGTGTACAGGTGGTTAGTATTACAAACTTAGTTTTGCTGGCCATTATGCTATGGGATGTGGTTTTATTTATGTTGATTTTTAAAAATACAGGATGATCACATGTTCACAGGAGGTATGTGTTGCGCTTGATGACATCCTTTAAATGGATCAGGTCCTACCTATTAATTCCCAGAAGAGAGGTCCTATCTGCTAATTCTGTGCCTTGTCAGTAAATGCACACTGAAGGGATGAACAAATGAATGAGTGAATGACTGTGTAAGTTATTGAGTTGGACAAAGAAAGCTAATAGAAATAAACTGGACATTGGAAGGCAATTCATGCAATACTTGTTAGGAGATCAATAGGGACAGCCACCAGGACTATATTAACTGACTTAAGAAAAGTCAGGTAGGAAAAGCTGTAAACTAGGAAGTGATTTTTAAGTTATCAGTGAAGGAAAATTATCTAGAGAAATGGCAAAGGCATTGATCCCAGCAGGCCAGACACAACTCTCCTAGATTCACTTATATAATGAACAAATATATATTGAGAATCTATTCTCTGCCAGGCACAGGGCTAGTGACTGAGGCTACAAAAGTCAACCCACTTATGGCTTCTGCCTAAGTGTAATTAAGTGGAAGACACTGACTAGAAATCTAATGATATTAAAGTAATGTTATTATTGATATAGTAGAAATATTTATAAAATTCATCAAAATACATAGAAAGGGAGAATCATTTTGGTTGGCAGAGTTACAGAAGATTTTTATAGAGAAAGTAACGGGAAAGCTTTTTGCTTTGTTTTGTTTTTACTTCATTTAAAAATTTTCTATTTGTGGACAGCCTTGGCAGGAACCTTGGAGAACTGTGGTGGCCTCTCTATGTCCAACAATTTTTCCCTGACAGCTCTACTCTTCCCACTCTATAAACAGGACAGCAGGTAGTGTGTCCAAGATTAACCAGCTAATGAATGAATAAAATCCAGTTTTTCATGGCTCCAAAGCCACTTTGTGTGAAGGGATCAAAAGGAAATCATCAGGCAGGTAAGAAGCAGGAAGAGGGGATTCTCCACAGCGGGAACAGCACCCCACAGTGAGGGCGGCATTCCAGGGTACGGAATACTAGGGGAATGAGAGTGTTTCCTTGGGTTAGAAGGAGGGCCTATGTTGTGTGCCTGGTTATTTGAGAAGCACCATAGTCAATAAAAAGATTTTAATATTCATTCCAGCTCTGAGGTTTTACAGTAGTTAAAAATTATTACTTCAAGGGACTTATTAACTCCCTTAACTTGTCAACTATTTATTGAGCATTTACTTTATCAGTGCAGGAAAATTATCTAGAGAAATGGCAAAGGCATTGATCCCAGCCAGCCAGACATAATTCTAGGTGCCAGTGATATAACATTAAGCAACATAAAGAATGTCCCTGATCTTATGAAGCTTACGTATAGAGGGAATAGATGCCAAGAAAGGAGTAAACAAATAGTTCTACATAGTGATGATTAACTATGAAGCAAAACAGCAGAAAAAGAGGATAAAAATGGATGGTGCAGGTTACATATAAAGGTTATGAAAGGCACCTACAATAAGTTGATATTTGAACGCTATTATCTAACAGAGGGGAGCAGACATGTATCCAACCAACCATAGAATGAGACATGTGATAAATACTAATAAATACTAAAAATAAGTTAAAGAAGCATTTATTGAGTATGCTCCTATGTAGACAATATCCACAATACCTAAAAGACATTATTTATCCCAAGTTCACAGATGAGGAAATTGAGGATCGGAGAGGTTAGATAACTTCTCTAAAGGCACACAGCCTAGATTCAAACTCACATTTCTCTGAATCCATAGATTGTGTTCTACCCCCCTCAAAGAACTGTAGGAGCCTTCTTTTAGGATGCAGATGGGAAGCTTAAAGGAGGATTTCTTGGTAGAGGGCATGAATTTGGGCTCCAAAGGATGGGTGGGATTTTGATATGAGAAAATGAGAAAAGTGAATAAGAATGAAACACCCAAAATAAAAGAAAGCAGAAGGGAAAATTGCAGGGTTTGCCTAAAAGCGGATAGTTTGAGGTTCAGGCTAAGAGTGGACCCCTAGGGAAGGAGGAAGCAGAAACAGGACCAGACTGCACAACAGGACAGGCATGGGAACACACGTGCAGGACATGGAGAGCCCTGCGGAGGAGTCCGTCTTTTATTTAGTAGGCAATGGGAAGCCACTGAAGGTGTTCCTCAAGAGAGAGCTGCTTACTATAGGATGGATAAACACTTTTGAGAAGCTGTCATCATTCTGTTTCTTTAATTACTTTATTAAACTCACCAAAAGCTCATTGCCTGTATTATTCACACTTGTTCACTTCAAGATTAGGTCTTGCATTAACCTGCTGCAGTGTTGCATGAGGGAAGGTATGGGCCATAGCTTTGCATGAAAAAAATTCAGGGGTGCCGATTCTCAATGGGTTCCCTGAGAAATGGCATTGTCCCAGATGTTGTATTGCTAGGTGGATGTGATGCATTGGATGAACTCCACCTGGCTGGTCCAACCCTCAGTGAACTGGTGAGGTGCTGACAGGATGAGGTGGTAGAGCCGAGCAGTGCTGGTATTACAGTGAGCAGCCAGGGAGATATTATTCACAAGAGAAGAAAGAGCACAACTAATTCACCTTTGTTCCCAGTTGGTGAGCAGATTACATTCTTTACAGCACTGCGATGACTCCAGCCACCCACGGTGGAGGGAAAATAGGCTGGAGGGAGCTCTTTAAGTTCGAGCTCAATGGTATTATGAGAAACCAAGATATGCCAGCGGGGTGCAATGCAGGGTCAGACTCCCAGAGTGTCCCTCAGGCATTTCTGGTGGCCTGTTATATAATCTGCCCTTTTGTGCTTTCTGTCTGTTTTTTCCCCTGTGTATTATACATTTCAGTCTGTATATTGAACTGCTGTATGCTGAAGGTGACAGCCAAAATGTGTTTGAAAATCATCCTTCAGTTATATTTTTCATTCAGAGACATGGTTTTACAATAAATCCTAATGCAGGGGTTCCATCTATGAATGGCCTTGCAGAGTGGTCTGTGAACTCTTGAAATTATTTGCAAATTTTTGTATTTATGTGCATTTTCAGGGGGGTAGTCATAAAACTTTAAAGGGTTCTGTTACTGTTAAGGTAAAAAAATCCTTTACTTCCTTGGAATTATCTTCTCCCCTCCCTGCTCCCCCTCCCACCCCCTCCCCCTTCCCTCTCTCTTCCCTCCCCCTCCCTCCTGCCCTCCTTCCCTCCCTCCCCTCTTCCCTCCCTTCCTTCTTACCTTCATTCTCCCTTTTTCACTATAGCCTTTCTTTCTTTCCTTTCCTTCAACTTGTTAACCAGTTTACTAACTACTTTGTAGCAAACTTCTCAATTTTCTTTATTTCTTCTCTCACTCAACTCTTTTTTTTCCCCATATGGTGTAGAGTAAAACAGCTGGAAAACAACGAAGACAGGAGAGTAGAAATGAGAGTAAGTAAACATGACAGGAAGCCAGACAGCTGTGGGTCAGATTTGGGGACCAAAGTATTGGTCCTCCTTTCCTTCCTCCCACACTTTTCATTCCTACCTCTTTTGGTAAAGGTAGTTGCAGCATTTACAAAACAAAATGAAAAAAAAAGAAAGAAAGAAAAAGGAAAGTAGAAATCAGAAGAGATAGTGGAAGCCTAAATATTGCTCCATACAAAATTAACAAAGGGTAAAGGGACACCACATGCTAACTTTATGATTTAGGGTTTGCAATGGAAAGTTTTCAAGTGGGTCAAAAGAAATGGTGTTTGAAACATATCTGAAGCAATCAATGAATAGAAGACAGAACTTGAGTATAATGAAGAAAATTCTGGGAAGCAAGGGCTGTAGTTATTTGGGTTTAGCCATATCACAACATACGTTTCTCTTATGAAATATACATGGAGTCAAAATTCCTCTAGAAATTATGCTCCAATTTCATGGAATATCCAGAATTGCAATGGGTTTCTCTATTTGCAAGATCTGGTACATTAGTAATATTGTAAACTTGAAAATTGTTTTTATTTGTATATTAAATTAGAATTATTATAAATGGAAGAAAGGAAACTAGTGTGGATCCAGCAAACCTGGTTTTGAATCCTGGCTCTGACAGTTGCAATTTTTTGCTATAGACAACTTAGTTGAACCCTAAGGACTGAATTTTCTTCCTGTATGAAATAAGACTAATAACACTTAATCCATAAAGTTAGTGTGAAATCAAAATTAAATGATTTGTTCTTGCATATGATACTCAGTCTCTGTATATTGAACTGTTGTATATTGCATGTGATAATCAATAAATGTTGCTCATACCATAGATGCAAACTTGAAGCAAAACAAAGGCATTTTAAAAATAGTAAAATAAACCATCTTTGTATAATTTGGTATTTTTTCCATTATCCAGTTTTGACCTTATCCATGTATTTTAACAGTACATATGTATAGTGGTCGATTATGTTTCCCTTTCCAACTCAGCAAGTTTGTGGTGTCAGACTGTCTTAATGCTGTTTCAGCTTTTCTACAATTTTTTCCCTCTTTCAACCACCAAAGAAGAAATAGTTAACAGGATGTGAACCATAGTCACAAAATGTCCACCTTCCAGGCCCCTTTTCTAGCTTTACTCACTCTCCCACCTGCCACATGGTGAGAGTTCAAACAATATTTCTTGCTGTTATTATTATTATTAGTTCATTCTGTGAGGTTCTAAAAGCAGAAAGGTGAGAAATATCTAAATAATGGTACAGGACTCTTGAAAGGGTTGAAGACCTATGTTTGTTTTTCCTCTAACTAGAATAAAGTGTCTTTCCTGACACTCAAATGAGGGAATGAAACTATGTCCCCTACCATCTCTTCTTCCTCTGAAGTGGGCTATTTTTTAGGCAGTATATTGTTCACTTCACACTTGGTTCCCCTTAGCTGGTCCCCTACACATACTTTAAAAGAAGCTTAGATAAAAGCTTCTATTAAAACTGCTTCAATCATACTTTTCTTGAAGGGCCATTATCCATCAAACAGAACAAAATATTTTGAACAAAAATTAAAATGCAATTTTTTTAAAGAGAGATTTTAACTTTCTTACTAATAGCTAAAGAATGGATGTGGATTTCAATACCCAAGTACCTCAAAAATTACTCTAAGACAATTCTGGTGATGGGATAGTTCGGATGAAACAGCTCTTCAAACAAGAGTGATTCTAGGAACATGTACAGACTGATGCCTGTCAGTCACAGTCAGTCAAGAAATCAGTAACAGAGGCTGTGTGACACAATTCATCCATCCTTTGCCTCCTGCCCTCTGTTTATTTCATATTTCTTTAGACACCTGTGACTATTCTTTAATTGTCTGAACCCCTTTCGATGGAAATAAGGCATTCAAGGTTTTCATTTACTTTCTCATTTGAGATCTGTTTTAACTTTCCACCTTTGTTTATAACTATAGATTTGAGAAAAGTTGAGCTCTTTTCCTCCGTTATACTTTCTGTCAGTAGAAATACTGTCGATGGTGTTGTATATTAATCATACCCATGGTAGTAATTTTTGTTTCTCTGAAGAGTTCATCTTGCCTGCCTGACTCAGCACTCAGGTGCTTCTGGTGTCTTTTACTTTTCTCAGGAGTGGAGACCTGGTATCCCCTGCTACTACCAATGATTTTTTGTTATTTGGTCCTTTGCATGGATTTAGATCCAACGTTATAAGAATTCTATTTCTAAATATTTGGAAAGATAAAAGACAGCTCCACACTGATTTCTTCTGGGAAACAATTTGGTAACTGTGATCCATCAAAGGTCAATGTATTTTTCTGATTTACTTAACTTTAGATTAACTTCATGTAGACTTTCCCAAAACTGAATAGCACAAGGCACTTTCCAGCTCTTAATTCTAGCCTGCACAAGTCACTGTTAGTTTTATTGCTTTCCTACTCCATATTTGGCTAAATTTCTCCACTTAGTATCTTCATCACATTTCATCACCTTGCTGTATTTTCCTTCTTTTAGGTCAGCAAAGTAACTAAAATCAATACTAATGCAGATCCTTATGACATGCCACAGTCCCTTCCCTCCATGTGGCCCTGCTGCTGCTCACAAGCTCCTTGGGCTTCAGTGTCCAATCCAGGTCATTATCCACTTCAGCACCATGCTTCCTCTAATTCACAGTGTGTCTTCTCACCGTCCACACTGCTCAGAGAAGAGCAGGCTTTGTTTTAAAGAGACTCTTGTGTCTGGAATCAGAGATCCTTTTTAAACCAGGCATAAGTACCCTTTTAAACCATATATAAGTACCATTGAGAAAGCAGTGGTTATACAATAGCATGTTACTTTTCAAGGAAAAAACAACTCTATTATACTTCAATGCAAAGGTGGACAGCTTTTGGACAAAATTTGGGAATGGGATACAGATCAGATAGGTACTAGTCCCTGGTTCGCCCTTAGACACTGGTGATCCCAGGGACATTTATGTAAACTCTTACTAAATATTTATTTGTTTGATTTTATCTTTATGCTGAAATCCCCATTAAGATCGTGTTAGGTGGCTGTACAACATCAATGCAATAATAATGCACTGAGAGCATCATCTATAAAGAGAGGGATTTAATGCTTACCATCGGAAAGTGAGAAAGAACTGCAGTCTTTACTTAGAAAGGGGATTTCATAGAAATTCGTCATAAAATATTACAAGGTCTAAGATCCTGGAAAAGCCTGACCACCTAATTTAGATGCAGAAATTTTATAACAACAATTCTAAAACTGACCCAAGAGCCCAATTAATTCTCTCACAGGTCATGATTTATGAACAGAAACATAAAGAGGTTACTTATATTACTTTTTTCTACTGTACATCTTTCTAAAGTGTTAAAGAAAAAAAATCCCAAGAGTTTCCAGGAACTCCCCTGCCCTCATGACCCTGATACAGTATGGATTTTCAATGTTCTGTGCTCTAGACTTCATGATTTTTAAATTCAGTCAATTTCCTTGTGATATTTTGAGTGTGGTTAATGGTATATACAACCTGGAACACTTCATTTGCCATAAAGAACAATGTCCATTGTGCAAAAGTGTAACATATTTATAAGTTGCTCTGATTTGTGCTGATTCCATCAAAATCAGAGTTGGATGACTAATTACCTCTGTATTTAAAAAATCACACTGGTTGCTGCAATTTCAGCCTGAAATCATTTAGATAGTTTTTGGCATTTGTATAGTATTGGCTCAGTCAAATTCTTAGGTTCTGATAAAATCAAGGGCATCACGTAAATCTTGAAGGCAATGAATCAGAAACACAGAAACAAAGCAAGTGACTGAGGGATTGGAGGGGAGTGATGAGGGAAGAAAGGCAGTATTTATGTGACTTGTAGGCGCACCACACTCTACTTCCTCCCTTAGGTTAGACACGGCTGTATTAGGGTCTGTCTAACTCTATCACTTTAACTATTGTTTTAATGAATGTCAAATTATCACAGTCTTCTAAGATTTCAGTTTGGAAGACCTTCTGATGAGTTTTCTATCTTATTTCCTTTCAATACACAGGAATTATACTGAAGAAATTAGATCATTCTTTGTAGACAATAGGGATATAGTCCCAAAAGCTTTTATGATTTGAGGTCCTTTTGGCAACAGCAAGTAACTGAATTTCATACCTGTATTAATAATTTGGAAGATTGCTTTTTCAGGGTAGAAATAAGGTTCTGAAGTAAGAGTGTCCTTAAAGTGAATACAGATCCCCCTATCTTTGTACGACTCAATAATTTATGACTCAATCCCATAGAAATATTCAGGCATAGTGCTATCTTTGTTTACAATTAAGGAAAAGCTAAAAGACACTTCATTTTATATAAAAATATTCATTATGTTGAAGGGATTGTGGTGAGTGCCAAGTATATAATTTAACATGACAAATGTATCTGCTTTTATAAAGCTTGCATTATAGCGGGGAATTCAGAAATATAAACAGGCAGTTACATAAACAGTGTGACAAAAGCTGTGATAGGGAATTAGGTATGAGGCTCTATGGAAGTAACAAAGAAAGGCATGATTCCACATGGATCTGGGATTCAGGAAGGGCTTCCTCTAGGAAGTAACAGATAAGTTAAAACTTGAAGGAAAACTAAAAGGAAACAATGTTTTAACAAAGAGCATGTATAATGGTTTACGAGAGTACATGAAGCAGAGATACTGGGTATGACTCAGTGGGACTGAATGATGGTGATAATGGTAAAGAAAAGGGAAGCTAGAGGTAGGTAAGATCTATACCTACTGTAAAGTGTGCGGGAGAGACTGAATCTTATCCTAATGTAGGGACTGATACTGAAAGGTCCAAAGGGGAAAATGGCATATTGCAATTTATGTCTGAAAGATCAGTCAAATCATTAAACAGTATGTAGCTAAAGCTGAGTTTTCAGTATCTCAAGTCATAGGGAACACAATACATGTTTAGATTTATGTTTAGATTCAATATAAACAGACCTCCATTTTTAGCAGCAAGGCAGTTTAGATTCTCTGACATACTTTATGGTTGCAAACAACTGAAGACCTCTCACATTATTATATCATTGATGTTCAGGCAAGAAATTAAATTCTCAGAGGCAAAATCTAAGCAAAAGTGAGAACTCAGATAACTGGAGGAATGAAACTAGCTTTCACTCTGAGAGTATTTGTGAAATAAAGGTGACCTGATCTTTAGTTTTTATGTCCCCACAAGGCATGGAAAATGGAAGAAAATGCTTAGGACCTTCTATATATGGGGATTAAAAAAGAGATTCTATGTTAAAATGGGCCCTAAAGCCCTGTTACCTCAGGGTAAAGATGAAATAAAAACTAGAAATAATACTCCTTGCCTGACCACTCTTATCACAGTAAGGGAAATCTCTTTTCTCAAAGTTTGATATTTATTTGAAGGAAAAAAGATGTCTTTAGAATTTCTTGCCACAGGACAGTCCTCAGGTAGGTTTGAAATGGTGTGAGATCAGATGTGTTTTAGGATTGTGGAAGAAGAAAGTGCAGATCCTCTCTGGAGAAATTAATCTTTAACTCAATTCTCAAATAAATCTCATGAATATCCTAAGGAGTATGAGCTCAAAGCCCAAATCCCAACACACACAATGAAACAAAAGGAAGAAAGTGAGAGCTATTAGAAATAGCAGATGGTAGTATGGAGTTCAAAAAGTCATCAGATACTGATAGTACTAGAGAAAGAACAGAAAATAAGTATATTTAATGTTCATAGAAATAAGGAGTAGGTTAATAAAAATGACTAAGCAGAGATGAAAAAATTAGATTTCCTAGAAATGAAAAATGCAGTTTTTTTACACTAAAAACTCAATGAACAGATTTAACAGAAGTTTGGAAACAGCATAAGAGAAAATTAATGAATTGGAAGACATAGTTGAAGAAGAAATTATGCAGAATGGGATGCCAAGAGACAGAGATGGGAAACTTGAAAGAGGCTGAGAGCTGTAATACAGAGTGAAAAGATGTAGCATATGTGTAGTCAAACTTCCAGAAGGAAAGAACACAGAGAATGGGGGAGATAATATATTTCAAAAAGAAACATTTCCCAGAATTGATAAGAGATACTAACATTCAAATCATGGAAGCCTAGTGAATCCACCTAAGAAGGGTAAATAAAAGAAAATCTGTACCTAGATTCATCATCATAAAACTGCAGACCAAAAATAAGAATATGTTAATTCAGTATAAAAATTATTTTTATGATTTATTATATCCATATCATTATAACTTTTTACTAAGAGTGATTTCCCCATATTGCCATAGTAATTAATTATAACTAATTTTCTGATAAGAACATCTTGGATAAAATTTTGGCTCAACTCCATTCATTTATTTACCTATATTTATGTAACATTTTAAACCACATGGCCATGCAGAATATAATTAAGGTCTTAGACTCCTAACTGAAAAGAGATCAGAAATGTCATTTAGTATAGTTCTTAGCATTTTTAAAAGGAGGAAATGGAAATATTGCTTTCCTGTATTGTAAAGCCATTTAATTGTTGTAGACTCATGTCTCAAATAAGAAATCATTCTAAATGACTAATTGTTTTTTGGTAATTGCTATTCCTTCTCTTTAGTTTGATGAATGGAGAGACCATAGTTTAAATTACAACATTGGCAAGACTCACATGACAGGTAAAATGGTCTTTGCTGAAATAGTGTTGGTAAAACTGAAGTAAAATTGGAGTCTTTAAATAGGAATTTCAAGGGCACCATGGGAAGAAATATTGCTTTTTGGCTCAACATCACAAACTGCATTTTAATTAACCACTAAATGATGATATTAAATGTAGGGATTGCTATTACAATTCATAGAAACTCTTTTCCCTAAGAATGCCAAGAATAGAAAGAAGGTGTTTTTTCTTCCAAGAGGGAAAATGCTTTAAGGGATGCAGTTTTGTTCCATGTGGATTACTATTTCTAAATTAAACCTACATTCTAAATTAATTGTATGTTCAAAGCAATTAATAACATACCATAATAATTCCTGTCTTCTCACTATAGCTGGTCTGAACATTAACTAAATATCAATACCTTTATTTTCTTTGCCTATTGCTCCCATAGACCCTGAAAACCTAATAATGTCTCCAGATTTGGCTTAATTTTTATTGCTATGGTTGCTCTTGCTTTCATAGTTCTTGGCTACTTTAATTTAATATGTTGGAATATCTTCATGACTTCATTTAGGTGAATGGCAAAATATTTTTATGAAAAGAAAATGTTTTTTACTCTGTAAGATGAATTATGCTATAAAGGGAGAAATGTTATAAAAATAGGGAAAGAAATAGGTACACAGATTCTGGGTCCATAGGTCTCAGGAAAACCTGCATGTAATCCTTTGAGTGTCAGAGCAATTTTATAAATTGTATGGGTACTCACATCATGTGTACCTGTCAGTAACTCAGGCAAGCATCTTGCTAGGAGAGAACTGCTATTCATTAGTTCCCCCATCAGTTTGTCCCCACCAATTCCAGGCTTTTGTTAGAACAAAGTGTGGGTAAAGAGGACCTCTGTGTACCAAATGAATAGGGTAATTACTGGCAATGCAGGATGATAATTAAAATCTTTTCCTTGTATGTTGAGTTGATAGCTGGTTACTATCACTTCTCCCTGTAGATGGCAGTGGCACTCTTTCATTTTGAGACAGTTTTGTCTTTTTTTTTTTTTTTTAAATATCTCTTCTCTCTCACTCTCCTGGATCATTCTCAGTTCTGCTGGCCAATGATTTAAACAACACTTTGATGCTGTAGGATGTTGGTGTTCACAAATCAGGTCTATTCTTTTCCTTTTTCCAGAAAGATAATATACTGCTTTTTCAAAGTCAATTAACACTTAGGGCAAATGAAATGGGGAAAGCAAAAGGTCACTTTCTAAAGGATTGCCTTGAAACCTTTTGGTATTTTTTAGGTTTCATCGAGGAATTGCAAATCCTTGGGAAAAGAAAGGAAATAATTAGTTCATTTTGTTTCTTGATAACACCCAATAAGATGGCTTAATGTGGCTTTTCTGCTTTATTTCCTAGCAATGCCTGTGTTGTGCTCAGAGTGCTGGCTGGTAATTTCAATGTGTCTTGCAGTCACGAAGGCAACTGGGATGTTTTTGGGACAATTTGTACATTAGGAGAGAGGGCTGATGGAGAGAATCACTAAAATTTCCAAATTGCAATGTGGTTGAATATGTTTCATAAAAATTGTCAGATTGTAGGATGGCAGAAGATAGGGAGGTGATAGAATAACAAAAGTTATAGGACTCTCTTTTACAATTTTAGTCAGCATCAGCTCCCACCCCAAAACAGTGCTAAGTGAATGGTAGCTCTAGAGTTAGTAAAAGAAGGTTGCATAAAAGTGGAGGTAGTTCTGACCTCAGACACGCTTTCAAATCATTGCTTAAGTATCAGGATAGTTCCCAAATGAGCATGTCAGAGTATAAGAGCTCAAGGTTTTAACACTTGAACTTCATTTGGAAAACAAGGCTGGACACTCAAAAACACTGAGCAGATATTAAAAAATAATGGAACACATTGTAAATGAGATTATTAACAAACTGGCTTTTAAGTTGACTGCTCACAATGTACCATTTTGGGCGGGACAGCTGCGCGCTGTGCACTGCTCACACCTTTCACATCATGCCTCACAGTTAAGATTGCAGTCACAGCTCTTTTCTGTATTTTTATTTTAATATGGAAAGAGCCTCACTCGGTTTAATAACCTTTTCCTTCTTGAATAAGGAGTTTCTGTTTGCAATCACATGAATAGAAAAAGACCTGCTCCAGAAACTCTGGGAGATTATTTCATGCTTAGCTACAAAAATAAGGTTTTGAAAGAGCAGAAGGGATGGAGTAACTACATAATGAGCAAATTCTTGTGAGGTAAATTATTATTCAGGATTTTTGAACCGATCTTTTAAAAAAGCAAATAATAATAATTACAAGCCTGCAAATACTGCTGCCTGGTGGGAGACACAGTAGCTTTGCTGGAAATACCACTGGGTGCCTGCACTTTGTTCTCCTCCCACATCACAGCCTGAGCATTATAAACCCAGGAAAAGACCTGCATTCACCCAATGGCCAATGTCTCCTTGCTCTGGTTCTGCAAACATTTCAACCCAACAGGGATGAACATAGAACTATATTCCTTTACACCTATGTGGGTGAGAGTAAAGCGTGGGGCTTCAGGTAGATTATAAGCTGAAAGAAGGGTTGATCCAAACTACGATGTTCTATCATTAGAAATGCTTCTGTTGGGGCATTTGGTGTCACCTGATTGTCCATGGTCAAATTCAGCAACTGGGTAATAGAAATTAATTGAAGGGGCAAAGGAGAGGGTGAGTACAAGCTGTATTCACAGGTCAGAGCCTCTCTTTCTAGTTTTAATATTCCCATTAGAATCTTCGGCTTCACTAAGCCTAGGCATTTGACTTTCTCCACTACTTCTTTTCACACGTAATAGGACCAACTCGAGTCTCATTCTTGAAACCTTTAATAGTGACAAATATCTTCCTTTGCATTCAGTTGAAGATTTCAGCTGCATTTTGGAAGAGAGGTTTAAATGCAGAGCTGATTAGAACAGTCAGGAAGGTCTAGCAGGGGGCAAGTGAGTGGGGAGGAATGATCTCTCTACCATCATCAGAAATTCAGCAAAGAACGTGGTGGTTGATCTGCAGGCAGCAGCTGACTGTGCTCTTGACCTATCCTGGGTCTGACCTCTCTTTCTCTCTCCGCTGTCATAATGAACTTCTGTGTCTGTCTTCTCCTCAGCTCCCACATCAGCACAGTCAGTATGTGTGACACAAGATTGTCACCAGAATCAGCCTGGGCCTCCCCTTGTCAAAAGGACCATCAGCACCTGACTGCCCTCTTCCCAAGTGACTCAGGCCCTGGCAGGTGTTACAAGCTAAAACTGAGTTTTGTTGCAGCCGCTCAAGGAACCTCCTGACAGCACTGAGGCCTGGAACGAGGAAACAGTGAGGACGCTGCCCAGCGCAGTCCTCTGCCGGTGGCTGCTCCTCCCTCTGGAGAACGTGGCTGCGTGCAAAGAAAAGTTGTTTTATCTTATGTGAAAAATAATATTTTTCTTTTTTTTTTACCTTGTGTTCTCCATGTAAAAATAATACACAGTCTTTATTAAAGGGCAAACTTAATGAAACATTACTCCTACTTGGATTTTTCTCTAGGTGCCAACACACCTCAGCAAGCTTTCAGACAACAGTCACCTAGCAACAACTTTTCATACATTAAATGATTTAAAACTCTCACATTTTCCTCTATGAGAGCTGTATATTTCACCTTTTCTCTTGCACTTACAGCTCAAGGAAAGGGCAACCAAGAAAGGGGAAGTATATTCAGTTTCATCATAAAATATCACTTTTAAACTATTGCTTTTAGATGTGTAAATGTTTTATGAAATAGTTTGCTAATCCATTTTTGACTTTTTGTGTAAGTGGCCATGTGTCAGCTGGGATTAGGATCCAATGCAAGTTACATAAATACCCAAATATAATGAGTTTAACCAGAGAGAAGTGGAAATGCAGGCAGTCCTGGGCGGGTGTGGCACCCCTGGGCTCATTCAGGACCCAGGTTCCTCATTTCTGACTCATCTGCCCTCCTCAACACGCCATGTTTCTTCCTTTGTCTGAAGAGGCTGTCAGAGGTCCAGTTGTTGTATCCTCATTTCAGACATCACGATGGAGAAACTAGAAATGAAAAGGTACCCTCCCTCACCTGAAGGTTACTCTCCAGGAGTTTCACAGACTGTTGCTGCCTACATTCCATTGGCCAGCACTTGGTCATAGGGTCATTTGTGGCTTAGTGCAGTCTTTATTTTGTGCCTTCATGTGACCAGTGTTCAATGGTTATATCACCGAGGAGAAAGGGGAGGATGATTAATGAAGAACACCTAATAGTCTCTGCTACAGGTCAAATATTAAAATTCATAAAGACTGAAGAATTCGTATTTTACCACTAGCTCTTGTTTTTCCAGAAGGAATGCTTTCTTCTCCTCTCTTGAGAGGAATAGACGACATGGATGAAAATGTAAATATGATCTGAGTTGCAGTTGTAAGCAGGTTTTGAAAGCATCCTGGTGGAATATGCAGAGGCTTAAACAATATTGGAACTTGATTGTGTTATTTGTCACCCTAAGGGATTCAGAGTAAGGTCCATCTTGATGTCCTTCCAAACACATTTTCATTAAATAGCTCACTAAAAGAATTTCCTATGAGTTGCATTTCACAGCACGTGGACAAAGTTGTACAGTACCAATCATTAAAACAAAACTTACCCAAACTGAGGAATGTGTGTTGAAAAACATCTGGATTTATGGAAATGTTGAAGACTTTTAATAACATACTTGGCTAAGGATTTAAAACATCCTACAGGATGTGTTTTGGCATCTAGGTCTTTACCAGCTGCCTGTTTCCTGGGTCAGCAAACTTCATTGGTTGAATACTTTCCATTGGTTAGATCTACATGTTAAAACATAAATTGGTAGATGGATGTCTGTTCCTCCCCCCAGAGATGCTGACTTATTGGTCTGGAGTGGGTCTGCACAGTAGCTTTTAGAAGTTGCCCAGATAATTCTGATACTCAACTGGGCTTGAGGACTACAAGATTAGATGCCTCCAAATCAAATTCATATAAATCCACGTAGTAATGTCAAAGAGAGCACCATCAAACTAAATATTAAAACCATGAGTAACTTCCTCATCTTTGAAAGGTGGCTCATTCTATACACTAAATAATTTATGATTTTATGTTTATATTTTTGAAGATTCACTAGTAGTTAAGAGCAAAGACTTGGAGTCATATCTGTCTGTGTCCAACACTCAGTTCTACCAATTAATAGCTGTGTGATTGGGAACAGCCACTCAATCTTTGTATGGTTTCCTTATTTACTTGAAAACTGGGATTTCCTTCCTGAAATGGGTTTTTGTAATGATTAAATGAATTTAAGTAAAATACTTAATGAAATGCCTGACATAATCAAAAAGCTATTAAAATATTTTTTATTATTATTCCCTAGTATATCTTTAAAATAGTACAGATATCATTAGCAGATGTTGGTAATTAAACAATCATAGGTAAGTTAAATACCTTACTCTGGGTTATTTGATTAATCACATTTATTGAATCTCTCTAATGTGAAAATCCTGACTTCACTAGACCCTATGAAAACATAAAATATATGTGTAATATCTAGCCAAGTTAGGGAGGCAGATTGTGTGTATAGAAGGAACAAAGTAGAAATATAGGCAGTTTATTTGTAGCAGAGATTGCATGTTAAACATCAAACCTATTTTCTCTATGTTCCATTTTTGAGTGTAATAGAATACTTTTAAATTTTCCTTGAAGTTATCATGGTCAGATATTTAGTTATTGCAATTGGAATGTGAGTAGAAATGACAGGTGTCCCTTCTGGCTCTAGACCTTAATTTATCGGGTATACTCTCCTATTCCAACCTTATGGAGCATACATGTGCAGAGTGTCAGTTTTGACCATGTAGAAAATAATATCCTAAAGAACGGTGAAGCAACAAAATGGAAGAATTCTGTATCCTGGATGACAGTCCTGATGTGAACTGCCCTAGGTGGTTGTACACGAGATAATGAACTTTGTTCTTTAAGTGGCCAAATCGCTGCATTTCTTTGACAGGAATTCATTAGCCTTCACCTTGATAGATACTATTTACTAAACCTCCCATTAGCTGCACATTCTATAGACAATGATTCTGTAGAAGGGTGGTTCTCAAAGTGAGGTTCCCAGGGCAGCAGGTCAGCAATAGCAATGCTTGTGAATTTGTTAGAAATACAAAATCTCTGAATTAGAAATTTGGGTGTGAGTCTTGGTAGGCAGTATTTAAACACACACTCCAGGTTATTCTGAAGCAGACTTAAGTCCAAGAACCACTGTGAAGAGGGGAGAGGAGTTTAGGAAAGGGTAGGAAAGTAGAGGAAATAGGCTCTTAGTGTTTTTAAGAATGGATATTGGAAACAGAAGGCCTGGGTTTGAATTTTGGCTCTGCCACTTATTTTCTGGGTGGCCTGGGGCAAGTCACTCTATGTTCCTCAGTTTATTTATCTGTAAAATGGGGATAATGTACACTAATCATAGGATTATGTGAGGATTAAATGAGTCAATATGCATAATGTATTTAGAACAGTGCCTGGCATGTAATAAGTGTTAGTTCTAATTGTTATTTAAGAGATGACTTTGTGTTGAAGATGGGAGAATTGATCCCCATGAAGATGTAGAGGTGGGTCACATACTTGACTATACAAAACAATAGGTCTAAGATTCATTGAAAAATTTAATACATATTTATTCTTCTGCAACACTTCAAGAACATAACAATTCCTTTTTTGTAGAGCTCTCTCTCTCTTCCTGATACTGAGTGGACTCTGTCTCCTGTTCTGGTCCTAACCTTCCAAAGTGGCAGGGAATAAATTTGATACTTCTTCTACATCAACAATCATTATTCCGGAATGATAGTGGCAGTGATTATTCTGCTCATAACAGCAGTGGTCCAGCCTCATTCTTGTTTCAGCCTCATTCCTGCTCCAACGTAATAGCTACAACTCCCTTCTCTACTATCCATTCTCCCACACTCAGTCAGCTTTATAATTACTTCCTTCCCTCAAAAGCCTGGCTGTGTAATCCAAGTGTGTCCCAAAGTCTGAAGACTTTGGGTCTCTAAGCTATATTTTAGCATTGAGGTTCTGGAGAAGAAGGGCCATGTTTTCTCTAACATCTTTGAAGGGTATGTAATTCCCCTGAAGGGACCAGCTTTCAGGCTCTTCTGCTTCCTAGCTCTGCTGCCCTCTATGGACAGCCATCAAGTCAAAGTCAAGCTCCTAGCGTGGACTCATTTTCTTTCATTATCAAGTCCCTATTGCAAGACGCAGTTCTAACAGTGCTACAAGCAAGTCGTAGGTACTGTATCAATAAACAATTAATGGGAGATCCCATTTAGCTCCCAGACAATAGTGCAGGCCATCTTGTCTCTGGTATCACACCCACGACCTAGTTAGTTTCTTTCCATTTCAACTGATATCACACCCAAGTCCTAGTTAGTTTCTTTCCATTTCAAGATGATGTCCGTCTAAAAAACAAACAAACAAACAAACAAATAAATAAAGCCCCTTCCCTTAACTCCCACATCTTTCCTCCAGCTACCACTCCCTTATAAAGAAAATCTCTGCAAAGAGTTTTTTTGTACATGGTGTCTTTAATTTCTCGTCTCTCATACTTCCTGATGTAAGAGAAATATATATTTATTGAGCATTAGCTCTATGTAAGACACTGTTAGGTGCTGGGGTAAGTAAAGCAGAGGAAAACACAGGCTAGATGTTAAAGTCTTTAAAATGGGTTTTCTGACCCTAACTCTGACCTAGACTCCACTGTCTTAAAATGACATAATATCCATAATTCTTACCACTTACTAGTCAATTTTCATACTTTTTCTTGTTCTCAATTATTCCTGTATTCATCAGGAGACACACCAGGAGGCCAGTGTTACAAAGTACAAAGGCATTTAACTGCTTAGCTATCTGATTTTAATATTCTATATAAGTGACTTTTTATAAAAAATCTGGGCTTTTACATCAAATGATGATTTGACATTAATGCATACACTTCTTCAGAAGTAATCAGAGAACTGAGGTTTTCTATCAAGGTACCTGATTGCACTTTAAACTTTATTTTTCTAGGATATGGCATGAACGGAGAACACTTGTTATGATTTAAGAATGATTACACTTCTGTATTCCAACCTACTCTGTATATAGTAAGTAGTAAGTTCAGGCTTACAAGCACAGTAAACTAATCACAGAAGGAAAATTCCAAGGTTTGATAGGAAGCACAGTTTATTGTCATTGCTAGGAGGACCTACATTCACCATTAAGAAGGCCTTGCTAGTTTACTTTAGACTAAAACATCAGCAAATGTACACAGAAGATATGGTAGGATTTTCATTTCCTAAGAAAAATTTAGTCAAATATAGAATCTTTGCTCTGATACTGCTTTCAGTACTAGGAGATACTGTTTTCCTATGAAATTCATACTCTTTCTTGTTAGAAACTCAACATCTGTTCCTTTGTGGCTGAAAGAGAATATGGCTAATGGATTAAAAAGAAAAAAAGAAAACTCAAATCAACAACTTCAAATCTCAGCATTTAGAACATGGTTCTCTGTGACCTGGTATCCTTAGAACGTATATTGTAAAATAGGGTCAGAGAAAAGAAAGGTTCAGGTTAGAGTTCAGAAAAAAATTTAGAAGAGTGATACATATTTGAAAGAAATGAGACTCCTGTGTAGTAGAGGACACACTTGGAACCAGACTAAACCTAGTGCAGACAAATATCCTGAAGAAATACTCTTGGCCAGTAAAAAATGCATATTATGACTCAAAAGAGGAATTCTCATTATTAATATGAGGATTTCAAAGTAATTTTTAGAAATCTAAAAATCTATTTAGATTGAGATGCATTTAAGCATTTGGGTACTTACTGTAAGCACTCACTGTTGATCTTATTGTGATTTAAAACCATACACACAAAAATCAAGTGTATTTATAATCTTTTTCTCTTTCTCCTCTTAGAAGTGTACTTGAAAAATCATGATGAATATAGTGAGTTGTTATTTGTAATATAAAATATGGAATGAAAACTAAATGTTTGTCTTTGTGGAAATTTCTTTCAAACTGCTATGTTTGGCTTCTGCCTAGAAATAAGCTATCCTTACAAATGATGAGAAAAGTATCAATTAATTATCTGACTACACGCTGGCATACATGAGGCACTGAGCCGACAGATTTACACAGTAATAGCTAATCTGTCCTCTTGGCAAATGTAGGTAACTGAAAGCTTATTCTTTTTAATTTTTTTTCTGAAAGAAAAATGCTGGTGAAATTCACTAATGTTTGGTAGGAAGGCCAGTCACCTCTGCACCGATTTGTTCTGATTTATGGCTTTGAGGAATAGCAGTGCAAGCTCTTGAGTTTGGTTAATGCAGGCGTTGCTTTCCAATTAATTTAGGATTTCAGTCACAGTGTAATTCTGTATTAATAACTCAGTGTTACCAATCAAAATAAAATCTCTTCTTGAGCGCTGCTAGTTGGCAAAGTGGAGAATGCAGAGGATCATGACTTACTTCTTTGTATATTTCAGCCAGACTTGAAGATCCTTAAACACTGCCTATGCTAACCAGCTTTAGATTTCACCACTGTCTACCACTCCTTACCGCTCAGTTCCTTCCAAAATGGGAGTAATCATCCAGGTGTCTCCTGCTCAGTCTGGTCTTTGCTTCCCAAATGGGTTCCTTTACTGCCTGTTAAAATTCTCACCCTCATGGCCTATCCCCAAAGCCCCCCTCTCTGTGACCCTCTCCAGGGCCCTGCCTACTGCAAGCCGTCTAGCCTGCCGTGTCTCCTCCTGCTCCTCCCATTGCTTATGGCTGTCCTATTCCCTTGTCATAGTCTACCATTTATATTCACTTGAGTCTAGTGCATAAACTTTGTGTCTGACATTAAACCTGTACTCAAATAATGGGTACATGCCTGGGTGGGCACAATGAAAGACTATAAACTATTATCTTAAAAAAATGATCAAACTGGTGGGTAGTTAAGACCTGTGAAAAGATAACGTTTATGAGGAAGAATTTAAGAGAAGTCAAATGAGAGATAATAAAAATCACAGATATTCACAAAATGGAAAAATTATTGCATGTGTGGTAGGGTAGGGTGTGGAGTAGGCAAGGGGTATCAAAGAAAACCTCAAGAGAAAGTGCCAACGAGACCATAAAGGATGGTAGGGACAAAGAAAGGAGATGGTAAAAGTGCCAGAAATCCATGCAGGAACGATTAAAGGAGAAAAAGATCAAGCTGGATGAGCAAGTGTATTCCAATCTCTTACAGGCTTGGGGATAAGCTTGTAAAAGGCCTTCAATGTCAGTCAGAAATCATTGCAAAACAATGTTAGGGAAATTCATTTGGTGTTTGTGTGTAAGATGGTTTCAAGGGAGGTGAGGCTTGTCACGTTAATATGTTACCCATGTGGTACAGTACAAATACATGTGCAGGGTAGTCCTCCATGTAAGAAATAACAATTATTTACATTTAAATAGTAGAAATGTTCCCAGAGGATTCATTGCTTATAAGAGGCTTAAACATAAAGTTATTTTAAGAAGAGTGAGCACTAGCCACTTCTCAGTGTCTATGAGTCCACTGTTATTTTGTTCATTTTGTTTTTTTTTGTTTTTAGATATCACAAATAAATGAAGTCATATGGTATTTGTCTTTCTCTGCCTGGCTCATTTCACCAAGCAAAATACCCTTTAGGTCTATCCTGTGATTGCAAATGGCAGGATTACTTTCTTTTTAATAGCTGAATAATATTTCACTATTCACATCTTTATCCATTCATCTATTGATGGACACTTAGGTTGCTTCCATATCTTGGCTATTGTAAATAATGCAGCAATAAATGTAGGGGTGCTATATGATTTTGAACCACGGATTTTGTTTTCTTCAGGTTACCGTGGGGAAGGGTTGGGTGGGTAGGTGGGGAGGGGGAGGGGGAGGTGGATAAAGCAGCACAAAAATCTCAATCATAATATAAGTTGGTCATGGGGATAGTAGTACAGCCTACGGAATATACCCAGTGGTTCTGTAACATCTTTCTATGGTGACAGAGAGTAATTGTACTAGTTGGGGTAAGGAGTTAATAATGTGTGGAACTGTTGAACTATTGTGTTGTATACTTGAAACCAATATACTATTGTATATGAGCTATACTTCAATAAAAAAAGAGAACAGTGAGCACTTCTGGTAAGTATAAAATTATATTTCTTCAACTTTTACAAAACTCAGAAAGACAGCTACAATGTAGCACAAAGTATGCTATGTTAGTGTGCCAACATATTTCTGTTTTACAAGGAAGAGTACCTGGACAAAAGCTCTTGCACTGTTTCATTTAGATTTTAAGTCTTCTGCAGAGTCCTAGCCTTTGAAGATCTCAAAAATGAATATTCTAAGCTGTAAAAAAGTAGACAGTGTAGAAATTTTGAAAAATTTAAGAACTCACAGATTTTTTTTCTTGAAAAAATGCTGCAATGACTTCTTAACTTCCTTGAGATATATGAGATTCACAAGGCCCACTCAGCCATCTGTTTTGCTTGATTTCAGACCATTTCCATCTTTTCTAGGGACATAGAGGCAAATAATATATGTGCATACTGTGCATGTATGCATGCACACACCACACACACAGACACACATGCTTTAGGTGGTGTTTTCCTGATCTAGTTTTGGAAACTGTTCTTCCCTTGGGGCTTTGTATAACTAGCTCTTTGGCAGCCATACTGCTTTAAAGTTATTATTTTTAAAATACAGAAGCTTTTTCCAACTTTTTTTTCTCTTAACAGCAAACAGCAGCTTGGTTGATTATAGCAAACTTTCAAAGTCAGTGTTACTAAGTGTCCTTTCCATGGTAGTGGGGCTATTTAGTTTTCATTTTTACACAGAATTCAGAAGCTTTTGGTGGATGCTATTGAAAGAGTTCTGTTAAAAATGTTGAGATTTGTGTCCAAATATGCATTATGAGAGTGTCATGGTTTGAATCACATCCCCTCAAAAGACAAGTTGCAGTCCTAACCCCTAATACCTGGAAATATGACCTTATTTCAAAATAGTTTTGTAGATGTAATCAAGTTAAGGTATGGTCATTAAGGTGTCATAAGAAGAAGAGGAAAGGATACACAGACAGAGACACGTGGGGTGAAGAATGCTGTGTGAAGATACAGGGAGAGCACCATGTGCAATCAGAGGCAGAGACTGGCATGAGGCAGCTATAAGCCAAAGAATGCTAGTGATTGCCAGTAAATGCCAGAACATTTTCTTGCCTAGATCTTTAAGAGAGATCATGGCCTTGCCAACACCTTGATTTTGTACTACTAACCTCCAGAACTGTGAGAGAATAGATTTCTGTTCTTTTCAGTCATTCCAGTTTGTAGCACTTTGGTATGACTGCCCTAGGAACCTAATACAGAGAGTTATTATGGTTCACTTCTAAAAGTAGATGAACTAAGAATGCCATGGTGGATGGTATTTTCACCCATAACAATGGAGAAGAACACAAGTAAACTTCTCTCTCTGGAGACCAAGTGCACTACTGATTTTTCTTTTTGCCATGGTCTAAAGTCTAAGGAAGAGCTATCAAACAAAATAATACTACTAGCTAACATTGATTGAGCACTTATTAAGTGCCAGGTGCTGTTCTAAGTACTTTAAATATATCCTCTGGTTTAATCCTGTAACTACCTGTGTGAGGTAGGTAATATTATTATCTTTACCAATGAGGTAAGTGAAGTACAGACAGAGTAATTAATTTGCCCAAAGTCATGGAGCTGGGAGAGCTGTGGTTTGACCACTGACAATTTGGCTCCTGAGCCTTCCCGTCTATCAAGAGTTCACTTCCTTTATACCCTTTCCCAAATTCCATGACATTATGCTTTTTTGGAGGAATGGAATTAGAAAGAAGGAAATTAATGTTTGTAGAGTTCTTTTTTAAATGAGAGGGATGCTCAGATATGTTATCCTATTTTATTATTTAATCCTCATAACAACTCTTAAGGAAGTTGTTATTTGTTAGCTTACAGATAAAGTTGTCCTACAGTTTTTAAGTGGTGCCAGTATTTGAACCTGAACTTAATAAATAGCTTTTGTTCAGTGCCTACTGTGTACTAAGGACTTTATAGATATTTTATTTTTGATCTTTAAAATAATCTTGTAAGGTGGTTATCTCTGGAAGTCATGAGAGTGAGAAATGAACAGAAATGAACAGGAAATCTTAAAGGACATCAGGCTACCAATGTGTTGCTGTGTTATATTGTATGAAAAGAAGCACCTGCTCATGGGATGGGTAGCATATAGGTGAACCCATAACATGAAACTTTCTTTGGTTAAGAGAGAAGGTGTGAAAACAGTAAGGAGAAAAGGCACTGCCTGAAGATCATGCTATGGATGGCAAGCTGGCTAAAGGCAGGGAAAATACATTATTGGGAAGGAAACATAACATTTGAGGTTGAGATATGAGGCTGTGAAGAAGATAATTCCCATGACACATCTAGAACTGAATGTTTGAATCTGAGGTGAAACCACTGAGTTTTTGTTTTTAATTTAAAAGATTTTTTTATCGAAGTACATACAATAAAATGCACCAATCTTACTGTACATTGCCATGCATTTTGGCATGTGTACACACTCATGTAATCATCACCTAGATCAAGATATCAAACATCTCACCAATTTTTTCCCCTTTTACCTACTCTACCCCTCGTTCCTCTCCCTCCCCTATGGCACTGGCTTTTTTGTAAGTCCCTTCATACATCTTGGTCAGATTGTCCATTGTTTGAGTCATGTGGAAGCTGCCCATTTACAGTTTTCATGATGTCTAGCCACTATTCACAACTATAAAATTTCCTAAGATTCCTAAGATTCCTAAGCCAGACAGAATTCAGTGAGTCAAGACCCCTAAGTGTTTGGCTATTGCAAGAGGTTCCTGGTATCAATGACAGGCACAATTCCCAATTTGCAGGTGAGGGTCTGAGATTTAGAGAGGTCCAGTATCTTGTCTGAGGTTAGACAGCTAATAAATGGCAGAGCTAGGATTTGAAGTCAGATCTATTGACTGTTATAACATATATATCAGAGTATAGCAACACATTCTCCTGCTTGTAGAATTTTTTATCTCTCATGCTCGTACAGTTTTTATTTCAGCAGTTTCTTATGTTATTCAAAGTTTATGTGAAGCTATTCCAGCAAGCTTGTGTAATGGAGAATAGCATTGAATGGTGGCCAGTCTATATTTAGGAACTATTTTTGATGCCACTCATCCTTAAACTATTGCAGAATTTTTCCAAAAATTCTCTGTCCCTCAACCTTCTTTCCTTCACATAAAATTGTGAGGAAAAAAATTGTTAAAATAGATCAGATCACAAAAAACTGTATTGGTTCACCACTGCTGATAATAATTGTTCCTGACCTCTGTGCACATGAGACAGGTTTGGAATGTTCTAAGCATGTTGGCGCTCATATTTTACCCTTGGCAGATGCTTTTAAGCTCACTACTGAGCAGATAGGTCATGTATATATGTGTAACTTTTCAATTATAAAGGATTACATGCACATGATAATCTCCAATCCACCCTCCTCCCCCACAAAAAAAATCGCAGCAGCAAAGGACATAACATGAAAATCTAAAGTCCATATCTCATAATCAAAACCACTTTCAGGCCTCAGGAGCAACATTTTACCAGCACAAATTTTGTTCCTTCGGCGACTAGGTCTGCAATGCTGGATAATGGCTCTCATCATAAAATGCTTCACCAGTGAATCTGACTCACACCAAAGGTTACCACACACTGAGTATAGAAGGAGGACCAAACTCACTGAGGTGCCATTCAGGGTTCTTCATAATCTTACTCTTCAGCTATACCTTTCTCTGGGTCTGATGCTCCAGGCATAAGCATTTTAAAAATCATGGTGTCTTTTCTCACCTTGTTCTCTCAGCCTGGTATGTTCTAACCTCCATTCCCTGAGTATTATCACTGTCATTATCATCATTATTACTTTTTATCCTTCATGTACTCACTTCAAGTGCATCCTCTATGTAAGTGTCATCTAACCTATTTTGCTGTTCTTATTTTTTCCCTCAGTGATTTTTCCTTGATATTTCCAGAGCACTGATTTTATTCTGCTCAGAACTATTCAAAAGCATTGCACACTGTGCTCATTTAACTCACTGGAATTGAGTTGCAGTCCTTCAGAAGGAGAGAGAGAGAGAGGGAGAGCAAGAGATGGTGAGTAGAAGTCTGTCCTTGCAGTTGGGATCAGTTCTTTGGTGCTTCTTACAGTGTTGGTCCTTGTGAGGTTTTAAAAATAAAGTTTGACTCTACTCAGTTTTCACATGACTTTCTGACTTTAAACCCCCACTTACCTAGTAAAATACTAGCTTCAGTTAATTAGTTGGGTACATGTGTCAGTGCAACCTGATTTGATCCATATTTGACTGTTTTCACACAAGGCTTCCTGGGCACGTCGTTCCCCTTGTCTACGTTACTTGAGAAAGGACATGACGCCTAAGTACAGCTTGGTAGTTAAGGCTCCAGGCTCTAGAGTCAGTCAGCTTGGGTCTGAATCTCAGCTGTACCTTGGATAGAATGATATACTCTCTAGTCTATCCAGGATAGCCCCCTTTCATTGCTCCTGTCCCAGGATTCTATCCAGTAAGTGTCTCTTTTCACTCTCAAAAATGTCCTGGTTTAGTGAGAAACTATACAGTCCCTCTACCTTGCAGTGACTCACTTGGTCTCTTTGCAGTCAGCTTTTTTGCCTGTAAAATGAGGGACACGATAATGACTACTTACGGGCTTGTTTCTAAAGCATGAAAACAGAATTTTTTACATAGTAAAATTTCAGTTAGCGTTACTCATATTTCTTTGTTATTTTATTTTCACATGAAGAGTGCACCTAAATGCATATAATCTAGGATTTGTTCCCTAAAATTTAGGGTTATGGCTTATGCAGACAATTCCCCATTCCCCAAAGTATTTGCTTTCAACTCTCAGAAAAGTGTTGTGATATTCAAACTTTGTTAGAATAAGACGTTTCATTGCCAAATGTCAATAGTTGTCATTATATTTACATACATATATAGAGATACATATGTATCTATCTATCGATATGTAGACCTGCATACAAACCTGAATTTATAAGGTCTTAATGTGAATGTCCCCTGCCCCTATAGGCAGGGTGCCCTCATGCACTATAAAGCATGAGCACCTTTACACAGTTGTCTGCAAAATTCAAATAATCCTGGAGAATAGGGATAACAAGCTATAATTGATCCTTTATGCCTTTATGCACTCAACTTTCAAACATTTTTAAGAGCTAAAGGGATTGAAGAAATAAGTCAAAATTATTTATACCTAATGAAATACTAACTTGTTTGGTGGTTTAGTAGGACTGGGGTTAAAAAGCACATTTTAGGAATACCTATAAGTAATACAAGGCAGAGAAAAAGACAATGTTATTACTTCATTAACATAAAACTTCATATGAAATTTATAGATTTCTAAGCTACTTAATAGACCTCAGTAAATGACAAAGAATCTGAGTCATAAGACATGAAACTCACTTAAATAAATAACTACCAATGAGAACAAAAGGTCTTTACTTTATAAGTGAAGGCTCTGCATGCCTTCAGAGTTGAGGTAGGAGCTGTCTAGAATGCGGTCTCATACCTAAGCTTCTGAGAGCATGTCATTACTCTTCTCACTTTAAGAGAGGAGCCTGTCAATCAAGCAAGCTTATTTTGCAGGTCCTGGAGGGGAGGAATAACACATTAAGTTTTACTCTCTCTTATTATTGGTAACACTTTATCTCAAGTGCCCATTAACCAGCGCACTCTGTAACTCGGGCTGAATTATGATGAAAGCACTCTCGTGGGAGTCCACAGCATCTGCACCAACCTGACGCTGCCATTAGTTTACAGGAATGAACCTCTGATCACATCCAGCAGAGGGGAAGTGCCCTGTCCAGTACCCCCACCCAGCCTACCCTAACGGAGGATCAGAGGGAACTCCTTTGTCTCTGGTTCTTTCACGTCACCTGTACCACCTTGAAAAGTCAGTGGGCTTCATTTCTTCTTTTTATAATGACACATGTGGCACTTCATCCTGGGATTCAGATCTTAATTTTTCAGTTCCTTTATTCATGTCATGATAAAATATTCTGGGAATATATGGTGTCAGCTTCCTTTCAAATTCATCATTTCAGTATTTTCATCTGCTACAACTGTTTAATTAGAGAGGCTCTTTTTGGTAGGCTCCTTTTGTATAACTTTAATGAAACTGAAGAGCATGAAATGTGGTTTCCCTGCTTTTAAATGAAGCTACTTTTATAGGAATAAGATGAGAAATGGAGAAATTGTTGAAGTCACAGTGCATGAAATTAAGGGAGTCCAAACTGTATTGGCAATAGTGCTTTTTTTTCCTTCTCTTAAGTTGATGTTTTGAGGACCAAGGTTGTGGTTGCTAACAAACAGGGGTGATGCTGTTTTCTCTCTTATTTTTTTTCAAGTTCACAGACTTCTGATAGACATGCCTTTAGAATTCAATTTGTTGTTGTTTAGGAAAATTGTATGAAGCAAATTATGTGAGATAGAGGGCTATTTCCAAACAATACAAAAGAAAATTAATGATGGCATCTAGTTATGACATAAAACCTGAAACTGTCCTGGATTTCATGTAAAGCAGGAATCAATGTGTAGAATTGAAACAGGATAATTACAGAAAATTTCACAAAACTTGTGCTCTAATCATGAGCCATGTACTAGGAGGCCCCACCAAACTAATAAAGTGTTAGTTATGTGAGTATTCTAGTCATCATCAAATTTTCTATCATCCTGTTCTGTCTCTGCAAAAACAAAGGGAAGAGATGAAGCAACACTTTTCTCATACAGTATCAATGTAGCAACTGCTCTGAAAATTCAAGGCATCTGCATTGCCTCCCTATACAATTTAGACTGACTTGATAATGGACAATTTGGTGGTGGTAGGGCAGATTTTGCAAGTGGTTTTAAGTGCCAGTTTCAAATTATGAAGATATTCAGTGATATTTTCCTTCTGACCTGGAATAGGTGATTGGTATTCTTAGAACAAAGAGGGAATAAGTACTCTCAGGTTTAATGAGAAGGAGACTACAGTCATGAACAATTTTGTCAAGAGAACTTGGCACTTTCTTTCCATCTCTCTTGCCACCTACTCCAGCCCCAAAGAAGTAAAGTCTTGAAAAGGGACAGGGATGACAGGGTCTCCCGTTCCCCCTCCACTCAAAGATATTGAGTAAGAGTGAAGAGCTGACTCCATGCCCCACATTCTGGAGCCACAGTCCCTCTTGGCTGGGGGCGTGCGGGTGCAGAGGTGAGACCCACCTGGAATATGAGTCAGCTTTGAACTAGAATGTGTTCTAACAATTGAGAGTGGACTGAAATGAAGGAGGCTTGCTAAAATGTTGGTCAAACATGGTTGAAAGCAGTGATTGGGAAAAAGTCAGATAAATTAATTTCCATTTGATGCCTTTTGATCTCTTTGTGTAATTTTCTTCTGACTTTAGGACAAAACCACTGAGGCATTCCCTCTCTAAGTGATTAAAATCAAGCAAATAAAAACAAATGCTGACTTTGTTTCATACCCCAAATCCTCTAATGTTCCATGTGTTTAGTGTCACATGAAAAATATTCCCCAGCAGAAGAGATTTCAGGAGAAAAAGAATAAAAACCCTCCACAAAACCCAGATCATTGTTTTGCCTTCTGCACTTTTACCCATGGTTTTAAGCAGGCTAAAACCAATTAAATAGCATTAAAGTTAGTTATCTTTCTAGAGTGATTCATTTTCTATTTTAGCTCTGGGTAATAAACTACCCTTCTTATCCCTCTGTCCCAGGTTGGGTTTTCTGAGAGGTAGACCCTGTGGTGCAGACCTGTGCTGTGAGGGTGGGGGTTTACTGGGGAGTGCTGTCTGGGTCAACACTTGTGAGGAACTAGGAGTGAAAGAAGCAAGAATTAGGACAAGGAGAAGTCAAACCGATGCGGTCAGGACAGACACCGCAATGTCTCCTTAGAGTTGTCCTGAATTGGGGCCAAGGACCTTGGTCTTTATCATTCACTGCATAGAGCAGTTTTGGAGGCAGGATGCTCTCAGGAAGGGGATGTGACCTGACACCTGAGAGCTTCAACTGCCAGTTCTCCCAGCAGTGGTGCACTGGTAAACCAGCTCTCTGGGAAAAACAAAACCACAAAACCCCACAAATCCCTCACTTGTAGTGTTTTGCCTATTTCTATAGTAAAAACAGTCCCATTGTGGCTGATTGCTAAGTACTGTTAGGATGCCACTGAATGATTGCTGGGAAGAAATGTTCACACTTAGCTTTCCAGAGACAGGAAGAACTAGCTAGCTTCAGCACATCGTGGATTCAGTCTTAGTGGCACACCATGGTCATTCTTTTCATGTAAAGAAATACTTCTAGGACTTAAAAATTTTCAGCTACACTGGGCACAACATAATAAATAGTTGCAAGTTTCAACTCAGTGAAATTAAATCACTCATAGTGAGAAAGTCATTTATATTCCATGATATCCCAACAGCCTATTCTTATTTGGCAGTCTCTAGCACTGAACCACCACCAACATCTGCTGGCAATTTATTCTCTATTATCTTCTGCCTACTACTTAACCGACTGGATGAGACAGTTCTATGTTCACTGTTCCCTATCCACCTGTAAGTTGGAGCATTCACTTATAAAAGTTTAAATGTAGCTTTGGCAAATTTTTCAAACCTTGATTGGAATGTCTTTATACATATTTCAAATATATAATGATCATTTCCTCTAATCCACAGCTGCCTTTGGCCAATTTATAATGTGTTACCCTATTATTTTAGTCTGATTGACTTTCTGACAGCTTAGAAAGGACAAACAGTATAAAAGGACTGTTGAAAAGAAAACGGAGAGGTGCTAAATGATGGTGCATGTGGTTGATGGTTTGCGTTTCTGAAATCCCTTCTGGCTCGAGAGCCTACTTGCCTTCCTTACCCATTCATCAGAGACTGACCCATCTTCTCTCTGGGACTCTCCTTTCCCTGGTCTGCTGTGGAAATGAGTGCAGGAATGCAGCTTCTTTCATTCATCTCTCTGATCTAAGAAAAGATTGCATGCTTTCAAGGTAGGAGATGAACAGTGAATACATATTGTTGGAGATGATCATGTTATTCTAACAACTAAAGGAAAGCAGACACAGAACCCATGAAATATGACATAAGAGAAATTTTCAAGATAATGAGGTATTTTTACTGTAATAATAGTTATCTCTAGCCTTCACTGAGGTGTAAAATAGATTCCAGTTTGATTTTCATCCATTTAATTTCTTCATTTGTCTTCTATGAATCACTGGTTTCCTTTATTTCTGGGGATGGCTCTCTATAACTGTCCTACCTTAGCCAAGAAAGCCCTGTAGTCCCTAAGAAATGACAGAAATGTGAATGATTATTAGTTACGGCAACAGCTAAGCTGAGGCAACAAAGGCAACCAGAAGTAAAATGGCTCGAGTAAGGGAGAGTTTACTTTTACGTAACACGTCAGCCAAACAGGCCAGGGTGGTAAAGGATGGCTGTGCTTCTCAGAGGACAGTCTTGAGGAACCCATATTTCTTCTGTCTTGTTCAACCATATTCACCATCCTCTAGTTTGCTGCCATAATTGGCAAGGGCTCCACTGGGATCTGGGACGCTAATATGACTGTGTTCTAGTAATGGGAAGGGGGAAAATCTTGAGCAAGAGATTTCTTTTTAATAAAGAGACAGTGGGGTTTCAATGTAAATGTTACTTCTCACAATCCAGGGGAGGCTGGAAAAACGTGCCTTACATCTACATAGCTATGAAAGTGTGTGAGAGCAGATTTTGGGGGATGGCTAACAGTCTGCCATTCTGGCCCCCTAAATATCCATGTACACATTTTTTACCATCTCCTTGTATCCCAAGGGAGACAGTTCAAAGCTCCACTCATTATACATCAGATAAAAGTTTAAGAACTCTGTGTGATGATGGCTAGTTCTCTTCAATAAGTCCAGATGATGTTTTCTTAGTAATCTGGTGACTGTAAACTGATGGACAAATTATCAGCCTAAAATACGATGACTGCAATTCAAAACTCCCATTGATAAAGCAGAAGCATTGGAAACATAGTAGTCCTTCATTATTACAAAGAGTTTCTGCACAAGCAGTGGGGTACAGTCTGTGGTGAGCCCATTCGCCCACCTGTTTCTATTTTCTTGGAGAGCATCCCCCAGTCCATTTTCCTCTGTGAACCCCAGCTTGATCCTTTGTAAGAGTCTCACTTGTCCATTTTTCTGTATCTGAATGGGTCCTGAGAAGTAAAATTTTTGCAATCTGCTTCAGCTGAAGCAGGCCTGAGGCCTAGAGCGTTGCCAGACTTGTGATTTGTTTTGTAGGGCATTTTCCTAAAACACTTAGGTTTTTAATCTATTTGCTTCCAGCTGTTTCTATCAACAAATAACCTAAAATAAACATTATTTTCTAGACATATTCCTTATGTTTTCAGATTCTCTTTTATTTGCTGGCAACTCTGCCCAGGCCATCCCCCAGTTCTTCCGTTAGGCTTGGATTGTAGAGTAATACTCTTTAACTGATTTCTGTATTGGATTGGATGTGTCTAATGCCAAGACACTTTATGGGAGCTATTTGAGTGAAGCTCCAGGTAATAGACTTATATTCTAGTCTCAGATATTGAACCAATCCAGTTTGTGTTTCCAGTTCTGTGAGTCTCCAATTTCTGGATTCTAAGGTGATTTAGATTTCAGACAGCAGGTACAGAGTAGCTCTTTCTATGGCTGCTTTTAAACTGGAAGATTCGTGCCTGAATTTACCTTTTTCTTAGGTATCTTATTATAAGTGGCAAGGGGCAATCAATCACTGATTTCTGGTTTCCCATCACTTCCTCTAGAACTATACTCAACTAGGGCATATAGTATGCTTTCTGAGTTAACACAGGTGAGAGTTTTATTAAACGCTTTACCAGGTATTACAAGGGGTGCAAGCAGTTCTTCACATACCACCTAATCTCTAAACCAGTTTAGGAATATGTTTTAGATTTTGTTACTTAGTGTCTTGTTTCCAAGTGCTATTTTATGTATTAACCCAGCTAAGCCAAGGTAAAGGTTATGTTGTTATAATGAAGAGATTCCAAGATATGATTTATAAAAGAAGTATTATTCTAGCTGGTCTAGGCTTTTAAGGTAGTTCTGCTACTCAGGTCAGTGATAGATCTAGATTTCTCCCATTTTACTCCTCTACCAGCCCCCACAAATGCCAGTTTTTATGGAAAAGAATGAGAATGGACTTGGTAGAAGCAATTAGCTTGCCAAAATCACTAGCAAGTAGGCCAAATGTTTCAAAATTAATTAATATCATAGAAATCACTACACTATGCCATCAGTCTCATTGTCCTGTTTTACAAATGGTAAGAATCTTAAGTCATTTGCCATAAAAGTCTTCTTGACTAGAATCATGAAATCATCCATTGTTTCTCAATCAGAACTAGTCCAACTCCTAAAGGGACGTTTGTGGGGCTGTTTTGGACAATGGAATTGAAATGTCTGAGGAGTGCTACTAACATTTAATGCCCAAAAGGTCTGAATTGTGGGTGAAGGTCATGACTTCAGAATTAGGCACTGACCCACCAAAATGTGTGAAAAACTACATTTCCTAATCCACAGCCCTCATTTTCAGGTCATTAGTGTCAGAACTGAGATAAGAATATAGATTTTCTATGTCTGTTAGGCTCAGTTTCTAAAATCAACTCCCTAAATAATAGTCTTGTGGGAAATTATACTCTTTTTTCTTACTGTGCTCCTGTTTCTGACCTATTCTATACCAGCATCAACTTACCTTGCAAAATTCTGCTTTTTCTTACCATTTTGAAGAGTGAAAAATCTGTTAAAAGCAGAATGCCTGTTGTAGGAGAGGGAAATAAAAATCTAAACATAATATCTATATTCATATATAAATAGGAATATAAACAGACAAATAGGCTATAAAGCAGTAAAACTTTATTTTGGTATGAAGTTTGTGGAATCAATGTCATCACTTTATATACAGCCTTGATTACATGGAGGTGCTGTGCTTTCCCTACTTAAATACAGATGGTTTGGGAGTGAAGCAGGACACATCAGGATGGGAGCAGGTGAGCCCATGTGCAGTGGGCCTGTGGTTTGAGTGTCAGGACAGAGGCTTGGTGTCTAGGAGGCTGGGATGAAGAAACTAAGGGAAAGAGAAGAAGCAAAGGAGAGACTGTGATTCAGGAATTCCTTAGGGACCAGTGCAGAAAGGAGCCAGTAGTAGGCTTGGATGGACATAGGCAAGTGTCGGGGAGACAGGCAGGGTGGCACCAGGAAAAGGTCTCAATGCTGTGATCCAGTACAACCCAGGTATATCTTAAATGTCATCAACAATAACAACACAGAAAGTAACAGGATTCCTAGAGGAATTCCACCATGTCTCCTGAAAATGTTGCTGGATAGCTACATCTCAGGAGGTCTCTCCACGAGGTGAAATCTCAACTTTTTCAAGATGTGATGTACAGTGTGAAATTGCCATCCAGAGAGATCATTATTAGGGATTCTGAGTTTTGTGTCTGCAATTTTATATCAGCTACAATTTAGGTAGGTCATTTATTCTTTTTAATTCATTAAAATGAGTTCTGAAATATTGGTTCCGAGTAAATGGTGGCTTGTAGCATAATGGATTTATTACTAAAATGGTATGTTTTTGTTTCTGATACTGTACATTGAAAAATCTGAACTGTTAGAATTATGTAACTTACTAATTGATAAGCATTTTTAATAAAAATAATTTTTAAGTGAAACTTTTAGTATTCAAAAACTGAGCTTCATCTTATTTTTACATAACAGGTAGTCATTTAGAAAAGGTCTATTATAAAAATTTCATCTAAAAGTCATGATCTAAAAAAATAGCTTTGTTATTTTTGACTGTACAATTTTATGGTTGTGGTTTAAGAATGAAATTTAAACTGTACATGTTTCTGCTGATAAATTTGAAAGTATTTGGTTGCAGCTTAATTGTTGTCTTTTATCACATTCTTAAATAATAGAGGACATTGGTAGGACTAACCAGAAAAAAAAAAAGGGGGCTCTTAACTCTGATGGGGAAAGAATTCTCTCTCAGGCTGAGCAAGTGCCAGCAAGAAAGGAACTTACTAAAGCAGTAGAAGCGACAATCAGCAGGCATGCCGGCAGTAGAGAGTGAGGAAGAACAGAGGGAGAAAAAGAAAGCTCATGGATCTCCTGCTCTGTGTAGGGCAAATACCTCACCAACTCTTAAAGCCACAGTCACCTGGCTCCAGTGTCTGCTTGATCTACACAGCTTGAGAATTATAGCCCTACCCCCTGTAGCTCCGGGAGGAGGGAGCCCTGCCTGTGGCAAGTTCCCTATAAATTCGGTAAGACCAAATTAAGGCGAGGGCAAGAAGTTGGGAATTAAAGGATTTATTCTTATGGCTCAGCCTCTCCTTGCTCCCACCGGTCCAGACCCCCTCTCGCAGGGCTCCCAAGCTCTCCTTCTCCTGTGGTACTTCCCCCCTGCTCCTCCCGCACCAGGAGGAACTCTGTGACTGGCGGGCGCCTGACCAATTATGTACCAGGAACAGAGGGGAGGAGAGAATGGGTGTTTCCTCTCCACCCCTATCCCAGACCAGCAATCGTGTGACTGACCAGCTGCTCTGCCCCTGGTAAAACATCCCACAGATGTACAAACAGGATACCTATGAAGGCCAGCTGGGAATCCTGGTCAGAAAGTTACATTTTCCCTACAATCCACCCCTCTGGGATTCTTGCCTCACAATCTAGGAGCCCACAGTTTTCTGTAATGGCCTCTGTGCGAGAAAGCTAGAGCACTGTAACCAGGTTCCACAACAGCAAAGAGAGGTTATTAACAACATACAAATGACAACAGAAATTATGATACAGATAACAACAAAAACATGACAATCCTCACACCTGAGGATCCAGCTGCATTCAAAGTCCTACTCAGATTGAGTCCATAGCTCACGCATTCCACAGGAGGCCAGCCGCTGAAGCAGCAGGAACTCTGGGCATGCTCAGTAAGCAGCAGCTGTGGTGAGGAGTCATGCCCAATCCACAAAGACAGTAGAAGAGAATTAACCTGAAGGACACATGTTTTAATGACACCAACATAGACGAATCTTGACCATCAGGTAGGATGTATGCAAGAGAGTGGTCCTATGATAGGACAGTGGCAGGAATGGGATCCCATCCTGGTCTAGTACACCAGACCCTCACCCTTCTCCCTGTGGGAGTTTCTGATGGGTCTCTAGATGTAGCACTACTGGAGTCACATGCACTGGCCACAATAATAAGACAAATCTCCCCAATAAGATGCTCTTATTTTCCATCCATTTTGGGTACACTACTGTAACCTTTGGGGGCCTTTCTGCAGTTACTCCAGTAACACATAAGAGGCCAGCTTCCAGGCCTTGTTCCCAAGGTGCCAGAAGGGCCAGCCATCACTGGTCCATGTGTCAAAATGTCCAGGGCCATATAGTCTCCAAATTGCTGTGGGTGTCAGTCACACAAGGCATTTCTGGCAGGGCTCTTCTGACTTCTTCAAAGGTAAAAAGTAAGCCCCACCAATGGTCTACAGCCCACATTGTCTTCTGCCCCAAGGCAGGCTGTCCTGCTAGCCAGTGCACCTGGATCAAGGCATCTGTTTCATCATTCCCTGGGGATGCCAATGGCAAATGGTCTGCAAGCATCTGCCAGAGGCTCCAGCCACAGCCATCTTCAGTTACATGGACATCCAGCTCCCAGGGCATTGATGTCCTTGACTGTCCATTTTGCAATGGCAGAGGTAAATGCACACATTTCATCCCAGCGCACTTGATGCCCTCTCATACCAAATGGCATAAGGGCCTCAGAATTTGTGCCAAGTGTAGGATAAATACTCTCCAGTAGCCTGCAAGACCCCAAACCTCTTGCAATAATTTCATTTATCTGTAACTGAATCAGAAGGGAGCATAACATCATACACAATATTAGATGCCCTGTTCCTAACGGGATTTGGGCTTGTTCCACTCTGACAGCCCTCCCCCTGCAGCCATCTATAACAGTGGGGGTCTCAGGAAACTACTCAGTGTTGCAATAAATCAGGGAGCATTCAACTCCTGTGTCTTTCAGAGCCAGGACACACTGTACATTCATTGGGGATCAATGAATTGCTAATTCAACATGTGGCTTCTGATCCCCACCATGTTCTCCAAACTGAAATGCCCACTTATCTTCCTGTGAAGGTCTAGGCGGGGTCTGAGCACCCTCCCTCAAGAAGTCCTGCAGACACAGAGGTCAGACATGCGGCTTTGCCTCTGGCTTCTGTGTCTTGGACCTCAGCAGCTGGAACCACAGCTCTGGCTTTAATTGTTGCCACAGCTCTGGCAAGAGTTTATTGGGCTGTCCATCCAGTTTCCTTTTACTGCCCCTGCCTTTATCAAATCAACCCATATCTGGGTCCTTGAGACCTTCATGGGACCGTTTAAACCTTTTATCTCAGTAGCAGACCATATTGCCTTCCATGCTCTTAATGTTTGAACTTCTCCCATATCTTCTACAGTACAAGTTACCTCATTATGGGTTGCCCTAAGTGAGGGGCAAGAATAGTCACTAGGGACCTAAGGAGAGATGGGGAGCTGTTTGAAACACCAGATTTCTCCTTCCCGTGGTGAACAACTCCTTGTCTGGCTCTTGATGTTCCATCTTATAAATGACATTCTTCATGCGCAACTCCTATAACACCTGTTGGAGCTCTGCATATGTCTGCCATCTAGTGGGGAAAGATGGCAAATAACTCTGATTAGGTCATACGGCCTGGAATACTGCAGTTATCGAGAAGGGCATGGTTCCCTGGGGTCTGATAAGCAGTTTTGTAATCTCTGCCAAGAGAGGATTTAGTCATCAAGGAAGCCAGTTTTCCTTTTTCTGACCCAGAAAGAATAATTCCATCTACTCCTTAGTCCCAAAGATGCAGATGCCAGGATGACACAGGCTCTGAGGGCTTCTGCTGAAACCGGGGACTCAAATCCCCTAGCTCGGTCTGGGTACAAGGGCAGAGCATGGAGTGCTCCTCAACCTGGGGAGGGGGCTGCTCCTCTCCGGAGGGACCTGTGCTATTGTGCTTCTACTTCCTTAGCTACACCTGGGCAGGCCTTCAATAGGGGAGGGGCTGGTGCCTCTGGGGGTGACTCCAGCACCAGCATTGGCCCCGCCCTTGGCTCCACACCCTCATCCTCGCAGCCCCTCCTCCTCTGGTGTCTCTTCTACCATTTCCGGAGCTGACGCACCACCCCTTCCTTCACCTCCCCCACGGCAGCGCAGCCTGCATTCTCCTGCTGCGCCTTCTAGTACATCTCTCAGGAGTGCTATTTCAGTTTTTAATAATGTTGTTTCCTTCCTCGTAGTATTCCACAACTCATGTTCCCGTTCTGCCACTTCCCGCAGGACGCTCATCTCTCTCCTTGGTAAACCTTTCCAGTGCTGTGAGAAACATCCAACCCACAGTTCCTGCCGCCTCGTGGGCATTCAGTTCCCCTAAGGAGTTCCCTGTTTTATGGAAGGCCAACTTCACTGTTTCAGGCATCCCCATTATTCCCCAGTTCTGGGGAGGGGCCCAACCCTCCAGGACACAAGTCATCCCAGACCAGATCCCACTGGAGAATCCCCAGGTGTCTCCCCACCATCCATAGGGGCCGCCCACTGAAGCATTGCTCCCAGGAGGACAGCCCTTCAGTTTCACAGAATCCTGCTGACTGCCCCAAGAGTATAGCTCTAGGAGGAGGGGGGTCCCTGCTCAGGGCAAGTTCTCCACGAATTTTATGAGAACAAATTAAGGCAAGGGAAATAAATTGGGAATTAACGGATTTATTCTCATGGCTCAGCCTCTCCTCGCTCACACCGGTTGGGACCCCCATCTTGCATAGCTTCTAAGCTCTCCCTTTCCAGCTGCACTCCTGCCTCTATCTCCTGCACCAGGAGGAACTCTGTGGGTGGGTCCCTGATGACTGGTGGGCACCTGACCAATTACATACCAGGAACAGAGGGGAGGAGAGAATGGGTGTTTCCTCTCCACCCCTACCTGGACAGGCAATCCCATGACTGACCTTCTCTGCCCCCAGTAAAACATTCCATAGAGGTGCAAACAGGATACCTATAAAGGCTAGGCAGGAATCCTGGTCAGAATTCCATTCTTCCCACAGCACCCCAGAATTTGGGGGAGCTACAGAGCACTGGATGGAGTGAGTTTATGGTCTGAGAACTTCTATTTCCCTTCTGGTCTGAAATAAAACAAGGAGAGAGAAAAAGGATTGTGTTGAGAGTAGAAAACTGAATGAAATAGCAAAGTGACAAAGACACCACTGGGTTGAGGTCGGTAAGTTACTGTCTTTATCATGAAAAAGAGTTTAGAGATGATGTGCAATAGGCTTATGCAACAGGAAAGTTTATTTGATAAGACCGTAGACACTCAAATGGGGGTGTGGGTGGCCTCAGAAAGGAGGCACACTTAAAGGTTTAGGGTTTTGGGGTTTATAGGGCCTTTTTGAGTGGGGGTCAGTATAAGGCATGATGTATACAGGTGATTAATAATTTCTTTAAAGTTTTGTCTTAAGAATAGGGTTATTTAGGGGACTATGTTGATCCAGATCTCAGCATTCTTTACCCACATAGGTTCATTTACACTTCAGAGGTCTGTCTCTCATCCTGGTTATGAAGTTACTTAATTGATTAAGGAGCTGGAAGAACAGCATATAGATTAAGTTAAAGAATAAACTGGGCCTTTTTCACAGGTTAATTTTACAGTGGCATGACCCTTGTCCCATTTCCCTGTTCTACCTCAAAAGGGAGAATATAATAAAGAGTAGTGAATATGTTATCTTGACTGGAGGCAAAGAAGTTAGTTATAAGAGCAAATTGTGACATATTTATCTTTGCCTGTTGAGTACACGAAAAAGGACATTGTGACTGTAGGTCCAATAATGCCACTGAAGGGGGACAATAAACCGTTGCTTAGTATTTTTTGAGTCCTTCCCTTTCAGATATTGTTTAAACAGTTAAAAAAATCTTTTAAAAACAGAGATGGCAGTTTCCTGTAAAACTAAATGCATTGCGTGCATATGCATAAATAAGACTATAATCACAGAAATATGGGAGAAGACTGTGTCACTGATGACAGAGTTTGCATCGGGAGTGGGTACTAAGATGCATCTTTTTCTATAGGTCTCTGAGCTGGTTATTATTATTTGGGTACTGCCGAGAGGTTTGAGAATGTATAAACTTGCTCATGCTTTTCAGAGTCTTAGACTATCAGGTTCTGAGTCCCCTATAATGTTCTGATTTAAATAGTTTCATACATAGTTTACTTGCCCTGTCAAAAACCTGTCCCATCTTTATTGCTGTACAGTTGCTACTGACTGACATTTTCCAGTATGATACCAGGGCAGGCCACCTGTATAGAGTTTCTTTATCTACTCCAGAACCCTAACACAGCTCGATTTCTCTCTTTTCCCTGTGACTGTCACCCTCCATTCTCAGGCACAAAGAATTATACTTTTGTTTCTTTTTTGAAGATGCTTCAGTTTAACAACTTACTTAGTGGGCGGGTTTGAAAGATGAGCTGGCTAGCCACTTACCAGCCCACATATCAAACTTCTCCTTGGTTTGTGTTCTGTAATTTGGAGTTTAAGAGTTTAGGATGAGAGGAAGTGGGAGATGAGTAATGCAAGATCATTCATCTTCCTCCCCACTCACCCCACTGCTGAAATTTCTTGCTGCCATGAACTGCAGAGGCATAGTTGACTCATGGCAGTGAGGGTGGCAATGGCATGACCCTAAAGCCATGCCCATCTCATCGTCACGTCTGTTATGCCACAACCGCTGAGGTCATCCAGATATTTCTTTGCATTGCTCTGGCAGGATTCCAGCCTGCATTGTGGCATGTGACCTCTCTGGCTGCTGGAAGAAAACCAGGAGAGAATATGCCTCAACTCTCCTTTTACAGTCTGGGAAAGGAGCCTCCTGAAACACTAGCAAGGGAAGCTAATGAAGGCAGGGGTAGCTCTGGAGTCCAGGTCTCCTGGTCCATTTCCATAGGCCGTGTGTATTTCCTCGCCATCCGCAGGAGGCTGCACAATGGTATCCAACTATTTGTTCTATAAATAGACACTTCTCAGGGTGCTTTATTCTTTATGTTCTATATAATACTGTCACCAGCAGCAGTTTCTGCCACTGCACAGTTAGCAAACAGAAGAATGAAAAATCCCTATCCCCTTCTTGCTTTTCCTTCTCTGTTTAGTGATTTTTCTCTAAGGAAGCTCTGAATTGAATCTGAAAAGAGGAGGGATGCTTGAATTCCTCTTCTTTGCCCTGTGTACTTTTTTATTTGGAAAAAAATTTATACTTCTTGCAATTTCCTGAGAAGACAGTGGTTTCCTCTGGCCCTCTTGGAAATCTTCTCTTCTCTCTAGATCAGTATCCTCTCAGATTTAATCTTGAAGTGCAAAATGTTGTTTGGCGGCCTTGACTAATATCTCAAGTAGCTACATGCCACTATAACTGGAGTTGCGGAAATCATTGCTCACAGATTGCTGTCATCCCTTCTCTTTGTGACAGAACCTCTGCTAAAGCGTTTTGGGTGTGTGTTTCCTGATGGGTACTTGGGCTTGTGACTGCCATATGGTGTCAAGAGAACATCTTCATAGGTATCTCCTGGGTTATAAGTATTTGAAAGGCATTTTTTAGGGATTTGTGGGAACCCAAGAGGTCTGAGTATGCAGTCATAGTGTGATATGCTCTTTATTTGTCCATTATTTGTGCTTTCTGCATTTAGCAGATTTTTAGTGAGTTCCTACAGTGGCCTGGGTGCTGGGGTGACTGCACTGAGTGAGACACAATCCCTGCTGTCCATGAGTTCAGATCTAGGTAGGTTGATGGATAAAGATGGGAATTATTACGTAAACTGCTGTGAATAACCGCTCTGGTAAAAGCATGTTGAAAGGATCATAAAGCCCAAGGCATTTGCATTTCACTCCATCTATGAAGGCAGAGAAATCTGGGTGTGATGACACTTGAGTGAGCATTGAAGGATTGGTAGGTCTGGACTAAGTAGTCAGGGAAAGAAAGAAGCCCCAGGCAGGGGGAATGTGTCCATCAGCACAAAGGAAGGAGAAAATATGTTGTGTTGGGAAATTGCAGTACTTTGGTATGACAAAGGGGTACACCTTGAGAGAGAAGACTGGAAAAGCAATGGAGGCCCAGATCACAGCGGGCCTTCTCAGCCAAACTTGCACTTTGTACTTTATTGTGAATTTAACGGAAGCTAAGGAAGCATAACGTAATCAGGTTTATGGATGAGAAAACTGGGCTGGGCAATAGGTGGGTCTGGAGGTTATGAGACAGGACACAGAGAGATGGGTTAAGAGCCAACTGTAGAAGTTTGTATAAAAACATTGGTGTCTTGAAACAAGGCTGTACAAGCTGGGGATTGACAGAGGGGGGTCTTAGAGTTGTAGTAGTGTTCGAATTAATAGGACTTGGTACATGGCTAAATGTGGAAAGGGAATCAGACCACAGTGTCACACAACAACTGAATTGATGCCATTTACCATGATAGCAAAGGGGCAGGTTCTGTGATGGGAGTTAGGTTTGGAGGGGGAACACAGTGAAACGCCTGTGGAGCACGTAAGGGATATGTTGCGGACACAGTGGAGCTTGGAGGTCTGTAGCTCAGCAGGGACATTAGACCAGAGATACAGACTTGTTGGTCACTGGCAAATTTTTGGTAGCTGAAATCTACATGTGAATAGGGTAACCAGGCAGAGAAACTAAATAATGGGCATGAAGCAGGTGTCCTGGATGCAAACCTGGCTCTACCACTTATGGGCTGTGTAACTCTGCGTGAGTTACCTCACCTCCCCAAACTTCGGTTTCCTTTCCTGTGAAATGGGAATAATCATAGTAACCATGTCATGTATCATGTGAAGTCTTTAGTTAAGAGCCTGGCACATTGTGAATGGAAAATCAGTATTGGCTGCAATTACTGATATTATTAAATTGAGAGTCTAAGATAGGAGCCGAAGAGAAGATTGCAGATGAAGGATGTTTCCCATTTCAGAGAGAAGCAGAATGAGAAGAACAGCAGGACGGCTGGGGATAAGCCATGAGCAACTTAGAACTGGAGAGGGAAACACGCTTAAGGAAGGGCCAACAATGGGAAGTACCCACTGTGAGCTCGAGAAACAGTAAATGTGACAAACAGTGGGATGCTTTTCAGGGACAGACACATTAGAGGGTGGAAGCAGAAGGCAGCCCCTAGTGTATTTAAAAGTAAATGGAAGATGAGAGGGATTAGAGTACAGAACACCATATTAATAAGTTTGGCTATAAAAATAAAGAGAATCTCAGAATCTAGAGGAGGTTTTGAAGGAGGAGGGTTTGTTTGAAGTTGAGAAGAAACTTCCATGTTCTTAACCTGAAGAAAAGAAATATATGCTGGATGGTGATACCCACCTTAAAATCCAATGTTGATTCCTCTCTTCTGTGCCAGATAAAGTGTTGTTACATCCCAAAGTCCTAAGTCAAGGGAGGAAAGAGGAAGAGAACCAACTTTAACTGATTTCCAGGCATTGTGCAAAGTGCTTTCCATTTAATCACTTATCGAATCCTCATGGAGACTTGGCAAGAGAGTTGTGCATTAATAAATCCCTATTTTCCACCCAAAAGAACTAAGACTTATGGAGAGTAGGTGATTCATGCAAGGTCACAAATAAATGTTGGGATTTGACCATGATCTCTTGCTTTCAAAGCTTGTGTTGTTTCTCCTGGGCTATTCAGTGGTTTAATTTAGCCAATATATTTTTGCAGAGTGCACATTTATTATGATGGATGGTTGTAGTGCACAGTATCATCACTCTGCCCCTACTCTCTTGGATCCATTCACCATGTTCCTGTACACTGGCTCTCACTACTTTCTTTTCCTACAGCTAGTATCTGTGCCTCTTTGTTGGAAGGCTGGTCTTAGGCTCTAAAAGCATACTTTCCTGTGCAGAAAGTAAGAAATTCCTGGAAAATTAGGTTCTCTACTGTCGCTCCAAAGTCCTTGCCATTCAGCAATGCTTGGCAGATGCCACAGTGTAATTACCCAGCTCTCCGGTCTCTGATGGAAACCTCTGAGGTGTGACTTACAATGTCACCAGATTTCCTGCAGGGAATTCAGCTAGTTACCCTGTATGGCTCTTTGCTTGATATTATATCTTCACTTGACCTGTCTATTAGTTTCCTATTACTGTTGTAACAAATCGTCACAACTTGAGTGAGTTAAAACAGCCAGAATGTATAATTTTATAGTTCTGCAGAAGTCCTGTCTGGGTATCACTAGGATAAAAGGTGTTGAAGGACTGTGTTCCTTTTTGTAGGTTCTAGGGGAAAATCTTTTCCTTGCAGAAATTCAGTTCCATGTGGTTGAAGTGCCTTTCCTTGCTGGCTGTCAGCTGGGTCCCACTCTTATGTCCTAGAAGCCTCTCTCTGGTCCTTGTACAGAGCCCCCAACGAGTAAGAGCCAGCACAGAGCATCATCTTATACTGCCATCTCCCTGACCTACTTTTCTGCCACCCTCTTTCACATTTAAAGACTCTTTTGATTAGACTGGGCCTATCCATATAATCCAGGATAACCTCCCTATTTTTTGATCAGATGATTAGTAGCCTTAATTCCATTTGCAACCTTACTTCCCTTTTGTCATATAAGGCAATATGCTCAGAAGTTCAGGGTATGAGGAAGTGGACATCTTTTGGGGTTGGCATTATTCTGCCTCCCATCACATTCTCTCCTTCTTGTCCTACTTCCCTACTCCCTCTAATGTTTTTTTCTGGAAACACTTCTTAATAATGCACTTTCACAAGATTCTTTGTCTCAGGGCTTGCTTTTGGTGCATTCAGCCTAAGACAATGAATGTTCTGAATTCAAGAACTGTTTTGGTTCATGAATCGGTCGGCTGGTGGGGAGCTTAGGTCAGTGCTCCATGTACAGGCAGACAACAACCTCTATGGGCCTGTGTTCTTTTCTGCTGGGCTCTCTGGCTTTCCAGCAGTCAGACAGGAAGGACAGGGGGGACTTTGCTAATGAGATTCTCCCTGCTTATCTGAAATCTCTACACAGCATAAGCATAGCACCATTGAAAGCCTTGCCTACCAGGGACTCTCTGTGCACAGCATTTATAAATATAGGCATGTGTTTCTGCACAACTGTCAAAGATGGCAGCTTGTTAGTTAGCAGCAGATATCAGCCAAAGCTGGCCCAGCCCTGATGCTCTGTGGTGAGGCATGGAAAATGAACATGTTCCCTGGTTCAGGGTCAATATGCAAAACAAGAAAGGGGAAAATGGAAGCTTGGCAGCCTGTTGCAATGATTATTAGCTGTCTCCCAGAGTCTTGTGGGCTCCTAGCTTTGTGTACACACTTAGCCAGGTGGTGTTCTGTAGCAGCTCTGTATCTCAGTCTCCTCTTGCTGCGTGTGTCACTTGGGGTCTGTTTCATCATGTGCCAAGTTCCTGGTCTTCTAGGTACACAGATGCTCTGGTTACACCCTCTGCATCAGGGTCCCCAGAGTTGGAGGTACACATATTTAAACCTAGGACATTTCCGGTGTGTCAGCCAGGATGATTGCAGCCTCCACCAGGTGATGAAAAGGGGAGGGGCTCAAACAGAGCACACCCTGCTGAGCAGACTTTACCTCCGGTCCTTGAAAATCCCACTTCAGAAGCCATTAGTGTTAGGCCGCCACTGAAGGAGGCCGCTGTGTTAATGGCTGTGATATGTACCCCAGGCTTACTTTTCCTTTGCCTTCACTGCTTTTCTTTCACCAACCTAAAGCTTCAATTTATACTTCCACTTCCCTTTGCAACATGATCCTCTCTCCCTGAAAAGTACACCTACATTCCAGACTCCGCATGACGGCATGTTCATAATGCCACCCATGAAAAGGCTTTTATGATCTTGAATTTTATACTTCTCAACAATTCTTGTACTGCTCCTTTCAAAATATACATTCTTAATATCCCAACAAAGGCGAGCAGGTTAAAAAGAGAAACACCATAAAATAATTCAGTGAAGACCTAATAAAAGATGCAATCAATCAAGTAAGTGACAGTAGCAGTTTCTTTTAACATCAAATCTAATGGTTTCTTTTTCTAGTACAAAAGTGCTCCGTTAACAGTGTGAGTCTTTTATTTAGGTAATTCACACCAGCAGTTGCTAGATGTAGTTTATTTTCGGGAGGGCACACTTACAGAAGCAGCACACTGAGCTGAGACAGAGTTATCTCCATCTAATATACTCTCCAATGACCCTTTGGAGTAAAAATAGCAGTGAAATCCTAAAACCAAAACCCTCAAAATCAGACCCAAGCAGCACTTCACATTTAACATGACAGTTATATGTCAGGGCTGGTCTACAGAGGACTGAGGAGTGATTCTCCGCCTCGCCATCTCTCCTCAGTGCACAATCCTGTGCTGCTTCAGGAGCCCACTCCATCAGCCAGGCCTGCCTCAGGCTGCATATCTGTCCTGACTCCCTTACTTTAATCAAAAGTCACCTGTTTGAGCCCTCTGTCCCTCTAATGCTTCTCTCCTATGAGGTACTCCAATCAACTCATGTTCACTAATATACTCACTTTGTACAGTGACTGATAGGTTTCTACTCTGTGTCCATCAGTAAAGGACAGTAAAGGACAAACCTCCTAAAGATGATGCCTTTAACCCAGAGAAGTGGCTACAATTGTGTCAAGCAGAGGGGAAGTACATGGTTTCAGGGAGACTTGGGTTGGAATCCAGATTTGGTATATGTATTAGCAGTTGCGCCTGTGTACTTTACGTCCTAGGATATTTATGTCCTAATGGGATGAAAGTGTGGATACTAGTGCCTAAATTTTATTTCTTCCTTTAAAAATAAACATTAGTTACTATTTTTAGTGAGTAGATAAGAAAAGGTAGTTTAAGATACTTAATACAATGTTGGTCTAAAAGTAATTTCCTTAAAAAGTTATTAAGATGATGGTGAAAATTTCTGGGAGGATGGTTTGGAGTTGTATAAATTTTGTTCATCAATTCATACAATACGTTAGCTGCTTACTCCACTGACCAAAGTGGGGAAAGTGGGGCCAGCTTTGGGCAGTGTGTATCCAAAGGCTCAGAAGATGTTGGGGGCCATAAAGATCAGATTCTAGTGAAACACAGTGCACAGTCCTACCCCAGGAAGAGACCATGTAATTTCAGAAGATAGGCAAATGCCTTAAATTAAAGATGGCTTCTTATTGGTGGCCTTTCAGGTTAATAACCTTGGGGACACAGAGATTTAGGGATACGAATTTTGGTTTAGAAGTAACGTGGCTAGATTTTCTTTTTTCTTTTCATTTTTAAATTTAAACTAGATTTTAAGTCTTGGGTATGTTACCATGTCCTAAAAGAAATCACTCAAACTTTCCACACCTTTATTTCCTTATTTGCAAAGTGTTCGAAATGTAGCAGATAATTTTTAAGATTTGTTTTCAGTTATAGAATTCTCTGCAAACTGTCTTCTCCGAACTTCCTTAAATGTCTTATTTCAGGAGCTGCCATCACACAGATCATATTTGGATCAAGGCTTGATAAAAGCCTTGTAAATCACTTTAACTTTATTGCACATTTCTTTTGGCTAACATTTCCCCCTTTTTTCTTCCTTTGTCTTCTCTGACTATATTAAGTCAGTTGTGTTGAATGGGTCAAGCCTGGAATAGAATTTACTTTATACAGGGCTTGCTAGGCAATTGTATCCTTATAGGGGTCAATAAGTCAATTTTTAGGGTAAAGACAAAAAGAAGAATAATTCAGACTAATGAGTGGGATGCATTATAAGAATGGGGAAGGAAGAGTTTCTAAACATCAACAATTCTGGGATGGAGACAAACTATCACTGTGCTGAAGGTAAGCAGAAGGGAAAACAGCAGAGCAGAGAGCTTTGTGGCTTTTCCAGTAGGGTGTAATTAGTAAAAAACTAATATTTGCTGAGTTTTTGCCATGTAGAAGGGACTTTGTTGAATGCTTTACTAGAACCTTGGGAGATGATAGTTTTAATGATCTGACAGAGATAAGGAAACTGAGGTCCAGAAAACTTACTTTTATTACCCCAAATCACACAATAGGAGGTGGCCTAGTCAGCATATGGATTTAAGCCATTGGGCCCCAAAGCCAGGGCTGTTTGCTACTGTAGTCTGTGGCTTTTTAGGACCTGAAAATTTGAGTCTGGACAGAAGTGATGTATGAACTCTATATGGTGTTCCCTTGAACATGACAGACAGGCACTGGACAAGGAGACAAGGAAAGCTAAGTTGAATTAGGTTGAGAAGGATATTTCTTTCTATGACTAAACATACATTTTTTGGGGTGTGGGTATGGGAGAAGTTGATTTAGCTGCTGTTTATATTAAAATAAAGGGGAATATAGAATGTTTTATATTAATATCCATAGGTTTTCCTGAGGTTAGTCATAGATAGCATGAAAAGTCATAAGGTAAAACATTTTAAAATGAGAAGGTGGTGTGTGTGTGTGTGTGTGTGTGTGTGTGTGTGTGTGTGTGTATTTGGTGGTGTTATTTGGATGACTCACTGAGAAGATAGGTTAATGCATTCACTGAATTTTTCAGTTGTTTAAAGAATAATTGACTCTCTTGCCTTATGCCAGACTAAAAGGGCCTCTGAAACAGTCACATAAAAAATAAAATAAAATATACCAAACTGTGTTGTCCTTGAACCTTTCTTCATACACTTGTTTAAAATTAATATACTTGAATAGGCTAATGCACCTATCAGTGGCACCCAGTGGCTTGGAGCTATATATAATACATATTAATAAACTAGGAGAATGTGGTTCCTGCCACACTCATTTTATTTTCTTCCTCCTGACGGGGCTCTTGCTGTCAGAGGCTTCTTCTCAGATAATGAAACGCAACACAAGCCATACACATCCATTCCTTCCTCCCCTCAATCCTCTCCTGTCATCTCTGAGCAGCAGAACCTTCCATTAGCATTCATTTTCATAAGTCAATTTCCTTAGGTTTATATGTGACAATTTCTAAGTTAGTGGAGATCCACATCAGATTTTCAAAGGGGGGAATCTACATTAAGTTTTAATTAGCAAGGTTTTTGCTAATTTTTATGAATGGAGCAGGGCACTTTTTCTCTCTCCTGCTGTTTTGGTTATGTCTGGTTGATAATGGCTAATATACTTTTAACAGGATGCATCTAGATAATTTCAACAGTATCAACAAGGAAGTAAACCAGGGCTAATCCCTCCAGTGCTTATACATAGATTTCCTCTCTCATTATAATTCTGCCCTGTATGCATGTCTTGCTTCTGTGATTTATGGATACATATCAAGAAAACTTTGTAAAATTGCATGTGTGTGTGTGTGTGTGTGTGTGTGTGTGTGTGTGTGTGTTTTAATTTGTGTTTTCATTTTCACTTCAGTTAGATAGTTTAGAACTGTTCAGAAAGAAGAAATAAAGCTTGGTACTAAATTTGGACAAATATTGCAGGGAAAGAAAGCCAGGTTTATTCAATGAAGATGATCCATTTTTAACCAGGGACTCAGTAAGAGAGTAAGTCAAACCAAGGCTCTTGCTGGGCACTGCTGGTCATCTGAGTTCTGTCTATAGTTTAGAGTGTGGTTAGCTTACTTTTGTCCTCTTCAGCCCATGTGACATTTTGGCTCCCCAGCTGCTTCTGGGATATATGATCATCAGTATCGTAACACCACACACGGTATTGCAGGTAGACTCTTCAAATTTCTTTGTCCACAGCCCCCCACATCATATGCAAAAGGCTTTTGATTTACATGCTTAGACTGAGCTGTGAGGATGGTGTATATCATTATAGATCCCCTTTCTAAAAGCTTAGCTACGACTCATAAGGGCAGGCCAGCTGCTCTAACACATTGAGCTAAAATCTAAAAGTTCAAAAGATGTTTAATTCTCTTTCATACAACAGTCCAGGTTGGTGTTCCTAATTTTATACTTCTTTCAGTATCATCCCATAAGACAAACTTCCTGAATAACTCCTAGTTATGAAAAAGAAACTGTATTCTTAAAAAGATGATTTCTCTAGAAGTCACTGGAAAAGATAGGCTATTCTATAAGACCTTTTCTAGTCTAGTACCATACATACTATCTTCTTTGAAAGTTCACAGAATGCTTTGATGTAAGATGGTTAAAGAAGAGTTGAAGTTAATTGTTGTGTTGTTTGAAAAAAGTGAAGCCTCAGTTTGATTTGTGGCTCATCTCTATGGGCTACTGTGAACCAACAGCTTGTGGAATCCAGCTCTCAGAAATGGGTACTTAAGAATTAGAAATGATCTTGCCTATCTTCTAGTCCCAGGGAAATAGACAATGAATGAGAAGTTTGACTGAAAAATAAGTTGCAGCTACATATTAAAGAATCATTCTGAGATCAGATCAGAGTAAATTTTCTATTTTTTTAAAATTCACATTCTCTTACTTGTAGTATGATCATTGTTACTGAGGTAATTTTTCAAAATAAGGGAAAAAGCATATGTATGAGGGGATTTAACATGAATGATATTCCTGTATCTCAGTGTCCTGGAGATGACCAGCTCTTGAAGAGAGTTTGTCAGTGAAGTTTTTTCTTATTGAGGTTCCCAACCCTCTGGAGTCTTCTGTGGCCACTCCTGGCTTTGTGATTCAGAGGTAGTAGAATGGAGATTATATTGTCAAAAAGAAAGCCAGCATAGAATTTTAACTCAGTACCAACAACTTCCACTTTGACAGTGCCATTGAACTTTATGGCAAACTCTCTAATTCAAGTTTCTCTGAAATCTGACCTGTATTTATTTGGAACTTGTTTGGGATTAATTTATTATTTTGCTCTCTAGACCTATATTGCTGAAATATCAAATATATATTTATAAGTAATGTTGGAAACTTTTCTTCTTTCATGACTGCTAGTATTCTTACTCATAATAAGAAGCCAGCCACATCTTGCTATTCTTAAGGAAGGCTATCATTTTCTCCAAAGAAGGACTGAGTGCTATTACAGAACCTTTCTAAAAACTTTGGCAGAAAAAAACATGTGGAAAGCAGAAAGCAAAAACACTGTAACTCCCCCATGGGCTTTCACACTGCTCCCACAGAGCTACCGAACTCCTCCTGAAACTGACTGATTTTATCCATAAAATAGGTGAAAAATGTATCCCAGCAAGATAAACCCTGAACTGTTCCTGAGTTTGAAAAGTAACAAGAAGGTATAAGTAGTGCTTTTATTGGAAGGAACAGAAACACATGAGATAGTATCCAGTGGCAAAGCTGGACTCCAACACAGGTTGAATGCCAGTGTCAGACTTGTCGAAAAAGCACTTAGTAGTATCTTCTCTATAAATGGAGTTTATGTTTACAAGGCAGTCTGGCAAGCTGAATCTTTTGCCTCTATAGCCCTATCAAGATCTCTGTTGCAGGGAATAATTCAAGTTAACAAATATTTATTGAACAACTACTATAAGTAAATCACTGTATAAGATTCTCTAAGGTTTAAAAAAATTAGCCAGACATAAACTAAGGTATCAAGGCATTATAAACTTAATAAGAATAAGACAGGTAAGCAAGTCATAATATAAAGAGGCATGATATAACATGTCATTTGATTCTACTGGTGGACATTAAAAGGTATTAGTGAAAAATGTTTTGTACAGTTAATTAAACATCAACTCCTAAAGGGCAAAGGGTATGTTTTATGTTTGGTATAACATTAAATACTCAGTATGGATGACATATTTTATAAGTTTTTGGGTGTCCATTAGCAAATGTTACACCAAGAAATCCCTGGAAAACAAAAGCATCTCATATAAACAGTTGGATTTGCCTCAGTAAAGAATGTCTCTGGCCATTTATTTCCCAGATTTAGTTCTAGGGCAATTTTAGGTACTTAAAATACTTTTAAGAGATTATGAAAGAGTCACTTCTGTTTAGGGATCTTGATAATTTTCTTATGAAGATTATAGTGGACTGAATTCCAGGTGCAAGTATGAAGTCAAATTAGAATTCTTGAATCCTTTAAAACAGTGATATCCCCAGGACTGGGTGGGTTGTGAAGAAATGGCAAGAGTTGGATATTTGCATCCCAACATTAGCCTGACTTCAGTTAGAGATCCTAGTGCATGAAGATCCTAAAATAATATTTGCTGGGCCTTTGGAACCATGGGTCCTAGTTTACTTCTATTTGTCTAGTTATTATAGCAACTTCTCCCTCTGTGAATTGTATTTTCAGTTCTTCTGAGTGAATCTCTAAAGTTCTGCTAGAAATACATACCTCAGGGTGTGCTGGGTGTGGGCGTATGAAATATCCAGAAGGGGTGGGTGGAGGCTGTTGTACTTTAGCTTTAAGCCTGTAATTTTTTTGAATGCAAGGACTGGACTTCATATTTTACTAACGTGCTCAACAGCATAATTCAATAAGCATTCATGTTGCCTCAAAATGTCTAAGGTAGGGGCACTTCTGCATCAGGTATCAATCAGTCTAAGGAATGACAAAACTTTGCTCCAGAGTTTTATTGAACTTGTCATTTACTTATTTTAATTTTTACTGCTGAAAAAGCCAGTAGATATTATGCCTTTGAAGGAATCACTGTATTGTATCAGAACAACTTTGGAATATGTGTGAGTCTATTTTCCTCACACATTCTGTATTACCAAGCTACTGAGAAAAGGAGACGAAACAATGGCATAATATGGCATTGAATTCAAATTATAGAATTCAAACTTAAAATATTAAAATATATGTGAGTTTGAATCAGGCTGTGCTTTTAGCTTGTTAATAAATCACATTTTCCACTTGCTGCTCTGATTTTAAAAACTAGCAAATGGAAACTAAGGGCATAAAAGAGTAGGCTTGGAATGAATTTTCAGGAATAATCTAGTTCATTTTTCTGCCGTTGGCAGATTTTGGCTAACCTCTTCTTTGGGGGAGGGGGGGGAATCTTTCCTATTTGAAAATACCTGCTGGGAAAGAAATTCTAGCATTCCCTGTAATACCATTATAATCCGTGGGAACAACTTGTTTCCCTCAAAAATAAATCATTTTCTCAGTTATTTTGTTTCTGGCAGTGCCCATTTCAGAAATAATAAATTCCAGTATAAGAGCCACCTTTTTTCTTAAAGATTTTAGATGGAGAGAAATATGTATTCAATAGGGAAGAAAAAATTTTTTCTCCCAGATCAAGGTTAATTCTAATAAGAAAATAGAAAGTCCATTACTAATGCCTTTACATTAAAGCTCACTTCCTCTTGAGTGAACCTGAGGGGTGTTCTTGCATACCAATACTGTACCAAAGGCTTTCATTATCTCTGTGGTTTTGTTTATTCAAAAGTTTTCCCCACATGTGATTTCTTCATGTATTAAATAAATTGATGCAAATACATGTCTTTTAAGAAGTCTGTAAATCTTTCTTTAATGAAGGTGCCCTTCAGGGCAACGGGCCTACTTGGGGGATTGTTCAGAAATGGGTTAACTTTCATTAATGTATTTTATTTTACTTTTAATCAGACATAGTAAAGTACAGATCAAATGGAAACAAAATTTCTGCTTTTTGATATTATTCAAAACTCTTCATTTTCCTGTTGTTACAGATAGCTGTTTGTTCTTAACACAGCAGGATTTAGGCCTATATGGAGAAAGGATTAGAATCACCTGGTATTGGTTACCTGGGAAAACTGCCTGAATTAAGCAGAGAAAAGATTTGTTATTTGGTTAGTTGGTTGTTTAATTTAAATCATTAACCACATAAGCATGGCAATGTGCTGTGACTAAAAAGCAAATAACTCACCCCTGTCAAAAAAGTGTAGTTTCTTTTAAGATGTGAAATTAACTATCAATTCATATGCAATTCCAGATAAAAAATGGTGGTGAGCCAGATGCACTGGTGCATGAGAATGGAAGTAATTGTTTGTGGTTTTCATGAGAAGATTGCCAGTTTGAAGCATTTAAATTACACACAAACTGCTTTTTACATCTCTAATTGTAGCTCTGTTGTTTTCAGGGAGGGTTGAATTGACATTGACAAACATAGACTTAGAAAGACTACAAAGACATGAAAACAGCACTAAATTTGCCCCAAAAATGATTTAGTGAATAATGCTGCAATGTTCTATTTATTCCTTGATATGCCAAAATTTCCTTTTTTCCCCTAAGGAGCAATGCTGACTTTGGTAAGTTAATGAGAAGTAGTAACTGTAGAGATGTTGAGTAAATCAAGCACATGACTTTTTTGAATTATTGTGTGCTTGTGCTTACTCTTTTATTTTTTTAAGAATTACTTAAATTTAGTGTAATTCCTTCTCCTTTTCTCTAACCTCTGAAATTCTCCATTTACCTTCAGCATTTAATTCACCTTTCCCCATTCAAATCTTGCTATGATAACATTTTAGCTCCAAGGAAGGGTAAACACTATTAATATTCTATGCATCACTTTTTGGTTTAATCTCTGACATTACTGTAAAATAAGGCCACTAACCCCTTGGGCCTAAAGAACAAACAGTTGGCTTATCAGGGAAACAACAATGAAACAAAGAGGTCATACAGACTTTGAATTTGTAAAGCCAATTGAGTGTGTGGTGTTAATTCTAGTGTACAAACAACTGCAACAAAAAACGATTTCAAAATCTACAATTCAGTATTGGTTTCTTTCGAAAAGTACTTTCAGTTCTTAGAAGGGCATACTGAGTGAAAAATACAGTTATGAAGATAAACAAGAGCTTAGCAAGAGGGAATTCAAAGTACATATATTGGGGGAAAGGGTCATGTTAAAAGCAGAAAACAAATGAAAAAATATTTAAAAACCTTCTACATTTGGACAGTGCTACAAAGAAAATGCCTACATTTTGCTTGGCACAGATTTTTGAAAGTTCATACAGTGAGAATAATTAGCAGAAGGCATTTATGTGTGTGCTTCCAGAAGAGCTGGATACCACGCACATTTGTTGTGGACTGAGCTGGGGAAGAGTTGCTCTTAAACTTGAAACCCCAAGAAAAACAAGGGACCCTTTGTCCCATGATGTTTGTGAACTCTGAAGGAAGCAGAGATGGGGGATGCTGAACCTGCAAGTGGGTAGATTAATATGAAGATCCACGAAGGCTCAAGAGGAAAGAACACAGTTCCCACCTCTTGATGGAAGATATCAAAGTGAATAGTAAAGGCACATGGGATGTGATGTATATTGTTATAGCCTTCTGTGAAAATACCATCTGCTACCTGGCTTAGTATATCAGAGTATTTTAGATCAATAGAGGACCTGGTAGATTCTGACAGTGCACAGTTCCCAAAGGAAGACAACCAAAAGCTTAAAACCATTCAAGGTTGTGGAATAAGCTTCTTGGCTATTTTGGATAAAGTGTGGGTAAAATTGCAATATTTCCAGAATATGTCTTGCCTGGCCTTAGTCCATTATCTCCATATCAATAGATGTTTGCAAGGAGTGGAGAGTAGTCTATTTCCATATCAGTAGGTGCTTACTAGGGGTGGGGAAAGAGGTCAGTGCACACTAGGACCAGAGAGATATATGTGGCTTCTTCCCAGCCAGGACAGGGAGAGACACAGACAAATGGGGGTAGATGACTTTTTGTAAGCAATAAACGGGTTTCTCCCACTTTATTTTTCCCATTGACTGATTTTGGCTTCAAAGGTTTTTTGCCCTGGGATGGGAATATATTTTCGCCCTGAAGTTACAGCTGGCATTGTTGGTAGGATTTCTGAACCCAAAATATGTCTCCATGGGTGTGATGCTTGAGTGGGCTGCCCCTAGAGATGGTGGGGAGATACCCAGAAACACCCCTGTGGATGGCGGGGAGCCCCTGGTGGCTGCTGCAGCAGTGGGGCAGAACCACCCTGAGGATGGTGTGGCCTCACCTGGAAACTCCTCATCTGTGGAGCTTCTACTCAGGGAGTCTCTACTGGGGAATTGGTCTGAGGTAAAGCACTTCTTAGATGGTTGGGCCCTTCCCCAGAATTGGGGAAGGGTGGAAATACCAGGAGCTGTGGAATTAGTCCTCTGTGCAATAAAAGACTACTTAGAGGCCCTAAGTGGCTGTGTGGCAGCTGGGATTGTAGGATTTTTGTTTCTTGAGATAGTGAAAAGGGTTATCAAAGAGAGAGAGACACTTCTGCATTGCTTTGAGGAGCTGGGCAATGAGCTATGGAATTCCCTTAAGAAAGAGAGACAGGTATTAAGAAGTGAAGTCGCGCTTCTTAGCAGCAAGGGAGGAGGCAGCAGGAGAATTCACATTCCTGGAGTCTGTGGGGGAGGTGCTTTCAGTCATGGAAATGGTAGAGCAGATATCAGAAGACGATGAGGGGTTGGGACTGATGGTGGAACTGTTGCCGAGGCCACTACCTGAGGCACCATCCCCTCCCATATTAAAGGCCAGCCCAGTTGTAATTAAGAAAATAAAAATGTAATAATTGTGGACTCCTTGCAGGGAAGAGCAGCCTCCTCCCCAGGTTGTGAATCACTCTATGCTCTTCCCCTGTATCCAGGATGAGCTGGTAGATATGAGAATCTAGTTTCAGCAAAAGCTGTTGGAACCTCTGCCTACATGCTTTTGCACCTTTGGGATATGCGGGTAGAAAACATTGTTATGTCAGGTTCTGAAATGGGTAGACTGGCTTCCCTGATGACTTACTCTTCCCTCCAGCAGTGGCGGCAAAGTGCCCATCACACCTCAGGGAATCAGGTGCCTCTGGATTGGCTGACAGCAGCCATCAGGGAAGTTGGGCTTAATCAGGGTGATTTACCAGACTTCCATACTAGATGGAAAATGTATGCAGTGCTCTAACAGGTGTTACAGGTGATGGGCATGAAAATATCATCTATAATATGGACTCCAGGACTATGATGAGGAGTTGTTCACCATAGGAATGAGAAATCTGGTGCTCCATACAGTTCCCCCATCTCTCTTTGGGTCCCTAGTAACTATTTGTGCCCCTGACATAGGGCAACTCATAAGTGAGGCTAATGGGCTCAACTGAAGGAGAGGTGCAAAGGGCCACGTGAAGGTCTCAAGGACCCATATGTGGGTTGATTTGATAAAGGCTGAGATAGTGAAAGAAAAACTTGATGGGCAGCCCAATAGGATCTTGTTAGAATTGCGGCACCAATTAAAGCCAGAGCAACAGTTCTAGCTGCTGAGGTCCAGGACACAGAAGCCAGAGGCAAAGTCTTATGTCTGGCTTGTGTCCCTGAGAGACTTCCTGGGGGACAGTACTCAGACTTTGCCTGGGCCCTCACCCCCACAGGAGGACAATTGGACATTGTGGTTTGACTGAGGTGGGTGGGGGTCAAGGCCCCAATCTTGGGGGAATGTGGTGGGGGCCAGGGGCCACATGTAGAACTTGCAATTCATTGGTTCCCTGTGAATGTATGTGTCCTGGTGCTGGTGGACACAGGAGCTGAATGTTCTCTGATTTATGGCAATCCTGAGTGTTTTCCTGGGACCCCTGCTGTGATAGATGGCTATGGGGATAAGGCAATTAGAGTGAAGAGAGCCCATTGGGGATAGGCATTTACCCACAAAGGAGTATACTGTGTATATTTCTCCCATCCCTGAATATATTTTGGGGGTTGATATCCTGCAGGGTCTGTAGTCATAGACCACTGCTGGTGAGTTCAGACTGAGGGTGCATGTGGTAAAGGCAGTTCTGAAGGGACATGCTCAGCACCCACCTGTACCTTGGTGGGTGACAAATACTAAACAATACAAATTGCCTGGGGAATACAAGGAACTTGGAGAAACTACAGGAGTTGGAGAAGGTGGCATCATAAAGCCCACTCATAGTCCTTTTAATTCTCCAGTGTGGCCAGTGAAAAAATCAGATGGCTCCTGGCATATGACTTGATTACAGGGAATTAAATATAGTCACACCCCTTTTGCATGCTGCTGTCCCCTCTACAGCAGCCCTTACAGACAACCTCAGTCATGAACTAGGGACATATCATTATATTGTACACCTTGCTAACGATTTCTTCTCTATTGACATAGCACAGGAAAGTAATGTGGGAAGGCCAACAGTGGACATTCACTATTGTTCCACGGGGATACCTCCACAGTCCCACCATTTGTCACAGACTTGTAGTGCAGGACTTGGCCACATGGAAGATACTGCAGGTGATGTGGCTGTATCACTACATTGATGATATTATTTGCCTGTCAGATTCTCTTACCGATTTATAAAGGCCAGTTCCTAGACTGCTGCAACATCTACAGGAGAAAAGATTGGCTGTGAACAGCACCAATGTTCATGGACCTGGTTTGTTGGTAAAGTTCATGGGGGTTGTCTGGTCAGGTAAAACTAAAGTTATCCCAGAAGCAGTCATAGACAAGGTCCAGGCTTTCCTTACCCCTTCCAATGTGGCAGTATTACAAGAGTTTGGGGTCTTTTTGGCTACTGGAGAGTGTTTATCTCACACTTGGCACAAATTCTGAAGCCCTTATATTGGTTAACATGAAAGGGCATCAGGTGAGACTGGGATGAGTTCTGCAGCAACATGAGACCATAGTAAATGAGCTGATACCCATTGTCACATGGCAGATAGACTTTATTGGGCCTCTGCCCATATCAGAAGGATACCAGTATGCCATGACTTTTGTGGACACAGCTACTGGACTGTTGGTTGCTTTTCCTACATATCATGCAGATCAGCAAATGACCAAAAAGGTGCCTAGAGCATCTATTTGCAGCCTATGAAAGGCCACAGGTGATTGAGGGCAATCAAAGCATCCACTTTACTGGACATGTGTTATGAGAATGGGAGCATTAATTAGGGATAGAGTGGAAGTTTCGTATGCCATATAACCCTATCAGGGCAAGCATGATTGAAAGGTACATGATTTGTTGAAATTTGGCCTTAAGTTGGACATCAATAGTTTATGGGGTTGGTCAGCTTGCTTATGGACAGTGCTACAGCATTTGAATCAGAAGCCCCAGAAAGGATCCTTGAGCCCTGTGGACATGCTAATATATATTGCTGCCTCTCCTATACAACTGTATGTGCAAACTAAAGAGAAGTTATTGAAGGCAGGATATGGCCAGCAGAGCAGCATTCTGTTGCCAGCCCCAACTGCGTTAAAACCTGGAGACTGTGTTGAGTGGACATGGCCCTGGGCATTTTGATACATTGACCAGCAATAGCTGACCCTACTGGCAACTTGGGGTAAAGGTCTAGAAGCTGGCCTCATGTGAATTCCTGGAGTAATAGCAGAGTGGCCCCCCAAAATCATGGTAGTGTACCCAAAACTTCTGGGAGGTAAGAGTATCTTAGGAAGTTTTGTTTTATCTTTACGGCCAGTGCATGTACCTCACATAGCCCTATATTTTGACCCACCTGTAACTCTCACAGGAGGGGCGTGAAGGTCTGGTATACTAGACCAGGATGAGATCCTACTCCTGTCACTCTCCTACTGTAGGACCACTCTCTTGCATGCATCCTACCTGATGAACAAGATTTGCCTATGCTGGTGTCATTAAAACGTGTATCTTATCACCCTTAAGTTTGTTTTCTTCTATAGTCCCTGTGGCCTGGACCTATCCCCTGGCTGCAGCTGCCATGTAATGATTGCTCTGAACTCCCTACCCATTCAGCTACTGGTCTCCTTTTGAGTGGGTGAGCTACGGACTTAACTTGAATAGAACACTGAAACTAGCTGAATCCTCCAGCTTGAGGATTATTACATTTTTATTGCTGTTGTTATTGTATGTTATTAGTCTGGTGATAGTGCCCCAGTTTTCTCACACAGGGATCATTGCAAAAGATGGGGAGTGAGTAGATAGTGAGGTGAGATTTTTGGAGGGTTGGGCTGTAGGTAAAATTGCAGTATTTCCAGAATGTCTTGTCTGGCCTTAGTCCATCTCCGTGTAATAGGTATTTCCAAGGGGGTGGAGAGAAGTAGTTCATCTCTATAACAATAGCTGATTACAAGGGGCAGGGGAAAAGGTGAGTGTGCATGGGGACCAGAGAGGTTTTCTGGGCTTCTTATCAGCCAGGATGGGAAAAGACGTGGGTTAGCAGAAGTAGAAAACTTCTTGTAAGCAATAAATGGGCTTCTACCTCTTTATTTTTCCCTTTGACTGATTTCGGCTTCAAAGGTTTATTTGCTCCAAGCTGGAAACACATTTTTCCCCTGTTGTTACAGTGACATCCTCCTGAAAGAAAGAGAAACTTTCATCCAAATTGACTTCCAATTTTAGAGACATGTAATTAATTTCTTGTAATGTATTAGAGATACTGCACATTGTTGTGATTTACATCGACCAATTTTATCTCAAAATGCTGTGTCATATTTTTCTACTTTTCCTATTTTTCTCATTTAAATTAATACTTTTTAATGCCAGGGATCAGAGAATACCCTCAAACTTTTAAGTAAAATTCTTAGGCTAAAAAGTGGGTTTCATGTTTTATATATTTAATTTAAGTCTGTGTGATGAATACATGAATGATTAAACTATAGGATGTTGAAATTACCTCAGTTGGAGAAAAGTAACTATTCTTGTCTTCTTCCCTTTTTTCTGTGTCAGTTAGGCTGCTTTAGACTATGATCCTTCACAGTGGTTTAACTAATGAGGATATCTATTACCTTACTAATAACAGCTCAAGAGACAGGACTTCTCAAGGCGTATTGGATCAGAGCTCCACTCTACTTCCTTGAGGAGCTCTTAGGTCTGTCTCCTTAGTGTGCGGGATTTCTGCTCAGCCTGCCAGGTTACAGCAGTTCTAGGCTTTGCATCTAACACAGCAATGAAAAGCATAAAGAAATGATATCTTCTGATGTTCTCTTCTTGGGAATGAGAAACTTTCTCCATGAGACCTCCTCTCCCTCATAATGTTTTTGCTAGAACTGCAAAACATTCCTACTTAAAACAACTTCTGGTGAAACAATAGTATCAGCTTGAGTTTCTACCAAAGGAGATTTAATGCTGAGATTTGAGATATGGTCATGTTTCTAAATCAAAGGTTGGCATACTATAGCTGTGGGACAAATCCAACCTTTCACCTGTTTTTGTAAATAAAATTTTATTAGGTTATAGCCACGTACCTTCATTTACTTATTGTCTATGGCTGCTTTCACATTAAAACTGCCAAATTGAATAGTTGTAACAGATGCCATGTCACCTGCAAAGCAGAAAATATTCACTCTGTCCCTTCATAGAAAAAATTTGCTCTTTAATCATAGAACAAAATTGGTTCTGTCATCCAGGAAGAAGAGAGAATATGTGATAGACAACAGGTTCTGTAGATTTCCTACTTAATTTTCCAAAAAGTACCTTATGCTCATTTCCACAAACCTCATAGACATTATTACATTTATACTGTGACATTTTATGCTGTAACTTTACGTCAGTGGTCCTGTTAGGTTATTAAGGTTATCATATAGTTATATATAATTTTAAAGTTTTTCTATGCTCTAGATTCATAAAATAATCTCCTGTAATAGTTTAAGATTTTACCTTTTCTCTTTGCTTCGCAGAGTATAGCCATGAAGCCCTACTGACCTCTAATCCTATCGTTAATCAAGTCATATTTTCTACTCAATACTCTACTGGGCCAAAGTTTACACAATGAATTAATGAGAATGAAACTTCATGAAAGACCTAGTCTATTTAAATATTAATATGGTTTTTTTCCTCAGATTTTATTTTTAGAGCAGTTTTAGGTTTATAATAAAATGGAGAGGAAGATAACAGATTTCCCATATGCCCAGTGCCCTTGCACATGCATAGCCTCCCCCATTGTCAATATCACTCACCAGAATAGTACATTTTTAATCAAGGAAGAACCTACAATTGATACATGATAATCATCCAAAACCCATAGTTTACCTAGATGTTCACTGTACATATATATTCAATGGGTTTGGAAAAATGTATAATGACATATATATCCATCATTATATCCTACAGAGTATTTTCATTGCTCTGAAAACCTCTTTTCTGTGCCTATTCATCTCCCTCAGTTATCTTTCTGGTATTGATTTCTAGTGTAATTCCTTTGTATTCTTAGAGAAGGTGCCATATAATTTCTATTTTTTTGTTTGTTAAGGTATGTTTTATGGCTCAGAATATGTTAATGTGGCTTTTATTTCTATTCCCATGTCAATTTCAATCTAAGTAGAGGCCAGTGCAGTTGAATTGTAACTATTTTCTGAGAAAACCTGGATGCCTGGGGGCACTGAGGGTCCACTGTTGGGGTGTGTGGATGGAGAGGACATTGATTTAGGTGTGTGTTCTAATGCGACTTTCTAGACTACAGAATGTGAAACCTACCTTCTACTCAAGGACTAACTTGTTATAAGCAATCTAGAAAATCCACTTGCAGGGTAATATAACCTTGAACACATCTGTCTGAAGTTAACTTGAGAAACAATATTAGTTGCTGGGAGATATGCAGTCTAGTTATATATTCCTCAGAGGTCTATATATATTTAAAATTGTATCCTTCACTCAAGTCTGAATACTTGAGAACTATATGCTTAGGTCATATCATTTTTGACTTTTCTTTTAGTTGTTGTTACTGAAGAATTCTTCTGCATTATGCCTTTATTTGGTACAAAGAAATGTTTTAAGGAATAGCCATGTGCAAAAATCCCTATTGCACAAATTGTAGGGATGTTATAGAAACTAATGTTAGCACTACCATGCTGATAGCTGTGTGAATTTCATCATGAAATTCAGCATGAAAACTTCTCTCTCCTCAATACCTGAAGTGTTTTTAAACTTATGGCTGATAAGATTTTTTTTTCTTTTAAGTATCCTATTTTCATATTTAATTATATATGAACTTCAAGTAAAAAACATGTCAGACCACAGGGACCCTCTGGTTGAAACAGAGGTAGCAGCTGTATACACCCGCTCCCCCTGTCATTGAAGCCAGGAGACAGTTTGGGAAGAAATCTCAAATTCTGCTGAGCTAGACTGGAATCTACCCACACAAGCCTTTTGCATTCCCACTTCAGTTCATACAACACTAAGAATCCCAGAGTCAAATTTGCAGCCCAGATTTAAATTGTGTAATTTACATTGCTTGACCTAATGATACTACCCTCACTATGCTTTTCCTTCAAATTCCATACCATTAACAACAACAACGACAATATCTTATTGTATAAGAAATTTGTTTATTTCTAAAAATGCTTCAGATCCTTTTTAGAAAGAATAGGGTATTTGGTAATCACAAATATTTCTAGGTTTGTGACCAAGAATTTCACCAAGCATCTATAATAAGCTCATTATATAATTGTTTATGCAGCATAATAAGCCCTCTGTCAGATTCTTCTTGTAATATTCTAAACCACAGGTAAACACACAGATTAACACCTATATTTTAAAAGTGTTTGCTGGCCTTCCTGTCCCCTGAAGGCCCAGCTGATAAAAGGTGAAAATTGTAGGTGGAGAATTCATCTTATAAAAGTTGTTCCTATTTCTTGCATGGAGTTTTTTCTCCCCCGCCCCTCCCCCATCCCTTGAGATTCAAACACTGTATTCATTTTAGCTCCCCTCATTCTCACGAAGCTAGCTGAGATCCTAGCTGGCAGCATGCTCCGTCATTTCCTCTATTAACTTTTATCACAACAATGTGGCAAACCTTTCAAGGGGCTTTCTCACAACCTCTCTGGGAATTTGCTCCTGCTTTTACAAGGCTAAACTATTTTGAAAGCATTCGGAACCTGTAGCATGCCACGCACCAGGCACAAAGTCATTGACACTCTTCTATGTGGCATTTCTGTAATGCTTACATCTGTAAAAACTCAGGACTCTGAAATCAATTGAAAATATGAAATATTTTTAAAGACATTTTTTAGAAAAGTGATATGAAGATATCTTAGCAAATCCAGCTGCCTCTGGTATAGGCAATGGGGGAGGTTCAGATAAGGTGTCTCTGAGTGAGAGTTGGAATGGGAAAGAACATGTGTGTGGGGGTGGGTGCTAACTTACTGGCTTCCTTTCCTCCTGTAAGATACTCTCCTTTACATGTACAACCAACCGTTACAATGTGCGTCCTTGAATGGTTTCCACGTGCTGGGAGCACCACCACTCTTCTGCTTCTAGTTTAGGTGGCTTAAACATTTCTGGGTGTGTAAATGAAATAACGAAAATAGGCTCTTCATTCTTAGATTTGATATTCTCTCTAATAGAACGACTATATTCAAAGAGTGGCAGTTAATAGATAGATTGAACCTGGGCAGATAGATAATTTGAAAGATAATGGAATCCAGATCACTTTCATTTCAACACACTCCCAGAATAGCTACACTATCTGAATAGAAAATAGTGGTGGTTAGCTGCTTTAATAGGGACACTGATAAACCAGAAAGTGTCTAAAGGACAGAGCTCAGTGTGGGGAAAATATGGAAAAATACTATATGAGAAAAAGATGAAGGAATTAAGCATTTTTACCCAGCGAATAGGTAAAGTGTGTATGTGTATGTGCTCTGTGTATGTGTATGTAGTGTATATTGATTTGCAGGGTTGATAAAGAGAGAATTTTGAGGACTATCATGTGGAAGAAGTAGAAAAGAGTCAACAGATGCAAACTATGATTTCAGAGTTTCTTTAGCAGTTAGTTGATAGCAAATAGAAAACTCACTTGGAAAGGCATGATTTTCTATCATTGAATTTGCAGTCACTGAGGATTTTTCAATTGTTAGATCCTTCTAAAGAGATGCTGTGGATGTCACCCACATACAGGTTGGCATAGAGAGCTCGAACTAGTCTCTCCAAATCTAAGCTATCATGATTCTATAATTTTAGTTCAGACTGACATTTTTTTTCCCCTGATATCACCTGCCCAGAGTTGTGCAGTTTCTAAAATAGGCATGACTGTGATACTCTGATTAGTGTGTCCTTAGGTATTATTATGGAACTGTGACTGTTCTTTGACTTTTTGGTGATCAGAGGGGTTTCAGGCAGCTGGAAACTTCTTTCTTTCTTCAGAGAAGAGCTAAACATTCTTACCTGTGGCACCTATTTCAAGATGGTGTGTGGTATATTCTTTCTGTGCCTAATTCTTGCATTACTAACTTTTTCTCTTTTTTGGCTTTGCAGCAACTCTTGGTTCTGTAGAAAATTAACTGTTTCCCTAATCATCTAAGTTACTTCCACTGAAATGGTTCAGGAGATAGGAAGTACAAGATCTGATGCATTTTAAATGTGAATCATCAAGCTCAAAAAAGTTGGAAATTTCCTTCTCTCTCTTATACTTCATCAGGTCACACATTGCTGCCACATTATATGTTTCTTAAGGAATACATACCTAAAGATACACTCCTTAGGAAATCCAACCCTATGTATCACCCTAGCTCCATCTGGGCCAACTTGAATTAGGATAATTCAAGGAAGGTTTAATTAAGATATCTTTTGCAAAGGTGTGGGAAGTGTGTAAGGAAAGTATAAGGGGTAGTGCATACTCAGGGACCAGTACAGTGGAAGTCGGCCTGAAGGGAGTCCCATGGAGATAGCTGTCTTGTGAGGAGCTTTGACCTTGTGTTCACACTGACAGCCATGTGAAGCAGCCCAACAGGGAACCAGGAGAACAAATGGGCCACTCAGTGATCCGATCTCCTTCTCCTTTCTCCTACAGTGCCGCCCACCCCCATTTTTACATACTGTAGCCTCGGAAGCTACAGTGGAGTTTGCATCTAATGATAAATCTTTTGCTTCTTCTGTATGATAGCCCTCTGCATTCTGCCTTTGATGGAGTCCATATGGTTGAGCTCAAGGAGAGCCTGGAAGGGAGAGCGTGGATGGAAGGGGCAAATGGCAGGTTTCTGGCCCCCAACATCTGCCTGCTTGGGCAGCAAGGGCGGAACCTTGGAGAGCCCGTGATTATCTCTTTATTCTTCCTTGAATGTTACTGCAGACCATTTTGGACCCTTTTTTATTTGAACCTGTGTTTTAAATGCCTTCTGAGATAGTATCACATGAGAAATATGAAGGGAGAGAACTGGGAAGAAGAAGATACTTCATTTCGTTCTCTTCTCTCACTGAAAGATCTCCTCTTCAGCACAGTGGCCCAGAATGGCACCTTTTGTTTCCTTGCTGACCTCTACTGTGACAGTTTCACTTTACCTCCTCGGGGTAAAGTACAAGGGTATCTTCAGTTTTTCCCTTGACTTTGGATTGAAGACTGTCAGCAGGTAGAACCCACAGCCATCCTGAAATGCACAGGGAAACTTACTATCCTAAAATCGTGCTAAGAATATAGACCTGAAAACAGTGCTAGAGCATGAACCTCCATCTACTTCTACTGATTTTAGTGTAATATTGTCCTTCGTGGAAACTTTGCCTGTCTTCTTCCTCTTGTTTTCTTATTAGGGATTAATCATTTTGAAGAAGTGTTGGTTAACATTACTACCTCATTTGATATCACAGCCTGTGTTTGACTGCCTGTTTCTCGCATATTGCTGAGTGAGAAATCAGAATATTCAATTTAGCAAACCCAGGGCAAGAACTGGTTTGTAACGTTACATAAAATTCTACACTGAAAGTCATACAGGGATTCTAAATATAGAAGTCCTTAGCACTGTTTTGTAGATCTGAGAGAAACCATGATGTTTATAAGACTTTGGTGGGAATTAGTTGTTTAATAAACAAAAATGAAGTAGTAGACTGGGAAAGGTATTTGATAAAAGACATTACAGATGGCAACAAGCACTGTGGCACCACTCTCTTCTCTTTTTTCTGCTAGCTCTCCTTGGTGTAACCAGAAAAGTAATGATCTGAGGATGACAGTAGTATTCTCTTGGTATTGGTAGAGCTAGATGAAGTAATAATAATTTGTGTGAATTAATGTATATGTTATTGGTACAAAATCAGAAGTTGAGAGATATCATACCCTGTAACATGATACAGAAAAAATAATCATCCTTGATTTCATATTTTTAAAAAGATTTTAATAGTTCTCTGGCAATCTATTTTTCTACTTTTTAACCTAAATCTGGGTTTGGCAAACCTTTATGTAAAGGGCCAGATAGTAAATATTTTAGAGTTTGCAGGCCAGATGCTTTCTGTCACAACTATTCTACTCTGTCATTGTAGCTCAAAAGCTACCAGATAGAGTATAAAAATAAGTGGGCAAAGCTGTGTCCCATTTCGTCTACCATTTCTTAAATTTATATACTAATGATCTTGGTAAAATTGGACAAAAATTAGATATTTTGTTAGATTAGAGTTATTGGGCTCTTCACAAGAATTCAGAATGTCGGAGGTCATCGTACCTCTAGCAAGAACCCCTCAGAGAGAATGAACCTCTGATATGTACTGTCTGTCACATTTTAAAGATACTTGGAACATCTAATGATTTTGTGGTTTCAAAACAAAATGAGGAGTGTTCTTACCACACACACACACTAATAATAAATAAAAAGGATGGGAGGAAACTTTTGGAAGTGACAGATATGTTTATGGCACATACTGCAGTGGTGTTTCACAGGTACAAACTTATCTTCAAACTCATCAACTTGTATACATTAAATATGTACAGCTTTGTGTATGGCTGCAATACCTCAATAAACTGGTTAAAATACATACACACCTGAGGACCTGTTCCAACAGGAAAAAAATAACAAGCAAGCAAACAACAAAAACCCCAAATACACTGTTGTCAAATAAGGTATCAATGTGATCCAGCTATTGAGCACATAAAGACATGCATTTCATTTTATTGGAAATGGATCCATCAAAGGCCCAAGAAGCTGTATTAAATATTAGCAGGGGATATTTTTTTTCTCTAATTTGAAAAGAATGGATTTAGTCAATCATGAATTGAAAACGAACTATATTTTTTCTTTAGTTACTGAATCTTTCTCTTCTTTATTTTTTTTTGCCATTTTCATGCCAAAGAACACCCAGGGACACATCTATAGTCAAACAAGTTGGATTTGATAATTGTGACTAGAGACAACACATTTCATGGATACTGACCAAGACAACCTTAACACTGACTAAAGTTTAGACAGGCTTCTTCCTGACTAGAGGTTGCTGACCTCCCCTGCCTTAAAGCATTTACTTTAGAAAACTGTCTATTATAAATTCTTTCTCCACTCTTTGAGATGTGCATCTTCCTCCAGTGTCTTAGCAGTTTTATAGCCAGAAATACCTTTCTCAAGGACCTGGGAGCCAACCCTTGAAATGGAATGAAGGGGAGTGTGCCTATCTCCCTGTCTCTGGGGAAGGGAGGAGCTAATGTTGATAAGCATTAATTAGCAAGCAGATTGTATAAGAACATTGACCAACTTGTCACTAACGTCCTCCAGGACTTTTCCATTAGCTTACACTGGGCTTTAAAACTCACCTACTTTATGTTTTAGTGGAATTGAGCTGAATCTCTCTCCCCTATTGCAATAGTCTTGAATAAAGTCTTCCCTTCTCATTTAACTTCATTTAGTACAATTTTTCTTGCTAAGAACTATGGATGTCTCAATAATAGGAGATAGGATTTATAGGCTTTAAACTTTGGTGAACAATTGTGGGGAGGCTTTAAGGAAGTGGGAGCTCATTGTGTCTGAAAGCAAGGAAATTCAGTGAATATCTCAGAGAATCTTATGTATAGGGAGGGCAGACTAAAGACAAAGCTTGGTAAAGAAGTAGCGGCCACTCACTTAATGAGAGGGGATGTTTTGTGGGTTACATTGACCTTGCTTTCATCTCACATTGTCATGGTTTCAGAGTGAGCTTGTCTGATATGGATGTTCTCTGAGAC